>NC_080571.1:30216002-31432252 GCF_030247185.1 Malaya genurostris
GCCCCTAGAGTCCATAGAGTCCTCTAGAGTCCCTAGAGTTTCTAGATTACCTAGAGTCTCTAGAGTCCATAGAGTTCCCAGTGTCTCTACTTTCTCTAGAAACTATAAAATCCCTAGAAATCCCTAGAGTCTCAAGAGCCCCATTCGTTTCATGAAGGTCGCTGCTTAAAAGTCAAAAAGTCCAAGATTTCAATAATCACAAAAGTCCAAAACTTTGAGACGCCAAGAGTCTCAAAAGTCTTCAGAATGCCGAAAGTCCCTAGAGTCCAAAAAAGCCAGATGTTTAAAAGTCCAAGAATTCAAGAGTCCGATAGTCCCAATAGTCAAAAAGTCCAAAAATCCCAAAAGTCCCTAGAGTCCCAAGAATTTCATGAGGCTCGTTGTTCTAAAATCAAAAAGTTCAAAAGTCCAATAATCCCAAAAGTCCATGTATTCCAAGTCTCCAAGAGTCCCAAAAGTCCAAGAGTTCCCGGGATTCCCAAGAATCCCAAAAGTTCTCAGAGTCCCAAGAGTCCAGATTTTCAAAAGTCCAAAAATTCAAGTCAAAAATACCAAAAGTTCAAGAAATCCAAGAGCTCCAGTGTTCCAAAAGTCAAAAAGTTCAAATCTCTAAGAGTGCATAAATTCAAACAATCTAAGAATCCAAGAGTCCCAAAAGCCCGAGAGTACCAAGACTCCAAAAGTCCCAAAAGTGCAAGAGTTCCCAAGATTCCCAAGATTCTAGAAAGTTCCCAGAGTCTCAAGAGTCCAGATGATCAAAAATAAAAATGTTCAAGAATCCCAAAATTCAAAGGTAAAAAATCCAAGAGTCCAATATTCCCAAAAGTCTAAGAGTTCCAAGACTCCAAGAGTCCAAGAGAGCCAAAAGTTAAAAATACGAAATATTCAAGAATTCGAGGAGCCCCGATGTTCAAAAATCCAAGAATTCAAGAGTCCCAAAAGTTAAAAAGTTCAAGAGCCCAACAGTTCCAAAAGTCGTAGAGTCCCAAGAGTCCTAAGACTCCCAAGAGTTCCCTAACATTACCAAGAAACTTAAGAGTTCCAAGAGTTTCATGAGGCTCGTCGTTCAAAAGTCGAGGAGTCCTCAAATCCCAAAAGCACTAGTGTTCAAGTGTCCAAGAGTCCCAAAAGTCCAAGAGTTCCCAAGAGTCCCTAGTGTCCCAAGAGCACAGATGTTCAAAAGTTCAAGAATAGTCCCAAAAGTCCAGAAATCCCAAGAGTCAAAAGAGTTCAGAGAGTTCCAAGAGGCTCAAAAAGCCCAATAGTTCCAAGAGTAGGGAACTTACCAAGAAACTTAAAAGTTCAAAAATCAAGGAGTCCGCTAATCCCAAAAGCACAAGTGTTCAAAAACTCCAAGAGTCCCAAAAGTCCAAGAGTTCCCCAGAGTAGCTAGTGTTCAAGAGCCAAGGTGTTCAAAAGTTCAAGAATTCATGAGTCCAATAGTCCCAAAAGTGAAAAAGCCCAGAAATCTGGGACTCTTGAGAGGCCCAAGAGTTCCAAGAAACTCAAGAGTCTCAAGAAGCCTAAGTGTTCCAGTGAGGCTCGTTGTTCAAAAGTCAAAACGTCCAAGAATCCAAAGAGTCCAAGTGTTCCAACAGTTCCAAGAATGCAAAAGTCCCAAAAGTCCAAGAGTTCACAAGATTCTCAAGAATCGCAAAAGTCCCTAGAATCCCAAGAGTCCAGAGGCTCAAAAGTTCAAAAACTCAAGAGTCCCAAGGCTCCGAGAGTTCCAAAAATTCAACAGTTCTAAGAGTTCAAAATAGACCCAGGAGTCCCAGGAATTTCAACAGTCCCTAAAGTCCAAGAGTTCACAAGATTCCCAAGAATCGCAAAAGTTCCTATAGTCCCATGAGTCCAGATGTTCAAAAGTTCAAGAGTTCAAGAGTCCCAAAAGTCGAAAAGATCAAGAGTCCAAGAGTGCTGAGAGCCCTAAATCGAGAAGTCCAAGAGTTCAATAGTCCCAAGACTCCAAGAGTTCCAAAAATCCAACAGTTCTAAGAGTTTAAAGTAAGCCCAGGAGTCTTAAGAATTTCAACAGTCCCAAAAGTCCCAGAGTGAGTAATTTGGAATATTATTTCTGAGATGCGAAAGTATGCTTTTTAAACTAAATTGAAATTCAACAACCTAATACTTACAATAGATTTATTCGTTTTGAGACGGATCGGTAGTCTTGAAATAAACTATTTGGCGTAATTTGACTACTGATTTATACACGTTTGATCACTTGATTTTCATTAAAAAAAACTGTTAACGATGTTTTCAATTGAAAAAGGTAGATCTGTGATTGAAATTCGAAATTTTCAACTACGGAATGATGAACGTAACTCTTTTTCCAACCAATTCACAAGCCATTAGCCGTGAACACGGAACGGCTGCATTTTGTGAAAATATATACGGCCCTGAAAAGAGCTGATTGATGATAGCAGAGCTGATAAAAGTCATTTTCATTGACTCAAAATAGACGAAAATGACATGAAATTACTGTCACTCTCAGCTTCGCTTGCAAACTATGAGAACGAAATCCATGTCCAATCAATGACATAAGCGGGAGAGTAGTTTCAAAATTGTGTTTTTTCTTTCATTTGCCCTTTCAGTCATTTGCAGTTTTCAGTGAAAATCCATTAGTATGCAGTGTCGATATTCAACCGAAGCTGTCAGAATTGGAAATGACAGAAAAAGGTCGCACAATAACTTTTACCTGTTGGTGCTCGAATTTGTAGTTGGTTCTGGGATGTAATTACTTCGATTTGTCATATTTTAGCCACCCTTTTTATAGCCAAGCGTCACAGATTTTGGATACATCGATGAAAGAAAAAGAGTTGAAATTCTGCTGATGCTCCCTGAAGACGTTAGTTTGGTTTCGTCTTGTGATAGAGGAAAGAGTGACGTTGGAAATTATGCTCTCTCATTTTTTCAATGAGAAACGAAAATGCCTAGTCTCTCTTCGTTTGTTCTGGTGCCGGTCATTTACGAATGAGACAGTAAAATATTGAAAATGAGGCTGTTGGAATGGTTCCTTTCGTTGAGAATGCGTGACAATTTTAAGCTCTGGCTGAGAGATGTACTAATTCACCCGCTTGTGAACAATTCTGGCAGCCGGCAGAAGCCTTAAAGATTCCGACAGCTGTCAAAATTTTGCAGGCGAAATGGCGTCATTCTCTCGACACGTCTCGTCTTGCATTAGAGATTTTTTTCTGTTCGATTTCATTTGATATTCACCAATCCTGCATGTACATCCAAAAATGAAATGGAGTTTTGAGACCAGGAAAAGAAGCTTTGCATTTTATGTATGGTAATGCAAAATCTTCGAGTGAAAAATATAAAACCAAAGGCGCTAAAAATGACGAACCGATACAAAACGGTCCTGCCAGTCTTGTATGTCAAACATCTGGCAGAACCGTTAATAACCGCTAGGCGAATTTCTCTGCCGGAAACGCTTGTTGCATTGTTACCAGATTCTTTCGGCAAAACCTTTTTGACAGACGCTGCCAAGCGTCTGGAGGGAAATCTGCCAGGCCAATGCAAACGGGTAATATAGTCCTACGTCAATTTTGCGGTTATGTCTCTGACAAGACCTACACCTAGTTCTGTTTTTTTAACAGCTGTCATAATCCGAAAGGTTTATGATGGCTACCAGAATTTCTTCGCAAATACAACAATCTAAAAAACAATTCGGGTTAAACAAAGATGAACGGCAATTCTAGTCACTTACCAATGAAAGTCAGTAGAAATTTATCTACGAATTGTCAAGTATAAATTCATGGCCCGGTTCTATTTGATGAATTGCCCGGTATCAGTTGTTGAAATTCGCCGGTTTTGTTACTACCAGAATTCCGACAGATCTTTCCCTTTCACTTTTTCGTGACATACACGGAACCGCAAAACTACCTAGTTTTGAGCACTGTGCTGCTGTGAACTTTGGGGTAAAATGGTTTCAGGCAGTTCTGACTTTGGAACTTGGAGCAAAAATATACTAAATAAAAAGTGAGTTATAGCGACTCAATAGTAAATTATATTTATTCAACGGTTGAGTTGAATTGACTTAATTTCAGGTTGAATACAGTTTACATAATTTTAGCTTATTGAACGAAACTCTCGCTGATCGATGGTTTTGCTACTTGTGTTTCGACAAATAAAAGAAAAAGATTCAAAACAACTCAAAATTTAGTACAAAGAAGTCAAACAATAGGTAGTTTTTATTTTCCGTGTATGAATCATTATCAGAGGATTTAAACATTTAAACGAATCCATCCGGGTTTTGGCCGGCAAACAAAGCTTCACGGTGGGATATTCTGAGCTGTCAATCTACTAGAAACAGTTCGACCGTCCCACGACAAAAGGGCCTAACTGCAAATGACAGTTTCTCTTTGTTTACTTTTTCTTTCACGATTTACCGAACCGATTTTATATTTGACGCTTTACTCTTCGCAAAACGTTCAAGGTTGGGCCCTTTTGTCGTGGGACTATCGAGTTGACGCATGAAATATTGTTATCATGATGCATTGGCATGTCAATTTCGTCCCTATAAGAAAAATTTCGAGCTTAACAGGAGTCGTAAGCCAAAATAAAACAGCGATGACATGAAATTTGTCACATAATATAATTTATTTATTTACCAGTTAGCATATGTTAAAACTCTCACAACACTTCGCAAAACTGCAAAAAAAAACTGGTCAACCATTCAATTTGTGACAGATGTGGACAAACATCGAAGCTTTATTTTTGAACTACGCCGCTGCGGTACCGGCAAAAGTTGCGGTTTCATTTTTCGCAAAGCCTACTTCGCAAACAATAAATTGCAAAATTTACATATGCACTTGAACCGAACGCACTCGCAGAACAGCAGTCCGTCCGTCATTCAGCGGCGATCGGCCGGTGTTTGACATTCGCTAACGTAATATTTGTTGGTCATGCGCACACATCCCGGACACGCGACTCTGAGCCAGAACACAACAACAACAACAACAAAAAGTAGTAACAACACGGCTGGGTGCAACAACAAGCAAACAAATAGCACAGTTTATTGGCTGTAAGTAGCAAAGGTAGAGGTAGGACACAGTTTGCGATAGTGCCGAGCCGGTCGAGTCCATCGCCCGAATCAACGGATCGGGATGGAAAATCACCAATATAAAAAACAAACTGGCGAACGGGGCGGCAAACGTGACTTACCGTGCGGCGTAGTTCATTTGACGGGAAGAATGGGCCTCACGACACGATCGGCGCGCTCGGACGTTCAACCCAATTTGCAATGGAATCAACTTCGAAAAAATAATAATAATAATAATAACAATAAAGCCAAGCAGTCGATTCATTCATAAAGCAGCAAGATAATCGATCGGAGGGAACTTTCCCACATACTAGGAAAAGCGTCTGTTACTAAGCCGAATCCGGGATCGCGGTGATTTTTTTGTTTTGTACCGCTCTCTAGAACACCGGTCGAAGGAAGCCAAGCCACAATCCTTTATTATCACAGAACGCGCGCACGCTCGCGTTCGCGCCATTGCGTCACTGGCACCACTGTTGCGCACAATTGGCCATGGCTATCTGCGATTTCTTTGCATAAATGACATTTGGCGAACAGTGCAATTTTTCGCTTCATATGCGCGCTAGGATCGCATCGTTTGTTTGCTGGTTTGTCACAAACTTGTCACTAGTACATTGCCATAGCTCTCTCTCTCTATATATCTCTCTCTCTCTCTCGGTTGTCTACAAGGGTGGAGAAAATAGAACCGGCCAGTGGAAAAAAAACATCATCGTTTCGGTTGCCGCGTCACAAACCCGTACAGTGCAAGCAGTTGAAGGTCGGTTATCCTCGTGCAATTTGCACTCTACGTTCACGGTACGGGTCGAAGAGAGAGAGAGAGAGAGAGAGAGAGAGAGAGAGAGAGAGAGAGTTGCGAGTATTTTTGTCCGTGGAAATTGGAAATTGAAATTCATTGGCTGGATTAATAGTTACTTTGTCGATAATGTCTAACGTTTATATTGTCTAGTTTGATATTACGAATGCAATCAAAGATATAAGCTCTACGAATTCACTGAAAACCGGATTAATTGGGTTATTTTTAATAACACTAATCAAATTCGCAGTCTAAATGTGGAATGTTCCCAGTTTTACTGAAAAATAATCCATTCAGAATCTCACCACTCGTTCTAATCATTATTTATTACCACTGGGACTTTCACTATCCCATCGTAAACCACCATCAGACACGGAGTGAAATACATACCTGAACGACGCAGAGTGCCTACGAAACTCAGATTGCAATGAAAAGGCGCGTGCACAAAACATTTCACCGTAATTCAAGCGGGATGAAAAGCATAACCTTGATAACACATTTCTGTTGTGGAATTTGACCAATTTGTCCTTCAACAGACTTTTAAGCGTTCAGAACCATTGCATGGCACTGGGATCGACAGCTAGTCAATATTCATTGAACTTCACTTTTTCTGTACAAGTAACTCACTGAAGTGTTGAAAACAGTACTTTTTCTATCCAGGAATTCTCTGTTTTTTGTCACTCCTAAATGAATTAAATACAATATATTGTTCAATACTTAAACCGGCTAAAACCCTTGAGAAACTTAATTTGCAGGAACAAACTGTGTGTCGTTCAGTAAAAAAAAATCAGATAAAAAATTTTGATTGTATAAAAAAACTGAAAGTAATCCGATTTTTGCACTGAACATATTTTAAACTGATTTTTTCGCCTAGCAAAATTCAAGTTCGGTGGTTATTCTCAAAAATTGATTCCGTTTTTTTAACTGTGAAGAAAACACGGGTTTTCCGAATCAAGTTTTAACTAACTGTTATTTTACACTTAACGACCGCGTCCCAATTGGCAATTTTGAAGTAAAGTTTTCATTTTTGCTATTTCATTTAGCACTTAATTTCTTGTTGGGTGCTGAGCAGTTCCCGAAATTAATTATAGAAAAGGGTTGTAAAATCAAAACCGACAGGCTCTTATTTGGATATAACTTTTCACGTGTCTTAAGTATGGCAAACCGCACGGTAGGGAGCGTTTACTTTGCACAGAAGGAGAGTCCTGTTCGTATCAAGACTACATTGAAAAAAAAAGGCCGAGTGTAATTTTTTACTTGCAATTTATTCAAATTTGTTGTACTTCGGAAACTGTTAGTAACGTAACATTGCAGTCTACGAAAAAAAAAATTTTTCTTCGAAAAAAACCTGAAGAAATTGAAATAAAATCGTGCTGAAACAAATATCATTTCGGATGGGATAATTTCTCCGAAAGTCACTTTAAGAATTATTTTACCGAAAGTCATTTCGCAGAAAAACATTTTGCAAAAAAAAAAGTTTATCCTTAAACCATTTAGCAACAAGCCATTGCTTTTAAAGCCATTTCACTAAAAGGATTTGACTGAAAATCATTGTACTAAAAGCCATTTTATGAAAGATTTTTTGTTTCTGAAAATAATTTTTCCAAAAGTGTTAGTTAAAACGAAATCATTTTCCAAAATTTATTTTCTTAAAAATCATTTCTCAAAGTAATTTTTCTTAGAGTTATTTTTTTCCGAGAGACATTTTGGTAAAGGAATTTCGCCTAAACCAATTTGCCGAACGTCACTTTGGTAGAAGCCATTTCACTAGATGAGTCGTTCCATCGAAAGGAATTTTGGTACAAGAATTTCGTATAAAACTCTTTATCCGAAAGCCATTCACTTAATTTTTAAGTCATTTTGCCGAACAGGCATTTTGCTCATAATACATTTTTCCGAAAAAAGGAATTTTTCTGGAATCAGGCCTTTGTCCTAAAACAAGCATTTTGCGAAAACAGGCATTTTGTCGGAAACAGTAGTTTTACCAGAAACAGGAATTTTATCGACAACAGGCATTTTACCGAACAGGCATTTTTCCGACAAGGCATTTTGCCGAACAGGCATTTTGCCAAACAGGCATTTTGCTGAAAACAGTAACTTTACTGAAAACAAGTATTTTACCATAAACAAGTATTTTACCCAAAACAGGCATTTTGCCGAACAGGCATTTTGCCGAACAGGCATTTTGCCGACAACAGGCATTTTGCCGACAACAGGCATTTTGCCGAACAGACATTTTGACGAACAGGCATTTTGCCGGAAACAGGCATTTTGCCGAACAGCCATTTTGCCGACAACAGGCATTTTGCCGAACAGGCATTTTGCCAAATAGGCATTTTGGCGAAAATAGGCATTATGTCGAAAATATGCATTTTGCCGAAAATAGGCATTTTGCTGAAAAAAGGCATTTTGCCGAAAATAGGCATTTTGCCGAAAATAGGCATTTTGTCGAACAGGCATTTTGCCGAACAGGCATTTTGTCGAATAGGCATTTTGCCGAACAGGAATTTTGCCGAACAGGCATTTGGCGAACAGGCATTTTGTCGAAAACAGGCATTTTACCAAAAACAGGCATTTTGTCGAAAACAGGCATTTTATTGAAAACAGGCATTTTGTCGATAATAGGTATTTTGCCGAACAGGCATTTTGCCGAATAGACATTTTGCCGAACAGGCATTTTGCGGAACAGGCATTTACTGAACACCGGTATTTCGCCGAAAACGGGCATTTTGCCGGACAGGTATTTGGCCGAACATGCACTTTACCGAAAACAAGCCTTTCGCCGAAAACAGGCATTTTGTCGAAAATTGCCATTTTACCACAAACTGACATTTTTCCGAAAACACATGTTTCCGAACAGTCATTTGGCCGAACAGGCATTTAGCCGAACAGTTGAAAACAGTAATTTTAACGAAAACAAGTATTTTACCCAAAACAGGCATTTTGCTGAGAACAAATATTTTTCCCAATAAACGGTATTTTTCTAAAAAAAGCTTTTATCCGAAAACAGGCATTTTTCAGAAAACAAGCAATTTGCCGAAAAAGGTAAATTTGTCGAAAAAAAATCATTTTGCCGAAAACAGGAATTTTACCGAAAACAGGTATTTTGCCGAACAGGTATTTTTTCCGAAAACAGACATTTTGCCTAAAACAAGCATTTTGCCCAAAACAGACATTTTGCTGGAAGATGTTTTGTCGAAAATATGCATTCTTCCCAAAAGAGGCATTTTTCCTTAGAAGGCATTTTTCACAAAAACGGTATTTTTTCCCAAAAAATGCATTATCCCAAAAACGGCATTTTACCGAAAACAGGCATTTTGCCACCACAGGCAAAACATATAATAAAATAATATTACATCATTACTCCGAGAACCAAGAACCATTTCGCAAAAAGTCATTTCTAGCAGTTTCATCTAAGACAATTCAGGAAGCCATTTTTTCGAACCACGGCCATTGTTGCAAAACGCAAAAGCAGTTTTCTTCGCAGTCGTTGAGCGAAAGTTTAAAAGAGAAATATCAGTTTGTTTGGAACATTATTCTAAACAAACTGATGTTTTGTTTTTCTTGAAGATTCATCAACCAGTAGCGGAGGAAACTGCTATAGCGTTTTTCTACAATGGTTGTTTTATTGAGATTGTAAATTGAACCTGACCGAAAATGGTTTTTTTTAGAACATGGACCGAGGAAAAAGATTGATGGGGCTCCTGTTCTTTTGCGGTAGACGGCGTTTCCGACGGTGGGCTACCGGAAAAAAACGGCCTTCAATGGAGATGCCTTGTCTGTTAGTACAAGGAAACCTTTAATCTGTCACGGTCGCCATGGAGTATGTTATTTTATGAGAGCTATGACAATTATTAGTCAAAAATTTAGCTCAGAAGTAATCTAGCTAAACATATCTATTCAATTCGCAAGTACCTTAAAATTGCACGATGTTTTCTGTATAATAATAATCTCAGCGAAATAATCCATACGGTGAAATGTTTTTCGGTAATCGCTTTTTTACCAACCGGCCTTCGACGAAATGGGTTGCTTCCTCCGGCAATCACTGCACCGATCAACTTTAAATTCTTTTCAGTTTCATTTTCATACACGGAATTGATTTAGTGATTTTTTTATTGCTCTTGACTTTGTCAGAATAAAATAAGATATTTTGGTGTAATTATTCAAAAGGTCAGCATACCGTAGAATGAAGAGTTTTTCCCAAAATCTTACGATAAACACAAAACTAATATCTCAGTTCTTGAAATATGAGAACAGTTCATAACTTTTGGGTTCCGGCTGTTGAAGCAGAAAGGCTCCATCAATGTTTCACCTACTTAACGTAAGGATGACGACTCATCAGACTCTTCTATGGATTAAGCGGCCAAATAAAACGCAAGCGAAATTATCCTATGATAATTTAAGGGGACTTGACTATTAAAAGTATCAATATAAATCTAGCTCTATGGCATTGGAAAAACACATAAAATCAGAACTTCAAAAAAAAAAATCTGAACAGTAAAAACAATGGGAATGAGCCTTCGGATAAAAAGACTAAAACTGCTTTGATCTTGAGTTTTAAACAACTCAATTTTGACACACTGTTTTTCTTATTATCGGAGAATGCAAACTTATTTAAGTTGAAAACCAACAATTAGGACATTTCAAATGCACAGCGAACAATTTCCTGTTTTGTAAATGTCTGTTTTTATAGATTTTTGATACAGAATCCAATAAACAATGAAGTTTCTTAATTAAAACTGTGTGAAGTAAATATTTTGTCTGTCAGAAGTTACACCATCCGGAATAAAAACGAAGTGGCTCAAATGACACGTTTCCCTTGTTTGTTGTGAGATTATTGTTTTAAAATCTTCCGGTCCACAAATCCAATCTCAAATTTACATAACTGAATGAAACATGCAAAATATATCGACGAAAACTTTCACATCATCGCATAACAGCTCACTTTTCTTGCCATGCAAAAACAAAATCCCCCACGACTTAAGCCCCATGCATTAGGACCTAATTGGACTCATTAGTTCAGGGACAACGGATAGAGACTGACTCAACGGCTCAACTCAACCCGAACACGGAGCCGGAGCTCGAAAAGCCGTTTTGACATTGACACCAAGCGCCGCTGCTGCTGCTCGATAGTCGATTCCAAAAGTGCAGAGTGAGAAAGAGACGTAGCAAAACCGATGACCAATGACACGAACCAAGAAAGGAGACGGTAAACAAGGGGGACGGTAGGTAAGAAACAAACATTATTGAGGGTCGCATGAATCGAGCTCTCAAGAAGGATGAGGAGGAGCAGGAGGAAACCGACCGAACGCACAAAAATATTCGCACATTCGCCAAAAAGGAGGTCATTAGTATTCGGCTTCCTTGTTTTGCTCGCGGAATTCGGTGTCGATCGTCGAACAAACTGAACACTGCTTGCCTGCCTGCCTGGCTGTGTTTTTGTGTGCGTTACATATTTTTTGTTTTGTTTTGTCCCGAACCGATTTTGCAATCCGCCAGAAACCAGTTGCGCCACGCGTTGCTTTTAAAACCGATCAATCAACTATTAAAGAGTTTGCCGAGGCCATCGGGAATTGGCACTGTTTGTTATTTTGGGTGCTGCTGCTGTCAGATTTTCGACTAGCCTACTGTGCTTGACAAGGTTAGACCGGTTCGCAACCAAACACCTGTCAATGCATTCGCGAAACCTTGCGTGCTGGTTGTTTCCTGATCGGGTACGGGGATTTTTGACGTGAATTGATTTCGGCACGTCCAACTGGCCGTTGGTCGATGGAGATGGATGACATTGATGGTTTCGTTGGTTCGTGCAAAAGCGACGAAAATAGAGGACATGGAATGGAATGGAATTGAATGGTGCAGACAAATTTGGACAACTGAAGACTGCGTTCGTGGTAATCCGACAAATGGTAATGGTTATGGGTAGGAATCGGTAGGTTTTCGGCGAAACTTTCATCGTACCCAAACCCCAAACGGCCAACATTGAAGATGCCGGTTCGTTGCGCTGTGCGGTAATTGAGCTTTCGGATGCGGAATTTCATCTTTCACAGCCGAATTACGTCATGCTTCCCAGTTGATCATGTGATCGTTGGAAAAAGAAAAACATTTTATCTGATTAATTTGAGCACTTAAATAATCAACAAAATATAAAAAAATGAAATCATACATTATCATATTGCGTTTTGATTAGCTCCGCCAATATATTTAATAACGAAAAAAAGTTTTATCCAATTATGAGTTAAATTAAATCGTAGACTTGCTTGTTTTATAGTAGACTCGTCTTCTCTTACATCTGAAAATAGGCATTTGCTGATATACTACAGAAAAAGCGAATAATTTGCATTTTATGGAAACTTTGCAGTCCAATTGACTCATTCGGTGGATTGGCTTTGGGTGAAACGTTTTTCGAAACGATTTTCGTCTATTGCTCTTCGAAATTGTCCCAGTAAGGCGGTTCAAATGCGTAGGACGCTGATCTTACAAAGCCGAGACGTGCCCAGTGAGCATCCAATCGATGCCGTATATTGGCTTTATATGCCGAATTAGATTTACTATTAAACACAATTCTCGCATGGAACTGTAAAGCTGATTTAAACCCATAAAAGGTGATATAGTTAGATAAAATGATGCCGAAATTTAATACTTACCCAAGTAACAATTTTTGTTACGCTAGCTTGTTTGTGACTAGTTTGCAACCAGATATTTAAGTGATTGTTACTAACATCTAACCACTTGCATGACTCAAAAAGCGCAGTTTCTATTAGTTGTTAGGTCGGCTAAAAATAAGTTGTCGTTACGTTGTAATGTCATACTGAAAGAACTTATCTTTTCATAACTTGAAAATAACTTGTTTTCAAGTAAACTAGTTGAAACTTAGTTACCATCGACATTATAAACATTGAATGAATACAGAACACTTTTCTATCATCAATAAAAAAGCAGAAGAGTACTTTAAATCACAAACTTTATACAAGGTACAAATTTCACAACGATTTTGAAACTGTCGAGCGGAATTAAATTTTACTTAACTGTTTTTTATGCGCCTTCAATTAAAATCTGTTCATAAAGATATAAAAAATAAACAGCAAAATAACCCTTTGTTCAGAATACTCAAAATTATTCCAAGTAGAGTGATTTCTCATCATTTTAAATTCATATATCATGAGAATTATAATATTATCACAATCGATGTTCAATCCCTATATTATTTTCTTCGTGTTTATGACAGTGCATAGAACAAAAGTGACTATTCTGCCTTTCACTATTTTCAGCAAAAAGTAGTTTTGAAACAAGTAATATCGTGGTTTTATTTATGTTTTATACACTTATTGAGACTCCATATTGTGTACGCCATATTCAAGCCAACAAAGGTTGTTTTGTTTGCATTTTCGTTATCATAACGTTGGGGAAACCTACCGATAACTATCTGAATCAATGAAGAAATTATATGTTATAATCTAATAATATCTAAGTTATTACTACATCAATTCACAGTAACGATTTACATATACGCTTACGTATTTATAATGGTTTCGCAACGGAAAATAAACCTTTTTCAACTAGTAGCTAAAAGCATAGCTGTGATTAAAGATATGTTAGAATCAAGTAACGATAACTTACAAATGATAGTTAGTTCAATGTTTACGTTATAAAGAAACACTGCTGTCACCTTGTTTTAACCAGTATAACATAAAAAAAAACATGTTCGTGCTCTTGTTGCAACACAGTTGGGTTAAGTGACATCAAAACTAGTTACGGGTTGCTACTATTGAAATCAAATAAACTTATTTTCAACTAGTAGCTAGAAGCATTGTTGTGATTAACGATATGTTTGGATTAAGTAACGATAGCTTATAAATTATATTTAATTCAATATGACACACAGATGTTATTATTGAAAACCTAAATAACTATTTCGTAACTAGTTATGTTATGATGAAACATTGCTGTCATCATGTTTTAACCAGTATAACATAAAAAACATATTCGTGCTCTTGTTGCAACATAGTTTGGACTTTGTCGTATCAGAACTAGTTGCGGATTGCTACTTGGGTAGCTTCTGCATTAGTAATGCTTTTACAAAACACAGTGTACAAATGTCAAAATAGATCGATCGGAACGTGCCTCTTTAAAGCTGTTAAACATATGAGCTTAACTGTCATTTAACTGATGGTCGGTTCGCGCGGACTTGAACTCGGTACCTTCATGTTATGTTTTGATTTATATGAACTGAGGCAAACTTAACAGTGAACTATTTGGTCTAATCGATCAGTGTCTAACGAGACACGAGATGCGTGAGGCCCGAGCCCCCACAGCTAAAAATTCATCTGTTCAATTAGGCAATTTCTTTGTACATCACACATGCAATTTTACGGGTTCGAATCCCGTCTCTTCATTAACTTTTTCTTAGCTTAATTAACTACAATTATTTAATGATTTGTTTTAGTCTTGTTAAGACGTAGAGTCGTCTTGAGCTAGTCTTTTTAAATTTGATCAGTATCTAACAAGGGAAACAAATTTTAAAAAGTTGCACGCGAATACAATCACGTAATGAAACCCGAGAAAAGGTTGCCACATAGACGGGACTCAAACCCGTAGCTAGCTCCTATCCGAGGTAATTTTTTTGCCAATTAAACTAACCTGCATGTGCAAACTAATGAAAAACCAGCCTAATTGACTAGAAGAACCGAGCATGCTTAGCTGTACTCGGTTGTCACCACTTTTTTTTATAGTCTATGACAACCCTTCTGCCAGCAATCACGTACACGTCGCATCGCAAGTCTATCTTCACTCTCTGCTTTGCCATCAGACGCTGATTTGCGGTAACATTTTCGCGGTTTTCATTACGTAGCTGCAATCGCATGTGTTTTCCAGTCTGTTTGCTTCGTCAGATACTGATCAAATTTACAATCATTATATATTTTTTGTAAAATTTTTATTTTAAATAATCCATTACATTCAGTATCCAGAATTCATCAGAACTACGAGAATTTAGTTCCTAAGCTCAAGTCCAGAATTCAAGTGGGATCAGGGTCATTTCGTCGAAAGCCGTTTCGCCGAATGCCAATTCGCCGAAAGGGTTATTTCGCCGAATGGGTCCTTTCGCCGAATGCCATTTCGCCGAATGCCATTTCGCCGAAAGCCACTTCGCCGAAATGGTCATTTCGCCGAAAGCCATTTTGCCGAATCCTGAAATCGTAATTAGAATTGATTTAAATTAAAGACAAACGAAAGATGATAGCGTTAACGTCCGTTTTGTTAACCTACCATTGTACTTCTTGGATAATGATTGATTGTTGTACTCTTGAATAAAGATTGATTCATGAACCTCAGAAAGTAGTTCCCAAGAAAACTTGTTGACTATTAGATACTAAGCATCGAAGCAATTGCATAGGTGTATCTACCAGGCAAATGTAGGTGGTATTTTCCGTTTATTAAGTGAAAATGAAAAAATATCTAATGCGACTATACCACATCGTTTTGGTTCATGTGCTGTCCGACCTCGCTACCGCTCGTTCGGACTTAACGAAAGCAAAGAAACCTAGCTTTGAGTAGACCAGGCAAACGAGGCGGTTACAGGTTTGTATGCAAGAGGCCGCCGCTTCCGACGGCGGGTCGGCGGCCGACTCAGCTGGCTTCGATTATGTGGCTGCGCCACATCAGTTATACAGGAGACATAACATGCAGGAGATATGACCCTTTCGGGGAAATGACCCTTTCGGCAAAATGACCCTTTCGGCGAAATGACCTATTCGGCGAAACGACTTTCGGCTAAATGGCATTCGGCGAAACGACTTTCGGCGAAATGGTTTTCGGCGATATGACCCGCTCCCTTCAAGTGTATAGTCGAATTTGAACCCAGAATTCATTAACTGAGACTAAGTCCGGAATTCTTTTCTAGAATTCAGTTCTAAAATTCTGTTCAAAAATTCAGTTCCACAATCAATGTCTGGCATTCTGGTACAGAATTCAGTTCAGTTCAGTTCAAGTTTAGTACCAGGATCCAGCATCGGAATTACGTTTCAAATTTCAGTTTCAAAACTCTGTTTCAGAATTCATTTTTATAATCCAAGTCCAAAATTCAGATACAAAATTCAGCTACCGAATTAGGTTTAGAAATTCAGTTCCTTAATCTAGTTCCAGAATTTAATTCTAGAATTCAGTTTCAGAACTTTTTTTCTACCAATCAGTTCCAGAAGTTCAGTTACAAAATTCAGCTTCCGACTTCGGTTCCGGAATTAAGCTTAGAAATTCAGTTCCAGAATCAAGTGTCAGATCTACAATTCGATTCCAGAATGCAAATCCAGAATCAATGACTAGCATTCAGGTTCAGAACTCAGTTCCGATATCCGGTTCTAGAAGTCAGATTCCGAATTTAGTTTCAGAATTCAGTTCCAGAGTATATTTCCAGAATCCAGGATCATAATTTAGTATCAAAATTTCGGTTTCAAAACGCAGTTCCAGAAATAATTTTTAGAATCTAGGCTCCCAATTCAGTTCCAGAATCCATATCTAGCTTTTAGCTTCGGAATTCGGAGATTCAGAATTCAGTTCTACAATACAGTTCCAAAATTCACTTCCAGGTCCGAAATTCAGTTACAAAACTAGGCTTCCTAATTCTATTCCGGATTTGTTTAACTGAGCCCATATTCAATTCCCAGAATTCAATTCTAGAATGAAATTCCAGAATCAATGATCAGCTGTCATTTTCAGAATGCATTTCCAAAAGCCAATTCTTGAAACTAGGATTTAGTTCCAAATTTCAGTACCCGAATAAAGTTTTGGAGTTGAGTCCGGGTTTGGAATCCAGGTCCAGAATTAGATTTTACCATTCTGTGCCAGAATCAATGTTTTTCATTCAGGTTCAGAGTTCAGTTTAAAAATTTAGTTCTAGAATTCAGTCTCAGAAATCAGCTTCAGAATTTAGTCAAAAATACCGTTTCCAAATTCAGTTTTAAAACTCAGTTTCAAAATTTTATAATTCAAAAGTTACGAAATCCTGAATTCAATTCTAGAGTGCAAATTCTAGAATCAATTCAGTTCTAGAACTCAGATTCAGAATTCAGTTTCCGGAAGCAGGTCCAGAATTCAAGGACATAATTCAGCTTTCAAATTCAGTTCCAGAATTGATCAATTGAGTCCAGATCCAGAAATCATTTCTAAATGCAATTTTAGAATGAGTGACTAGCACTCAAGTTCGAATCCATTTACAGGGTATAGTTCCAGAATTCATTCCTAAAATTGATTTCCAAAAACAAAAATTCAGTTACAAAATTCAGCTTCCAAATTCAGTACCGGAATAAAGTATAGGAATTCTTTTCCTGAGTCCGGATTTAAAATTTAGGTCAAAGATTAAGTTTAAACTTGAGTCCAAAATTAGGTTTTAACTTTAGAACAAAATTAAGCTTTAGAATTCTGCTCCAAAATCAATGTTCAGCATTCAGAGCCAGAGTTCTAGAGTTCTGTCTCAGAAAGCAGCTCCAGAGTTTAGAAACAAAATTTGGTCTCGGAATTAAGATTAGAAACTCAATTCCAGAATTCAGACCCAGAAAATTCCAAAATCAATGACGATTCAGAATCCAGTCCCTAAATTCAGTTCTAGAAGACAGAGTCAGAATTTATTTCCAGAATATATTTCCCGCATCCAGGATCGTAATTCAGTACCAAATTTCAGTTTCAAAACGCAGTTCCAGAATCGAGTTTTGGAATCTAGGTCCCCAATTCAATTCCAGAAACAATGTCTAGCTTTCAGCTTCAGAATTCAGTTCCAGAATTTGATTCCGGAATTAAGTTCTAGAGCCAGAACCAAATACCAGTTCAGCTTCCAAATTCATGACAAGCCGGGAAAGCTTGTACATGCATCCGAAACATCCAAGTTCAAGTTCGAAACCAAATTCATGCCCGGATCCAGAATTCAATTCCAGAATGCCAATTCCAGAATCAATGACTGATCAGGTTAAGAATCCTGTTCCGGAATTCATTTCTAAAATTCAGTCCCAGAAACCAGAATTCAGTTTCTAAAATCAGTTCTGGGATAAAGCTTATGAATTCAGTTCCTGAGTGCGGATTTTAAATCCAGGTCCAGAATTAGGTTTTAACTTGAGTCCAGAGTAAGTTTTAGAACTCTGTTCCAGAATTCAATTCCAGAATCAATGCTCAGCATTCAGGGTCAAAGTTCAGTTCCAAAATTGAGTTCTAAAATTCCATCTTCAGAATTTAGTTACAAGATTCCGCTTCAAAACTCAGTATAAATATTTGGGTTGGAATTGAGTTTAGAAATTTAATTCCAGAGTTCCAGAGTTAAGTTCTATACACTTAAAAAAACCTGTGAATTTACATCTTCACGTAAATTTACGTGGAAGAACATTTAAAATTGTGTCTTAAACTGCATGACATGAAATTCATTGAAATAAAAAAAAAATACTGATAGCAACCGCCGCGACTCGAACCGAGAATCGTTGTATCGCAAGTTAGTCTGTTAATCGACTGAGCCACAGAAGCATGCATCTGCTTGACTGGTAAAAGGTGCATTCAAATTCATACAGTCGCACCTGCTAGCAGAACGCAAGTTACAGTAGAAACCAGTAAAATTCAAGTCAATCTAACATTAAGTCATTACAGAGGAAATTTTCCACCATTTGACAAATTAGGGCTTGATGAATTACATCTAATGAGGGATTAAGTCAAATTTTAAGTTCCCAAAATCAATGACTATCATTCAGGAAGAGAACTCAATCCCAAAGTTCAGTTCTAGAACTCAGAACTAGAATTCAGTTCAAGAATTTATTTCCCTAATCCAGAATCGTAATTCAGTTTCAAAACGCAGTTCCAGCTTGAGAACTCCGTTCCAGAATCCAGCTCTAGAATTCGGTTCTAGAATTCAGTTCTGAAATTCAGTTCCAGGTATAGCGTGATGGGTAAGTCGATGCCTTACACGCAGCCCGCCTGGGTTCGATTCCCAACCCCGCACATAGGGTCAGAAAAATTTTCTGGTTCGAAGAGACGAACGACCTCAAGATTAAAACCTCTATAATCGAAACAAAAAACATCACTTTCGATATCCAGGTCCGAAATTCAGTCCTACAATCAATTCTGGCTCATAATTTATTTCCTGATTTCAGGAATGGAATTCAGTTTGAGATTTCAAATGCAGAATTCAGCTTCAGAATTCATTTCTAGAATCCAGATCTGAAAGATCTACATGTTAATTTCAGAATTCAACTCCGGAATTCAGTTTTACAATTAAGTTCCAGAACTCATTTCCGAAATTCAGTTCCAGAAACCAGGTCCAGAATTCAATTACAACATTTATCTTCTAAATTCCGTTTTAAATCCAGATCCAGAAATTATTACCTGAATCCAGAAATCCAGAATTAAATTGCAAAGTTCAGTTCTAGAATTCAATTTCAGAATCCAGGCCCATAATTCATGAACAGAGTCCAGCTTCAGAATTCAATTTTAGAATGCCATTCTAGAATAAATGACTAACATTCTAGCATTTAGATTTCAAACCGAAAATTTGATTCTAGAATTAGTTTCAGAACTCATTTCTTGCATCCAGGTCCTGAGTTCAGTTCGAGACTTCAGATCCTAATACCTAAGTTCAAGGTCAAAAAATTCATTTCCAAAATTAAGCTCCAGAAACCAGGACCAAAATTTAGTTCCACTATTCTTTTCTAGATCCTAGTTCGAAAAATCAGTTCCAGGATCCAGGTCAGAAATTCAGTTCCAGAGTCAGTGTGTGGCATTCTGGTTCATAATTTATTTTCCGATTCCAGGATTGGAAATCAGTTTCAGATTGCAATTACAACACTCAGACCCATAGTTTTTTTCTAGAATCCAGATTGGAAATTTAGTTCCAGAATCATTATCTAGCTGTCTCTTTAGAATCCAGCTTCAGAATTTAGTTCCAGAACTCATTTTCGAAATTCAACTCCAGAATTTAGTCACAAAATTCAGCTTCCAAGCTCAGTTTAAAATGCAGTTCCAGAATTCATAAACTGAGTCCAGAATTAAGTTTCAAAGTTCAGCTCTAGAATTCAGTTTCAGAAACCTGCTCCAGAATTTAGTTATAACATTCAGCTTCAAAATATAGTTCCAGAATTGAGCCCTGATTCAGAATTCGATTTTAGAATCAGGTCCTTCAGGTTCAGAGCTCAATCCCAAAATTCAGTTCTAGAACTCAGATTCAGAATTCATTTGCAGAATCCAGACTTAGAACCTAGATCTAGGCTTCAGTTTTTGAACTCAGAACACCAGAATCCTGGTGTAGAGCTCGGTTCCAAAATCCAAGTTCAGAATTCAGTTCAACAATCCAAATCCCGAAATCTAGTTTCAGAATCCAGTGACTGGTTTAGAATTTAGTTCCGAAATTCGATTGCTGAATCCAGTTCTAAATTCTGGTTCTTATTTCTATTTCTGCATACTAGAACAGAACTCAAGAACTGAATTCAGAATCATGGTTTTTTATTTAAATTCTGAAACTAAATTCTGTGTACAAACATGAGAAAATTATAAATTTCTGTATTAAAATGCATTTGTTTTAAATTTTTCTTGAAAAAAATTAAAATCGATAGTTTGCCGCAAATTGTATCTGAGTCACTAGAAATCGAATGAAGTGTAAAAATGGTAACAATAGACGAAAAATGAAGAAAAATAAATGTCACTCTCAGCTCCGGTTGATAATTATGCGAACGAGATTCATGTCCAGTCAACGACATAAACGGAATTGTGTTCTTTTATTAATTTACCATTTCAGTCATGTTCAGTTTACGGTGAAAACCGTATACTGTGCATTGTCAGTATTCAACCGAAGCGTCGAGTATCGATAATGGCAGAAAGCGATTAACAATGACCTGTTGGTGTTCGAATTTGTAGTATTTTTGGTTTCCAAAGGGGTTCTGGGTGTAATTATTTCAATTTAACACTCTTTATAGCGAAAGAATGAGAATCGATTGTCGACTGACGTTATTTTGGTTTCGTCTTGTCGTAGAAAAACGAGTGAGGTCAACATTGATACTCTCTATTTTTGCAATAAGAGACCGACATGCTTCGTTTCTTTTCGTTTGTTTTGAGGGCGATCATTTACGATCAGGTAAATGTAACAAAATTTTTAAATTATTCATTGATTGATTGTCACTGGTTTTCCTCTACCCGAATGCCAGTTATGTGGAAGTTTTTCGATACTAATTACTTCTTGACAAACACGAGTTTAGTTACCTCATCGAGCTGGCATTTTCCCACAAACGAAAACAGAAAACTCAACCATAGAAACCCGTTGAAAATAGACTCTTGGATCATTTTTACGGTTGATCAATTCCCCGTCGTCATCGTCGTCGTCGGTGACAGCCAATCGAAGCAACCGGTCGCAGTAAAGTAATTGCCAATTTAGTGCTGTAGTAAACCAAGAAAGTCGAAGAAAACACGCACATCTACCAGATTGTATAACCAAAAAGCGTAAATTTCAAACGTCGCAGTAGGCGTCGTCGTCGATTTGAACCGATGGTAGGCGGCAGGGGGACGGGGGATTTGGTTACGCACCAAGGAGTTTGCGATGATTTTCACTGACATGCGGTTGAGCACGGGAGAAAAAAAAATAAACATGCCGAGGCGCTGGCCGATGCTTTTGGTCCTGTTTGATGGCCTTAAGGATGGGGTGGTGCGGGGGAAAATTGTACCGTAAAACCACTTGCAAGCTCTTGTCAGTCGCGCGTCGTCGGTGCGGTTTTGCTGCCGTGGCCGCCACCGTGGTTCCAAATGGCTTCGCTACGGGGCAAGTTTTGAAAGAAACCACACCACCCCGACCAGTCCCCCAGTGCCGACGACGATGTGAATAGCGTTTCGCGCGTTTTTTTTCTGGCTCCCTTCGATGAAACGAGAGGAGAGTGAAGCGATGACGAAGAAACACAAGAAAAAAGAAAAAAAAATGAACCGCTATGTTTTGGATTTCACTTGCCGCCGCAAGACGTTTTGTTTTCTATTCCCCCTCCCACCCCACCGGTTTACTCGGTGTTCCACCGTGGGACTGCCTGCTGATTAGAAGCCAAACACAACCCGTTCGCCACAATGGAAATCGTACCGTGATCGTGTGCTCTGCTGGTAGCCCGTCTTACGGCGAATGTCCAAAGGTTCGAAAAAGAGAGGAGGATGGGGCCGCGAATCGACTACGCTTCTAAGGTTGTATTGTTGATTACCTTCTTATGCTGGCTTGTGCGAAGCACGCACACATTTGAAAAAAATGCACAACATTGAAGAGACACACTCAACGCCTGCTTCGGCTCAGATCGATTGGCTATCGATGAATTTCAGTGCTTTATTAGCGTGGGGTATTTTTTCTGTTTTGTTTTTTGTTGTAGTTTTTTCAACGTGTCTATTTTGTTTTGCGGTTTCTTCCGGGATGCAATCGGGGGCTTTCAAACAAAAAAACAGTTAGCCAACGTGAAACTATGCGTGTAAGGAGTCGGGGGAAAAAAATAAAAACTCCTAGTCGAGCAAGCCGTTTGTAAATTGACCGTTGCTGCATGGATCTTTAAATCTTCAGATTCGTTCGGTGAGAATCGTGAAAAGCATTACGGAAACAAACTCCAACCTGTCAGTCTGTTGTTGTTTACTCGTTAGATTGTTCAGCTGACCTTACTTCATCCGGGCCATTGTACCTGCACTCCCACTGTCAGATGCACATCTACTACAAAACTGATTGCCGATTTTTTTTTGTTTTTCTACTGCTCTGCCCGCTCAGTAACCTAATCGACGCACAACTCAGCTCAATGACGTGTATTGAACCGATCGTACTAGACATGAGCTTTATTTCGAAAACAAGGCGACGACCGAACACTCCTCGCAAAAATGGTCCGGACTTTACGGAGCCGCGATGGTTGTGCGTGAATGTGTCTACCTGTGTGTCATCACCTTGGCCTCTATTTGCAGATAAGTCATGTCCGTTCACGAGTGAAAAGTGACGTCAACGAGTGAAAAAGTGCGGCTACCGTTTGTTGCTACCTGTTTTGCTGCGTTTGCTGGGTGACTGTTTAGGAATTTCCTAACAAAAAAATGATTTTTGGATTTTATCGATATATTTTGGACGCCGAAACAAATATATAAATAATGGTAATAATGTACCAAATTCATAATATTATTGCTAAAAATGGTTTACTTTGACATCGGCACTCGTATTTTCTTTTAAAGCGAGCTCTCACGAGTTTCGGTGTTGCAAAAACCTGTGCACTCTCGGCAATCGGTTGCCCAGAAACTAAGAACTGTTTTTCATTCGAGTATTAAATAAATACCCAACAAAGCGAACTAACCAAAAGATACTTATCCTCAATCCATTCAAATTTTCAGCTCGATGGTATTTATGAAAGAGTTTTAGGAGTCGGTGGCCTTCAATTAAGCTGGTGAGGCGTAAAGAATATTGCACCGGAATGCTATATTCTTTTTGATTCCAGAAATTAACTACAGAAAATGTGTTAAAATTACTGATCGACTTGCACCGATTTGGATGAAACTTGGCACACGTCTCTAGTATGGCAATGCTTTTGTTTTACTTGGATGCTACTGAACAATATAGTGTCCAAGAAGAAATAACAGGAAATCGGTAGCGTTTCTTAAAAAGTGAATTCTAAAAAAAAGAAAAATTCCAAGAGTTAATAAATTACCCAAAAAATTCAAAAATTAAATAAATTATTCGTTCATCAGGAATCAGAACAAATTGGCTCAAATGGCACGTTCCCTTTGATATTTGGAGATTTGTGCCTTTGAATGATTTCTTGGCAATATTTTGGTTTTGAACTTTAACTTAAACCCATTATTTGACGTTTATTTTTATTACTTTCTTTTCGAAAATGAAGGAGTCATTGCTGAAACAATTATAAAAAAAATGAAATTTCATGTTTTTTTTTCCAAATTAGCCATACTACAATATGCTTCTACAAATCGAAATCAATAAATTTGCTCATGATGATTTTTCTTCTAAAAGCTCTTCTAGACATATTAAGGAATAAAACTAAAAGAGCTTAGAAATTGGTTGAGTGTGTTTCCTGAAAACCCATAAATATGCCCTCTATTCTGATTAACTAAACTAAGCTCAACTAATATTAGTTAGCATAAACTAACCTTAGCTATCCCAAACTAATCTAAAATAACCATAATTACAATATTCTAAGCTAACCTAAACTATTCCAATTTTATCTAACCTAACCTAAACTAACCTAAAATAACCACTACTAACCTCAGTTAATCCAAACTAACCTATAATAACTATTATTAACCAAAACTAAGCTTTGCTAACCTCAACTAACCTAAAATAACCAAAAAGTATCTAATCTAACCTCAGCTAACCCAAACTAACCCAAAATAACCATAACTAACATAAGCTAAGCTAACCCAAATTATCTGAATCTAATCTAAACTAACATAAACCTAAAATAACCAAAACTAATCTTAGCTAATTCAAACTAACCTAAAATAACCATAATTAACATAAGCTATCCCAATCTAATCTAAACTAACCTACACTAAGCTTTACTAACCTAAACTATCCTAAAATAACCAAAACTAACCTCAGCTAACCCAAAATAACCATAATTAACATAAAATAAGCGAGCTTCAATTATCCCAATCCAATCTAAACTAACATAAACTAACCTCAGCTAACCCAAACTAACTCAAAATAACCATAATTAACATAAGCTAATCTAACCCAAACTATCTGAATCTAATCTAAACTAACATAAACTAACCTAAAATAACCAAAACTATCCTAAAATAACCAAAACTAACCTCAGCTAACCCAAAATAACCATAATTAACATAAAATAAGCAAACTTCAATTATCCCAATCCAATCTAAACTAATCTAAACTAAGCTTTGCTAACCTAAACTAATATAAACTAACCTAAAATAACCACAACTAACCTAAACCAACCTAAACTGAGCTTTGCTAACCAAAACTAACCTAAAACAACCACAACTAAACTAAACTAATCCCAGCTAACCCAAACTAACCTAAAATAACCACAATTAACATAAACTAAACTAACCTTAACTATCTGAATCTAATCTATACTAACATAAACTAACCAAACCTAACCTTAGCTAAGCCAAACTAACCTAAAATAACCATAATTAACATAAACTAAGCTAACCTCAACTATCCCAATCTAATCTAACCTAACCTAAACTAAGCTTTGTTAACCAAAACTAACCTAAAATAGCCAGATATTAGAAACATTTTCTAGAAAGCAGTATTAGCATAGTAACTATAAAGATATAGGTAACAAATTCCAATGAACTCGAAACAAAAATCTGACTAAACTAAGTAAACTAAGTAAACTAGGTAAACTAAGTTAACTAAGTTAACTAAGTTAACTAAGTTAACTAAGTTAACTAAGTTAACCAAGTTAACTAAGTTAACTAAGTTAACTAAGTTAACTAAGTTAACTAAGTTAACTAAGTTAACTAAGTTAACTAAGTTAACTAAGTTAACTAAGTTAACTAAGTTAACTAAGTTAACTAAGTTAACTAAGTTAACTAAGTTAACTAAGTTAACTAAAGTAAACTAAAGCAAACTAAACTAAAGTAAACTAAAGTAAACTAAAGTAAACTAAAGTAAACTAAAGTAAACTAAAGTAAACTAAAGTAAACTAAAGTAAACTAAAGTTAACTAAAGTAAACTAAAGAAAACTAAAGTAAACTAAAGTAAACTAAAGTAAACTAAAGTAAACTAAAGTTAACTAAAGTAAACTAAAGAAAACTAACGTAACCTAAGTAAACTAAGTAAACTAAGTAAACTAAGTAAACTAAGTAAACTAAGTAAACTAAGTAAACTAAGTAAACTAAGTAAACTAAGTAAACTAAGTAAACTAAGTAAACTAAGTAAACTAAGTAAACTAAGTAAACTAAGTAAACTAAGTAAACTAAGTAAACTAAGTAAACTAAGTAAACTAAGTAAACTAAGTAAACTAAGTAAACTAAGTAAACTAAGTAAACTAAGTAAACTAAGTAAACTAAGTAAACTAAGTAAACTAAGTAAACTAAGTAAACTAAGTAAACTAAGTAAACTAAGTAAACTAAGTAAACTAAGTAAACTAAGTAAACTAAGTAAACTAAGTAAACTAAGTAAACTAAGTAAACTAAGTAAACTAAGTAAACTAAGTAAACTAAGTAAACTAAGTAAACTAAGTAAACTAAGTAAACTAAAGTAAACTAAAGTAAACTAAAGTAAACTAAAGTAAACTAAAGTAAACTAAAGTAAACTAAAGTAAACTAAAGTTAACTAAAGTAAACTAAAGAAAACTAAAGTAAACTAAAGTAAACTAAAGTAAACTAAAGTTAACTAAAGTAAACTAAAGAAAACTAAAGTAAACTAAAGTAAACTAAAGTAAACTAAGTAAACTAAGTAAACTAAGTAAACTAAGTAAACTAAGTAAACTAAGTAAACTAAGTAAACTAAGTAAACTAAGTAAACTAAGTAAACTAAGTAAACTAAGTAAACTAAGTAAACTAAGTAAACTAAGTAAACTAAGTAAACTAAGTAAACTAAGTAAACTAAGTAAACTAAGTAAACTAAGTAAACTAAGTAAACTAAGTAAACTAAGTAAACTAAGTAAACTAAGTAAACTAAGTAAACTAAGTAAACTAAGTAAACTAAGTAAACTAAGTAAACTAAGTAAACTAAGTAAACTAAGTAAACTAAGTAAACTAAGTAAACTAAGTAAACTAAGTAAACTAAGTAAACTAAGTAAACTAAGTAAACTAAGTAAACTAAGTAAACTAAGTAAACTAAGTAAACTAAGTAAACTAAGTAAACTAAGTAAACTAAGTAAACTAAGTAAACTAAGTAAACTAAGTAAACTAAGTAAACTAAGTAAACTAAGTAAACTAAGTAAACTAAGTAAACTAAGTAAACTAAGTAAACTAAGTAAACTAAGTAAACTAAGTAAACTAAGTAAACTAAGTAAACTAAGTAAACTAAGTAAACTAAGTAAACTAAATAAACTAAGTAAACTAAATAAACTAAGTGAACTAAGTAAACTAAAGTAATCTAAACTAAAGTAAACTAAAGTAAACTGAAGTGAACTAAAGTAAACTAAAGTTAACTAAAGAAAACTAAAGTAAACTAAGCAAACTGAGTAAACTAAGTAAACTAAGTAAACTAAGTAAAGTAAGTAAACTAAGTAAACTAAGTAAACTAAGTAAACTAAGTAAACTAAGTAAACTAAAGTAATCTAAACTAAAGTAAACTAAAGTAAACTAAAGTAAACTAAAGTAAACTAAAGTAAACTGAAGTGAACTAAAGTTAACTAAAGAAAACTAATGTAAACTAAGTAAACTGAGTAAACTAAGTAAACTAAGTAAACTAAGTAAACTAAGTAAACTAAGTAAACTAAGTAAACTAAGTAAACTAAGTAAACTAAGTGAACTAAGTGAACTAAGTGAACTAAGTGAACTAAGTGAACTAAGTGAACTAAGTGAACTAAGTGAACTAAGTGAACTAAGTGAACTAAGTGAACTAAGTGAACTAAGTGAACTAAGTGAACTAAGTGAACTAAGTGAACTAAGTGAACTAAGTGAACTAAGTAAACTAAGTGAACTAAGTAAACTAAGTGAACTAAACAAACCTTACTTAACTTACTTAACCTAAACCTGCCTAAACTTGCTTAAACTTACCCCAACGTATATTAACGTACTTAAATTTACCTAAAATTACTTGAACTTACATAAATTTACTGAAACTTATCTAAACTCATCCAAAATTAACCGAAAATTAGCTTAGCTAAACTTACCCTAGAGCACACATTCTACGATCTAGATAAAATTTTTCAATCGTTTTCAGTTTTCAAACATTTTATTTTGCCCGAATGTAGAACCCAATTCAACTCAAGAGTAATTTTTGGAAAAGAAGCGTATTCATTTTTGCATGCACTTTCTTCGAATCGTTGGAATTCAAAAATTGTGAATTGTACATTAATGGAATTCAGGACGAACTTGTTAAAACTAAATTGAGCACCTGAAAAACCTAAGCACAGAGAGAAAAATCCGAGCAAATTTATTTATAAAATTTCTTGAGAAGGGCCATGATTTATCAATTTCAATAATTTCATTTGAATTTGTTAATAAAACAAAGCAAGTTAAAGCTAAAACACTTCAATGGCATTTTCAAACCTTGAGTCAAAAGTTGGTTACGAAAAATGTTTAGTCAAACACTTTAAATTTAAACCAACAACAGTTAATTTGTTTCAATAACAAATCTAACATAAAAATATTGACAGAAAATATGTTAAATTTTTCAATTTCAGAAAAATAGCCAACTTATTTCCAAAGAAGCATCTGTGATTTAACAGAAAAACCTGTGACAAGTTTTCTAGGAATAATTTGGTCAGAGTAAAAATTTGCTTCATCGCGTGATTTCAAGCAATGGATTGTAAGTTTTGCCTCTCCCACTTCACAGCCCCGACTTGGCACCATCCGACTATCACTTATTTCGACGGATGCAGAACTTGCTTGGATTCATCTCAGAGACTTACATTAAAGATACTCGAAATTTTAAGAGCCCGTAACTCATAAAGTGTTAGGAACGATGAGAAATTAGTTTTTCGACTTACGAAGGACCAGGTAGTGAGAAACGTAATTCGTTGAATCAATAAATTTGCCCAAACATGGTTTGAATATGTGTCAACAAAATATTTCCTCACGACCTAGGTGCAAAAAAAGACAGATTGTCTTTGTTTACTTTCAATTATTACTATTATTACAAAATGGTACGGTATTTTTCGAAAGTTTCCTCAATGCAGTTTGAAAGTTTTTTTTAGTTTTATTCTCAGCAAATCAGTTAGACAGAGAAGGGTTGCCAAGAGTACCGTCATAATCGAAAGGGAAAGTAAACAAAAAAACGTGATCAATCCACCTAGCAGTGAGATGATACCTTTTTTTATCAATACGCATGTGTTTTTGCATGAATATTCTTAGGTGTTTTAGTTCTCATGACATTATTTTAATTATCGTCGTTTCAAACGGCAAATTGAGATTTTAATCACTCATTACCCTGTAATTTCGAATCTGCAAATCGTATCGAATTTCAATCTTAACGTGTGACATTCGATTGAACATTCCATGAGATGTCGAAGTAAGTTCCACTTTAGAGTTTTTCGTCATTATTTATGGTACTTCCAGAGCTGGTATTCAGGAACTAGTATAACCCAAAATGATTCGAATGGCCATAAATTAATACGCCAAACAATTTACATCTTCTATATCGGTATGAATTTAAAAAAATTAATCATCTGTTATTCCAGAATCGGATAACATTCACCAATTTTGTATGGGACCTTAAGTCCTTTAATTTGAATTTTTGTTTTTGAAGTTCGATTTGGCCTTTTTGAAAAAATGATTAAACTTTGAGAAACGATTCGAAACTGGATCCGGAGTTCTAAGATCGGTGTAGCCGAAATCAGATAAATTCACCTGAGGAGTATGTAGACATCTTTGAGAAATTGTAGTGCGAATTAAAATTTGGGGGTACATTCCGAATTCAAAAAAGAATACCGCTTAAACTGAAATAAATTTATTTGGTAATCGACTATCCAAATTTGCAAACCCGATAAACCTGATTAATTTATGTGAAATGGACATTTTTGTACTAATCACCCTGTATCTCCTAAACCAGAAATCGGATCTGACTAATTTTTATAGGATTTTAAGACCTCTCATTTGAATCATAGATCGGTTCAGCCATCTACGAGAAAAATGAATTGCATTATTTAAATTTCGTTTCACATGTCATCCTGTGGTTCCGAAATCAGAAGTCGGATCCAAATTTGGAAGTATACTAGTTTTCATATGAATCTGAGTTTGTAGAAAACGGTTTAGCCATCTCCGAAAAAATTGAGTGAAATTATTTGTCACACACGCATTTGCTGATCTCGACGAACTGAGTCGTATGGTATATGGAAGTTATGTTCTTCCAGCTTTTATTGTTGTAAGTAGTTTAAATCAATATAATTATGGAATTACTTTCAACTCGAAAATGCTGATATCATCTGGTTTATATATGCCATATTCGAACGATTATGTTGCCAAAAACGAGCCGTGCTAAAATCGGTCCGAGGCAAATTGTCATGAAAAAGGATGCTGTACACAGTCTTTTGGGCACTCAGAAACAATTGTATGTCACAGTATAAAAATGGTGTTTCCGTTGCTCCCAAGCATTTCTTTGTCATACAGTGCTCAAAACTTCTACTGCTGGAATAAGGGGAATAGTCGTTTACAGAAAAATATTGATATCTCCGTTAAAAATGGACGGATTTTAACAAACTATGGCTTGTTGGATAGCTATTACCGTGCGGAATCTAAGTCTAAAAACATATTCTGTTTTCAAGGTCAATTGTGACAGATACTGTCAAAAAACTGAAAATTTTGACATAAAACTCCGTATAACTCAAAAAGTAAACATCCTATCTCAAAACCATTCAATAGCGTTTTGGGTGACGGGGAGACCTATCATTTGCGACTAGTTTGATCAAAATCGGTCCAGCCATCTCTGAGATCTCGACCTCTTAGTTGACAACACACATACAGACACACACACATACACACACATACACACACACACACACACACACACACACACACACACACACACACACACACACACACACACACACACACACACACACACACACACACAGACATTTGCTCAGTTCGTCGAGCTGAATCGATTGGCCTCGGAAATTTTTTCGAAAGTTTGAGCGAATTCTATACCTATTTTTTATATATATAAAAAAAGGTAAAAATGTGTCATTTGTCCTTAGGTCGTGATGAAAATTCTCTACAGATTTGGTCTTTCAAGAAGGTGTATAAACTTATGTAAACTTAATTTTTCCATTGCAATTTCAATTAATTTGGTAAAAAATCCGTTTTATTTGAATTACTCATTGAAAAAAAATCACGCAAAAGATTTTCCATGTATTTGAACAGAATTTACTATATTTTCGACCTTTAGAATCCGTTCTTCTTGCGTCTCGTTTCGACTGACGATTGGAAGATGAAATTGCTTTCGAATTTACGGCTGCACCTCAACGTTTCAAGCAAACGTCTAATTTGAAATCTAACTCAACTCCGACAACCAGAAACGACTCCCATGAAATACGATCTTCCAGTCTTACAAGACAAATCGAATGTGACTGACCTAGGATTTACTAACTAAACCACAAGGCGAACCGCCGAGTAACGGATCCGAGGGATAGGAAGTTTTTTTTCTGTTCTAAAATTCGAAATCAAGTTAACCTTGACGGTTGGCTTGTAAACAACCCAACGTACATATGTGCGACTTTACGCAGGGCCGTAGATCACGCAGCGCAATCATCGCCGAGAATTACGCGTGCGTGTGTGGGAGTTTTATGCGAAGTTAGAATCCGATTTTCCGTCGAATTCTGCGCACGTCTCGATCATCGATCGCTGGATCGATCGATGTGTTATGACGAAACCGGATCGCTTCGATGACATCATCCGGAACTTTAGGCCAAAAGAAAACCATTCTAGCCGGGCAGCACCCGGCTTGCTTGGATTGATCACAAATTGATCACAGTGACTTTCCATTCAAGCCAATTCTGGGAATTGATTGACTGAATCTATCTATCTATCTAAGCAATGATCGCGTTACTAACGAGGATTGCCCAACAACAACAACGCGCGCGTGGCAGGGCTCATGCCCTTGAAGTTACTTCAGCGAAGCTAGTTTCCGCAATGTGAGTAACGTGCGGTTACTAATACTGACACGAGCGCCTGACTAGATGAGCTAGGCAAGTTCCTTCATTTGCCTGTGAATCAGTGAATGTGTGTGTGTGGGTGTGTGTGTCAGTGGAGATAGTAGATATTTATTTTTACAATACCGGCTTCGTCGGTGTACTATTGGCTCGGTTATTTAGTTCACACCGGTGCGCGGTTAGTCTATAGAAACTAACGACTAGAAATTTCAAGCCGGTTCCAAGGACACCGCTAGAATTTATGAGCTCGAACAGATTTTTTTTTCTGCGTGACGCTTCAGCACAAGAGAAACGCCCTTTGTGAGGGTTTTGATTCGGTTTGAGGAAAAAATTGTTGGATTCAAATCCAACCTAGACCAACGGAGTTTCGTAACAGAAAATCCCACAAACCTGCCCCATTATGCAAAGTCCCGTCCGCGAAACCCGTAAAGCAAACTTTTAGTTTCTATTGTTCCAAACGCCGTATTCACTTTCAAATTCATCCGACGGCAACGAACGAACTGTGCGAGTGAAGCGAAACAATCAAACCTCGAAGCCGAATTCAAAACAAAGACACTAACGAAAAACGCTACTCCACTCCACTCTCCAAGTGTGACGTGTGGAAAAGAGAAAACTCATCGGGCAAATATTTACAGTTCGTTTCTGTGGCGAAAACATCGCCAACTATGATCTCGTCGTACGCACCTCGTTTTGCCGAGGTGCCAGAGCTTCGGCGAAAACAACGTTACGCGGCAGGCAGGGAAACTACAAAAAACAACAACAACAACACCCGAAGTGGTGACGACGGTCCATAGATTCCGAAAATTCCACACTCACGCATAATTGAGTCCGCCCGAAGCGCGCGCGTCCGGTTTATTTGTGTGCGTGGCCTCAATTAGCTGCGTAAAGCTTTCGAACGGATCTTGCTTCCGGGCTAGAAGGTTTCGATCGAATTTGACCCTTTCCGATAGTGATTTCGATGGACCTTATTTCCGTTGCGATGGAAAGTTAAGCCTGCAAGTTTGCTTCGCATTCAAATCCTCCTCCTGGGCAGTGCGTAGTAAGCGTACCAATTCGCAGTTGTCGCTGCCATTGAGAAAACGGTTACACTATCTACTAAGGAAAAGCAGCAGTAGAAAAAAATCGTCTCTGCTTCTCTCTGTGTGTGAGTGAGTGACTGACTGACTGACTGACTGAACTGAGTGAGTGTTCGCATTCGGAACGCGCTCGACACCGACCGGTTTCGTTGGCTTTGTTGGCTGACGGACGGATTGGACTTGAGCCAAGGCAGCGAGAACGTTTTCTGTGCCATCGCCTCAATTCGCGTTTTCTGTGTTTTGGGAACACGGCTACAAGTCGAACCGCGGAGGTATACTACGCGTTTCGCATTGGCATACATACCAGGCTCCGGCCGAAGTTGAGGCGTCACGAAATTCTTCGAAGAATACGGTACCGACGCAATCGTAAGATTTGCTGTTTGTGTTCGTCTACTTCGCACATCCAAACGTACAGTACCGAAATCCACTGCGATGGGATCATGTGCTCAAGAAAAAAAAAACACCTGCCAAGGTCACACGCACCGCAAACGATGGAGGAAATATAGCGAATGCGTAACGTGGGTTTTTATCAGTTACGTACATTTGATAACTCAAAGGGTCATTCAACTTATCCCACGAATCGTGGTCGGCATCCGGTCTGATTATTGGAAACAATTTTCTTTTTCAGTTTTATTTCTATCTATTTTGCACCGCTTGATTAATTCACGATTTAAAACGCCCAGCCTACATCTAAACCGTCGTCCCGGTTAGGAAAGGGAATTTGCACTGCGAAAAAGTAAAACTGCATTCCACGTACATTTAAATTAAACCGAAAGTCGTCATCATTCCGACTCACGCAAACAAGCGCGCGCTTTTGCTTCCATGTTTGACCGTCCGGAAATGAAAGTTTTTTATTCACTCGTTACCGTTCAATACCGACTACAAAAGGAATCGGATAGGAAGAAAAAAAAGATTCCTAATAACCAACATCATGTGCATAATGCATTGTGTGCTATCCAGGGCCTTCGTAGCTGGAAAAAAATCACATTGTCACGAATCCGGCTTCTCGGCGGTCTTCCTTCCAGGAACAGCTGGAGCCATCCTGACCGGTAGTAGGCTCCAATATCCAATCCAGCCCAGGTCACTGACAGCCCCCCCCCCCCCCCCCCCCCGTCTTCTTGGGTTTGTTTGTTTTGAATTTTTTAGAAACGGCTTACTTTGATTGCGGCTCGATCGATACCGAGGCGAATTATGAAAAATTATTCCACCGATTGGTGGTGGTTTCCGTCCGAAGTATGATTTATTTACGGTTGGGGGTTGTTTGAAGCTGGCTGTTTTCTACTTGAAAAGTGTGTTTTAATATGCAAAATATCGACAATCAGTTATAAAATAATCCCAAGAGTATCCGATGAAAGAAGTCGATAATTCATATTGATAAAAAAATAAAATGAATAATTTTTAAGGCAAATGAAAATCATTGCGAAGCGGAATTTATTGTTTATGGAGATCTAAGAAAATCAACACAAAAATGATGTTTAGTTTTGAGAAGGCACACAAAAAGAACAACAAAAATGGGCTTTCTTTCAACAAATGGCATAAAATTTTAAGATCATTGAGACCTGTCCATGATGCAAAATCAAGTTTAGGGCATATGAAAATCTGACTTAAAGAACTGAAGAACGACACAAAATATATAAAAATCAAAAGTTAGATTCCAATGAATAATTTTTAAGCTGCATCAAATGTGGTTGAAACGGGATAACTGAAGGCCAGGGTCTGTCCCTTCTTCTCCAACTCAAGAAAAAAAATCATTACCGCTGACTTGTTATTGTAAAGATTTGACAAAATTTTTGAAAGTTCAAACAAATCAAACACCGGAAATCACAAGTCTAAAACCAAAATCCAAAACCCATAATTCAAAATCCAAAAACTAAAATCCATAAAGCCAGAGTCCTAAAACCAAAAACCATGAACAAAAATTAAAAACTCAAAATCCGAAAACCAAAAATTATAATCTAAAAATCGAAACTCAACACCCAAAAACGAGAGACCAAAAATCAAAAGTTGAAACCTAAACAAAGAAAAATCAAAAACCAATAACAGAATCAAAAGTCAAAACCATGCACCAAAACCCTAGTATCAAAAACCGTAAGCCATAAATAGAAAACTAAAAATCAGAAAAACCGAAAAGCAAAAATCAAAATCTTGTAACAAAACAACAGAAATCGAAAATTCAAAATGAAAACCAAAACTAAAATCGTAGTCAAAAATAAAAAACCAATAATCAAACCAAATAAACCAAAACCCCAAACCTAAACAAAACAATAATCAAAAAACAAAAACCACATACCGAAACCGTAAACCAAAAACAATAAATCAAAATCCTAAACCAAAATTCGAAATTCGAAATCCAAAAATCAAAACTCTAGAACTGAAAACCAAAAATCAACAACTGAAATCCTGAAACCAAACCAAGAACCGAACACCTTAAACCAAAACACAACCAAACAGAAAAACTGGAAGACTTGAAAACAGAAAATGAAAGTAAACCCGAAAAAAGTGACAAAAAAAACAGGAAACACAGGAAACAGAAAACAAAAGCAAAAACCAAAAACAGTGATAGTAGAAACAGAAAAACAAGTAAGAGGAAATAGAAAACAGAAAACCAAAACAAAAGTGAAAACCAAAAACTGTAACAGAGAAACAAAAAACGAAGAATGGAAAAAAGAGAAAAACAAAAACTTGAAAAGAAATTTAAGCACGAATAGAATAAAATCAAATAGTCATCAAAAATCAATAATTAATAACCTAAAACCTAAAACCAAAATCCTAAAACGAAAAACCAAAAATCAAAAACCGGAAATTGAAAAATTAAAAGTCGAAAATCAAATCCCAACAAAAAAAACGAATAACAAAGAAAAAACAAAAAGGTAGGAAACAGAAAGTAAAAGCAAAAACCGAAAACAATGTAAAAAACAGATAAAAAGCAAAAGTAGAAACCGAACACAGTAACAGGAAACACAGAAAAACAAAGAATTGAAAATCGAAAATAGAAAACAAAATAAAAAGCAAAAGCCAAAACAGTAACAGAAGAAACAAAAAAAAACGAAAAATACAAAATAAAAAATAAAAACAAAAAATAAAAACAAAAACCGAAAACAGTTAAAAAAAAGGAAACGCAAAAAATCAATGAAAAAGAAATAGATAACAGAAATCAATAACAACAGCAAAAACCAAAAACAGTAACAGAAAAACAAAACGCGGAAAATAGAGAACAGAAACCGTTTTTGAATAAAAATAAATGTTCCCTTAAATTCCGCTATGAAGTTTTTTTTAACTATAATTCGTTCTAATACTAACGTAACAGTGATAGACAGATTTGCTCATTTGCATTCATCCTCAATGTATCAGTTTGGAAGTCTGAAACATTGAGAAAATAACAGCAAAAACCAAAAAACAGTAACAGTAAAAACAGTGAAACAGAAAAACACAGAAAAGCAGACATGAAAACAGAAAACAAAAGCAAAAACCGAAAACAGTAACTGTAAAAACAAAATTATAAAAAAACAGAAAGACAAGAAGCTCTGAAAACACGAAGCAAAAACTAAAAATAGTAACAGTAAAAACAGAAATACGAAAAACAGAAAAACAGGAAACTCAAAGAAAACAAAGCTCCTATTCTTTGTAAATTCTTAGCAAACAGCAAAACAAAAAAATTACGCAAAAACCAAAAACAGTGATAGAAAAACAAAAAAACGGAGAATAGAAAACGAAACGCAAAAACTAAAAACAGTAACAGTAACAGAAATACCAAAACCAGAAAAACATAGAATATGAAATAGATAACAAATAACAAAAACATAAGCAAAAATCAAATACAGTAATAATAAAATCAGGAAACACAGAATAATAGAGAATAGAAAACAAAAAACAAAAGTAAAAGCAATAACAGTAACAACAACAACAAAAAAAACGGAAAGTCATGAATTACAGAAAAACAGAAAGCAGAAAATATAAAACAGAAAATAAAAACATAAGTAATAACAAAAATCAGTAAAAGCAAAACAAAAAGCGGAAAATAGAGAGCGGAAAACAGAATATAAAACCGTTTTTGAATAAAAATAAATGTTCCCTTAAATTCCACTATGAATAATTTTTAACTATTTCGTAATAATACTAACGTAATTGTAACAGATAGATTTTCATTCATCCTCAGTGTATCACTTTAGAAGTCTGAAACATTAAGAAAATAACAGTAACAGTGAAAAACAGAGAATAGAAAACAAAAGCCAAAACCAAAAACAGTTACAGTAAAAACAAAAATACAAAAAGAAAAACTGGAAACTCAAAGAAAACAAAGTTCCTATTGTATGTAAATTCTTAGAAAACAGGAAAACAAAAACAAAAATTCAAAACAGTAATAGAAATACAAAAAAAAAACACGGAGAATGGAAAACAGAAAGCAAACACTAAAAACAGTAGGAGTAAAAACAGATATATCTAAAACAGGAAACACAGAAAAACATAGAATTGGAAATAGAAAACAGATAACAAAATCATAAGCAAAAACCGAATACAGGAACAGTAAAACCTAAAATACAAAAAAAACACAGGAAACTCAGCGAAAACAAAGTTCCTATTCCTTGTAAATTTTTAGAAAACTGAAAACAAAAGCAAAAATCAAAAACAGTAATCGAGGAACAAAAAACGGAGAATAGAAAACAGAAAGCAAAAACTATAAACAGTAATAATAAAAACAGAAATACCAAAACCAGTAAAACGGAAAACACAGAAAAACATAGAATAGGAAATGGAAAACAGAAAGCAACAACCAAAAACAGTCACAGAAAAAAACAAATCTAAAAGAAAAACAGGAAACTCAAACAAACAAAGCTTTTATTCTTTGTAAATTCTTAGAAACAGAAAACAAAAAAAACAACAAAGAATAATAGAGAATAGAAAACAGAAAACTAAATCGAAACCCGAATACAGTAACAATAAAATCAGGAAACAAAGTATAACAGAGAATAGAAAACAAAAGCCAAAACCAAAAACAGTAACAGTAAAAACAAAAATACAAAAAACAGGAAACTCAGAGAAAACAAATTTCCTATTCTTTGTAAATTTTAAGAAATCTGAAAACAAAAGCAAAAATCAAAAACAGTAATCGAAGAACAAAAAACGAAGTATAGAAAACAGAAAGCAAAAACTAAAAACAGTAACAATAAAAACAGAAATACCAAAAACAGTAAAACGGAAAACACAGAAAAACATAGAATAGGAAATAGAAAACAGAAAGCAACAACCAAAAACAGTCACAGTAGAAACAAAAATTAAAAAAAAAACAGGAAACTCAAAGAAAACAAAGTTTCTATTCTTTGTAAATTCTTAGAAAACAGAAAACAAAAATAAAGCAAAAACAAAAAATAGTAACAGAAAAACAAATAAAAAACGGAAAGCAAAAACCGAATACAGTAACAAAAAAATCAGGAAACACAGAATAACAGAGAATAGAAAACAGAAAACATAAAACAAAATCAAAAACCAAAAACAGTAACAGTAAAAACGAAACTACAAAAAACAGAAAACTCAGAAAAAACAAAGTTCCTCTTCTTTGTGAATTCTTAGAAAACTGAAAAAAACAAAAGCAAATATCAAAAAACAGTAAACGAAAAAAAACAAAACACGGAGAATAGAAAACAGAAAGCAAAAACTAAAACCAGTAACAGTAAAAACAGAAATACCAAAAACAAAAAAAAACAGGAAACAACAGGAAACAGGTAATAGAAAACAGAAAACAAAAACATAAGCAAAAACCGAATACAGTAACAATAAAATCAGGAAACACAGAATAACAGAGAATAGAAAACAGAAAACATATAATAAAAGCAAAAACCAAAAACAGTAACAGTAAACCCTAAAACATAAAAATAACAGCAAAACAGGAAACTCAGAGGAAACAAAATTCCTCTTCTTTCTAAATTCTTAGAAAACAGAAAGCAAAACCTAAAAACAGTAAAAGTAAAACAGGAAACACATAAAAGCAGAGAATGCAAAACAGAAAGCAAAAACTAAAAACAGAAAAACCAAAACCAGAAAAACAGGAAACACAGAAAAACATAGAATAGGAAATAGAAAACAGAAAGCAAAACCCGAATACAGTAACAATAAAATCAGGAAACACAGAATAACAGAGAATAGAAACCAGAAAAAATATAAAAGCAAAAACCAAAAACAGTAACAGTAAACCCTAAAACATAAAAATAACAGCAAAACAGGAAACTCAGAGGAAACAAAATTCCTCTTCTTTCTAAATTCTTAGAAAACAGAAAGCAAAACCTAAAAACAGTAAAAGTAAAACAGGAAACACATAAAAGCAGAGAATGCAAAACAGAAAGCAAAAACTAAAAACAGAAAAACCAAAACCAGAAAAACAGGAAACACAGAAAAACATAGAATAGGAAATAGGAAACAGAAAGCAAAACCCGAATACAGTAACAATAAAATCAGGAAACACAGAATAACAGAGAATAGAAACCAGAAAAAATATAAAAGCAAAAACCAAAAACAGTAACAGTAAAATACAAAAAAAAAAAACAGAAAAACAGGAAACTCAGTAAAAAAATTCCTCTTTTTGGTAAATTCTTAGAAAATAAAAGCCAAAATCAAAAACAGTAATAGAAAAACAAAAAACGGAGAATAGAAAACAGAAAGCAAAAACTAAAAACAGTAACCGTAAAAACGAAAAATACCAAAAACAAAAAAAAAACAGGAAACACAGAAAAACATAGAATAGGAAATAGAAAACAGAAAGCAAAAACCGAATACAGTAACAATAAAATCAGGGAACACACAGAATAACAGAGAATAGAAAACAAAAAACTAAAGCAAAAGCAAAAACAGTAACAGTATGATTACAAGACTAATTGAATTCGTTTAGAAATAATTAATGGTTTAATTTTTAAAAAAAATCCAAATACGAAACGCTTCAGTAACGTCTTCAAATGGTAGTTCTACGCAGCGTTGTCAGGTTATTTTTCCAAAAATCTGTCTCTGAGTCAAAAATTTGAAATTTTGACCGGGCTCTGCTTCGTTTTCAGTGACCAAAATAAACGGTCTTAACACCTATCGTGTAGAGGCCAAAACCGTAAAGATCTGGTGAGATCTGACAAAATCTAGGTAAAAATTTGGAAAATCTGGAAAAATTTGGAAAATCTGGCAAAAGATCTGCTTAGTTAGAGTGTCTGGCGAAGCGAACAAAATCTGGCATTTGCCAGATAAATCTGGCAACCCGGTAACGCTGGTTCTACGCAAGATTCTTTGTTACAAATAAAAGCTTCCTAGATTCTATCACTGAGGGCGATTACTTTTATAATCCATTTTTCACGATGGAGGCGCTTGGTAGATTACAAAATCTACCAACACGGATGAGTTGGCCTGTGGAGGTGCATGATCTTTCATGGGAAAAGAAGAATTCGAATATGAAACTAGCGCAATAATTGCTCATCAGACGTAAACTTCACCCTCGTAATTGACTGATTTGTTCATATGTTTCTGGTAAATGGCTAGCATTACAGGAAACATTTCCAGTAGTCTTTGTTCTGAAACCTTCAAAGGTTCAGATGTACCTTCAAAGGAACAAAATCAGAACTTGTGAAATAGCACAATTTAAACGTAAACTAATGTCGTTTTCGCTTGAGAAAACTGAAACTGACCCAGGATAGTTCCCTCAAACAAACACTTTTCACCAAAACTGTGCTGGGTTTGCACTTAGCAACGGGAATTTGAACAAACCTAATATGAAAATCAGGTTTGAAACAAACTGTTTGACAGCAGTTTGACGGCAGTGCTGAAACTGGGTTAGTTTAGGCATAAGTTACACGCTTAAAAATAGTAACTCAAAAATGAGTAAGATCTCACTCATCTACAGAAAAAGTGGAACAACTCTAATTTTGAGTAACTCCGAAGTTACTCAAATTTGAGTTCTTCCACTGGAAACGATATTTGGGTAATATCTACTTATTTACTGAGTAATACTTAATTTGTACATGTACCAAAAATAGAGTAACTATCACTCAAATTTCGAGTGAAATTTTATTTCACGTATACCAAATTTGCAAAAAATTCCTCCTTTTCTGAGTGTATTGTATTAAAATATTAGGTAATTGAACTCAATACTATATCAAGTGGTGGTCGCTTGGAGTAGTGTGTCAATCGCAAATTAACATACATGTCAGTTATGCTCAGGCACTTATTCCTCATAAATGACATTTGAGCATATTCGTTTCCATTCTACAACACAACACGGAGTTTATCATTTCGGTTTTTGCAGACACAACACCGTTTGTGTTGAGCGACTCACCCTCGAAATACGTGATCTCGCTAGCAAAAAATACAACCTGTTGCTACAAATGGTTATTACAACTTTTAGACTGATCTTGCGAATAGTGACAAAAAAACGAGCTCTTGCGTTAAACTCAAATTTAGAGTAGGAGTTACTCAATATCATTGATGATAACTACTCAATTTTTGACGTTTCCATGTATCATTTGAAAATGAGTAACTAGTACTCAAACTCTGAGTAATTTTTTCTAAGCGTGTACATAACTAAACAATTTTCAAACCAATGGCACAAAATCAGAAAACGAAGATAAGCTCAAAATCGTACGCGGCTCAGTAGGCGATGTGTGAATTTCAATCCAAGCATACGAAAAAAAACAACGAAATATCGAATTGGGAAAAAATAAGCACTCAAGTTCCGGGGGTCGTCACGATTCACTTTCGTCTTAGTGGAAGCAAAACAGAAAACATTCCGGCCCACCCAAGACAACACGTCTGTCAACACGTGTTTCACTGCACCAAGCAAGGAAAGCCGAGGTCGCTCCGTATTCGACCGATACCAACCAGGTTGCAATCGAAATTGACAGAGACACCGTTTTGTCCGATCGTTTAAACGAAACCCAGATCCGGTTCGATCGAAGTCGGTAAAATCGAAAGTACCTCTCATATGGGTGTGATAAATCGGTGTTAAGGAACGAGGTCACCTTTGGACAGTGACAGTTCGGACAGATTTGAGATTGTCGAGTAGGCACAAACAGCTGTTTGTACAGAAGTGACATAAAAATGGAAGTAGCGGATCGTCGCCTGCTCCGATTGGCAACCGGTTTTCATCCGTGGGGTGTTCTGATTGGGCACGGTTTTTGCGAAACCGCACTTTGTAACTGACAATTGCAACAACAACAACAATAAAAATTATTATGCTCTGTCACATGGTCGATTGAGCCGTTCACCACAACCGTACTGCCGAATAAAGTCACCTCACGCAGGAGGAATGACATCATCAACATCACCACCGCGTTTGGCCCTGACGAGAGCTAGAGGAATCAGTTCGAGTGCATGTTCAGTGTGTTATTTCTGTAGTTTTTTTTTTGTTTCGTTTGCATGAAAAACTTTCAACAACGCGCACCGCACATCGCACAAAACCCCGTCATAATCGCGGCCAACCTTGCGCCTCTCGGAGCGTTCGAAGCCGAACGCGGAAGGCCCCGATTAGCATATTTTCAATATCTCGCTCGCTTCGGTGTTCGAAATCACGCCTAGCTCCGGCTTCGGCCACACATTTGCGGTGCGGAACTCCGGACAATCTACGGCGGCCCACGAAACGCTTGCTACAAATTGTATTCAATGCTTCTAATTGTAATAAACATGCTACAAGAAGAGTGAACAGAGAGAGAAAAAACATCGTATGTATAAGCGAACCCCCTAATGAGGGGTGGGGAGGAGAGGAGAGGTGTCTCTCGCAGCCCTAGTAACTGTCAGGTAGCCTATAGCGAGCACTCAGCAAGCAATGTTTGTCTGTTTGTCTATTTTACCGTCACCTGCAAAAGATAGGTTATGGCAGTCGCGGGCGCACAAAAGCGACGCAAGCACATAAAGTCCTTGGCCCTCTTTGATTCGAATATTTAGCGCAAGCGGCGGCAGTTCGCGGCACCTCCGCCGAGGTTGCAATGCAGTGCAGCCAACCAATGGTTTCTATTTCGTAAAAGTAGGTTTTTCTGCCTACCCCTCGGTTGGCGGCGGTGACGGTGGTGAACCGCCAATTACTCCACGGCGAACCGTCGTCACTTTTTGGCTGCGTGACGAAGCGAGTGGGAGATTAGAATCACGATTTCTTGCGAAAAAAAAATACAAATAAATGAAGAATTTTCTTTCGGCATTTGGGTCGTTCGGCGAACCGAAACATTTTTGTGTTTTGTTCTGTTGTGTTGGCTTATTGCTATTACGAAGAGTAAAACTTTGCAGTTTGATCTAATGATTCGTTTTTTTTCTTCTTCTCTCTTTCAGGTAAACAATCAAAAACAGTTGTTTTTTAAAGGGTTAATCAAAAAAACCATCCAAACTTACCACAACGGATCGGAAATCGGCCCGGCCATCACTTATCAAGCATTTTACTTTCTGTTTACGAAACACTAAACTCCGACTGATGTTTTCGCAATCCGGTGTCGTAATCGCAATCGGAAAAAGTGATGGCGCAGATGATGGCGAGTTATGACGATCACAAAATTCCATGCAAACAACAACAACAACCACAACGCATTAGTAGAAAACTATTTGCGCCGCATCGAAAAACTGCCGCCGATTTACGCAGCTCTGATTGGAGTGTTGTTTTCTTCTTTTAAATTATTATCATAACCACTACGAATGTCACGCTATCAATTACCGGTTGAGGTGGTAAACAATCGATAAGAAAAAACTCCCGGATTGATAAGAAATCGGTGCATTGAAAAACGTGGCAAAGTTAATTACTATGCGAAAACATTAACGCTACTCTTGCATAACAAAATTTTCCATTCAATCTAGGTAATCGATTACCGATTCAACCATGTTACATTTCATCGAAAATGAAACTTTACTCAATAATGTCATAGAAATCCATGCAAAAAAAAATTAGAGGGTTGTATTCAAGACACGACCGAGCACAATAACATTAAAAATGGAACGTTTCTAAGGTCTTCATAATATATACAAAAATAAAGAGATGATGATACACTAAACTAAAAACTTTTTCAATTGACTAATTACAAACTTGCTCTAGTTTAAGCGCTTAGATTGTTGGCGAATGATAAAATTGACAATTAGATTTTTTCTTGATAATTAATTATATTCAATTTTGATCCCTTTCCACAATTTTTTACATTGTTAAGATTTTGAATAACGTCCTTTAACTAGAATTCAAAGTTACTTGAAAGCTCAATTTTAGATACAAACAACCTAAAGATTTAATCCTGAACAAATGAAACTGTTTTATTTTATGACAATAATCTTCGGGAAACATACAAACTTATTAATTTTATAAACAGTTAATCGATCCAAGAGAAGATTTTATTTATTTTAACAAAAAATGTTGTACCAGTAAGCTCAGTAATAGTGTAATTTTATTAATCCTTCTTCAAAATCGTCGATAATCTTCGGAAAGTGTCGGTAAATAATATGGCAACAATACGAGGAAGAAAAATGTGAAACAGTCCGCATAAAATATTTAGTTACTTACATTGATTTTCGCTTTGGCATATTAGGAATATACGAAATTGATACGCAACAAAATTCAGAAATTTTGTTCATATTGTAACTTGATGTTATTAACACATGAATGAACATTGTCATAGTTACAATGCGTGTTTTGATGCAAATAATAATTGAACTGAAACTGGCGGTTAACCAAATTCTACGAGGGTTGCTATTCAAACGATACATGTAAAATCGCAAGTAAACTTACCTTTAGTTTATCTTTGATACTATATCATATTGCATCTAATTGTACTGTATATGTGAGCCTGTGGAACTCATTTATACTACCAAACCAAGGAGGCCGCTTTTAGATAAGTTTCAGAATTTAATTTTGAATCTTTAGAAGCGTTTAATTCCTGGTGGGACAACAACTTGTTCAGTCACATATAATGAAGAAGAAGTTTCTATGATTATCATAATAACACAACTTTATACTGAATCCATTTTCGCGCCACCGTTTTGTTCGTATGGGAATGGAGATTTAAGTATGCAAACCGATCCGTTGACAAATTAAAACATTTTTAAGCTTACAATATTGAAGCTTTGGAATCATTTAAATGAGGAAATTCCATTAACAAATCATCAAGGAACAAGCGCTGTAAATTAGATCCGAATTAGATCTATTGCCGATAATACTAAATTAGCCTGATAGTTACCAGAGAACCAAAAAAAATACTCAATTCAAATAAATTTTTCAATGGAATGCAATTGAAATATTCAAATGACGTTTTCTCATAAGTTTAAGTTAAATGTTTCCGAATCGATTGGTTGTTGAATTATATAAATCCATCAACAAATAACTGAGGTATGAGCGTTCAAAATTATGGCAGAAAAATGTTACGCGATTAGTTTTGCATGTTTTAATTTGACACCCAGCCTCGGGAAGCGAAGTGTAAGGCATTTTTAATGGCAAAATCGACCAACAATTTGCTAAATACATGGGATGTTTCAAAAGAACCGATAACCATGCTGGTTCGGTTCTTCAATAGCTAGATGATATATAAGATATTCAAGCGAACACGAAGCGGTGTTGTGCAGACAGCAGGAAGTTTCACCAACACATAATGCAAAAGCGACAATCCAGCAAGTGAACGCATATACAATCCAGTCATCAGCTCACTGGACGAGCTACCTGTTTCATTCGCAGTCAAACATCAACTAGGCAAAGAAATATTGTGCAGCCTATATTTATAGATTTCTCTTCATACTACGCAGAACGATGCGGTGTTTTTTATGCATGACGCAAAGCTTCCTATGCCGAACAATAAGTTGACGTCATTTTGTAAAGCAGGGATTGGTGGATGAAAACATAGGTCGATTCCAACCATTTTTTCAATAGTATGCTATTGAAATACTGAAACGACGTCGTCATACATGTTTAAGTTAAAAGTTTCCGAATCGATTGGTTGTTAAATTATAACAATCCATCAACAAATGACCGAGTTATTAACGTTCAAAATTATGACACAAAAAGGTTACGCGGCTATTTTTGAAACTTTTAATTGACACCCGGCCCCGTATAGTGAAGAGTAAGGCATTTTTAATGCCAAAAAAAATTCAAAGTATCAGTCTGTCTATTCCGGTATACCATTTTTAGTGAAACTCGACCGGTTTGGCATTTGACTTCATCATAATTGGTCAGCCAGGCCATGCCGCATCGACCGGAGCAAATAGTAATCGGAAGGAGCAATGCCTGGACTGTATATCGGATGGGGTTCGATTTCCCATTTATGTGTTTTTGTATAAAGTATTATATTGTTCTGTTTATCGATGTATCGTGGCCGCGTTCCCTGCAATGCACGGCTCAAACGCATCAACTGTCATCGGTAGACCTCCCCCGTGATCCTTACACTCGGCGGCAGCAACTCGTAAAACACCACGAACTGCAAAACCTTCCGGCCATGAATATTGCGACATCATTGTCAGTAACAATCAAATCGCGAGAAAAAAAACTTGGTTCAGATCCAGAGTTCAGTTTCAGTATCAAGAATTCAGTTCTGTATTGAATCAATTGTGGGGCGTTCGCAGAGCCAGTTTCTCTTCAAAGAAGACACATCGGAGATGTAAATCATCAGTTTAGTGCAATTCTAGAATAATTTGATTACATTGGTGAACTTTTCGCAGTGCGAAATTCTCACCAAACGAGTGTGAATAAAGCCAGTATTTGACTGCTTCGCGTTCGAGAAAAATACCGTCGAGAATTCTTCAATTAGGCTCTTCTGAATGCCAGAAATGAATGCCGTACAGCATTTTGATAGTTTCTTTCACTGAAATATTTAAATCTAAAATGAAACAATCAACATCAAAATTTTGTAAGTTGCTAATTTTGTGGCCATTGGTCCCACCCATTTATGAAAAAAGTTACAAACGAAATCACGTAAAAAGAAACCCATTTCCAAAAATAGCTTTAGTATTGAATTCGCACAGTAAACAGTCCTACTATGGGACGTTCGCAGAGCCAGTTTCTCTTCAAAGAAGACCGATTGCATGATCCTGCTGCTGGTCGTTTGCATTGGAACAAAATACAACGAAAAGTGGACAACGATGGGACCATTGTGTAAAATCCGGCCTTCTAATGGCTCCAAATGTTATCTAAAGATCGCAAAAGTTTCTTCTTTCCAAATCGGAGATAAAAATCAGATCAGTTTAGCGCAATTCTAGAATAATTTGATTACATTTGTAAAATTTTCGCATCACGAAATTCTCACCAAACGAGTGTGAATAAAGCCAGTATTTGACTGCTTCGCGTTCAAGAAAAATACCGTCGAGAGTTCTACAATTTGGCCCATCTGAATGCCAGAAATGAATGCCGTACAGCATTTTGATAGTTTGTTTCACTGAAATATTAAAATCTAAAATGAAACAATCACCATCAAAATTGTGTAAGTTGCTAATTTTGTGGTCGTTTTTTCTGCCCACTTGTGGAAAACTTACAAACTAAATCACGTAAAAAGAAACCCATTTTCAAAAATAGCTTCATTATTGAATTCGCACAGTAAACAGTCCTGCTATGGGACGTTTGCAGAGCAAGTTTCGCTTCAAACAAGAGTGGTTGCGTCATCCAGCTGCTGGTCGTTTACATTGCAGCAAAATGCAACGAAAAGTGCTTCAACGATGGGGAACACTATCAGCCTTATAGAACTATTAGAATTACTTATCTGTTGAAATATTTAAATCGGAAGTGAAGCTTTGCAGTCTGATAGACTATAATTAGAAAATTTTCGCATATCTTTTTCGTTTGCTTTCTCGTATTTTTAAAGCTCATAGCTCAGTGATCTGTGAAAGGGTTTGTATAATCTAACTACCAACAGAATCGAAAATTTTTCAACTTAAACGCGTACAGCAACAGCATTAAAGTATTTCAATAGTACACTGTTAAAAAACCTGTCTCATTTGACCCATGTCAACACCAGCCAATCAGAACGCGTTCTGAGGAAAAGAACAGTGAGTTCCACAATTTGGTCCTTCTGAAAGGCAGGAATGAATCCCGTACAGCATCCTGATAGTTTCTTTCAATGAAATGCAAATCCGAAATGAAATAATTGAAATTAAAATTCTATATGCTGCTATTTTTATAGCCGTTAGGACCGCCCATTAGTGAAAAAGCTACACACGAAATCACGTAAAAAGAAACCTCCTAACAAAAATTGGACCAGTTTGGATTCTATCGCCACTGCGAGCAGATGTATTGTGTGTCGTTTGCAAAGCTAGTTTCGCTTCCGACAAGAGCGATTACGTCACAGCTGCCAGTTGTTTGCATTGGTGAAAAAACAACGAAAAGAGGACAACGGTGGAGAGCATCACACAAAATCAGCCGTTCTAATGGCTCTAAAAGTTTTCTAAAGAACTATTGGGATTTCTTGCTCGCAAATCGAAGGTAAATATCCTCAGTTTAGTGCAAATTCAGAACAGTTTGATTAGATTTGTGCACTTTTCGCTGTGTGAAATTCACAGTAATCGAGATCAAATGAAGCCTTCTTTGTTGATGCGAAAAATGTGAAAAAGGGGAATGCTTGCATAATTCATACAATTGATCAACTAATTGATGTTCGGAAATGTTAAGGAACATGTCAGCTGTTTTCGTATTCACGCCAATCCGGTTATGTCTCTGACATTACCCACCCGCCTTTTTTTTGCTTTATTACTGTACGAAATAATTATCACTGAATCTAAGATTTGGGACAGGGGATGTTGTATTGTTGCTCATTTAAATTCAAAATTGAAAATAAAGGTGGATGGCTCATGTCAGAGACATAACCGGATTGACGTGAATACGAATAATTTCCTCTAATTTAAAAATATCTGACACCACTTACATATCCTGAAGTCACCAAAACGCATTCAAACCAATAAACTCAATGCATTTTTTCCGACTAATTGTTGGTTTTATTTGCATTCATGTGATACGATTACCTAAACTGATTATTTTCACTTCCGATTTTTTCCATTTTTCCAAATGTAAAATGGTTCTTCTAGCTCTTTTGTAAACTGTTATAGCCTTTACAAGAACTGATTTGTAGAATTTTCTCCGTTATTCATTTTCGGTGTATTTTGCTCCACTTTGAAATGAGCTTACCCATGGTCAAATACACACCGTAAACACACTGCCTTCTGATATTTTGACGGCCTCAGCTCCAAATTCCGGATAGCAATTTCGGAGCTATTGCTGAGCTTTTACAGTATGCATCTTGCATCAGTATATTAATCAAGAAACAATGATCAATTAACACACGAAATTGTTTTGAATCCGAATTGACAAAAGCTTTTAGCTTCACTTAAATGGCTGTAACTTTTATTGGACTACTTGAACTGTCAGGAAATTTCATACAGACATTTTCGAGAGTTGGTACTTCATAAACGTCATATGGATTTGACAATGAATGCGCTATCTGTGTGTCAGTCACACGACTAAATGAGTTTTATGTTATGCCTCAAGAATTGCTTTCAACGATATAGCTTTCGCTGAAACGGCTTCCGGTGGAACGGTTTTCAACAAAATTGAAAAGTTTTCAGAAAAGTTAACTTTCGGTGAGTTGGTTCCTAGCGAACCAGTTAGCTGTTGATCCAATGTTTTCGGCGAAACGGCTTCCGGCAAAGTGGGGATTCGTTAAATACGATTTCGACTAAGAGACAATGAAGTGATACGAATTTCAACACCGTGGCCACGGTTCTAGCAAATATATTATATATCAATATGGATCATTTGAACGAATTCAATACAAATCGAAAAAGATATCACAGTAACGCCATCTCGTGACGGAAAACGCTATTAGTTCAGTCATGTTTAATAGTTTGCGTTTAGCGTGCACCCAGAGGTGAAATGTCAAAAATAATTGAGCATGATGCCCACATGTGAACATTTTCATATTTAAATCTGACGAAAGTAAATATCCCCTATAAATAATGTAGAATTACGCTCTTTAAGACCTATCGGCTCCACTTTCAAGAGTTATGAAGTAGTATTTAATTTTGTTCCTGAATGTTATGAATAGTGCTGAAAAGACGAAACCTATAGGCTGCGAAGGTAATGTTTGGCAGATCACTTCTGATATGTAGAACAAAATTAAAATGAAATGAACGGTGTATTGCAAGTTACTTTGATTGCGATACTTTTTTTCATTGCGTTCATGACAATCAATTTAAATTAGCTGCACATTATCTTTTCTCTCAGGGAAAGCTAGAATGTAAAAGAAAATTGTCATTTTTATAAATTGTCTATGATTTAAAAGTGTATATACTAAGCGATCTGCTTCTTGCTGTGACAGAGAATAGTTTAAACTTTTAGTCCAAATTTGAAATTTCGATATTTATTTTCTAAAAAGTAATTGAATTTCATTCAACAGACGAACCATTCCAAAATTCGACAAATAGAAAGTTTGTTAAGCACTGAAAAAATGTTAATAAATAGTATGGTAAGTGCAATACAGTAAGCAAAAGAACAAGTTATACTTATTACTTTTACTTCAACGGATAGCTCTCGTTAAGGCGAATTGTGGTTTATTCATATACTACATTGTTTTGTTTTAAAGCATTTATTGATTTATTAAACAACCTGATATTGTATATTTCTATCACCGTAATCGTATTTTTTCAAATCAAGAAATTGTAGCACATAATTCGGAAATGCTGGTAAACTTCTGGAACTAACATTAAGAATAATTTGTTTAGCTAATCTTACACATATTTATATAAATAGGGATTTTTATAAAAAAAAACAAAATGCTCTCATCCGATTTAGTATCAGAATGCGATTCTAAACCGTATTTACAGCTTATTTTTTCGTGCAGTGTATATCGAGAAATATTCCATATATTCATATAGTTGTTTGGTTCAGTGTACTGATTGGGAAAACTGTCATATGTGCATTAAAAAATTTGTAGTGTATTAGTAACCTTTTTTGCCATCGCACTTCACTGTGATGTCCCTCGTGAATCGCAGGAGTGATCCATATTGATATATAGCATATTTGTTTCTAGCGAATTAGCTCAACGCGAAACTATAATCAACGAAACGTCATTCGGTGACATTCTGCGAGGAATGGCTTTCTGTAAAATTGATTTCGGTGAAGAGTTGACTCTCCATGAATCGCCCTTCAATTCAATAACATTCAGAGAAACGGCTCTCACTGAAACGGCATTTGTCGAGTTGACTCCTTTCGGAAAGGTTTTCTACGATGAGACGGTTTTCTGCGAAATTTCACTTCGCATAGTGACAGAAGAATTTTTGGAGAAGTGATTTTTGGAGAGATCGACGTCAACATTTCAAAAGGGCCTAAAACAATTGAGCATTTCTATTTTTTTACTGTTTTCTTTCTCTTTCGACTATATCTGCGTTATTATACAAACGTTCGCTACATATTTGGTACTTTTAGAAACATGGAAATATTGTCTTTCATACTACATCATTATTATGTAAGTACACGTGAAAATTAAGGAGAGTAAACAAAAAGAAACTCTCATTGGTTTATGTGACCTTATGAAATGTTGACGTCGAAATGAATTTTAAACGGACTTCGTCGCTGAACAATTCAAATCCGATTGTTGTACAGTTGTGTCGAAACAGAACCGGATCTGAATGGTTTGATTAGACCTTTTAATGAGACCTTTTTTATCCTAAGAACCCGAATAGTAACCCGACTAATATAGTACATAAACAGTGCGTGTTAAGGACAAACAAAATTTTCTCCTTCCACTTCTTAGTACTTATTAGATATGCACAAAACAGTTCATTTCAGAGAACTATTCAGAACTTGATAGTTCTACCGAAAGAACTAGTTCTGCTGAACCGTTAATTCGTTTTTCAGAAATTTTTAATGTTTCTGCAAAACCGTACGAAAGCAAACAATTCTATTTCTTTTGTAACAAATTTTTTACTGAAAATGCAGTGACTTATTTTACATGTATTTACCTTTTATTTGCGACCACATCCTGTTTCCCAAGTACCGTAAAAAATCCACTACACTACAAAATCCCTGGAAGCTTGTTCCGTCATCGCATCGCAGTTAGCCTTGACGACGTCAGAGCTTGCGTCATCATCATCATCTTCTTTGTGAACACGAAAAAAAAACAAAACACCAATCGCTCTGCCACACTTGTGTTGGCTGTGTGCTTCATCTTTTTTTTTCTCGTGCCCCTATTATTTATCAATCAATTCCGTTTTCCTGCATATTTCTATCGTAGCTTTACGTGAGTGACACTCACCGTCTATCTCGCTCTCACAACAGCTCCATAGTGTTTTTTTTTACTCTTCTTCTTCTTCACCATGACTTGCTGTGAATCAAATCGCTGAGAAGTGCTGCCCCGGAATGTGTGTTTGTCGTGCAGGTTGAACGCGATAACGGAAAAAAAACCCGACCGGTCCGGAGGCCCCGCGCCCCGGTGAAGTTCAAGGGCCCAGTTGCGTTGTTGTAACTCCAATGGTTCGATGTTGACCGATAAGGTGGCTCAAGGTTTTGCCTCCGTCACCGTCCAGCATTCGGTGGGCGCCCTCGGTCTGCGTCATTGAAGTGGCCTTAAGTGGGTTATTTTCAACCGGATAGCAGCCCGCGGCCGGTGGTGATAAAATTAGCACAATTAGCGATAGCGCGATGCAGTTTGTTTTTACTGCTGCTGGTGCTGCTGCTGATGCTGTTGTTGTTCGGGATGCATTTGCTTGGTTGGTGCCCGATAAGAAAATGATCCACGATCCGGGGACGGTCGGGTGCTTGTGCTTGGCGTGCGGTGTACGACTCGAGCAAGGTGAACGACCTTGTGGTTGCAGTCGGATATCGTTGACCTTGGGGCAACAGGGTGCTGACTGCTCTTGAGTGGGGATTGTTTGTTAATTGATCCCGAATGCACCGTGCACTGTGAGAATTTAGCTTGTTGCCAACGGGGAAAACGTTCAACGACGATCGAAGTAGGCATCTTTCGACTGCGTGGGGTTCGGTGTCAGTTTTAGAAGTTTTATTTAAATTTTCACCGATTGCTAGGTTTATGTTTTTTTTTTACTTTTAGAACTTGAATTTCACTACTTAATAAATTATATATTTTAGTTGACGTTTGATGTACATTTTAGAAATGCCCAGCAGAAAATTTTTGTAATTTATTTATTATTAGTAATAGCGAGCGCCAAAGTTGCTTTTAGTCGATTAAAATTGAATGTCCAAACTAATTTTTCTAGATATGAATATAAAAAGTAAAATGAATAAACACTCACGGAAAAGATTTTCTTTGGAAAAAATTGCCCCAAGGCTGTACCCGAACCAATGTTCTTATGCATTCTGTGCATACGAAATTACCGTTTCCAAAAAAAAAACATCTTATCTATGAGTTTTCAGTCATATGATTATTCAATCTGTTTTATGATCAAACATTACAAATAACTGGACTATTCAATAAATACAAATGGATCGCTGTAAAATTAATTTACAAAATATTTTTGAGACGACTAAAAGCAACATACGTTCATACCAACATTCAAAATGCGGAAGAGCAATGCCAGAGACATAACTGGATGACGTGAATAGGAATAAAACTGACATGCTTTTTCCATTGACTACACACCAAAACAAATTGAATAATACACGTGACACACGAGAGAAAAAATTACGGGGTTGTATAGGGAACAAGAACGATTAAATCGAAAATGCAATGTTTAAATTGATTCATAAATTGAAAAATTCACATCAAATTGTTTTTATCCCACTAGGATTTCTAAATTTAAGTTGAGAATGACATTAATTTCAATAACTTACTTGTCAAACCCGTCTCGAAAATACAAATTGTAAAGTGATGATATGCACTTCACAAACTAGATATTTTTAGTGAACAACTTACAAGCCAGTTGTCATTTCAAATAAAAAAGATCGTGTTCGAATAAATAATTCTAAATTCACGCTACAGACTCATAACGATAATTGACGGTAATAGAAAAGTTAAACGGATGAGAAAATGACGTTCAAATTTAAATGACATAGCAGTGGGCACCATTTTAATGCGTGGAATGTAAACTTTTTCTTCTTCTAATTTGCCATTCAAAATTGTTGTCTCGACAACATTTGCGATTAACTTTTGAACTTTTAACTTTTTTCTGTACTTGTTCCTCTATTGCCTGCACTTTATTTTGTACTTTGCGTGCAAGTTTATGTAATTTGTGTGTTTGTTCCTGTACTTTCTGTGCTTGTATCAAAATTTGTTCTTGTACTTTCTGTACCTGCTTCAGTATTTTCTGGATTTGGTCCTGTTACTTTTGTACTTATATCTTATTATTAGTATTATTCGTTTATTTAGGTCCTCGGCTTTAACCGTTTTGTCATTCGCCGAGAACTTATATCTGTACCATCTGCACATTCTGTACCTTTTTCTGCACTCAATTGTGCCAGTACACCATATACTTGTTTCTCTCATTTCTGTACTTGGTTTTGTACTTTCTGCACTTGTTCCTGTACCTTCTTTATTTTTTCCTGAACTTAGCTTCTGTACTTGTCCCTTTTATTTCTGTGCCTGTAGCTGTCCCTGTGAATTTCTCACAGCTCAAAAATTATCTTTGGATGGAAATTATTTCGAATACTCTTAAATTAGACCAATCGAACGACCCTCATGATTGCTCGAGATCAGTGAAGCAGAATGGTAGAGTGTTCTGTAAAAATGAATCATTTGACAATTGTTTTTGATTCGATCTCAACATTTTTTCCCAATTCAGGTACACACGTACACTTCGCACTTTAAAGCAGTTTTTTCCTGCTCTTAAAAGTCCCGAATGATTCAAGCAAAATACAACCAAAATCATTTTGACGGTTTATGAGCAAGAGAGTGGACATTGGACATTGGACACATTGGACGAAACTGTTCATAGTTACTCAAATGCAAATAATTTGAAATTTCGGAATACTCTGGGTTGATATAATTCGAATCGCGTTTGGGCCAATTGAAGACATTTTAACTCAAATAAATAACCGAACTTGCAATTTGAAGCAATTGACGAAATTTGGAGGTCGTTTCGAGAAAAAAATACACAAAATCCCGTCCAAAAAATCCTTTAGAGGTATAGCACGGGAAATGCTTATGAATTATTTAAGCCGAAAAAAAACAGAAAACATCCTTCTAATTCGAATGGAATCGTTCCAAAAAGTAGAGAGCCGAACAGTTTTGGTGTTTGAGTTAACGGTCTTAATTTGAAGTGGCAGCTGAGGTGTGCTGATCCTGTTGTCTCAGTGCATTGTGAAAGCAATAATTATATCTATCAAGAAGATACAATTCTGGAATTTTAGGAAAACAACGAATCATAAAAAAACGTTAATCACCTTATTTACTTATAGTCGTTTTACAATTTGACTTCACTATATTGAACCCAAACTTATATATCGAAAAATGAAAACCTGTATGCTGTTCATTTGACGCCCTTACTAAAATGAACATGTGATTCGAAATAAAGAAACACGTGAATCAAGTAGGCTCAGTGAAATTTTTGCACAAATCAGCTCGTTTGGCGTCAAACGGTTTTATTAATAATCTAGTATTCATATTTTGCTCTCCAGCGGGCAGCAGCATTGCATAATAACTCGAAACGCGCCATCATTGGAGATCTAGCATGCATGGAATGAAAAATTTCCAATTCTAAAAGAACCAATTTTCTAGTTTTTCTCTACTTTCCCGAAGAATTTTCCTTATGTACTATAGCCTAAAACCTCCGCATAAACGTCACCTTTCGAACAAAAAAAAATCATTTGAAGATCGGCCCACGTATACCAGAGAACATTAGTAACACACACTTTTTTCGCTATTATTTTATATATATAGATAGAAGATAGATAGAAGATGCATAATTGGAATCAGTTAGGTAAAGTATTGTCATCATGCCAAAAGTTTTGATCTTTGACAATTTCGCAACAGGTGAGAAAATCAATTATAAGAGCATTTTGATTATAAATTGAATTAGCTTTGTCTGTTCTACTAGCGAACAAAAATTGTAAACCCAGTACACTCAACCACTGAAAATATTCCGTATTTCTATGTGTCGGTTTTGTACGATACGCTTTGTGCGATGATTCGTTGAATTCATGCGGTTGAAATTTTGCGCACCTTACTTTGGCACTGAATTTCACCTTAATGCTTGATCATACCAAACATTTAAGAACAATGATCAATTTTGAGTTATTTGTAGTTATCTATACATACTGAAAATGTTATCATTAATTGCTGACCATGTTTTCGATGATATGGTAGAAAAATATGTTTCTGCATTAGGTACAACAAGAGATATTGACGATGAAGTTCTACCCATTCTTGTACATGGTAAACTTTGAAAAGGCGCTCCATAGTAAAGTGAGTCGTATTCACGATAAAAAAAATTTAATAAACGTGCATTTCCCAGAATTTCTTTCCAATTTCTGCACTGTCAGATTGAGGAGTTTAGAAAAGCTTAAATCTTGAAATTTCTAGAATCTGGAATTGATTTTTTAAATATTTATCAAAATAATACTGCTTTTGAAAAGAATGTTTGTTGAAACGGACTCCTAAGAGACACAAACACAAATAAAATGGATCGTGCAGTTTCTTCGATATTAGAGAATATGAGTTCTGGATCTGGAATTCGGTAACTGAATTCTAGGTCTGAATTCTGATTCTGGATTACTGAACTGAACACTGACCCTGTGTTTTGGAACAGAATTCGAGACTTGGATGAATTCTGGACCCCAGGATTCTGATCCGCAGTTGAATTTGAGTTACAGAATTCCGGTCAAGGTTCAGTTTTCAAGTTCGTATCCAGAATTCAGCTCAGAAATTCAGTGCTAGAATCCAGATCCGGAATTTAGTTCAAAAGTTCTTAAACTCAGTTATACTTTCAGAAATTAATTTTAGAACCAAAGTCTAGAATTCGGAACCTGAACTCAGGGGTGTAACTTAGATTAAATTCAGGAAAATTCAACCTAATTTTAGATCTGAGCTCTGTGTCGGTCTGAAGTGCCAGAACTTCAGTTTCAGAATTCATAAACTGAATTCTTAATCAGGATTCAGGGCGTTCCAGAATTCTAGTTCAAAAATCTTTATTTTTTGATTCTCAGTAAGCAGTCTCGCCAAAAACCCGGTTTATCGAAAGTTATTTTTTCCGAAAACGAATTCTCAGCATACTGTTTTGCGGGAGTTTCTCCAAAAAACAATTTTGCCGAAAACCATTTCTCCGAATATCGTAATTCTTCGAAAAAACATCAATTCTTCGAAAAAAGTTTTGTGAGAGGGTAATTCAATGAAATTTGTTTCTTTCAGACAGCTGTGTTCTCAAAACAAGGAAGCCGATTCGTCGGAAGGCCGAAAGCCGTTTTTTTTTGCAAAACCTTCCTGCTAAAAACGAATTCTCCGAAAGTATTTTCACCAAAAGCCGTTTTAGCGTAGGCAAAAATGCAAAAAAATGCTGCAAATAAACTTTCAACCAGCTGTTTCACGGGAGTTCCATCAAAAGGCATTTTGCCGAAAGCATCGTCGAAAGCCATTTCGCGAAATACTGCTGTATTGAAGGTCGTTTCGCAGAAAACCTTTTCGCCAAAAGTTACGATGAGCGATTTTTCACCGGAAAAATGATTCTGTAGAAAACCGTGTCTTCGAAAACTATTTTTTCGAAAGTTGTTTCATCAATGAATTACTTTTTGATAAAGATTCACTGGGAATCTTTCTAAAACTAAATTCTCGGAAGCCGTTCCGCTGTAAACCGTTTAGTGCAAAAACATTTCTCCGAATTTCGTTTCGTCAAAATTCAGTTTTCCGAAAAAAAGTCTCGCGGGAGGTAAATTCACCAAAAGTTGTTTTTCGCAAAGCTACTTACTCGAAACCAGAAAGTCATTTCACCGAAAGCCATTTCCCCGAAAAACTGAATGGAAATCAATTCTCCGAATATCGTCATTTTTCGTCAAAATTAAATCTTTCGAAAGAAGTTTCGCGAGAGGTAAATTCACTGAAATTTATTTCTTTCAGAAAGCTGCTTTCGCGAAACCAGGACGCCAATTCGTCGAAAATCATTTGGCCGAAAGCCATTTTTCCGCCAAACTTTCCCGCTAAAAAAATTTTCTTAAAAAGTATTTTCACCAAAAGCCGTTTCATCGAATTACGTCTAAAAAGAATCGATTCGTAACTTAGTTCAGTTCCAGAACCCAATTTTCGAATTCTATTTTAGTATGCAGGTTCTGAGCCTGAATTCTAGAAATAAATTCTAACGCTGCATTTGGGAATTGGATTCTGAAGATAAATTTAGAAAGTAGTTTCTGAAACCAAATTCAGATTTTTTTAAGTCTGTACCAGAATTCAGATTATGATTTTAGATCTAAAATTAGGTTTCAAAGTCCAGATGTTAAATTCATATCATAAATTTTGTTCCAAAAATCTGAAGTTGAATTCCTAAATCAGAGATCTGGATTCAAATTCCGAACCTAAACTGAGGCACTGAATCCAGTTCCAAAGTCTAGCCAAGAAAACAATTCGAAAAATCTTGGTCCAGAATTTGGAATCATTTGCAAAGAGTCTTAGTTGAAACTTTTGAACCTGTATACTAGAATTAAATTCTGAAGCTAAATTCCAAACCTAAAATTAAGTTCAGAATTCAGGTAACCTAGAATCCAGGTTTAGAATTCAGTACCAAAACTCAGTTTAAGAATTAAGTTTCAGAATCAATCCGAATAAGGCTTTACGCCACACAAAAATGTCCAGTCCCGTCTAACGCACAAGAACAAACGATCGATTTTCGGCGACACCTGACGACCTCAAAACCGTCCCCGAGTGCGAATAAGGCAAGCAAGCGTTATGAGTTTTCCTCGTTGTTTCCAAAAGTTTGAGGAAACTTCAGTTTTGAGTTATTTATGGTCATCTCATACTGTTGAAAATTTTATCATAAATTGCTGATCATATTTCTGTTAACATACAGAAAGAATTATGTTGCTGCGTTAAGTACAGCTCGAGATATTACCGATTAAGTTCTATCCATTCCTCCGCAGGGGGCAACTTTTGAAAAGACGTCAACAAAAAAAAATGCGGCAAACAAATTTTCAACAAGCTGTTTTGCGGGAGTTTCATCAAAAGACATTTTGCCGAAAACAGTTTCGCCGAAAGCCATTTCCAATTCTCCGGAAATCATTTCGCTAAAAGCTGTGTTGTTGATGGTCATTTCGCAGAAAACCGTTCCGCCAGAAGTTATTTTGCCCGAAGCCGTTTCGTAAGAAACTAAATCTCCAAAAGCCATGATTTTGATGGGCGATTTTTCACCGGAAGAATGATTTTGCTTGAGTATAGATAATTTTTTTGCAATTTGATTTGTTGAAGAGTCTATTGATTTAGCGATTTGGACAGTTCAACGTGTTTCAAGATTATATTTTTGATCTAGCGAAGTAAGGAGAGCCTAATCTGAGAAGCAAATCTGCAAAACAAAGCAGATATGCTTCTACGCTACAGTGTACAGTCGTTGAGTTTTCGCTTTAGCCTTTACCTATGGGCCTGCTGTCCTACCTCACCTCATGACGCAAGTATCAACGACGGTTTTTTCTTCTATCACTCGTCGGTTACAGACATTTGAGATTTTTCGATTGTTACATTCCATTTATTCATTCCAGAATTTTATTCTGAATTCATTACGATTTCCAACTGAGTTACTACTCAGCTGCAAAATCTGGTTCCGTCTTGAAATGGATCTAATTTATTTGGTTTGAATTTATTGTGAAATAAATTACTGAAATATAAAATCATTCCAGCAGCAGCCACAGCATTATCGCATTGCATAAACTGTTGCTTAGTTATTGTTTTAACCTTTCCCCCAAGAAACTGTACTTTCGATCAATACATTTAAATTTCCGTGTCGTTCGAAAAATCCCGACATGGCGGCTGCACGGTTCTAAATAACATGCCACAAACTGTGTCAAATGTTTTGAAACCAAGTGGTGTGGCACGCAAAAATTCAAGAGCTCAATAAATCTTCTACCGTTTCTTGATTTGAATAAATTCATATACATTTTCATGGCATGCCATGATTTGAGCCTACGGGAGCATTCCCTCGAGTTGTCCACTGCACCGAATCGGAACCGACGGCAAATTCCCCTTCGTTTCGACGTTTGCCCTATTCGGTCGATGTTGCTCAGAAGTTTTACCAGCGAAAAGGGTCGATCCAATTGACGCCATGTCTGAAGGCTCGACTCCAACGGAATCCGGAATTTTGCTTCATAGATCGAACCCGAAATGAAGGAGGGAAAACGGGGAAACGGAAAAACAAAACCCGAAAGAGTAGAGCAGTTCTATTAGGAAACACGTGCACGCATACACTGGAAACGAACGGCATTTGACGCTAGGAAAGTGCATTGCAGCGTGCGTGATTAGAATAAATTATAATATCACATCAAAGTCCAACCGCGGATCCGCGGACCGCGGTTGGTCGGTTGGATGAAGCAAAGTGATGGAAAAGCTGGGCATTTAAATTCGGTTGGAAAGAAAGAAAGAGAGAGAGAGGAAAAAAACAGTTGGTGTGTTAATCGAGTTAGTCCGAAAATTTATCATCTACGTATGTAAAATCAGAGGAAGTAACGGCCCCGGCGATGAAGGAATGCAAACGATAACTAAACAAGGGGGAGGGGGAGGCACAGGGGCCACGATCAATTAGCCAACTGGAACCCGGATGTTTTCAATCGGTTGGAAGCCAAGCTAACGGAAAAATGGCTCTTGAATCGGGCGTCAAATGTGAAGAATTGAAGGGTTGCCAGCATGGCAACAGAACAGTTTGACAGATAGTCATCATCGGTAGAATAATTCCCCCTGACTACTAGATGGAACTCGCTTCGTTTGACGGTAATTGATCTATCAATCAAATCTGCAGGAGCTAGCGAATCATTGTTGGGACTTATAAACTGTCAGTTCAACAGCGAATTGTATGCTGATCGTTAAACAGCTTTTATAGCGCGGATAGTCTTTGAGAATGTTTTGAACTTTTGACGGATTGACAAAGCGCTCTCTCTCTCTCTTAACGAATTTGACCGACCACGCAACGCTTGGAATGTCATTGGTACACCTTGCATCCAAAAGCCTTGATATTTTTGCTGACTCGTCTGCCGGTCATAAGCGGGTCGACTGTGACGGTGTCAGCGCGACAGCAAAACTTAATCACATCTCACCGACGTTGTCGATCCGAACAAGAGCAAAACAAGTACCGACTTTCTCGCGCTGCTATTTTTTTTGTACGGAGAAATAATTGAAAATAATTGTAAGCAGCTGTTGGGCTCATTTCGACGGTCGAGGAGACCGACTACGAATTGTTGAATTCGAGTGGAATTCTTCATTCACTATCAATACATACATATTTTTTGTTCGCTAAATCTCGGCAATATTATTGCCGAGATTTGCACCGCCGAATACTCAGTAATAATCTCGGTAAAAGATAAAACTGCGGAGTCCCGGCAATCTCAAATTTATTTTTGACAGTTTACTTTTTACCTTTACTGAATATTCGGTAAAAGCAACGAACTGAAATTTATGAATTCGTTTTTGTTTTCAAATTGTAATCATTCAATTGAAGATCAAGATTTCATTCTATCATACATTTAAACATACAAGAATATTACATTACTTACGTTTCGAGGACGTACAATTGTAAAACATACAATTCGTCACGCCGTTGAAGTTCTTCAACATAACCTATAAAAAACATCCACACAAAGAAAGCAGAATCTGGAAGGAAGCTTTCTATCTAAATTCAACAATAATTTGTAGTTATTATACTCACTGAATATATCGTACCTTCTCACGTCTTCCTTTTAGAATAATACCATTTTTTCAAATGTTCTCCGGTAATTTTCTTCGAAATATTTCGTCAGGAAATAACTGCGTAGTGCCAAACGAAAATGAAAACCGTAAATGACAGTTGTCTAACCGAATTTCGGCAAAAGCTAACACATATTCCATAGTTTTGGCAAACGCATTTGCTGATCTCGGGATAATAGTTAATCACCGATAAGTTCAGCAAAAGATTTGACTAAATCTCGGCAAAAAGATTAACTTGGCCGAAAATCCGTAAATCTACTATACAAATCTCGGAAAACAGGATATTGATTACCGAGCAATCAGCATATTTGTGTGTTGCCGATCGATCTGTATCGACATTTTACTTTACCGAGCTCGAGAATTGGGTTTAAGTGTGTAGAAGGGAGTTGATGAATTTAAGCGCCAGATACAGATTTGTGGAAAAACTACCTGGCAACTCTGTTTTCTAGTCTGAATTTGAACTGAATGCGACCCTTACACGTGACAATATTATTTTCAATCCAAAGTATTGTCAATACCATCAATTCAATTGGCTTGTTAACTTGAGTCCGGGGTTTTCAAGAAATTCAACCGTTTGGCACTTTAAATATTGCCACTGATTATTAAATATATTAAATATATATACATAATATATTAAAATGTTGAGAGAAAAGGTCTTTGCACATATTTAACAGTTTCTCTCTGGAGAGAAAGTATTGTCGGATTGATGAAAAGTTTTGATTTTTTGACAATATTTTCGTCAATCCAATGAAGTTTCCATTACACGCACGCTTAGAAAAAGTTACTCAAAGTTTGAGTACTAGTTACTCATTTTCAAATGATACATGGAAACGTCAAAAATTGAGTAGTTATCATCAATGATATTGAGTAACTCCTACTCTAAATTTGAGTTTAACGCAATAGCTCGTTTTTTTGTTACTATTCGCAAGATCAGTCTAAAAGTTGTATTAACCATTTGTAGCAACAGGTTGTATATTTTGTTAGTGAGATCGCGTATTTCGAGGGTGAGTCGCTCAACACAAACGGTTTTGTGTCTGCAAAAACCGGAATGATAAACTCCGTGTTGTGCTTTAGAATGAAACCGAATATGCTCAAATGCCATTTATGAGGAATAAGTGTATGATTGGTGCCTGAGCATAACTGACATGTATGTTAATTTGCGATTGACACACAACTCCAAGCGACCACCACTTGATATAGTATTGAGTTCAATTACTTAATATTTTAATACAATACACTCAGAAAAGGAGCAATTTTTTTGCAAATTTGGTATATGTGAAATAAAATTTCACTCAAAATTTGAGTGATAGTTACTCTATTTTTGGTACATGTACAAATAAAGTATTACTCAGTAAATGAGTAGATTTTACCCAAATATCGTTTCCAGTGGAAGTACTCAAATTTGAGTAACTTCGGAGTTACTCTAAATTAGAGTTGTTCCACTTTTTCTGTAGATGAGTGAGATCTTACTCATTTTTGAGTAACTATTTTTAAGCGTGCGATCAAAAGTATTGTCAATACTCCTTGTATTGACAAAAATATTGTCTCGTGTAAAGCGGCCTGAATAGTACAAAATTCCTGCTCTCTAGTTTCGGTTGCAAAAGTTTCGATCTAGTCCAGTAGTCGTGCTCAACTCGGATGGAATGAGGTCCAGCCATCTTCCATCGAACAGACACGTGGCAGTGTAACTCATCAGAACGGCCTACTAAGGCGCTTCCAAGATGACAGTTGAAATGCCCGTACTTGACACGTGCGGTAGAGCCATGATGATAAATGATGGGTGTGAACTTTTTCCACGATATAATAAGTGAATTGATTTCGATGACAAAACAGACTTTAATTAGGCTAATTTTGCAACTTCAAACGAGACAATCAATTTTCGATTTGTCAAACACTCAACCATCATCATCGATCATCCGACAGCGCAAAATGCACTTCTGAATGGAAAGCGCAACAAGCATCAATAATAAAACCCCCAAATTCATGCAGGCAAATGCGGGAGTGGTCCTCGTCGTCGTCGTCGTCGTGGAACCGATCCGTTCGCCTTCGGTTCGGGTGTGTAAAAATAATCCCACTCATACTCGTAGTACTCGCCTCGGTTACAAAACAACCAGCAGCAGCAGCCGGCCTCTGACGAAGGGAACTCGAAATAAAAAAAAAATAAACAACCCAGAAGGGACAGTCGGTGAAAAATGTCAACAATGGATGGGACACCGCACCGCAGTAGGTAGAAGGCGAATGGTAAAGCAGAACAGAGAAAAAAATATAATAGATAGATTGACCCAAATAGCGAAACTGAATTTATTACATTAGAGCGCATTCAGGCGAGTCCCGTCCCGTCCGTGGCCGTCTTGCAGACAGGCATCGGCCTGGCCTGGTCTGAAAACTATTACGAGATACCGAAGCTCCATGTACGATCAAGGTGCCGCGTCCGTTCTTGCGTCCGTGACTGTGTGTGTGTGTGTGTTTGTGGGACTGTTGGAATCATGAATCTACGACTGATCTGTTAATATCTATTACCAGGGGGAGTGGCGACTTTTAGTTCCCTCGTGGCAGGGTCGCCACATTAACGAAATGTCATTCTCACTGTTTGCATAGATTTTACCCACAACCGGGGGATTTGGAGATTGTGAGATCTCGGTGAAATGTCGGTATTTGAAAGGGGAGACGGCTGGCAACCGTAAGCAAATACCACAAACGCTAATGCTAATGAGAGATATCCGTTTGATGGACTGATTATTTAACGTATTCATTGCTCATTCAAATCAAAGCAATCAGGGTAATCCTTTGCCATACGATCCTCGTATGTTTGACGCATTTATTGTTTGGTTGGTGGAAATACTTCATCGAATGTCACGTCTAAACTAAAATGAAAAAAGCTGATTATCGAAAAACTTTGGCAAGCGTGAAAATTTGTTACGTCCGTTTGCGATCGTTTTTCGAGAACAATCCTGCGAACCTCTTGAAGAATAGAACTAAGAAAGCAAAACATTTACTTAACTAAAAAAAGAATTATTCTCTTGATTGATTTGTTCATCAAGTTCAGCAAAAATTTTCTATTTGAAGGTCCAGAATTAATATAATTGGAGTGTGCGTAGACTTCTGCACTGGTATTGCATATTTTGACGTAAGACTACGTCTTTGTTTTCCATATAAGAGCGCCAATTGAAAATACGGAAAATTAAACCGTGCATACATACCGATTCGAGTAGATAGAACTATATATTTGATATAATTGGTGGCCAAAATTTCCACTATTATCGAACAGTGTATTATTTCGCCTGTATACCAAACCCTGACAGAGACGACAATTTCGTATCCATTAGATAACCTCACATAATCCAAAGTAGTACTGAACCGACTTGCCTGTTTGCGAGGCGTTAACGCCGTGGAAAAGAATTCTGTGCTCATCAGCAAATGGACCCTCTGTACATTTTTATGCGCCGTTTGCCTTGCGGATTTATAGAGTTGCGACTGTTGAAAATGTCAAACTGAGGTGACGACGCTAGGAACGTGAAAACTGTGTGAAACTGTGCTGTTCCAAAATGTAGGCTTAGGGCTCTACACACCAAATCATATTTACGGACGTCGGTAGAATTTTACTGACTTTCAAACAGCTGAACATTCAGTAATCAGTTCAGTAAAAGTTTCATTTACCGAACTATCGGTAACGTTTCTCTGAGCACCCTCCTGTCGAAAATTATACTGAGTAGTTTGTCATTCTTTACCAACGATTGATGAAATTTACAAATAATCCGTAAATAAATAAACGTCGTGAACTGTTACTGTTTTTCGGTAAATTTATCAGAAACCCATGAAATAAATTTAAAAAAAAACTCATTCAAAATAATCGTCCAAATTAATATACTCATTATCACTAGATTATGTACTTACTATTCAATAATGATTAATACTAATATTATGATTACGATTCATATCATTGATAATCGTGGACGGTAGCATAAAGTATGTAATCACCAGCCATTTTTGGTAGAGAGCTGAAATATAAACTTGATGTTGCATTAACAGTTTATATCTCGGTTTATATACTGAATATTTTGCATGCCATCAGGAAATTATAGGAATTATAACGACTTGAGCGTATAATTTACTCGATGCTATAACTAAGTTTTTACTTTTTCACTTCCGAAAACAATTTTTTTTATATCATTTATGTTACCGAAAACAAATCTATTTGAGAGATATGATTCTCACCGAAGTAGTCGGTAACGTTTACTGAAGTTCTTCGTTATTATTATTTGATTCACTGAAACTCGGTAGTTTTTTTTACTTATTTAGGAAAAAGGAATGACATTTCAAGGCATCAGATCCTATCAGTAAAATAAGAGCCAAATTCCCGTAATATTTTCATTGAATTTACCGAAATCCGGTAGTTCATCGACAGATGACTGTGAATTGGATCAATTTTACAGATCATCCGGTGAAAATAATGTTTTACAATTCAGAACAGTAAAAATAATTACTGTACCTCGAAAAAAAAAATATGGCATCGGTCCATATTTCATACCAAACAGTGACTTTTTTGGATGCATTGATAGTTCTTGCTCTTTGTCAGTGCCCATTCATGATTGAATTATGGACCAAACGACAATTAATGTCTAAATTATAGATCAAACTGAAGAAGTTCGACGATGACACGAGACACGAATCACGCGTGATCGGTCAAAAACTGTGTTGCCAAATAGATACCAGCAAAAATCACCCTTTATGTTGCTTCCGAAGGAGGAGAAGTTATGTTTGTCCCAAGAACTTCCTGAATTTGAGCGTTACAGAAAACAACCACGAGATGTTTAAAAACTCCATTTACTGTGATGATCACATTTTGTTCACTTGTAATGCAGGTGTTTTTGTCACAGAAGAAATGGCGGTATGGTCCAATCGGTATTATCCTTCGGATAAATTGCTTTGTTCGCGTGTGTCAAGCTGATTTCATATCGATATCGAGGGTTTCAAAGCAAAGTTAAATAAACGTTTGGTAAACTGTCCAGTTATTAGCAGTATTAAAAATCAATCCGACTTACCACTACAAAAATAATTTAGGCCACGTTCTTGGCTTAGTATACACGTTCTTTGGTCCACGTTACTTGGTTATCAAAACAATAAATTTAAATTATGCTGACCTTTATTAAACAAAGTCATTTCTTTAACATTTCATTAATAAAATGCCATGGCTAATGTTTTCTAGCTTTGATAACAATACTTCTCTTGAATTTTTCAGCAAAAAATGGGGTTTAGCTAAAAGCCGTTTTGCGCTTTGGGCACATAACCGATTTCACTATTTTTTATGTTCTGTCTTCGACTCGTCAGTGCAGAACAGTTCAAATTGAACTGCTTAGTGCAAAAACTTAGACAGACAGTTTTGCACCAATGTCCGTTCTCCTGAGATTGTAAACATCCGAAATGGAACTTATTTCGATTTTTCGAAAACGTTTCGACCGACTTACGTTCCGAACTCATTCCATAGATTATAACGAAAATTTTTTTGGATCCGAATTCTGGTTTTGGAATTATATGGTGAAAATTATTACAAATTTCCTTCCGTCATTTGAATGACCATGCAAAGAACGCAAAGATTCTCGAAACTGTACAAAAACTTTACCAATTTCTAGGTCTTATTAGTTGATGGTCAAACTAAATGATTTTGGCTATAGCGGTTTTCGGATTCCGCGGGTTTCAGAAGTACCGAAAGTAATGATCAACAACTCAGGCTCAAATAAAAGGCCTTATAGTTCTACATATTGGAATGCCACGAAATATTATTCGCATTCGACTTTCGGGATTATGAGGCGAAGGCGAAGCTGAAAAGTTTGAATTGTCATTCGACGTTACGAGGTAGGTTTGTTTGTTAGTTGATGGTAAAATTAACGCGCTTCGGCTATACCGGATCACGCTTTCCGGCTCCGAAAGTACTGAAAACAGTGGTCAAAAACTCCGAAAAAAACGGATTTCAATTGACATTTTAATGAAAGTTTTTACAGTCTCAACGGTTTCTATGAAATTGCATTCCAATCCATCGCTCGGATTCGGATTTATATGTCAAACTATCATTTGAGGTAACGACGCAAGGATCGTGAAAACTGTGTGAAACGGTGCTAAAGATTGCTTCAAAATATAGGGTAAAGTGTTATGTTATGCCCCTCTTTAAGAAAACATTGAAATATGTCTAAATGCACTGATATATTTTCTTCGAGAATTCAGGTACTTCTTTGAAAAACACCTGAGGAACATAAATTTCAATGATTTCGGTAGAAGTGATGAGAATTTATTGATACAAACATACTTTAAAAAACGAACACATTCACAGTTTTTTGCTTGCCGTAGGAATAAGAAGTGTATCGATAAGTAGTTAGCAACATTCAAACAGTTATTACTCTGAAATGGCTTAATTTTTTGCAGCGTGTTTTGCGGTGACATGTTTGTTTACATGTCAATAACAGCTGCGCAATCGATTGGTTTCGGTACGGTTTATCGTTTCAATGATGAGTCGAACTGATCTGGAAACACGAAAGAAAATTCTGCACGTTTGGTGCTCAGAATGTGGTGTCACGTACAACGAAATTGCAAAACGGGTGAAAGTGCACCACACCAGTGTCAAAAATATTATCGAGAAGTTCGGTAAGACCCTTTCCATGAAGGATTTGCCCCGATGCGGTAGGAAAACGGGTCCCAGCCAGCCCGGCCGGGACTTAAAAGTGGTTGAGTACATCAGGAAAAACCCATCGGCGTCGACGCGGGATTTGGCCAAGCAGTTCAACATCAGCATCGGGATGATTCAACGGATCAATGTCCGGAACTCCCTGAAAACGTACAAGAAACAAAAGGTACCGAAAAAGTCCCTGGTACAGCAAGTTCAGGCCAAAACAAGAGCGCGAAAACTGTATAACCGGATTCTACAGAATAAAGACGGATGCATCCTGATCGACGACGAAACCTACGCCAAGGAAGACTCTCGAGCGCTGCCCGGACCGCAATATTATACGAAATCGGTGTACCAGGACCTGGACGACGCTGACACCACGGTGGCAATGGAAAAGTTTGGGCAGAAGGTGTTGGTCTGGCAAGCAATTTGTACCATTTGTGGTTTGCGATCGTCGATTTTCTTCACGAAGGGCACAATTAACGCCAAGGTGTACGAGGAAGAATGTTTGAAGAAGAGAATGCTGCCACTGTACAGAAAGCATAAGGCTCCTCCTCTCTCCTGGCCGGATTTGGCTTCAGCCCACTGCGCCAGCTTCGTTCTACAATAGTTTAAGGCCCTACAAATTTACTGTGCTGTTCAAATACCGGCAATAGTAGTCAAAAAATCTAAAATGAAGCTTGCATCAATTGCTCATTCTACCGGTAATGAATATGTCTACATTACACCACTAGGTGAATCTAAACAGGTTTTACTAGAATTGTTTAATATGTATAACCAACCAATAGAACTCCGAATCAGATTCTAGATGAGTTAACTGAGAAACAGGGTCTCTTTGGTCATTAAATTTAGCCGTCCATTGAGATTGAGAATCGTCTGGCAAAAATTAAAAGCAACGGTCACGTCAATATCTGTCAAAAACCAGCAGCGTAAATCAAAAACGAAAACGGACGGCTCGATGCTATAAAATGACACACTTTTTCTGCGTCGCTGGTGTCCCACTTGACACTTTCCTTATAGTCGGCGGCTAGATTCAAAGAAGCTCGCCGCTGACGCAGACTATCAGTTGCCGTGGTTATGACGTGTCACAGGGTCACTTGCCACTACGTACCGAAAGTTTTGCGAAACGAACAACAACAACAACAACAAAAAACGGCATGTGACATTTTTGCAGTTATGTCAGCTTTGAACCGAACCGAGCCCCTTTCCATGAAGAAACGACAACAACAGCAACAAAGCAACCCTGGACCACCGCGAGTCGATGAGAAAGGAGGATAATTTTAGGCCAACTACATAGTTGGCCTACTTTTCCACTTTATGTGTCCGACACCGCGACGACGACGACGACGACGTCGACGTCGGATGGCGTTGTTGAAGCGAGGAGTTACGAAACCAAAAGTTTCACTTTTCATGATCAGTCCATGAATCAACATTTCACAATTTTCGTCTCTTGCGATCATCTTTCGACGGCGGCAAATAAGAAGAAGAAGAAGAAGAAAACAAACGGCTGTCAATTTCAGTAGTAAACAATCGCCGCGCTAGGCGCGATCAAGGCGGAAGTAAAGCAGCAACCGAACGCAGTTGCGCAACAAATAGCGATCGAAATTGCCGCTGCAAGCAATTTGATCTTCCGCGTATTCGGCGCGCCATGATAGCGTCGGACTGCCGGCAGTTTCCCCGTGCGTTGTGCTGAATTTCAATTCACGACACTTTATGGCATTGAGCAGTACCGCAACCGGTAACCGACCTTCTTCCTCTGATGATGATGATGATGATGTTGTGGTATGTCACCACTGGACTGGACCATCTGGTCGGTTTTTTTTGACTTTCCGAATCCGATCACGCAGCGCATGCAAATTGAGTGCACAATTTAAAAACCCGATCGTGCAGGGAGTTTTTGATGTCATCTGTTGACTTCTTCTTCTTCTTCTTCCTTTCTGGTTGGCGTCACCTCACTTGAGATGACGCCGAATTGATGGCACAGCAACTAAGGCTATATTGCCAGTTAATTTTCGTTTATAGTCCAGTGGACTTTCTTTTCACTTGACTACAAGCGAAAATCTCGCTGTGTGGCTGCGTCGAATCGTCAAAGTACGGCTGAAAATCCTTTCTTTCTTGCGAAATACTCGAATTTTCCCCGGACTAACACGATGCAACGTGCTCACCCGTTGAGAGTTTCACCGGAAGTGCATCTGTTGACTTGACTAGAGATTGAATCGAAAATTGTTTATTTTATTTGATTGTTGTTGTTTTTTTTGTCGTGGGACGCGCGTTGCCTACTTCGATGGTGAATCTCTCTCTGTCGAACGAACGGAGGAGGCAAAATGTCAAGGATTTTGGTTCCGCGAGGTTTCATGGGTGGTTGCAGCAGAATAATGCAGTTTGATGAGTTCGGAAAAGAATAGGTTTGGGTGTGTAATTGTCTCTTTTTTCTTCACTCACTCACGGCAGTGGCCACCTTCAACCGTCCTTGTCCTCATTGTGCAGCCAGTGCCAACGCTGAAAATCGAACGATTCTCGCGCACACGGAGGCCCCGTTCAGTTGCCTTACTTGCCTGCTTACTGTTTCCCAATCAGCTGATGATGATGATGCTGGTGCTGATGCGGTAGAACTGCAGCCGGTCGCGAGTGAAGGTTTTCCTTGATGCAACAACACACCAGTCAGCTGCGGCTGCGGCTGTGGCTTCGAAGGTAGAGAGCTACCTACCTACCTACCAACCGGCAAATGCGGCTCGCGGTGGCCTGCATTCGTTTACTCAGCTGCGTCGTGGGAGCCGTGGGAGATCGAGATCAGGTAAACCTGTTTTGGGTGGGGGACGGGGGTCCGTAGGTAAAACCGAACGAGAACCGTGCGATCGAATGGCATTGAGATGCATAGATGCAACAGTTATGGGACTGGGACCGGAAAGGCACGGAGCTCAACGGGCAGGGGAGGGGGAGGTAGGAAATTGTATCGCTCTAATGGCTCTAATAAGCTTACCGGTAGAGGCAGTGAGCTGCGAATAATTTGCACCCACTGGATAGCTTGTTGCACGGCAACACAAACAAAAAAAAAACAGACAAACATGGCGATTCGCAAACACTAGAAGGTCGAGGTAAGGGATTTGTTGAAGGGTTGTTCTGGAGCTCTAGAGTTACGTAGTTTTTTTTTTCGCTGCGAAGCCGGCCGGGAGACGCAATGTCTGAGGTGGTTCGGTATTTGCTCACGTAACTGGGAATCGACAACAATGGCGCGTGAAAGGGAGCGGACTGAAACTGGAACGAACTGCAATTACCTACCCGCAGCCCGATACTTGGAGTGGAAAAATACCGCGGCCGGGTGGTTGGCGGTTTTGCAGTTGACAGTTCACAGTTGAAGAACAGCAGACACTGGCTTGCTTGGATGATTCTCCGTTCCCACTGGGCGCAGGAAAAAAAAAACAATCAAAATCCGTTCCACAAACCGCAGTGGCTGCTTATCAGCAGTGAGTGAGTGGCATTGAAAACACACACACAAGAGAGCCGGGTAGACTTTGTCACAGACAAAATCTATACCGATAAGAATGATTGCCGGCAACCAGACGGCACTAATGGCGGCGACCCTCATCCCCTTCGGCGGGCGGCCGGCGGCATTCATGTGCACCGAGCCGAATAATGAGTCAGACGACGCATTACTCATCATCTCTGTTCAGTTTTTTTTTCTTTTCAACATTACACACAGTAATGAAAAGATGCATCTGCCGGCAAAAAGGATGCTCGGTCTTTTCAGACCGAGGAGAACGTGGACAGGGTCATATCGCCACCATTAGCATCCTTTCGCTTTCGTCAAGTGCACGATTTCTCAAACCCCGCCCCCATTCCAGGAAATCATTCAGCGAACCGAACGGTTTATCTACTCGATCGGGTGCCGGCGATAAGTGAGACGTTTAATTGTTTCGTTTTCGGCGTTACAACACGACTCACCATTTCGCCAGACAAAACCGAAAACTATGCCAACCGCGGTGGAACGGAATGGAAAGTAAATCAAGTTTCGATAACCTCATTCCAGCCACCGCCGGGGCAAACCGAAATCGTGCCTAGATCACGACTGTCGTAGTAAACCGGGTCGGGCCGGGTTATGAAACGTGGCCTCGGTTTGGGCCAGGCCAACTGCGACCGCGCTCAAAGTCGCTACTGAATTGAATTAATCGTCCGATTTGTATTTATTTTTCTTAGTGTTCTTTCTCTTTCTTTTACGTTTTGTTTGTCTTCTTCACACCGCCCCAATCGCGAAATCAGTGAAGGTAAACCGTTACGTGGTTCGTTTGTTTCGTTCGTGTTCTTTTTGATTAGGTTGCGATCCTAGGAACGTTCCCCCAATAATGGAATTGTTGGAAACCCATCGCTAAAACTTAAAATGATTTTTGATGGAATGGTTGGAAGTCTCTCAGACGAAGTAGGCAATGAATTCTTACTACATGAATTAGGTTTTGCACGAACATGACATAACTTCACAAAAATGAACAGAATGAACTTTTTTTGACAGTCGACGTGTACTTGTTTACAGTTTAAAAGTTCATCAGAAGTTCATCGTTCGAATGTAAAAATTGCAAGTCGCATCACACTCAACAGATTCATACATATATCGCTGCTTGATGCTGGAAACACATACAGGGCAATCTTTTTAGTTATTTTCACTGTGGAATACGTTTTTAACAGGCACGTTTTCGTCATTTTTTCAATTTTTACTTGCAGTCGCATAACAAAACAAGTACACGGCAACTGTCAAAGATGAACTTGATTCATCGGCAGTTCATTTGTGTCGTCATCGTGCAAAACCTAATTAGATTTTTTATCGTGACGACACAAATGAACAAGTATTCATCCTTGACAGTTCAGCGGTGCTGTTTACAAACAAGCTTAAACAAAAATCGAAGAACACATCTTAAACAATCTTCTTTACACTTTGCAGCTAGTCACTTTTATTTAATAAATGTCAAAAACAGACCGTATTCAATCGTGAACAAATGTTTCAAAGCTTTATTTAGGCGAAACGGACCGTAAATTCTGATTCTGATTCAATTTGTCAATAAACCAAAATAAAATCTCTGTTTACAAACAGTACTGCTGATCTGTCAAAATGTGTTCATCCGATTGAGGTTAGCAGTGACGGTAAAAAACCTAATGCCTCGAATTTCAGTTCATTAATGTTGAAACTAGGGATGTCGTAATTAATAACCCAGGTAATCTTAAAACTAATATTCGATTATTGAGCAAATCGAATAATTAAAAAAAAATTCCATAGTAATAATCGAATGAATAATCGTGTAATCGATTAATAACCCAGATAATCGAATAAATTTCAATCGATTATGTTCAAAATTATACTCAATTATTGAATAATCGAGTATTGTAATTTTCACTGTCGGCTAGAAAAGATTGCGATGTGATAAGATAGCGACAAAAGGCCGCAAAGATAGCGAAACTGTCATTCGCATCGATTCAACCCCTTCGAGACCACAAGCCAGAAAAAAATATTTATTAAATTGACCGTTACAATGACAAATTTCTACTAGCGAAATAATTATTTAGTAAACCTAAATCATAATGAACTCATTTTGATAATGCGTATGAGATCTGCCATCGGCTACAACTTGCACGGATTTTCTAACCCTGTGCTATTTATTTGACATAATGGTTATTTTGTGCTTAGTATTGTTCTTTTCATTCATATTTTGTATTAATCGATGCCTTGGTCTTCAAAACCTCGTGCTTTATTCGAAACATTTTGGATTTTGACTATAAAAATAAACTATTACATAAAATCGTAAATAGAACACTCTGAATCGTTTTTGACAGATATAAATTTGTTGATGCTTTCAATGAACAATGAAATAACATTTGTCGCTAGGGAATATTACCAGTTGAAATTGTAATGACCTTAATCCACCAGCCGAATAATTTTTTCTTGTGGCTCTAATGCTAATTAATTTTAATACAACAGACAGCGAAGGAGTTAAAATAGCTGTCCAATACTCTGGCAGAGATGCCAGGTGAAATTTTGGGCGTCTGCCTACCAGAAATGCTCCTATGCTAGCTCAAAATTTGAAAGTATGACGAGAAAAACCAAACAAAAACCCTAGAGTAATAACTAAAGTCATAAAACTGGACGATTGTTTAAATAAAACTTCGAAAATCTGCCAAAAAGTCTGCTTAATTGCAAAGTCTGCAAACAAACGAAATTGCAAATTTACATACCAATCTGAAAACCTGGCATCTGTGGTTCTGACGCTCATTATTTCGCTATTCTGCAACTATTCCGTCGCATTCTATGTCCAGCTGAAAACCACTATAATTCGAAATTTCCGACATCCCTAGTTGAAACTAGAAGCTGTACTGATAAAAATCGACACGTTGGACTGAAGTGGTTTACACTTAATTTCGCCGCATATCACGCGTTTTTTTTTAGAACGGCCAATAAGCCAACTGTCAACGTCCACTTTCGAAAGGAATTGCAAACGATCTATGAAAGATAGAGTATAAAATTTAACACCAGACGAAAGAGAAAACTTTTCTCTGCCGTTTACTATTATGACTTACTCTCAGCGAGTGCCGAGTCATTCGAAATCACTATTCAAAGTGAATGTTGATGGATGGCTTATTGGCGGTTATAAAAAAAACGCGAGATATTAGGTTTTACACGTACATGACATAACCTCCCAAAAAGAACAGAATGAACTTTTTTTGACAACCATCGGTGGTTTGTTGGCAGTTTAAAAGCTCATCAGAGTTTCATCGCTTGAATTTAAAAACTGTAAGTTGACTCACACTAAACAGATTTATACAAATATCGCTCCTTGATGCTGGAAACGACTACAGGGCATTTTTTTCAGTTCTTTTCACTGTGTTACACGTTTTTAACAGGCACTTTTTCGTTCTCGGCTCTCGGCTCACGGTTTCTGACTGTCAGTTCTCGATACTTAGTTTTTAGTCCCCGGTTTTTAATTCTCGGGTATCAGTTCTCGATTTTCGATTGTCAATACTCGGATCTCGGCTCATGGTTTCTGATTCTCAGTTCTCGGTCCTCGATTTTTTTATTCTTGGTTCTTGATTTTTGGCTCTCAGTTCTCAGCTCTCAGTACTCAATCCTTGGTTTTCGGTTCTCAGTTTTTGATTCTCGATTTTTGATTCTCTAGTCTCGACTTTCGACTCCTCCTTATTGGATCTCCGTTTTCCGTTCCTAATTCTCGGTTCATAGTTCATCGGTCTTTAATTCTCAGGTCTCAGCTCTTAGTTTTCAAATCATAATTTCCAGCTTTCATTTTTGAATAATCGAATCTCCGTTTCCCACTGTCATTTAATTTAATGTTTCGTGTTTGAACCTATTTTTTGACTCTCGTAATTAACGTGGTATTAACAACAATCTTACATCTTTTCCCATTCGCTTCGTAAAAGAGTTAGAAAAAATACTCAAACAGGGAGAAAGTTATTATGAAAACAAATCTGTAGTAATTTCGTTACACTTTCGTGTTGTGAAATTTTGAAAATGTGCACAGGAGAGCATAGCTACGACGTAGTCCTAAGTCAAAAAATTGATAAAAATATAGTTAATTGAATATAAGTTATCCACCTAAATGCTTAATAATTTTAATATTCAATTTTCGTTTCGCCAACTGACACAAGACCGTAGAAGAATTGAATGATTTTGTTTGGTAATCCCCAATTCCATTATCTGAAAACACGAAAGAGTCATACCAATAAAACTAATTCAATATTGAATGGTGAATTTTCAAAAGGCATATCATCAAAGAACAGTTTCTTTTTGGCTATTTCCCTATTGCTACAATGCGATTATACATTTTTCAATTACTCTCAACCATCAACTGATAGTTGATGATTTCTTGTTCAGTTTCATGGATGGAAATAAACAAAGAAAATCTGTCACTTGCTGATACGGTGTTTTGAAAAGTCAAAGCATTCTATATCAACAGGTCTGCAATAAATATTACAATGTAGTAACATTCGATTGAGCCATATGCCGACACTCTGAAATTTTGAAGCACAAATGAATCGAACTTGATATGTTGGTGAGTCTTGGACTTGAAATGTATTCAGAGAAAAACATTTTGAAAAAGTGTCGATTTCTAGCAGTGTAGGTTTCAAATAATGTAATAAATACGATTTATTCCACTCAAATAATTTTACAGATTGTTGTCGTTTTCGAGAACTGACAAAAAATTCCATAAGTTTACTTACTTTTCCTATTGTTTTGACGAGATCGCGAACATTTTCATTTATTTTCCTAGTAATTATCGGAATACGACAGATTCAGGTTTCGTTCCATTTACATAGAGCTGTGAGGAAAATCTGGGAATTGTTTAAAAATTAATAGAAAAGAAAATTAGCAAAACGAAACAGTCATTTTTTAAAAAGGGTTTTCGAAAAATTCACCGACAACCTACTGTTTACAATCTCTAAAATATGTAGTACAAAGTCAGGTTACATCAGTAGCAATCAGTTACACGAAGATTCGTGCTGCCATGTTGTTCAATACTTTGTGTTCATATGTTTTGTACTTAATATTGCCGCCATTGTCAGAGAATGTAAAGATTTTTTCTGAAAACAAGAATACGGCAACACTTCAAACTGACATGTTATGACATTGAATTCAAACCAGAGATGCCATTTATACAGATTTATCTGTATTATACAGATTTTTACATGCGCATACAGATTTAATACAGAGTACAAATTTCTTACAGATTTCTTAAATTTAATACAGATTTATACAGATTTCACCAAAAGTATTATGGAAATAATTAAACTATCTATTAGTATTTGAGCTATCTATTAGTATTTGATTGCAATGACGAGATAAACGTTTAGGAATCAACGTACAAATCACTTTTTAAAATATATATATTTTGTGCAGATATTTAAAGAAGAACACCGAAATCCATTTATATTAAAATTTGTAACTAAATTGAACTTAAAAGTTAGTTAGTCATGAAACATTATTGCCAGACTGACAGTTGTATTTCCTGACTCGACGTTGCATATTGGGTTTTGGAAATCCATCTCAACTTATGAAGTGAACATTTTCAAATTAGACAAGCATATGTTGTTGATAGGAAAAAACTATAAAATTTCGTCGATGAATATAATATAAGATATGAAATTTAATCTACCACTCTATAGCCATAATCTATTGGAATAACACCTTTTAACATAATTGTATTGTAGAAATTTCATTTTATTAGCGAATACAGATAAATACAGATATTTTATACGAATCAATACAGATTTTCTATGAAAATATCTGGCATCTCTGATTCAAACCAACGGATCGGCAGCAGTTACACTGATAGAAATTGGCACGATCAATTCATATGCAAATAACACTTCAATTTAATGTGCTTCTTCATTTCAATCCAAAGCCAAAGCAATTTGTTTTAAGATTACATGTGCAAATTGACTAAGATGCAAGATTAGTTTCTTTTTCACTTCACTTAGATGTGTTTTGCTATTGAATCGAACTGTATGTGTTTAACACTTCTAGTTTTCTAGTGAAAATGAGTACAGCACAAATGTATGTGAAAAACGCTTGATTCGGTCCAGCGCGATTCAATCGAAATCTATATGGAAAACAATCTGACATTCACAAGGAATTTTGTTTATCAATTATTTATATTATTTCACCATTTGATTGGAAAAATTTCTAAGTTTCGATTTGAATGTATCAAGCCACGTATTTTAAATTAAGTATGTTTGAAATTTCGATTAATAGCGAGCAGTGTCCTATTTTATCAGTTAAAAATCTATGGCGTTGAATCTAGACTCGAAACTTGCTTAAAAAAAGGATTGACAGTAGCTAGGCTTGGTATCAAGCGAAAACGACATAAGAGTTGCATATTTTCTTCTGCATACTTTTCAACTGAAATATTTTCATGAAAAAATAATGTCAAAAGAAGTATAAAATGTTGGCATGCTTCGATAGTTGCATTCACTCATGTTTTTCCTTGCTTCCGTGGAAACGGCATTGTTCCCAGAACAGCTCGACGGAAATAAAACCAACAAAAAATTGTCGTCTCAAGTGGGACGAAAACCTGCTATTACCTTGTGTGGTGCCGTGGAGAACCGGGTTCTTCTTTGTTCGCCAGGAAAGCCAGAACATAACGGGCTAATGAGTGCCGAACCAATCGTACGCTTTTCCGCTGTGTAGGACCGTCACTAAGTGGAGGTAAGTTCCAGTTTTTCTGAAACCGTCTTCAGTAACTCAGCTGTTCGCTCGAATCGGGTGAAAGTAAACTTATCAGCTGACTTGTGAAAACACGCACCGGTAGCGAAACCTTGCCGAAAATTGAATATAAACATGCTCGTAAACCGGCTAGACAGCCGGGGCCCGCCTGTCTGTCGGTCTGTTTACCAATCCGTCTTCGGATCCCGCTTGGCGGAGAGGTGAGCGACGCCGGTGTGTGCAAAAAATTACGCGAAAATCCATTTCGCCAGGCTCGCCGTTTCTTCGCATCGCCGTATGGAATTCGCACTGCCGAAAGAAAAAAACCTCAAACACATTCGCATTTGCACCGCGGAACCAATTTTCGGACCTGCGGTAGTCGGCAGCAGTCTACTTTCGATTTTCTTTTACTCCCAACCTTTTGCCGTTAGACTTTCGGCCGAGAAATTGAGCCTACCGTTCCGATATGGATTCTGAATCAGTTTTTGCACTAGCGTTGTGACAGAATCCATAAAAAAATATATTTATAGTTGATTTGTGCCATTTTATTATACTTCAGTTTGGAAAATGGACGATATAAATCAAGTAGGCCATGTTATTGCTGGTTCAAAAATGTTTGCAGAAATAGAGGAAGAAGAAGTTACGTCAACTCAGTTAGTTCTTTATTCGATTTCAGCAGATTTTCGATCCAATCAATTGACGGATTTTATTCGCAATCGGTTGCTGCACTGGAGTCGGAATTTATTATGAAGATTTAATTCCGGAATTTGTTTCATTCTGCCAACCCTGTTAGGTCAATACTTACCGAGCTGTCAAATGGAAAATCATTAGCGGACCTTACACGATCATTAAAAGTGTCATTACTAAAAAAATAATATCATTTTAATGAACGTGTATGGTGCAGTAATGACGTGTTTTCTATGCAAATTTGAAATATAATTACTTAGTCATCATTAAAAATGACGAAAATAATTCTCGTGTAAGGGCCGCTATTAGGTTTTACACGATAGTGACACAAATGAACTGCCGATGAATCAAGTTCATCTTTGACAGCTGCCGGTGGTTTGTTTTGTTTTGCGACTGCAAATTAAAAATTGAAAAATTACGAAAAAGTGCTTATTAAAAACGTTTTCCACAGTGAAAAGAACTAAAAAGATTGCCCTGTATACCTTTTTCAGCTTCAAGGAGTGATATTTGTATAAATATGTTTAATGTGAGGCAACTGGCAATTTTTAAATTCAAACGATGAATCTCTGATGAACATTTAAACTGAAAAAAAAAACAACCGGCGGCTGTCAAAAAAAAGTTGATTCTGTTCATTTCGTGAGGTTATGTCATGTTCGTGTAAAAACAAGATTAAATCATTAAATCGTAATCACTAGCAAAGATGATCGATTGTAATCTCGCCCAGTAAAGATTACTACTGATCTCATCTTTTTAAGATCAGTTGATCAGTGATCTTTGAATCACATCGATCAAGATCAATACAGATCGGTGGTGGTTTTGAGCTACTATTATCACTGATTTCTGTAAGATCAAATTACTGGACGATTCAATCAGCTTTGAGCATTGTGGAAGAAAATCACCACATCAAATAGTGATTATAGCGACAAAAGACCTTGTTTTACTTCCAGCTGGTTGATGCTGATGATGATGTTCATGCACTATATAGATTAAACCCAATGAAACGCTATTTGACATGAATTTGATTTACAGCAGCGCAGCATTTGGCGCAGCGTTTCAATGGTGCGTTTGATTTGGCGTAGTCAAATCCTGCACTCCTGTTACTTCTGAGTATGATATTCATGATAAATAGGGTAATATTAATCCACTCCATAGCACGCTTTGTGAGACATGTTTTTCTTATCGTTATAATTATAATTCATCGCAGCATGTATGTTAATATTATTAGCTGTTTTTATTGATGATATTATTTCACCATGACGGTATTACTGAATAAATTTCAAATACATCACGAAACATGGAATTTCGATGCGACCGACGAAATAAAATCACTTACCTAAAATTATTGATATTGGATAATCCATATGAATCTGTGAATCAAAAACATTGCTTAGTTCCACCCCTGGTTTCGTCTTTGACTGATCAGTGCATGGCAGTTACAATAGAACTACTTCTTGCTAAACTCGGCAGTTCAATTTGAACCGCTAAGCAGATGTAAAGTTTCTGTTATTTGCAGAACACTGTTTTCTTCACAACGCAATGTTTTGATGTGCATACAAAATAGTCTGAATATTGATCGATTTACAGCTGATGACTTTTTTCAAATTGCTGAATTAATGCAAAAAGAATTTGAGGTGCTCTTATGAGGCTATTTTACAGCCAGTATTAATGCCTATTAGCTACCTGGGTGGGATGATTTTGACGCTGTACATTGGAATTTGTCTCTTAAATGTCAGTTACTCATTTCTCAGTTCTTAGTTCTCATTTTCAGTTTCCATTTCTCAATTCCCAAATCTAAGTTCCATTTATAAGTTTCAGTTAGAGATTCTCTATTCTCGCTCCTCAATTCTCGATTCCAAATCCTCGAATCTCAAATCTTCTTTTTCTTTACTCAATTTTCAGTTCTCGGTTTTTTCAAGTCTAAATCTTCGGTTTTCAATCCTCATTCATCAGTCCTCCGCTCTAAATTAACAGTTCGCAAGTTTAAGTTTTCATTTCTCAATATTCAACTTTCAGTTCTCAGTTCTCATTTTCAGTTTCCATTGTTCAGTTCCCAAATCTAAGTTTCAATTCGAGATTCTCTATTCTCGCTTCTATTCTTCGCTCCGGCTGTTCGGCCATCCATGGAAGTTGACCATCAATGTTAACTTCCCTCTCTGAGCAGCCTAGATAGCCGTGTAGTGTCGGTAGCGGTTTCCCAACTGCTAAGAATAACGCTACGGTCCACCTGTACCGGTGGTATAAGTCCACCAAACAGGTAAGCCGTGTGGCATCCGGCGGAATTATTTTTTACCATGAATTGATCCACTGGTTTCCTATTCCATGTCGTAAAAGGCCACAAAAATAGGAACTCCTAAGTCAAGGTGTATTTCCGTGCCGATGGCTGAATGGCTGCAGGAGGTTAAACATTGCAGTCGTGAACGGAATATCTTGGGTTTTTCCCTTACTGGATACACGCAATGCTTAGCAATCAACTTCTTTGATCATCGATTCGGCAGGCCAGAGATTAGAAAGCTGAGTGTCTGTGGGTGTCCTCAAGGTGGTGTACTATCCCCACTTTTATGGAACCTAGTCGCTGATAGTTTGTTAAGGAAACTTAATAACCTTGGATTTCCGACTTATGGTTTTGCCGACGATTATCATATATTGATGACCGGTATAAGCATTAACACTCTCTTTGATTTAATGCAGCAAGCCCTGCGATCTGTTGAACAATGGTGTTGTCAGGTTTGGATTATCTGTAAATCCGGGCAAAACATCAATGGTGCTTTTCACTCATCGTAGGATAATTACAGGAGCTCGTCCGTTGCAGTTCTTTGGTTCAGGGGTCACTGTGGTCGATCAAGTTAAATACGTCGGGGTTATTCTTGACTCAAAACTGAATTGGTCTGCTCACATTGATTTCAGGATTAAAAGAGCTTGCATGGCTTTCGGCCAATGCAGACGAGCTTTTGGAAAATCATGGGGACTCAAACCCAGATATATTCATTGGATCTACACAACTATCGTTAGACCAATTTTAGCATATGGATGTCTTGTATGGTGGCAGAAAGGAGAAGTCGCGACAGTTCAGTCAAAGCTAAATCATCTCCAAAGGATGGTCCTAATGGCGATGACAGGAGCATTCACGACAACTCCTACTGCTGCTCTAGAGGCGCTACTGCGCAATAAACCACTACATGTGTTCCTGAAACAAGAAGCATTATTTTGTGCATACCGTCTTAAGGTTACAGGGCTTTGGAAAAGTAACCCTTTAGATTATGCTACCAGTCACACTCGCTTGTGGTCTCAAATGGTTACGTGGTATGAGTATTTACTCGCTCCTAGTGACCTAACTCTCACATGCAGTTTTCCTTTTAAAACATTCAATGTGAGCTATCCTCTTCGTTAGGAATGATTGTCTGGTTGTCTGGAACGACAACTTGATGAACACATAGTTTGTTTTACGGACGGTTCTCTGTTGAATGGTCGTGCTGGTGCTGGTATCTACTGTCGTGAAATAGGCTGGAGCAGTCTCATTCACTTGGTAGATACTGTACTGTGTTCCAAGCAGAAATCTATGCAATTCTGTGTGGAGTACAATCGGCACTTCAGCAGAGGATCTGTGGTAAACGTATTTATTTTTGTTCCGACAGTCAGGCAGCCTTAAAAGCACTCAGTTCGAATGACTCACGGTCGAATCTAGTGATCGCATGTCGAACTCAAATTGAAGACCTCAGCATTTCAAATGCTGTTTACTTCTTATGGGTACCCGGCCATTCTGGTATTACTGGAAATGAATGGGCTGATGAGTTGGCTAGAGCTGGTGCAACGAATGATTTCGTTGGTCCTGAACCAGCTTTACCACTTTCAACTAGTTGGATAAAGCACAAGATACGTTCTTGGGCTGCATCCAAACATGCCAGCTACTGGCGCAGCTTGCAAACTTGCGCTCAGACAAAGCATTTCTACCAGATTTAGATCTGAAAATGTCAAAGTGTCTACTGCATTTCTCCAAGTATCATTGAAGTGTTCTGGTCAGAGCTCTGACTGGACATTGCAAACTCAATTATCACATGGCTACTATTCAACGTGCTGAGTATTATTCGTGTGATTTGTGTGAATGCGATTATGGTACTTCATATCATCTGATATGTAACTGTCCCGCATTGACGCAGCTACGTATCCGGGTTTTTGGTTCTCCATACATGGTTGAGTCTGTGTATGCGGAGCTAAAATTGAAGGATATTCTCTCGTTTCTCACCCAATGTGGTAAGGAGCTATAGTCAGAAGGGTTCATCGTTCTTCCTGGAGTGAATGAATCCCTTCTGTATTAACCTTAAATAGGGTTTGGCAGATTGTTTGGCATCCTCTGGGGGGTACCGAATTTACTTCTGCTCGTACATACTGCGAGTCGTTCTGCATTCTTCCGGGAGTGCAGAATGGTGTCGCTTTTGTAAGATCTCTAAATCCTCTCGGGGGTTGGAGGTTTTATTAACAGCAGACTGTTCGGGACCTCGTAGAGGTTCAGAATTTCCTTCTGCTTCCACTAAATGTGATCCTCAGCAGATTGTTCAGCATCCCTTAGGGGTGCAGAATTTACTTCTGCTTTTATGTGTTTTTGTGTCGTTAATTTTTCCCATCCTCCTAGTCCAACCCTTACCATTTCCTTTCAATCCTTCCCTCTTATATATCGGGAAAATGATGCTAAAAACAAATTGATGGCAAGGCACAAATCTCCAAATATCAAGGGGAACGTGCCATTTGAGCCAATTTGTTCTGATTCCTGATTCCTGATTCCCAAATCTAAGTTTCATTTATAAGTTTCAATTCGAGATTCTCTATTCTCGCTTCTCAATTCTCGATTCCAAATCCTCGAATCTCAAATCTTCTTTTTCTTTACTCAATTGTCAGTTCTCGGTTTTCAATTCTAAATCTACGGTTCTCAATCCTCATTCATCAGTCCTCCGCTCTAAATTAACAATTCGCAAGTTTCAATGTTCCTTTCTCAATATTCAACTTTCAGTTCTTATTTCTTTTCCCTTTTTGAATCTCACAGTTCTGAGCTCCTATTTCAGAAATCTCAATCCCTAAGGGCTGAGGCCAGTAGGTCGCGTATAAGTTTTGAATCGATCACGTGTGCGCTCTGCTCTCATTATATTTCTCTCCATGCTCTCTCGCATATGTGCAAAATGACTCTCGATGGGCCGGGTGGCCAGAAAAGTTTCGATATTTTCTGTTACAAGTTTGACTACATCAATCCCGGTCGAATGGCATTGACATATATAAGCATAAAATGTGTCTCCATCCAATAAAGCTACCGCTTGTTTGGCAGCCTTGCTGCGCCTGTTTTATTTCTCTAACAGTTTTCGTTACGTTTCCAGAAAACTGGAGCAGAACAAATGGCGCGTGCATAGACATCGACTTACCTTCACAAAAATAACATTCACTTCATTTTTATCGCGACAACACCTATGTTTTTAGGTACGAATCGCATTTAAATAAATTATCTAAACAATGTCAGGATAGATTTTTGATCCATGCTTTTGAGGGCGCGATATTCAATGAACAAGTTGAAAGGTGAGCGTTTTCAGCTGTGAAATTTTTCCTTCAGAAAAAAAACTTTCCCGACCACTAATTTCAATGAATCATTCTGAATTTCTAATCTAATTTTCTAAGAGATTGTCAGTTGGGTTTTTTTTTATATTCGTCACCGTTTCTGAGAAAATCTGATTCGAAGCGTGAAAATAGTCCTCTAAAACGCCCTAAAACACACTGGCCTCAGACCTTAAGGGGCAAGACTCTTTGCAAGCGTATGAGTAAAGACTGTCCCAGAAAGTATGGACGCACTTTGATTTCGCTGTAAATAATTCACAAGTGTTAGATATTTAAATTTTATTCGATATACTGATAATATTAGACTTCAGCAACAAAATATTATTCTTAGCATTTGCTACTTAGCCATTGTAGACTAGCTGGTGCACCTTCTTGCGAACGTTCCTCATTAAATTCCGTACAGACTTCTTGGCCACAAGTTTTGACACTTTTTTCCAATCTTTTTCGAACTGTTGAATGGTTTCGGCTGCCGCGACATGTTTCCTAAGACGTGCCTTCGTTAATGCCCAAAATTCCTCAATTGGTCGAAATTGTGGGCAATTTGGTGGATTCATGTCTTTTGGGACGAAAGTGACATTTTTGGTAGTATACCATTCTACCGTTGGTTTCGAGTAGTGGCAAGAAGCAAGATCTGGCCAGAAGACAACAGGATCCTTGTGGCTTCGAATCATGGGTTGAAGTCGTTTTTGTAAACATTCCTTGATGTATATTTCGCTGTTCATTGAAGCAGTGGTGAAAAAATCGGTTTCGAAATCTTACCGCAGCTACAAATTGCTTGCCAGACCATAACTTTCTTACCCAATTTTTCGACTTCAATCGATGTCTCGAACTGGTTTAACACTTGCCCTTCTCGCACCGTATAATATTGTGGTCCCGGCAAGGATTTGTAATCGAATTTTACATAGGTTTCGTCGTCCATGATTATGCAGTTCAGATTTCCAGCAATAATCGTATTGTACAGCTTTCGAACCCTCGGCCTGATCGATGCTTCTTGTTTCGGACTACGTTTTGGTTGTTTCTGCTTCTTATAGGTTCGGAGATTCAAACGTTCTTTAGCACGAAGAACATTTGACTTCGAAGAGCCCACTTTTTTGGCCACTTCCCGAACTGAAACCTCCTTCTTTTGCTCGAACGCCTTCAGTATACGTTTATCCAACTGAGGGTTAGCAGGACCTTTTTTTCGACCCGTTTTCGGTTTATCCTCAAAGGTGTTATCCTCACCGAACTTCCGGAATTGCATTTCGCACGGCTTTTTCACTTACTCCTTCCATTTTCGCTATCTTTCTCAGTGACAGTCCGCGTTCTGTGCACCATTTGTACACGATTTTTCGACGTTGTTCTGCTGAAAGTCCACGCATTTCGAAACAAACTAATGAAAACGAATAAACAACTGCACAAGTGGTTAGAGAAGAGTGTAAACAACAGGACGCAGCCACAAAAATTGACAGATTTTGAACCATTGCGAAATGGAAGCGGTTTTTGGTTGCGTCCATACTTTCTGGAACAGTCTTTTATGTCAACAATGTGTGCGTAAACACAAATTCCGGCGCTTTTTTTTCCTGATTTTAATCAGGATTTTAATTTTGGCAAATCTTAGTCTAAAACTCTTCCGTTTTCCTTAAAACTGCTCGAGAAAAATTATTTCAGTTTTAGCTTACTTCCACTGACACATTTGATTAGCAACAAACATTCCTATATGGATTTCCTCTTGCAGAAATTATTGCGATATAAAGATTCCCGTAGCTTCTATAAGTAAACCCGTTAAATAGGAACCTATAAATTAACATGCGAAAGGCAATGGAAATGGCATGTTGTCGTAAAATTATTTATTTTTCCGGCAAACTGCTTTTGTAACAGAAAATATTTAGTTTTGTTTATTTTGTGTAGCGCAATCTAATACAAATGCACTGAAGCAGTGTTGCTAACTTTTTTGATAGGGAATGAAAATCTACATTCATAAAATGTAAGCAATTTTCCATCAAATTTTGACTGAATTGAATTGATCAGAACTGAAACTTCATCCAAAAAGTCAGGCTAACATTCACTGGACAATAATTTATTGTTGAAAAAGATTGTTTGAAACTCAATCGTGCAAGCCACTCTCTGTTTCCTAGCTCTCCAGAAAGCTCAAGCTCAATCTTCGGTTTTTAATTTCTAATTCTAAAATCTCAAATTCCATTGCCTAGTTCTCAGTTCTCATTTTCTTATCTTTACTCGATATAGAAAATTGTCTACACTGTGAATTTTTGGCCGTCTTTTGCTTGCTTCGGAAAGAATGCAATGTATTTCGGGAATTCTCGCCGTAAGTCGCTGTGAGTTTTCCCCGTGGAACCACGAATTAATTTCGTAGAATTCCCGTAAGTAGGCTTATGACTCAGTGAAACACCGAGCTTTTTGCGTTCTTTTCTTTTCTTTCACTTTGACTTCTTCGAAAAAGAAACGAGGAAAAGTAGCTCATGAATCGCAGTAGGCGATGAACGATTACCTCGGACGATTGTGTTGCACTGTCAGTTTAAAGTTCGAATCGGACACCGACTACTGGGATGTGAGTCACATATTTTCCGCTGCCCCGTGGTGAGATGATGAATCATGAGCAAGAAATCGGATATGGGCGAGTGGAAATTCGAGTACGGCAGTGAATCATTGCACTTTGTCTTGAATATCATTGGACATGGTTTTCGATTGGAAAAGTCGCAACGTAGCTTCGCAAACAAAAAACTGACTTCATCATGGATTGGTCTATCAAAAGTGGCTATAGCCTCGACAACCAGTCAAAAATCAACTAGGTACCACTCTTACTTTTACTTTTTTGCCATGGCCTACAAACCACGAACCACGATAGCCACGTTTCAAATTATGTCTATCGGCCGGCCACTCTCGGAGCCGCCGCTGGCAACATCGGCCCTGGCAGAAACCTGTTCCGCCGCCCACTACTCAGTCGACGAAATTCCTACCGCAGCTGCTGAGTTGCTGAGCCGGGAGAGGGCGGCAGTGAAGGGCAGCAGCCTTCCAACTTTTTTTTTTCGTAATCAAACCACGGATCGCCGCAAACATGTCTATGGAGGTTATGCAAAAACCGTGGAAAATTCATCGCGCACACACAAGTACACGTATATTGCCGAACAAGTTGCGCGATCGGTGCGATTGCCGCTTCGCCGCCGATGCCGCCGCCGCCGCCGGTAGCCTTCAAGCAGCGGGAATTACGCGACCGTTGCGCACCGTCTAACACCCGGGCGGGGTGTTACTTGGCAGCGCAAGCCAAGTACGAGCCCAATCAGTTCGTAACAACTTTCGAAAAATTGAAAAAAAGAAAAAAACAAATCGCCGCTGCTCTATCGCTCGCTAATACTCACTAATCATGTTACGAAAATCCACCTTAAACCTGCAGTCCTAACCAGTCGATTCCCAGGCAAAAATTGAAAATCATAAATCTTAATCAGTCAATACTATAATAACTTGTTTGCCAACCGCCGCGGGTTCGCGGCTTTGCCGGAGTGAGTCCTGGCCCGGTTATTCGAATTTGTGTATGACCCTTCTCTATCGGGCACCGGCAATGGTGAACGGTGGTGCGGTGCACACTCGCGCTCGCGCTAATTTATGCGCGCAGTTGACCTACTTCGATGGCCGCATTGCGCACTGCAACCGCGAACGTGGACCGAAAAAAAAATAAAAAGTGAGAGGAAACTCCAGCCCCGTTTTGTTGTTGTTGTTGTTGCTCGACGACGAAACCGGGAGCGGTTGCGGTACACTTGCGGAGTGTGTGTGTGTGTGGCAGATCGGCTTAAATTGCGACATAACCTCAATCCGCTCGCAGCCGGATATCCATCGTTGCTGCGGCTGCTGCTGCTGCAGTCTCCCGTTTGATGACCGGTTTTCGACATTTCTGTTGTCTTAATGACGCAAGCCGGCGCCAAGCATTTTTTCAACAATCAAACCGAATTGTCAAAAGCCTAAAAGACAAGTCAAGCAATGACGTATTCCCGTAAATGGCAATTTCCTTGTACCACCACTGCCTGCACTTTGTTGTTGGGTGCCAATTATTATTGCCCTTTTCTCTGTTTCGCGCGAATGTGCAATTTCAAGGTTCCGCGATTTTGTCTCACCCCGCGCAATAATTCAAGCAGGCGTTTGTTTGGCCACCGAAGCTGTCAAAATCCGGCATGTGCTGGCCCGGCAAAGACAGTCGGAGCGAGGGCAAAAAGTCGGCAATTAATTAATTTGTTTTGCAATTTTCACTGTTCAGGAGGCGCACATTATGAGATCTTCGCCGTCCCAATCGGAAAGAAGAATATGAATGAGTTTTTCTTCTTTTCTTGTAACGGCACGGTGCAATACTATTTCATGGCTGCCTGCGATGCAACTGAATGAATGTGGCGGCTGATGCTGACCCAGTTACAGGTTTTTCTTTTTTCGTTTTGCTGCGTGATGCGACTCACGGTGCACGGCATTGGAAGCCTGCGGAATTTGCAACAATTTGTGCAAATTAACATTTGCATTATTTTTGTCGCCCGGTTGAAATATCACTCGCCCGAGGTGTGCGTGTGTGTGCTACAAAACAATCGCCGGAGCGAAATTAAAATAACTTTCTAGGCGTGTGAAAAAGGGTAAAAACTGGTACATGTCATTGACATGCTTAACTAAATCTTCTAGATAAATCTGATGTTTGCTAAATGTAAGCAACTACAATCATTAGCATTGTTCTAAACATAGAAAAATGCTTCAATTAACTAAACTATAAATACTGCAATCGAAAAAAAGGAAAAAAAACACGTTCAAGTTTGATCACAGCTTTTAACATTTAAATAGTTTATTTCATTGACACTATTCCGCAAATAACAATAAGAATTGCAAGAATTTACAAGAATTGATAAGAATTGGCAAAATTTCAAGAATTGGCAAAAGAATTGCATGAATTGGCGAGAATTGCATGAATTTCAAAAACTGCAAGAAAATTACAAGAGTTGCAAGAAAACTGAAAGAATTTCATAAAAGTTGCAATAAAAATTGCAAAAAAAAATCGCAAGAAAATTGCAAGACATAGCAAGAATTGCAAAACAAAATTGTAGGAATTGCAATAAAATTGCAAGAATTATAAGACATATTCGAGAATTGCACGAAGGGCAAAAAAATTGAAAGAATCCGCAAGAAGTTGAAATTAAGAATATGTCACACAACTGAAAGTTTTAGCATAAAATTGTGATCATATTTCCGATGGCATGTAGCAAGAATTATGTTGATTCGTTAGATATAACAGGAGATATTCACGATCAAAAACTTATCACTCTCTCAGAGGGTAAATTTTGAAAAGGCGCCCCATAGTAAAGTAAGTCGTATTCACGACAAAAAACTTGCAAGCAAACTGCAAAAAAATTAAAAAATCGCATGACAATTACAAGAAAATTTAAAAGATTGCAAAAAAATTGCAACGATTTCAAGGATATTGAAATAGCAAAAAAATGCATGAATTACAAGAAAATTTCATAAAAATTACATGAAAATTGCACGAAATTTGAATTGGCAAAATTACAAAAATTTGCAAAAGAATTGCGAGAATTTCAAAAAACTGCAAGAAAATTGCAAGAGTTTCGGGAAAACTGAAAGAATTTCATAAGAGTTGCAATAAAAATTGCAAAGAAAATCGCAAGAAAATTGCAAGACATAGCAAGAATTGCAATAAAATTATTAAAAAATTGCAAGAATTGTAAGAAATATCCGATAATTGTAAGAAATGCAAGAAAATTGAAAGAATCCGCAAGAAGTTGAAAAAATTTGCAAGCAAACTGCAAAAAAATCGCAAGACGATTGCAAGAAAAATTGAAAAGATTGCAAAAAAAAATGGCAACGATTTCAAAGAAATTGCAATAGCAAAAAAAATGCATGAATTACTAGATTATTTCATAAAAATTACATGAAAATTGCACGAAATTTGAATTGGCAAAATTACAAAAATTGGCAAAAGAATTGCATGAATTTCAAAAACTGCAAGAAAATTACAAGAGTTGCAAGAAAATTGAAAGAATTTCATAAAAGTTGCAATAAAAATTGCAAAAAAAAATCGCAAGAAAATTGCAAGACATAGCAAGAATTGCAAAACAAAATTGTAGGAATTGCAATAAAATTGCAAGAATTATAAGACATATTCGAGAATTGCACGAAGGGCAAAAAAATTGAAAGAATCCGCAAGAAGTTGAAAAAAACTTGCAAGCAAACTGCAAAAAAATTAAAAAATCGCATGACAATTACAAGAAAATTTAAAAGATTGCAAAAAAATTGCAACGATTTCAAAGATATTGAAATAGCAAAAAAATGCATGAATTACAAGAAAATTTCATAAAAATTACATGAAAATTGCACGAAATTTGAATTGGCAAAATTACAAAAATTTGCAAAAGAATTGCGAGAATTTCAAAAAACTGCAAGAAAATTGCAAGAGTTTCGAGAAAACTGAAAGAATTTCATAAGAGTTGCAATAAAAATTGCAAAGAAAATCGCAAGAAAATTGCAAGACATAGCAAGAATTGCAATAAAATTATTAAAAAATTGCAAGAATTGTAAGAAACATCCGATAATTGTAAGAAATGCAAGAAAATTGAAAGAATCCGCAAGAAGTTGAAAAAATTTGCAAGCAAACTGCAAAAAATGCAAAAAAATCGCAAGACGATTGCAAGAAAAATTGAAAAGATTGCAAAAAAAAATGGCAACGATTTCAAAGAAATTGCAATAGCAAAAAAAATGCATGAATTACTAGATTATTTCATAAAAATTACATGAAAATTGCACGAAATTCGAATTGGCAAAATTACAAAAATTGGCAAAAGAATTGCATGAATTTCAAAAACTGCAAGAAAATTACAAGAGTTGCAAGAAAACTGAAAGAATTTCATAAGAGTTACAATAAAAATTGCAAAAAAATCGCAAGAAAATTGCAAGACATAGCAAGAATTGCAATAAAATTATAGGAATTGCAATAAAATTGCAAGAATTGTAAGAAATATACGAGAATTGCAAGAAATGCAAAAAAAAATGAAAGAATCCGCAAGATATTGAAAAAACTTGCAACAAACTGCAAAAAATAAAAAATAAAATCACAACGACTTCAAAGAAATTGCAATAGCAAAAAAATGCATGAATTACAAAAAAATTTCATAAACATTACATGAAAATTGCACGAAATTTGCTAGAAAATTGCAAAAAAAATTGCAAGCATTTAAAGAACTGCACGAAAATTGCAAGAACTACAAGAAAATCACAAGTATTTAAAAAAAACTGCAGAAAATTGCATAAAAATTGCATGGAAAGTGCAAGAAAACTTGCATTAAAATTGCAAGGAAATGGCAAGAAAATTGTACAAAAATTGCCAGACAATTGGAGGAAAATTGAATGAATTGCAAAAATAAATTGAGCGAAAATTTGAAGACAATATATCGTTGAAAACTGCATGAAAATTGCAAAAAAAAAATTCAAGAATTGCAACAAAATATCAAAAATTGAAATAAAATTGCGAGAATTGCAGCCAAACAGCAAAAAAAGAAACAAAAATATCAAGAAAATTTAAAAGATTGCAAAAAATTCAAGAAAGTTGCAATGGAAAAAAATTGTAAGAAATGCAAGAAAATCGCAAAAAAACATCAAGAATTACAAAAAAAAATACAGGAATTTCAAGAAACTTGCAAAAATTGCAAGAAAATTGCAAAAAAAATGATGTGAAAATGGGAGAAATTAAAGAATTGCAAAAAATGCAAGAATTACAAAAAAAATTACAAGAATTTGAAGAAAACTGTATAGAAAATTCAAGAAAATTACAGAAAAATTTCAAGAAAATTGAAAAAATTGCAAGATATGCAAGAAAATTGTGATTATTGCAAGAAAATTGCGAGAATTGAAACAAAATTGCGAGCAAATCGCAAGAATTTGCAAGACTTGCAATAATTGCAAGAAAATCGCAAGAATTGCCAAAACATTAGCAGAAAAATCGCAAGAATTGCAAGAAAACTTTAAAAAATTTCAAACCAAGCGCAGGAAAAATGGAAAAAATTTAAAAGAAAATGCAAGAAAATTAAGAGACAATTTCAAGACAATTACAAGAAAACTAGAAGAAAATAGCACGAAAATGGCATGAACAATGCAAGAATTGCAACAAAATACAAAAAAAATTCAAGAATTACGAGAAAACTACAACAACTGCATAAAAAATGCCAAAATTGGCTGTAAATTGCAAGAAAATTTCAAGAAAATTGTGAGAAAACTGCCAGAAAATTGTAAGAATTGCAAGAAAATTGCTAGAATTTCCAAAAAAATGCAAGATTTCCTAGAAAATTGCATGAATTGTAAAAAACGCAGAAAATGCAAGGTAAATACAAGAAAATTGCACGAAAATCGCAAGAAAATCGCAAGAAAATCGCAAGAAAATCGCAAGAAAATCGCAAGAAAATTGCAAGAAAATGATAAAAAATTGGATGAAAATTGAAAAAACATTGAAAGAAAATTGCAAGAATTGGTGAGAATTGTGAGAATTGTAAGAACTGCGAGAATGGCAAGATTCACAAGAATTACTAGAATTACTAGAATTACTAGAATTACTAGAATTACCAGAATTACTAGAATTACTAGAATTACTAGAATTACTAAAATTACTAGAATTACAAGAATTACAAGAATTACTAGAATTACTAAAATTACTAGAATTACTAGAATTACTAGAATTACTCGAATTACTAGAATTACTAGAATTACTAGAATTACTAGAATTACTAGAATTAGTAGAATTACTAGAATTACTAGAATTAATAGAATTACTAGAATTACTAGAATTACTAGAATTACTAGAATTACTAGAATTACTAGAATTACTAGAATTACTAGAATTACTAGAATTACTAGAATTACTAGAATTACTAGAATTACTAGAATTACTAGAATTACTAGAATTACTAGAATTACTAGAATTACTAGAATTACTAGAATTACTAGAATTACTAGAATTACTAGAATTACTAGAATTACTAGAATTACTAGAATTACTAGAATTACTAGAATAGCAATAAATGCAAATACTGCAAAACTTTTAATTCTAATATTTACAATAATTAATTACCGAAGACAAGCAAATGCATCTAAAACTGGAGATTCAATTGAACAGAAGCAATAGTTCAATTCGCATTCAATTCTTCGATTGATAAATAATCGATGAATTGCATTGGAATTGTAGCTCTCTGCTGAGTTTGAATTTGTTTTTCAATAATTTACGAAAAAAATCTATTTTGACAAACTGCCATCGTCTGTCATTGTACAGTTGTCGGTTTCTTTTTTTTTTTTACTGGTTTGTAAAACTTTCACAAAATATTCCATCAAAATTTCAATCGAGAAACACTAGTTTAGTATTTATCAAAGATTTTTGGTTTTCGGTTTGCAATTCTTCGCTGTTTCTGGATCTGATTTTTCTACTGATTTTCAACGATATGATCTGCTTCACAAAGTTTCGACTGTTGATTGTAGTCTTTCTCAGGGAATATTTTGACTGTATTTTTTTCGTTTTCTGATGTTTAATGTTTTATGAACTGTTTTCTTGATTTGTAAAATTATGAAACAATCTCTATTTTGATAATCCGTCATCAATTTTATAAACTGTCTTATAAGTGGTGAACCATAGGTTAGACAGTTTATTCACTGGTTTGTGAAACCTTCACAAAATATTCTATCAAAATTTCAATCGAAATGAAAAAAATACTAGTTCAGTATTTATCGAAGATTTTTGATTTCCAGGATGCAATTGTCAGCTGTTTCTAGATCTGATTTTTCTACTGATTTTCAACGTTTCGGTAATTTATTATAGTCTTCTTCAAGGAACATTAGAAGATTTTTGGTTTTCCGGGATGCAATTCTTCGCTGTTTCTGGATATGATATTTGTACTGGTTTTCAACGATACGATCTGCTTCGCAACGTTTCGACTGTTGATTGTAGTCTTCTTCAAGAGACATTAGAACTGTTCTATTTTTTTGTTTTATGTCTTTTTTATGTTTTATGAGCCGTTTTTATGTTTTTATAAAAATAAGGGACAAACCATATTTTGAAGAGGTCTGATACGTAGCACAACGTTCACAAAATATTGCACCGAAACTTTTATTCAAATCAAAGAAATACGACGACTTTCAACGTCGCCTCCGCGGCCTGGTTTGACTAATCTCATTCAAAGCCGTCGACAAACCCAAAAGCCGAGGGGGAAGGCGGCTGTCGGCTGGAGAAAAAGTAACCGTTCCAACACCGTTCGAGTACAACACTTACAATAATTGTTATAATTGGCATCCCCCCAACCTGCGCAACAGATGTGTAAATCGGACACGTCGGTTTCAAAACTAAACTGACTGCGGCAGACCCCGCAAGGCAGTCGATTTTTGTGTGGCTGCATTTCTCTTATACTTAAATCTCCGATGTGCGATCAACATCAGCAGCAGCGCTTTGTGGCCTTTGTCTGGGTCTGGGCATGATCTTGATGCCGTGATGATGATGATGATGACGACGGCGATAAGCTGATTGTTGGTAGTTGAAAGTTTCAATTTGAAGGGGTACAGATCGGCGATTACGTAGCTTGGTTTGTTCGGGAGTTTCGTAATCAATTTTGAAAGATTCTTAGTTTTACTCAAATAACCCTTAGAAAAACTAATTAATAGTATTGTTTTTCGTGTTTTCGTCTACGACTTTTAAGTGCCTAGCAGTTTTTACGATCAAAAGCACCAAAGGTTACCAATAGAAATTTTTTTCGGCAAGAAAGTCAGCTGAAACATCATTTTGCCTTCCGAAAACATTTTCCATCGGTGTTTGAAGGATTCCTTCACCCCGAACTGGTTTTCCCGAAACTAATTGAATCATCAACAATTTCCTTTCTTCACCTCACTAACGCTGCTTACTGCGATTGGCTGGCGGCGTTGACAGCTGTCCATTTAACCGAAGACAAAAGATCAAACCAACCCGGGATGTATTTCCACGAAAGAAAAAAAAACAAAAGAGGACGGGTAAAACCCGCGCGTTCGTCAAAACGTTAACTTAATTAATCACTGCTAATTAACCTCCAACGTTGAGAGAACCGAGGCCGACCAGTTGTGCTGCAGCATACAAAGAAAACCAAGGGCCGAACATGAGATCGTTCTTCCATTAGAACTAGAACTTCCAGCTCGCAGCTGTCATATTTTTAAGACTCATTCTGGGGCGGTCTTTCCTACCAGTGCACTTTGCGCAGCCCTATTTGGACAAAGCCCGATCATTTACACCCTTTTATGAGAACCGATCTGTGCAGGGACTCTGACAAAATGAACATTTTTCCTCCTCCTCCTCATGCTCCTCGTTCTGCTCCTTGGCATCAAACGGACGACAGTGATCACTGGCTGATTATGGTGTTAGAGGGTTACGACTTATATTTCTCATTATGGGTTTCGATTGCATCGCGCTTGGCACCGATCGGAGGGCTGATGGAAACTCAGTGACAGAATTCAACCGTCGTTTAATTAAAAGGCCAACTTGTGCGATCGCAACTGGCTGGCTGGCTGGCTGGCGGTTCAAGGTGCGTGTGACTCGCGGTTGGCTCGCTGTAATTGCTGTTCCGATTGAGGTGATTGGATGAACCTTCATTCGGGTAATTAAAATCGTCAGTTCAGTTCAGTTCAGTTTTAATTTGATTCCGAGGAGACTTTTATCAACACTGTAGTTAAGTTGTGAGTTTTTACCGCCTTCGCCGTCCGTCAAATCGCGTTGCACAATGTCCGACCGTCCTAATTGGCTTATCGGAACTACACGCGAGCTTACCCGGACGGTCGGTCGGTCGGTCGGATGGCCAAGGAATGGAACAGTTTCAGCGAAAATATTTTCAAAAACAATTACCAACCGGCATCTGCATTATTTGCCTGCCACTGCACCTTTTCGCCAAATATAGCCAGCGGGCAAACAGACTGCTCGGATCGTTTCAGCAGCCGTCAGTGTTACCAACCACGAAACAAACAAAAAAACAAGCAAAAATGCAATCCCCATTGCGGTGTAAAGGAAAAAAAATAAATTACATCACATTCCCTCGGACGTCCTATTTATACCGACGTTCGAGTGTTTTATTTTCACACTTCTTACTTGCGTCTTTCGCGACGACCCGCACACCACACCACACCCAAAAAGCACCGAATGCAGTTTTATGTCATTGGGCCATCATCTGCGAAATACAACTGCTACTACTACCACTACTAAATCGACTGCCCCCGCATCTCTGCTAATGCTGCATCTTCAGCAATTGACCGAAAAGCTATTTCTGGCCGTTGCCCGCCTCTGCCTCTGTCATTGTCGCCCGTCATTTCCGAACCCGCGCGTGACGTTACCGGCCGGCATCAGGCATGATTCATCCCGCCGCCACTCATTGGTAAACAAATCCGAATCCGATTCGATCCAAACATCATCCAGCGGAGCTGAACCTAGACCTAGATTTTCATTTGTTTTTTGTTCTCTCTTCTTTCCAGGCCCCGATCGAACTGACCAAACGGTTGGAGGAGGTACGGCTGCTGGAATCCCGCCGTTCGCCGCGGCTCGCCGATCAGGAAAAGGACACGGATTTTGCCCGGCTGGCCGACATGGCCGGCGATCGCCGACGACAATCACACAGCATCGATGTGCCATTCTCACTCACGCAACAAAATGGGTAAGTGGAGCACGACTTTTTTTCTGGAAATTGCAGGAATGTTCCATAAACAAAAATCAAACCTATCTTGGTATGATTCATTTCGAAAGAACCGAATCGGGTTCCGTAGTATGATCGGCATCAAACTCTCAATTTTCAGTTCCACGACACAAAACAAAACGGATTTGAAAGTAGTCAGACTCGAAACTCGGGCTTGGATTTGCTGATTGAAAAAAAAATGACATTCGAAAACCACAGCCACTTGTGCTCGGAAAGTTTCAATCTAAAAGCTAATTGAATGTAAACATTGACATGTCCACGTGGAAATGTTAGCCTACTCAGGTTTGCATTCCATTTTGCTTCGGTCGTTTTCGTTCGAAAATACCCTCTAAGAAAAAACGTCCAATACGTTGAACCGTTGGTCCTATTAATGTCCAATAAATCATCAAACGGGATTCGGGAATTTCGTTTGCCAATTTCGAAAAATTGAACCGGGCAACATTTTTGTTTTTCGTTCAAAAAATCCGGCAAACAGAGGTCCATTGTTGAGACATTTTCAATATGAGCTTTAAAATCTACATTTTCAATCCGACAAAACGAGTAAACCTACACAACCTAAAAAAACCCCTGAGATTTCACATCTTATTAGATGCACATAATAGGAGCGTCGCAGTTCGCGCAAATTTACATCGAAGAACATTTAATATTGTGTCTAAAACTCCACGACATGAAATTCATTGAAATAAAAAAAAGAATACTAATAGCAACCGCCGCGACTTGAACCGAGAATCATTGGATCGCAAGTACGTCTGTTAATCGACTGAGCCACAGAAGCATGCATCTGCTTGGCTAGTAAAAGGTGCATTTAAATTCTTACAGTCGAACCTGCTAGCAGAACGCAAGTTACAGTCGAAACCAGTAAAATTGAAGCTCATCTAACATTAAGTCATTACGTATATAATTTTCCGTCATTTTATAAATTAGGTCTTTATGAATTACATCGTATCGTATTTTCAATAGATTTGTTATTGCCGCTTGAGAAAACTGAAACTGACCCAGAGTAGTTTCATAAAACAAACAATTTTCACGGAACTGAGTTGGGTTCGCACTTAGCAACGGGGGTTTGAGCAAACCCAATTTTAGAACCAGATTCGAAACTGAATTCGAATTTCAGTTCTATGAAAATGAAACTAGGTTCGAAACTGGCTTCAAACAAACGTTTTGACATCAGTTAATGTGCAAATACGCAAAACAAATCTTTAAGACGTAAAGTGAATGTTAGTATAACTTTTTTCAATACTCAACAAGGGAACAAATAAGAATTCAACTAAACTTTTAAATTTGGCATTGGGTAAACCAGGCAAAACGAGTAAACCTAGACAGAAACGGTTTGTGCCAGAAAACTCTCGACGCACGTGGCCTACGGCCATCTCGCCCTAAATCCCCTATGAAAACCAGTAAAAACACTTTCGAGTAAAAGTTTTGGTCTATTGATTCAGCAATTTAATATTCGACGGAAAAAGTTATTCGAAAAATGGTGAATTAATCTACTCCTGAATACTAATCCTTCGAAATTTGAAAACTAAATTGATTACTAGCTTTTCAAGCTAGTTGAACGAACTTTTTAAGCTATTTGGATAAACTTTTTAAGCTGTTTGGACAAGCTTTTCAAGCTCTTTTGAAACGTTTTTCAGGTTCATTTGGCAAGCTTTTCATGCTTTTTGGACAAGCTATTTGAACAAACTTATTCGACAAGCTTTTCAAACTAGACAAACTTGTTAAACTATTTGGGTAAGCTTTTCAAACTATTTGGGTTAGCTTTTCAAATTATTTGGACAAGCTTTTCAAATTATTTGGACAAGCTTTCCAAAGTGTTTGAACATTATTTCCAAGTTCTATTGACAAGCTTTTCAAGCTAGTTGGACGAACTTTTCAAGCACTTCAAACTAGTTTTAAAGCTATTTGGACAAGTTTTACAAGCTTTTTATTTAATAAACTTAGGACAAGCTTTTCAAAGTATTTGGAAAAACATTTTAAGCTATTTGGACAAACTTTTTAAGCTGTTTGGGCAAGCTTTTCCAGTTTTATGGACAAGTTTTCCAAGCTTTCAGGAGAAACTTTTCCAACCTTTTTTACAAAATTTTCAAGCTGTTTTGGTAAGCTTTTCGAACTATTTGCACAAGTTTTACAAGCATTTTGAATCAAATTCGCACAAGCTTTTCAAAGTATTTGGACTAACTTTTCAACCTGTTTGGGTAAGCTTTTCAAGTTTTATGAACAAGCTTTCAGGACAAGTTTTCAAACTATTTCGATAAAATTTTTAAGCTATTTGGGCAAGCTTTTAAAGCTCTTTTGGAACGTTTTTCAGGTTTTTGTTTTTTGTAAGCTTTTCGAGCATTTTGGACAAGCTATTTGAACAAGCCTATTAGACAATTTTTAACTATTTGGACAAGTTTTACAAGTTTTTTGAAAAAAATGTTCAAGTTCTTCGGACAAGCTTTTAAAACTATTTGGACAAACTTTTTAAGTTATTTGGGAAAGCTTTCCTAGCGTTTTTTGGCAAGCTTTTCAAGCTATTCGGATAAGCTTCTGAAGCTCTTTGGACAAGCTTTTCAAGCTGTTTGGACCAGTTTTTCAAACTATTTTGACAAACTTTTTGAGATATTTGGGCAAGCTTTTCAAGATTTCTGGACAAGGACAAGGACAATTTTTAAGCCGTTTGGGTAAGCTTTTCAAACTATTTGGACAAGTTTTACAAGCTTTTTGAAAAAACTTTTCAAGTTCTTCGGACAAGCTTTTCAAACTATTTTTTAGAAAATTTTTTACATCGATTTGGACAAGCTTTCCAAGCTCTTTGAGAAAGCTTTCCAAGTTCTTCGGACGAGCTTTTCAAGCTATGTGGATAAGCTTTTTGAACAATTGTTCCAAGTTTTTTGCAGAAGCTTTTCAAGTTATTGGGACAAACTTTTCAAACCTTTTGGAGAAACATTTTAGACAAGTTTTTGAAGCTATTTTGACAAGCTTTTTAAGCTGTTTGAGAAAGCTTTTCAAGTCACTTAGAAAAGCCTTTCAAGCTTTTAGGACAAGCTTTTCAAACAATTTGAACAACTATGTTATGCTATTTGGAAAAATTTTTGAATAAGTTTTTCGAGCTATTTGAACACGCTTTTTAAGCTATTTGAAGAATCTTTTCAAACTCTTTGGACAAGCTTTCCAAGCTCTTCGGACAAGCTTATCAAGCTGTTTGGATACGCTTTTTAAGCTTTTTGAACAATCATTTCAAGTTCTATTGACAAGCTTTTCAATTTAGTTGGACAAACTTTTCAAGCTCTTCGAATTAGTTTTTAAAGCTATTTCGACAAGTTTGACGAGCTATTTGAATAAACTTAGCACAAAGTATTTGGACAAACATTTTAAGTTATCTGGACAAACTTTTTAAATTGTTTGAGCAAGCTTTTCCAGTTTTATGAAAAAGCTTTTCAAGCTTTCAGGACAAGTTCTTCAATCTTTCAGGAGAAGCTTTTCAAACTATTTGGCCAAACTTTTTAAGCTCTTTTGGAACGTTTTTCGAGCTTTTGGGACAAGCTATTTGAAGATGCTTGTTAGACAAACTTTTCAAATTAAACAAATTTTTCAAGCTATTGGGAAAAGCTTTTCTAACTATTTGGACAAGTTTTACAAGCTTTTTGAACAAACTTACCAAGCATTTCAAGCTATTTGGACAAGCTTTTCAAGCTATTTAGGCAAACTTTTTAAGTTATTTGGGTAAGTTTTTCAAGTTTTCTGGACAAGCTTTTCAAGCTCTTCGAACAAGCTTTCCAAGCTATATGAAATAGTTTTACAAGCTCTTTGAACAAACTTTTCAAGTTCTTCGAACAAGCCTTCAAATCTATTTAGACAAACTTTTTAAGTTATTTGGGAAAGCTTTCCTAGCGTTTTTGGCAAGCTTTTCAAGCTTTTCGGATAAGCTTCTGAAGCTCTTTGAACAAGCTTTTAAAACTGTTTTTCAAGCAATTTGGACTTTTTAAGATGTTTGGGCATGCTTTTCAAGTTTTCTGGAGAAGCTTTTCAAGCCTTTAGAACCAACTTTTCAAACTATCTGTCTAAGGTTTTCAAGGTTTTTCCACAATCTTTCAAGTTCTTTGCATAAACTTTTTAAACTATTAAGACAAGCTCTGAGAACAAACTTTTCAAGCTTTTCGGGCTATTTGGACAAGCTTTTCAAGCTTTCCAAATAAGTTTTTTGATCTATATGGACAATTTTTTCAAATATTTTCATATGCTTTCAAGGTAATTTGGAGAAGCATTTAAAGCTCTTTGGACAAGCTTTTGAGGCTATTTGAACAAGATTTTCAAGCGCCTAGGACTAGCTTTTCAAACTATTTGCACAAGCATTTTAGACAAGCTTTTCAAGTATTCTGGATAAGCTTTTCAAACTATCTGGACAACCTTTTTATGCTTTTTGAACACACTTCTCAATCTTTTTGGACAAGCTTTTCAAGCTTTTTAAAAAAGTTTTTAAAGGTATTTGGACAAGCTTCTAAAGCTCTTCGAACAAGTATTTCAAACTATTTGGACAAATTTGTTAAGTTAACTAGGTAAGCTTTTCAAAACTTTTTAAGCTCTTTTGGCAAGCTTTTCAAGTTCTTTTGGCAAGCTTTTCAAGCTCTTCGGACAAGTTCCAAGTTATTTGGATGAGCTTTTCAATCTTATTTACAACCTTTTCCAGTTATTTGGACAACCTTTTTAAACTTTTTGGACAAGCTTTTCAAACTATTTGGATGAGCTTCTGAAGCTCTTTGAGCAAGCTTTCAAATCTGCTTGAACAAGCTTTTTGAACGAGCTCATTGGACAAGCTTTTCAAATTATCTGTTTCAGCTTTTCAAATTTTTTGCACAATCTTTCCAAGTTCTTTAGATAAGTTTTTCAAGCTCTTCAAACAAGTTTTTACAGCTATTTGAACAAACTTTTCAAGTTTTCTGGATAAGCTTTTCAAACTTTTAGGACAAACATTCCAAACTATCTGGACAAGCTTTTCGAGCTTTTTGAACAAAATGTTCAAGCTTATTGGACAAGCTTTTCAAGTTATGTGAATAAGCTTCCGAAGCTCTTTGGACAAACTTTTTAAGCTCTTTTGGCAAGCTTTTCAAGCTCTTTTGGCAAGCTTTCCAAGCTCTTTTGGAAAGATTTTCAAACATTTTGGACATGCTTTTTAAACTTTTTAGCCAAATTTTGAGAGCTGTTTAAGCAACCATTCCAAGCTCTTTGAACAAACTTCCCGAACCTTTCGGACAAGCTTTTCAAACTATTTGGACCAACTTTTCAAGCTATTTGGCAAGCTTCTTAGACAAGCTTTTCAAGTTTCAGGGAAAAGCTTTTCAAACTTTAGGACAAACATTCCAAACTATCTGGACAAGCTTTTCAAGCTGTTTGAACAAAATTTTCAAGCTTATTGGACAAGCTTTTCAAGTTATGTTGATAAGCTTCTGAAGCTCTTTGGACAAACTTTTCAAGCTTTTTGGACCAGCTTTTCAAGCTATTTTAACAAGCTTTTTATATAAGCTTTTCAAACTAGATTAACTTTTCAAGCTATTTTGGGCAAGCTTTTCAAGCTGTTTTGTCCAGATTTTCAAGTATTGTCGAAAATACTTGAAAAGCTGAAGAAAAAAGCTTTTCCAACTATGTTGATAAGCTTCTGAAGCTCTTTGAGGAAGCTTTTCAAGCTATTTGGATAAACTTCCGAAGCTCTTTTAACAAGCTTTTCAAGCTGTTTAGACTAGCTATTCAAGCTTCTTGGACAAGCTATCTTTACAAATTATTTAAGCTATGTGGGCAAGCGTTTCAACTTTTCTGGACAATATTTTCCAAATCTTTTTGACAAGCTTTTCAAGTGTTTGAGACAAGCTTTTCAAATTATTTGGACTACAAACTCTTAAAGCTATTTGAGCAAGCTTTTCGAGTTTTCTGGACGAACTTTTCAAGCTTTTAGAACATACGTTACTAATTATTTGGACAAATTATTTAAGCTATGTGGGCAAGCTTTTCAACTTTTCTGGACAAGCTTCTCAAGCTTTTAGGACAATCTTTTCCAACTATTGGGACAAGCTTTTCAAGCTTTTAGGACAATCTTTTCCAACTATTGGAACTACTTACTCTTAAAGCTATTTGAGCAAGCTTTTCGAGTTTTCTGGACGAACTTTTCAAGCTTTTAGAACACGCTTTACTAACTATTTAAACAAACTTTCTAAGCTATTTGTGCAAGCTTTTTAAGCTTTTTGGACTAGCTGTTCAAACTGTTTGGATGAGCTTCTGTAGTTCTTTGAACTAGCTTTTCAATCTATTTGGGCTATTTTGACAAACTTTTGAAGATATTTGGTTATGCTTCTAAGGCTCGGGACGATTTTTTGAGTACGTTGTAAGATTCTGGTATGTATTTGAAAATTCAGAAACTAAACCAATAGTAGTTAGCAAGTACTTTTACTTGACATTCATTGTGTGGTGCTTCAAAATATTTTATACGAATTATTTTCGTAAAATACTCGTTTTAAGAGTCATAAACGATAACCATGTTAACAAAATAAACGAAATTTTGAGGCACGTGCAGAGTTTAAAGTCAAACATTTTTTGCATTCTTATACCTAAAATATAAATAAATTTTCAGAACAAACACCTGACTTTGGAATTAATAAAACAAAGCAAGCGAGCTAAATAAGTACAGTAGCCAAACCATGGCGAAAAGTTGGCCTTGCTTCAACCAATCGATGCAAATCCGTCAGATCTATTAATCATTCTACCTAACCGAAAAATTCCCATCCGTTTGCAATCCCTCCAAATGACGGAATGCCCCAAGCAGGCAATTTTTTTTGCAAAAAAAAAGATCACATTTACTGCACAGTCCAGTCAGCTGCTGCTTGCCAAACCCCGTACCTACCGTGCCGTTCGGCCGCGCCTCCAAATTAGACAAACTACCGAAAAACCACAAAACACCGTCTAGACACCGAATATTATTCACTTTGCTTTGCGTCGTCATCCATCGGAGGGCGGGCGAGCGCGCGCGCATCTGGAAGAGTGCGCGGAGCGGTCGCATCCGCATCGGTCCGGTGTATGACTTATCGCCTGCAAAAATGCTGTTCTTCTCTGTTTTGTACTCACACGCGCATTGCAAATTCCCTCTTACATCCACCGACGCCGATGACTACAACAACGACGACGACGACGACGATGGCATTTCACCCAAAAAGCATATCCCTGACCTTGGCCAATAACAGTTTTGCGCGGTCGGTTCGGCAAACGATGGTCGATCACCAACGCACACACGCACACCCTTGAACAATTTTCGCATTTTGTGACGGTGTACGTGCATCGAAGCAAGCTCTGCCGTTTCCACCACGAAGGACCGGTTTCGCAAATTCATCTACTTCGCCATCGTTCCGAAAATAAAAAAGAACCACAATCTGATGATGATGATGATGACGACGACGATCATCGCTTCGAACGGCGCTGAAATGCGCGGTTGCGAAAATAAACAAAAAACGAATAGCAATAACAAAAACCTTTGCAAAAAAATGATTCCCTGCTGACTGCTTCAGCTGGTTGGCTTCTCCGATGGCATTTTCGGGGTTCGGAAGATGGTATTGGTTTGCAAGATTGCTTGCATGTATGCAGGCATGCATACAAACACCTGTCCATCGTCGTCGTACCAAGCTCGAAATTGTTGATGATTGATTTCGGGATCGACCGCAGTGAGTTTCGAAAAATCTGTGCACATTCTACGGAAGCGGGTCATAGAAATTTCATTACCGTCTGTCAGCTGACGGCAGGCTAAATGGTTAGCTTTTGTCGTTGACAGAATTGACAGAATTTACCGAATTGACAGAATTGACAGAATTGACAGAGTTGACAGAGTTGACAGAATTGACAGAATTGACAGAATTGACAGAGCTGATTCCTCATCAAATCCGTTGGCTCTGGCTTTTGAAAGGTGACGTCCCGTAGGAAAACACTTTTTTTCGGCAATGTATTCGATTGATCAGAGCGGCTTGAACCGTTTGTTGTTAAATGTTTTTTTTTTTTAGATTCGTATGATGAAGATAATGATTGCGAACTGGACTCGTGGGGTGCCCCTTTCAGCATTAGCAAATAATGACGAACATGTTCAAGATCGTTTTGCTGGTCGAGTGGTTTGTTGTTTGTTTTAACCATTGCAGGATACTCCACGCACAGGTGCTATAATAGTCGTGTCCTTGACTGGAGAGTACTGGAAACTTGTAGCATTCATAAGACTCGCACTTTTGCTGTTTCTGTACTGGATACAACCGATTGAGAGAGAGAGAAAAAACTGACAAGCGCTGTTTGACTGTCAAGTGTCAAAACAGATGACCTGTTTTAAAACTATCCATGAGCTGGATTTCATTCGTTAAATGGTCAAACTCCACAGACGAACCCCGAAAAGTAAGCACTTGTAAGGATTTGCAACCTGCAACTTTTCACGCTTGCTTCGATTTGTCTGCCGTTTCTTCTTAGACCCCCCTAAAAAAACAAGAATCACTCACCTTCAGACGACCTTCCGACAGACCACTGCCGGCTCTTCTTTCCATGCGTTGCAATGGTTGTATGCTTTTCGGGTGTCTGTCTTTTATTTTATTTTTTTGCGGGGGTAAGTTTGAAATGAATGTGCACATAACCGATGATGATGGCAGCACATGAAGCAGGTGGCTCTTCTTGGGAGGGGCAGTGCAGTTACTGGCTTTGTAACTAGTATAGTATTTACACAAAAGAGTCTGCTGGCTGGCTGGCTGGCTGGCTGGGGGCTGCTTCGCCTGTATACAGCACAGATCCCAACACCGTCTCCGTTGAGGTACGACCATCTGAGGACTGGTTCTGGACGAAACAGCTGGAAACGCAGGTGCAGCAGTCTGGTGGATTTTTGTTTTACTTCTTTTTCTTCACTTGAATCGGGTTTTACTGTTTTGGTGTCATGTTTAATCCTATCCGATGGAGCACAGCTAATGATAGGGCTCTCCGTTTGAACCGTCTGAGCAAAGGTTAAACTCTGATTGGTGCTCTTTTTTTTTGTTGGCATATTAATTTGGGTTTTCGGGTATTGGATTGCACGTCTGCATGAACGAAAAGCGAATTCAGATTCTATATACAGATTTCAGAATCCGAGCATCAAATTTATAATTTTATAAATCACATTTATTTTTCTACATACCTTTAAAATTTCTCCGGATGATGCACCAAATCAAACGCTTAAATGTTGTGTAAATGATTAAGTCAACTGATTTTCATGGAAAATAAATAACGAGGATCACAAATTTCTTGAGAAAAATTCACTCCTTTTCTAAAATGTGAGAACGATTTCATCTGCTATTTTAACAGGTAAAGATATGATGAATCAATAGAAAAACTTATTCAGCAAAATTTTCTTCAACTGAAGGGTCGTTTTACACTTTACTAGAATACCGAATTTTCAGATAAAACTGTCTCTTGAAACATTACTCCAAATTTCCGGCGGTTCCGGTTTAATTCATCGGATTCTTGGTCCGATTTGATTTCAGGAGACTTCAGAAGGTTTTAGAAGATTTGAAACGACTTTAGAGGATTTCAGAAATTTTCAGAGGAAATCAGAATTCAGAAAATTAAAAACAGATTTCAAAAGATTTCGGAAGATATTAGAGAATTTCAAAAGATTTTAGCAGGTTTTAGAAGATTTCAGAAAATATCACAAAGTTCCAGAAGATTTTAAAGAGATTTCAGGAAATTTCAAAAGATCTCAGATTTTAGAAGGCATTAGAAGATTTCAATAACCTTCAGAGGACTCTTTTCAAAAGAATTCATAAAATTTCAGAAGGTTTTAGATTTCAAAAGCTTTCAGAGGATTTAACTAAATTTCAGAAGATTTCAACAGGATTTACGAAGACTTCAGAGGATTTCAGAAAATTTTCGAAGATTTTCGAAAATGTCTTATGATTTCAGAAGATTTCAGAAGAATTTAGAAAATTTCAGAATTTTAGAAAATTTTAAAAGCCTTCAGAGGACTTCACAAAATTTCAAAAGATTTCCGACGATTTAAGAAAATTTCTAATGATTTCAAAGGATTTCAGAGAAATTCCGAAGATTTCAGAAGATTTCAAAACATTTTAGAAGACTTTAAAGGATTTCCAAAGATTTCAGAAGGTTTTAAATAATTTCAAAAGAATTTAGAAAATTTCAGAAAGTTTTAGAAAATTTTAAATGCCGTCAGAGGATTTCACAAAATTTCAAAAGATTTCAGACGATTTCAGAAAATTTCATAAGATTTCGGATGATTTCGAAAAATTTCAAAGAATTCAGAAGATTTCAGAAGCATTTGGAAACATCAGAAGGTTTTAAAAGATTTCAAAAGCCTTTAGAGGATTTCAGGAAAGTTCATATGATCTCAGAAAATTTCCGAAGATTTCAGAAGATTTCAGTAAATTTCAAAAGATATTAGTAAATTTTAAAGATTTTAGAAGATTACAAAAATTTCAGAAGATGTTAGAGATTTTAGAAGATTGTAGAATATTTCAATAGGTTTTAGAAGATTTCAGAAAATTTCACTTTCAGTTGATTTCAAAACATTTAAGAAAATTTCAGAAAATTTCAGAAGATTTCAGAAGATTTCAGAAGATTTTAGAAGATTTCAGTAGATTTTAAAAGATTTCGGAAGATTTCAGAAGATTTCAGAAAGTTTCAAAAAATTTCAAGAGATTCCAAAAGATTTCAGAAGATTTGAGGAAATTTCAGAAGATTTCAGAAGACTTCAGTAGATTTAAGTAAATTTCAGAAGATATTAGTAAATTTTAGAGAATTTAGAAGATTACAAAGTTTTCAGAAGATGTTAAAGATTTCAGAAGAATATTTCAATAGGTTTTAGAAGATTTCAAGATTTTATAGAATTTCTGAATATTTCAGACTTCAAAAGATTTCAGAAGATTCCAGCCAATTTCAGAGGATTTCAGAAGATTTCAAAACAATTTCTTTAGTTTTTAGAATTTTGCAAGATTTCAGAAGATTTTAAAAGATTCCAGAAGATTTCAGTAAATTTTAATGATTTTAGAAGATTTTAGAAGATTGTTAGATGTTAGAGATTTCAGAAGATTGTAGAATATTTCAATAGGTTTTAGAAGATTTCTAGAGTTTTTAGAAGCTTTCAAATTCCGAAGATTTCAGAAAATTTCAAAAGATTTAAACAGATTTAAGAAGATTGTAGAAGATTTCAGACAACTTCAGAAGAATTTTGCAGATTTAGGCAGGTTTTAGAAGATTTCGGATGATCTCAGAAAATTTCACAAAATTCTTTTGAAGGTCCAAACGATTCCAAACGATTTCAGAAAGTTTCTAAACATTTTAGATCATTTCGGAAGATTTTAGAAGATTTCCGGTGATATTTTCCGATTTGATGCCACGGAATTTCAAAAGAATTTAACAGATTTCCAGAGACAACTTCAAAAGTCGACAAAAAATTTCATAAGGTTTCTGAAGGTTCAAGAAAATTTCCAAAAATTTTAGAGGATATCAGAAGATTTCAGATATCAACAGATTTCAGAAGATTTCGGAAGACTTTAAAAGATTCTGAAAGATTTCGGAAGATTTCACAGGGTTTTAGGAGATTTTAGAGTATTTCTGATAATTTAGAAAATTTCAAAAGATTTCGAAAGATTCGGATTTCAGAAGATTTCGTAAGATTTTAGAGTATTTTCGAAAGATTTCTGAAAGCTTCATAAGATTTTTCATAGGATTCATTAGATGAAATTTCAGAAGATATACGAAGATCACTGCAAAAGAATGCAACAAAGAATCTTTAAAATCTTCAAATCTTTCAAGAATATTACAAAACATTTTAAAGAGTCCTAAAAAATTTCAGAGAATTTCAGAAAGTTTCAAAAGATTTCAGATCGTTTCGGAAGATTCTAGAAGATTTTTGATGGTATTTTCCGATATGATCTCAGATGATTTCTGAAGAATTTGAAAAATTTCAGACGACTTCCGAAGCCTTCAAAAGATTTCATAAGGTTTCCGAAGATTCCATAAAATTTCTAAAGATTTTAGAGTATATCGAAAGATTTCGAAAGACTTCAGAAGATTTTGAACTATTTCGGAAGATTTCACAAGGTTTAGGAGATTTCAGAGTATTTCTGATAATTTCAGAAAATTTCAAGATTTCGAAAGATTCGGATTTCAGAAGATTTCGTAAGACTTTAGAGTTTTTCCAAAAATTTCGAAAGATTTCTGAAAACTTCATAAGATTTTTCATAGAATTCATTAGATAAAATTTCAGTAGATATACGAAGATCACTGCAAAAGAATGCAACAAAGAATCTTTAAAAACCGGTAAATCTTTCAAGAATATTACAGAACATTTCGAAGAGAATTCGGAAGATTTCAGAACATTAGTGAAGATTTTAGAAGATTTCTGATGGTATTGTATGATTTGATCTCAGACGATTTCAGAAGAATTTGGAAGATTTCAGACGACTTTAAAAGCCTTCAAAAGATTTTATAAGGTTTTCGAAGATTCCAGAAAATTTCTAAAGATTTTAGAGAATATCAAAAGATTTCAGATTTCGGAAGACTTCAGAAGTTTTAGGAAGATTTCAGAGTATTTCAAAAAATTTCAAAAGATTCCGAAAGATTCGGATTTCGGAAGACTTTAGAGGATTTTAGAAGATTTTTCATATGATTCATAAGATAAAATTTCAGAAGATATGCGAAGATCACAGCAAAAGAATGCAACAAAGCATCTTTTCAAATCTTTAAATCTTTTAGGAATATTACAGAAGATTTTCAAGAGATTTCAGAACATCAGTGAAGATTTCCGAAGATATAAATAAATCTCAATAGGAGATTTTTGCCTAATATTCATGAAAATTCCAGAGGACATCAGAAGATTTCAAAAAAATATACAACAGTCTCACTATTCATTGAAGGATTTAAAAAAACGAGTTGTCTTAAACAAAAACAAAACTTTACAAATTTCTCCTCTCACTAGAAACTTTCGACACATTTCAGAATAACACAGAGAAACAGAAACATCTGGGTATTTCAGTAGATTTCTTAGGCGTCAGGTTATTACAGAAGATTTTTAAAGACTAGGATATTTGAGAAGATTTCCAAAAATCTCAGAAGCCTTTAGCGGTTCTTTTGAAGATTTCAGAAAATTTCAGTAGATTTCCAGAGATTTCAAAAGGTTTCAGATAAATCTTGGAAAATTTGAAAAAAAAAACGTAAAAAACGTTAAAGACGTAAACAGTTATGAAATAATGTAGGAAATTTTATAAGATTTCAATCAATTTAGGAAAAATGCAAAAGATGTAAATTTTTCAATATTGGAATATGGAATTTTTCAAAAGATATAAAAAAATCTCAACTGAAGAATAAACCCAAGAACCTAAAATTTTGTTTGGTTCGTCTTTTCTTTTCTTTTTTTTTCGATTTTTCAAAGCATCACGTCGCCAATTCTTTTGTGAAAAGATAAGTGAAATCTAAAACTATCCGCTTATTTATAGGTAGAGGCGTTAAGAACAATTGTCTTTTGCGTGATATTTTTTTTCGGTGTTTGCTAAATTGATATATCACCATACTTAGCTTTTGTGATATTCATTTCATACAATAATAAAGAAAAATCCTTCTTTCTTTCGATTACTGATGACTCGGCAATTCATGATTCCATCCTGATAACTTTTGCCGAGCTAAGTAGCAAAATTTTTACTGACAAGTTCGGCAATAAATGACAGTTAACATATTTTGGATTACCGTGCACTCGGCTGTGCAAATCCAGGCATTTTTTTGCCGAGATTCATCAAGAAAATTTAAGTGTGTTCGTTCAAAAAATTACTGAACAATGTAATCATATCTTAGTGTGTAAGGTGTGCCCAAAGTTATTGATTTTTCATTTCAGAATTCTTGGTAGAGGCGTGCAAAACAGCTCATTTTGGTGAACAGCTCCGAACCGATCAGCTCACCAAAGTGAATCGATTCGATGTATCAGCTCATCAGCTCTTTTATTTTGAACTTAAGGTTCATTTTGTGGTCCGTTTTTCTTATCACCGGTTTTCTTTCAAATGCATGATCGAAATTGATTTGCAATGATGCAATGAATGCAATGCGAAATAATTTATCTTTAATTGATGTCGACTAAATTGAATCTCTTAAAGAGCCGAAGATCCGATCAGCTCGTAGCGTGTTCCCTGCGTCATAATGCAGTGAACTGGGTAGCAAATGAGTGAGCTGGTGAGCTGCGGTTCTTTTGAAAAGAGCTGTGAGCTGTCAGCTCACTTCAATGATTCGATTCACTGGAACAGCTCAGGAGCGAATTGCCCATCTCTAATTCTTGGCAGGACAGAAGTGAAATTCACAAATTTCGAACAGTAATTTAAAGGACAGCGAAAAATTCCTCGAAAGTTTATCGAGCATTAAAAAGTGTTGAAGAAAAAATGTGTTTTCTTTTTTACACTAGAACACACAAGAATTTGATAGAGATTTTGCGATTGAACCAGTCAAACATAAATTCATCTAAATGCTGTCAGCGATTGGGTAAAAAAGACGCCGGCACTGCTGTCATTTGTTTTTTTTTTTTTCATTCTACTGACACATTTTCAATCCATGCTTGCTTTGATGCCCGATAAGTGAAGCCAGTTTCCCTGCGTCGTCGTCAAACGTATCTAGCTTCTTCTTTTTCTTCAATTCTATTGTAGTATTCGAAATTTGTTTACCCGATGGAACTGAGCCAATAGTTGAATAGCAAATTGTCTTGATGAACCACAACGAGTTCCTCAAAGCGAATACCGAAAAATTTCTTCAAACTGTTCCGAGGAAGGTGGATTTCGAAAGGTTAATTAGACAGGTTTAACCAAAAGAGACCGCCTTCAGACACAGCCGGGGGATGGGGAAAACCACGGCTTTCTCTTGTCTTCCGGTGGGCCTACTTCTCGCACGTGTGGCGTAATTGCAGACAGATATTTTCATCGGTTCGGACCCGGGCAAACGAATTAATCGATCATTGGCTGGCTGCATAATCATCATCGATGAGGCGCAGCAGACTGCAAACCACTAACCAACAACCGAAATGAGTCCATCCGATGAAAGCGAACTCATTTGTGTCTTGTGTCCATGTCCATAGCCTCGGGTTCGAATGAGAGACGCTGGGGACGGAATGTTTTTGGTGGAATGCGGTGGGATGGGAGGGGGAAGGGGGCTTAGTAAGTAGTAACCAGCAGTGGCTTCAGTCTGGTCATGGTTGAAAGCGAAGGTTTCACTTTTTTTTTATTTCGTTTTCTGTCTTTCGATTCGAGCAGCCAAGCTTTTCAATAAAACTACTTCAACGGCAAACGCCATCAAGAAACCATCGACTGCCATTACTGCAGCCAATCGAGGTTGCCAATCACAATTTTATGCTATTTCATTATGCTCTCTCTCTCTGGCGCGCACCCGCTCTGTTTGTGTGTGTGTGTGTAAGTCTGTGCGGCTCTAGGGCTGCTGTGATGCCGAAAGAAAAGCACCCGAACCGCAGAAAGCTGCACTCGACTTTGGCGTGCCGTAGTTCCATTTCATAAAATCGCACTTCTTCTTTTTCGGATTGCTGCGCTCGGTCGGTTTGGCACTACTAGTTCGAGTGGTGCGCCTTTCTTCGCCCGGAGCTGCTTACTTCGATTTTCGTTGGCGTAGGTTCAAATTAACAGTTCGATCACATAACAACCCAGACAGCGAGGTCGCTAGCAGTCTGCACCAGTTTTGGTTTCGTTTTCTTGTTCTTTTTTTTTTTGGGTGGTTGGATTTTGGCGTGGCTGCGCGCTGCTGCTGCTGTTGCTGTTGCAGTCAGCATGTCAGAGATTTCGGTCCATCGGAAAATCTGACACCCCAAGCCAAACTTTCGTAGCCCTGTTTCGGAGCTGCTCTGCTGTGGCATTTCACCCCGCCAGACGCGTAAGGTTGTCAAACTTTGTCCTCGATGCCAGCCGATGATGTCCATGACCTTAGAATGATTTTGTCATTCAGTGAAGGTCGAATTTCGCTGCTGGAACGCTGCTAGTCCTGGCCAAAGCACCGAGACGTGGTAGGAGATGGTAGAAGTGGACAGGACAGGGCTCTATGTAACGAACCATCAGAGCCAGCCACGACGGCGGTTGCAGACGGTTCTTATGTATATCGGAATGTCTGCCGCCTGTATGCCATGTATCTGCCTGCCGCCAGGCGCTCGGGTGCAAGTCGAAGGCGGTGGCGGCGACGGTTTCGTTGGAAAAACAACTGCTCACTTTGGAGGAAAAATTTAATTGCGATGGAAATTCATCATATGGTGACCGATGCAAGAATTAGGAATGTGATAATACCTACTGAAAATGCTGTTCGGCAGCTTAGAATCCGTACGATTGCGTGTTGTATACTTAAGGGAGAATCCATCGCTACTGATCAGACAAAAACAAACAAATTTGACTCCTCGGAGTGATGAATTTAGACGCAGACGCTTGGTTGTTTGATTAAAGTAGATTACACGAGAACACACATCAAAACCTGTACCTTTCGGATCCGGTTTCGTTCACGGAACTGAACCACTTCGGACAGGTTTAAAGTTTGACCTTTGATTTAATTTCACATCGATTCGATTTCAAAACAGAACAGGTTTATAATCGCACCGCTTGCTGAGTTGCTAATTGTATCAAACTGTCAAATTTGAAAGCGAAACTTGTACGCAAGTTGTATTTCATTCAATGCAAACATTTTTGATTAGCTCAATCCCACATTATCAGATCCGAATGAATTGCGAATCAATTCCGAGTCGGCGAGAAATTATCATTCGGAATTCCATGTGGAAATCATAATGAATCCCGACAAATTCCAACTCCTGTGCAACATTCCGATTCCGAATGAATTTCGCCTCCAACCGGTTGGATCGGAAATCTATCGGAATTGATTGAGAAGATGCGGAATGAATTGTCAATTCGTTTTCTTCTTTTTCTTTCCCGATTTTTTTTGTTCTCGCGCTGATTTTCAGTTTATTGCTAGGTAAAAATTTATATAACTGATAAATTCAAATTTAAATCTTGAAGTTTTTCGGATATACAGAACTAGTAAATAAACAATTCTCTTAGAATTCCAGCTTAAACTGTTGAAATTCGCTGGAAATTAACAAAAAGCCTCTCCAAACCAAAGAACATGTAAGACTTATTGATGATGGTTCCATTTCTCTGCACGCCGGATCATCGTTTCGCACCTTCGAGCGTTATATCATCATCGTTATAACAAACTGATCAACAATCGCCATCATCGAGTGCTCAAATAAAGTTGAAGACTAAGCTTATGAAAATGTTATGGTATTACATTTATTAACATTAACACTCGTGCCACATCAATCTACAAAGTTTGTGATTATTCGGTACTTTAAACATCACTTTATTAAACGACGAAACTTCATTACAAACGTCATTCACAAATAGCACAAACAGAAGTGGTCCGAGATGGTTCACTTGGGGAACACCTGTTGTTATATAACAAGGATCAGAATGTACAGTTCCGCCTCGAACAGGGGCACTACGATCCGTAAGATACGAACGAACCCAGTTGTCATCAAATCTGGGAATCCATTTCGGCTCAATTTTTCAACAGCGAATACATAAGGAACACAGTCGAAAGCTTTTGACAAATCAAAATACACCGCATCAACTTATTTTCGCCTTTGTACAAATAATCATTTTCCACTGTATGTATACATTGTCAAATATCGCGAATGTCAACCAATTCTACTAGATTCCCCAAACCTGCAACCGTTTCTTTAACAACGAACTTCAGTTCATTTGTTCGTTTGACAATGCACGGAAAGTGTAAAAAGAAGTTAACAGAATTGTTTTTTACTAAAAATTTCACACACTTAATTTTTTTCGCTGAATCTCGGCAAAATAATTGCCGATATTTGCCTAGCCGATTGCCGATATTTAGTAATCATCTCGGCAGAAGAAAAAAATTGCGGAGTCTCGGCAACCTCAAGTCTGACAAACGTCAGTTATTACCGAAATTGTCAGCAAAAAAAGTTTACTGTACATTCGGCAAAACTTTTACTGTATGTTCAGTAAGTGGAATTTATGCATTACCGAGATTCCAGCTATTGAAAGTAAACAAAAAAACCGGTTCCGGTAGTTTTTCGAAATTATAAATATTCAATGTGTGGTCAAGGTTTCGTTTTAATTCTCGTATAAACGTTAAAATACAAAAAATGCAAAACAATAAAGAAGATTAATGAAGTTGTTACCGGTAGTACTCAATGCCCTCACTTCAAAGCAAACAGCGTTAAAAAAACGCTAAACAATGCCATTCAAAAATCAATAAATTCAAAACCCGTAATAAATTCTTGGCAGTAAAAGCAGGCTATGGAGGACGATTTCCATAAATAACAATTTGTAGTTATTGTACTCACTAAAAAGATAGTAGATTTTCATCATACTTCTTCTGGACTACTTCCAAAATATACTCCATTTTTTCGAGTGATCATCGGAAAACTTCTGCAAAATATTGCGTCCGAAAATAACTGCTTCCTTGCAAACGAAAATGTAGAGCGTAAATGACAGTTGTCTTTCCGAATTTCGGCAAAAAGTTATGTCGAATTTCGGCAAAAAGATGCACCTGTGCCAAAATATTAGTAAATATTTTAAGTAGAGTAGATAAATTCAACTAAAACTGCGGTCCATTTCAAAATTTGACGGAAGGAAAGTTATTTGGGTTTTTTTTACACTGGAAATAATTTCAACTAAACAATTAAAATTAGAATTTGCCTTTCAAGAGTTTTTTCAGTGTCGGAAAATAACCATCGATCTGTCAAAAATAACCATGCTCTCGAGCAGGGTTATTTTTGACAACATCAAATTAACCGCTCGAGTGTCAGATTTTAACCAAAAGTTAAAATTAACCGCGAAGTGGTTTTCAGCCTAAGAGCAAATTCAGCAGCTAGAAGTTCTATATGGAAGATCTATAATAGAACAGAAACCGGAACAAACGTATCCCCAGCAAGCCGTTCTAGTTTTATTTATTCGACCAGTTCTTCTGTCAAATTTAAAACTGGTCTACGATGCCGTTCTATTTTTTGTATATTTGAAACACTAGTGAAACACTGCTAGGGCTGCCAGTTTTTCTTGTTATAAAATTCAGGTTTAAATTTTGTAACTGACATAAATTATGCATCTAGAACTAGAACACTACTGAATATGCCCTAAGTGTGCAGAATATTACTATCGAACTATCAAAAGTAGCCATGCTGTCGAGCAGAGTTATTTTTTATGTCGACAAAATAACTGGTCGACTGTCAAATTTCATTTTTTCCAATCTTTCATTTACGGTTGTTTTTCATTCAAAATATTCTAAAACTTTATAAAATTTACATATTACAGATAGTATTATCGGAAACAATCTTATCGAGAGCCTCCACAGAATAGTCAATTGTGATGGAGACGCTTGGTAGTTTTCGTAGTTAAATCCTATTTTCACGGATTTTTGAACCAATTTTGGGCGTATTCTTCAAACGCAACGTACATTCGAATAAAACCGTATACGCTAACTTGACGAATCTGATCCGTTCCTGGATTTAACACCTGCTCAATGTCGGTTCTAGAAGAAGCTGCCGGATTGCCGGACTTACGAAAAATCTGCCGCTGAAACATTGTTTTTTAGATAAGTAATACAAATCGTCTTTGAATGTCTACAAAGTTTGTTATCCGAGCAGAGAACACAAATGTATTCTCCTCTACAAATTGCTTTCCAAATAAAAAATAGCACTGTTTGCGTAATACGAAATCACCCTGTCATTCCGGAACCGGAAGTCGGAACAAAATGATACTCAGGAACTTTATATGGGATCATAAGACCTTTCATTTGAATCTAAGTTTGTGAAAATCAGTTGAGCCACCTCCGAAAAAAGTGAGTGACAATATTTGTCACTCACACACAGATATTTTCTCAGTTCGTCGAGCTGAGTCGACTGGTAAGTGACGTTCGACCCTCCGGACCTCGGTTCAAAAGTCGGTTTTCACAGTGATTGTATAGGCTTTCTATACGAGAAAGACAAAAGTGACACTGAAAATAGGAAAAGATTAAGAAAAAGATTTAAAAATTTAAAACTGATCCATAAACAATCGAAGAGAACCGAAACAGAAAAAAACAAGAATACAATTATAGATAAATTATTCAAAAATAAGAAAACAGAAATAAAAAATTAGATTAGATCTAACGAAAATGAACAAAAATAGGGAGAAAGCAACTGGAATAAGGAGAAACGAATTGAAGCCAAAATAAGTAAAAATTAGAGATATGTCATAGAAATCGGGAATAGACACCAAAACTGATAAAAAAACAAAAACATCGCAAAATGTATTTTCAAAAAATGGTCCAGAAAGAAGAAAATAAAGTTAGGAAAAATACTGAAACATCAAAGGAGAACAGAAAAATTGAGTAGAAAAAGGGGAAAGGTAATATAACAATGACAAGAAATGAAATAGAGTATCGGCTCAGAAAAAAGATAATTAGAGTAGAAGAAACGTAAATATAACTGAAAAAGACAAAAAGATGAAATATTAAAGATATGAAAAAGAAACCAAAGAGAATCATAAAAGCCAAAACAAGGAAAGGTGTTGAATTTGAAAAAATCACATAAAATGGGTAAAGGTATAGAAATGAGTCAAATTTAGAAATGTTATTGAAATGAACCAAAGTGAACAGAAACAAGGGGAAAAGAAAGGAAGCCGAGAAGAGTACAAACACAGTGAAATGAATGGTACCAAAAGTGAATTAAAAATACAAATCAAGAAAAGAAACAAAAGAAAAATGCTAGATATAGACATTGCAAAAACATACCGACATTACGAAAACAAAATAAAATTGGGAAAAGGTGAAGAAATTTTATTAAAATGCAGAGAAAGTTGAAAGAAACAGGGAAAAGAAAAACGAAAAGAAATTAAAGAAAAAAAGAACGGAGATAAGGTAAACGGACAGAAATCGAGAAAAGGCACAAAATTAAATATGTGACAGGAGCAAAAATATGTAACCAAACTGAGATAGACTGAAAAAAATGAAAATACAGCAAAGAGTTGATCAGTAGGAAAAGTTAGACATTAACATTAGCGAAAATGATTCGATTTAGGAAAATCTGACCACAAAAACGAAATAGAGCCGAATGGAACAGGACTAAGGACAGGTTGGTTTTTTGGTCAGATGAAATGAATTTGCAAATTCATCTTGCAAGCCGCGTTGAATTAAGAGCAAATTCAGCAGCTGCAAGATTCATATGGGTTGTCTATAATATTCAGCCGTTTTAGTTTTATTTATTCTAACAGTTCTACTGTCAAATTTAGAACTGGTATACGCTGCCGTTATATTTTTTCTATATTTGAAACACAGATAAAACGCTGCTGGGGCTGCCAGTTTATTTTGTTATAATTTCTAGATTTAAGACCATCGTCCAAGTACCATGCGCGCGGGTGGTTTTAGAAAATTTTCGATGGAAATTTTGAAAAATTTGAGAAAACCAAAAACATACAGACCTTTGAAATACTTTTATCTATTTACAGGGTGAAAATGGCTGGAAAATTCGGAGGATTTTCCGAGTCTTATCAAAAATAGCTCTGAAAAATGAGTGTTTTTGTGATCTTTCACAATTATCTGGAAAAATAATGCGATGACATAATTTTTTTTTTTTTCAAATAAACCTTGTGATGGATAGAAAGATTACATTCGGACACATTTTTGGAAAACCTTTTCACGCTTTTCATAGAAAATCCACGAATTTCAAAAATTTCCGCGAAATCGGGTATATGAAGTTCGTTGATTTTCCATGAAAAGCGTGGAAAGGTTTTCCAAAAATGTTTCCGAATGTGATCCTTGTTGCCAGCATAAGGTTTTTTTGAAAAAAAAAATCATTCCATCGAATTATTTTTTCAAATAATTGTAAAAAATTACAAAAAAAGCTCATTTTTTCAGTGCTATTTTTGATAAGACTCGGAAAATCCTCCGAATTTTCCAGCCATTTTCACCCTGTAGATAGATAAAAGTATTTCAAAGGTCTGTATGTTTTTGGTTTTGTCAAATTTTTCAAAATTTCCATCGAAAAATTCCTAAAACCACCCGCGCGCATGGTACTTGGACGATGGCCTCAAATTTTAAAACTGACACAAATTCTGCCTCTAGAACAAGAACAATAGATAAAGTAAAAATAAATCGAAACAGAACAGTGAAATGGAAAAGAATTGGAAGTATGGATCAGGAACCGAAACAGCGATGAAAGTCAGAAATAAGGCAAAGTAACAGAGTAACAGTTAATGGAAAATGAACACAGAAATAGGGATAAGGCAGAGGTATGAGAAATCGAGATACAAATTCACAAGACGAGCAAAAGTAGGGAAATATGTAATACAATAGATAAAGTAAAAATGGATCAGAAATAGCGAATATGAGGGAAGGGTACAAACAAATAAGACAAATACAGTGAAATTGGGTGAACATACTGAAATAGAGACATTGAACCGCAAGTAAATTTTATCAAAGCACAGAGTAAATAAAGAGGAATGGGAATCGGAAAAATGAACAGGTTATTAGATTTGTAGTTAGGATGAAAAGTGAGAAATACGAAAATCGAAAAGTGATTATAAATAGTGCAGGAAACAACAGAACAGAACAACAACAAAAAAAACAGAAGTATGGAAAATTTTCAAAAAAAAAAAAGAAACAATAAACCGATAAAGGAAAAAGAGGCTAGAATAGGAAAAAGTCATCAGTATACAAAACAGTGGATCCAATAAACATAAATAAGGAAAAAAAGCAAAAATGAAGAAATCAATAAAGGGTTAGATATTGGGAGTAGTTAAGAGTAGTTAATTAGTTGACATTAATGTTGGAATATGTGAAATTGGACATTTTTTAAACAGGGAAAAAGATATGAATGGGAACAAGGATGAAAAGAAGAATAGAGATTAAAAAATTTGTTGGAAACTGAAATAGAATCCAAATAGAATTAATCACTCGACTCCGTATTATGATCAAACAGCAATAAATGGGTTTCTAAAAGAACAGACAGTCGAGGAATGCAACATTTTATTGTCCCAGCCAAGTTCCACCCTGATTCGGCTAATCAAACCTTTGTTCATCGAAAATATTGACTCATCAGTTAACAGTCAACCAAATTTTCACACCTTTGTTCGACCGTAAAAAGTACTCAGACACAGACACTCGTCGTTCCGTTCCCATTCTTTGTCCTAGCCCAACAAAACATCCAAACCGAAAAATAAAAACCCACCAAAAAGAAAAAAAATGGTGCCACTGCATCATCTTATTAAAACAAGCAGCCAGTCTGTCAAAATGGTTTTAGTCATCGACCTGGATTTGGGACCAACCGTTGTTACTAACCGACCATCCGACCGCCAATTCCCAGCAGACGGGGGTTGAACCAAATTTTTCCAACGAAATTCTGCCACCCAGAGAACAGAAAAAAAAACAGACCGGGCAACTACGTCAGCGTCGGGTCTGCGTCACTTCACATCAATTTTCGTCGTCGTCGTCGTCGCCGTTGCCGTCGCGGTCGATCGTCGTGGCTGAATCTTGTGGCCGGATCACCGGGCACCCGTCATCTTCACCGTCTGCCGTCCCATCGGAGCGAGACACACCGAAATTTCGTGCCATTTTTGTACATGTAAACTTCAGTAAATAGCCCCTCTCTCTGGCCTCCTTCGAGCATCCATCCAAGGAATAAGGAATGGTTAGTCAAATTTCATGTTTGGCTTATTTCTTCTGTTTTTTTTTTTGGTGTGTTTCGTTCTTCGTCATTACCCCTGATGGGGTGGAGGGGAAGGGATACGCAAGCAAAAAGTTCCGAAATCAAAGATGCCCGATCAGCCGAAGACGGGTGCCGGAGACGGTAATCGACACAAAGTAGGCGGGTGCGAGCTGTGTATGACCATGTTTGACATTGTCTAGGTCATGATAGTCGACACGGGAGAGCTTTCGGTGCACGGAAAGTTCGACGACGCGCGGCGGACGCCGCCAGACGGTGAATGGTCCGTGATTGTCACCGGTTAGAACCTGTTACGGAACGGATTACCGATTATTGCTATATTCGGGTGGTGGAGTAGCCGCTGACCTTCAAAAAAAAAAAAGCTGCAGGTCGCAGCCAGTCAAAAAGGTCAGACGAAGCGACAGACTGCAGAGGTCGAGGTTGGTCGAACTGCTGTGGCAGACGTCACGCTATGTCTGTGTGGTTTTTTTTTTTGTCGGACGACAGATTCCGAGAATTTTTTGGGTTAATGAGTGTGAACAGAAATTACTCATCGCCGCTTTGCTGCATGGAATTTCGGATGGTACTTAGTTTGTCAAAAGGTAAAATTCGACTTAAGGACTTGAAACACTAACAAAATATCACTGATTTTCGTTTCATGAAGACTGAAGAAAATAGGATTGTTGAATTTGCGTAAGAGCCTGGAAATCCTCTAACTAAACCACCTCTTCGATAATTGATAATCTTTCATTCTTATTACCATAATTGTAGCTCACCATAAGTTGAAGAGTTCAAATAATTTGCATCATTTTAGCGATTGGGATAATCGATTTTTATACACTTCTTTTCTTATCTGAAAGAGACAAATTATGTTTCCGAATATTAATGAACACTTTAAAAAATCGCATGTGTCGAACCTTGACGTTCACTACAAATATAACATAAATCATTAGTTTCAGACAAGTAACAAAAACTAAAATGCTTTGATTTAACAATTTCGAAGCAAAAGTATTTTTATCCGTAAATTTAATGCAATACAAAAATTGTATATAATAAAAGCAAAATTACGGTGAAAGTTAAGTCAAAAATACAATAAATTAGTTTAAATAATGATAAATATCAGTGGAATAAGTATTTCTTAAACCAATTAAAAGTGTTTTCTAATTTTAATGAATATACCAAACAATTTGTGCAAAATTGATTTTAAAAGCCTTATCCAAGTCAAAATAATATTTTATCTCATTCTGCTAAATTCAAGATTCATAATTTGAAAATATTTTCTGAGCATTTTATATGTCGATTTATGATTTTCATTCAATTTTCAATTTCCAAATTTATTTCAGGTCTAACTTTTTAGTTGCTTTAGGACAATATTGTGCTAATTTCCAAACATAACATTTTGATTTGGGTTAAGTGTAGAAAGTGAACTAAGTTAATTTTTATAAAAAATCTCAAATACAGCTTATTCACATTTTAAAAGCATATCCGCGAAGTTTAAACAGTTAATTTAACTCCCTTGGGTATTCCTATTCCTATTCCTATGCCTATTCCTATTCCTATTCCTATTCCTATTCCTATTCCTATTCCTATTCCTATTCCTATTCCTATTCCTATTCCTATTCCTATTCCTATTCCTATTCCTATTCCTATTCCTATTCCTATTCCTATTCCTATTCCTATTCCTATTCCTATTCCTATTCCTATTCCTATTCCTATTCCTATTCCTATTCCTATTCCTATTCCTATTCCTATTCCTATTCCTATTCCTATTCCTTTTTCCACAATTTTTCTATTTCTATACCATTTTATCGTGGTTTTGTTACATTACTCAATTTCGATAACTATTCCTAATCTCTAACACATTGTCTCTAACTTTTTCCGTATTACGGCTCCTACTCACTATTGTGGATCTTTCTTCTTATTTTCGTTTCTATCCTTATTTGTGATTAACCTGATTAATTTCTGATACGATTTTCTTTTTATGTTTCTGTCATATATTCTTACGTCTTTTTATTTCCTGGGGTACTTTTTAAATTTGTTTGCTTAGCTTTTTCGGTAGCTTTTCTTCATTCCATTTCTAATTATTGCACCTTTTGTATTATTATAATTTCTTAATTTTCGTCATATTACCGTAATTTAGAAATTTTTCCATATTCATGACAGTTTTTCTCAATCTCTGTGACTTCGTCCAATAAATTTAGTTTCTCCTTGTGTCGGTTACTTTCACCCCATTTTTGTTCTTTTTCATCATTTCTAATCAGATTCTCTCCTTATATCTTTGTATAATTATTCTATTTATGTATTCTTTTTCTATTTCTGTTTCCTTTGGTCATTCTTGCACCACTTTTATATTTTCATTCTTTTTCCCATTTGCATTGCCATTTCTTCCATTGCCATTGCCACTTATCATTTTTATACTTTCGAAAGATGGCAGTATATCTGTTTTTTTCCCTTATTTTGGTGTTTTTTTCGATTTTTGTTAATTTGTCCAATTTGAACGTTCCCTAGTTTTGGTTCCTATCCGCCGTTTATATTTCATTTCCTAATTGTTGTGCCTTTCCCTCTTGCATTTATTCATCTATTACGGGTTTTGTTGCTTTGTTTTTGATACTTTTAGGTTAGGTTGTTTAGGTACGATTTTCTGTTGAGGGTTTTAAATTAGTTTTTAAAATTTCCCTCTACTTCTGTATCTTTTTCTTATTTCTGTTCCCTTTGCCTATTTCCGCATTCATTTTTTCTATTTCTGATCCCTTCAACTTTTTCTGCATTACTTTTGGATTTTGAATTTTTTTTCTTATATTAAGTGTCAATTTTTTTTCGAATTTATTATTTATATATTTTTTTTTTGAAGTTTACTGTATTTGTTTTCTTTATTTTGTTTCTTTTTCACTGTTTTTATTCCTTTCACTAATTTTTATGCTCTTCTTATTTGTATTTCTCAATCTATTTCGGTTGTTGTTATTCTTTTTCGGATCTTTTTATATAATTCAAATCCTATTTTCGATTTCTGTTGTTTTGACTTATGCTTACACCTTTCCTCTACTTCTGTATCTTTTTCTATTTTTATTCTTTTTGCCTATTTCTGTATCCTTTTTGTTCAGTTTTATTTTTTTATCTCTGTGCCAACACAATTGTTTGTTATATCTCTGGTATTTATTTTGTCTTATTTCTGTTTATTTTTCCCAATTTTGATAACTTTTTCGAAATTCTTCAACCTTCACTTAACTATTTCAGTTCTATTTCCTTATTTTTGTTTCATTCCTTGTATTTCAATTATTTGTTTAGGATTCAATTTATTCTTTAATTTTATTTTTTAGCACACTATCTTTATTTCTAACGGGATTATCATTTCCTACTTATTCAACTAATTTAAATTTTCTTTTATATTTTTAATCCAATTCCTTTCTCTGGTCCATTTGGTTATTTCAGCACCACTCAATTTTCGTTATTTTTTTTCAATTCCTATACCTTTTCTTCACTTCACCATTTTTGAAACTAATCAGTAGTTTTGCTCTTTTTCTGAATTTTGATTTTTTTCCCAATTTCTGTTCGATTTTCCAATATCTTCAACTTTTCCTTATTCAGAATGTTTTTCATTATTATTATTTTTTTCTTTTTGTGTGTACTTGTTTGTTTCAATATTCGTGTTCTTTTCTCTATGTTTAGATCCTCTCTTTTATTTTCAAACCTTTTCTCTATTTCTACTCCTAGTGTTTAGTTATTTCCATATCTTTACTTCAATTGTTACATCTTTTTTTCTGCGCCATTTCCGTAGTTTTTAATTTTGTATGTTTTTCTATTCTTTGGCCCGATTATGGTATCTTTTCTCTGATATTTATTTTCTTTTTCGAATTTCTGTTACTTTTTCCAATTGATCAACAATTTTTTCTTAATTCATATTTCCGTTCATTTTACTTGTTTCTGATTCATACCATTATTCGTGTTATATTTTCATGTTTACCTTCATTTTCCTTGTTTATTTCCTCTTCTTCTTCTCTGTTGTTTTCGTCGTAATTCAGGTTCCTTTTCGGATATTTCTGTTCTTCGTTGTTATTTTTGTAACTATTTTTATCGATTTATTTAATTTCTGTTCATTTTTCTTAATTCTGTATCGTTCACGCTATTCTGTCCTTAATCTTAATTTCGTCTCTTTTTCTCATTTTTTCCCTCATTAGCGTTTTTAATTCTGTTTTGGTATCTTTTACTGTTCAATTTCACTATTTCTCACTACCATTGACCTAATATTGTACCTTTTCAATTATTGCTGTACTATTGTTGGATTGCTTTCATTTTCCCCTGTTTCTGTTTTTTTCAGTTCATTCCCATTTTAAGATTTTTCTCAATTTCTGCATATTACCTTGTTTCGGTTTTTGTCTTTTTTTTTTCAATTTTCAATACCTTACCAATTTTTTACTTTCTTTTTCCCGATTTCTGTTCGTTCACCATTTGTAATTTTTCCCCATATTTCTGTTAATTTTGTTAGTTTTTTGCATCTACAACATTCGTTTTTTGCATCATACAACATTCGAATCCGTTTTCTCACGTTCGCATGTGGCATTTTTGAACACTCACTTCCCACCGTGGGTTAATCTAAAAACTTCAAATGAAAGGTCTTCTGGTCAAAAGGCAAAATTGCATACAAATACTTTATTTGTCTCCGATTTCGGAGTTGCAGAATGATTTTGTTACTATTCTTGCTTTTATTCATATCTCTATTCTATTTTCCATTTAAAAATTTTTCATTCAGCTCTTCTTTTATGACACTACTTTAAAATTGATTTCCATTTTTAGACATAAGCAAAGTGTTGTTGGAGTTGTTAGACGTAGGTAAAAATGACATTTAAGGTCTGAGGACAGAGGGTCACGTGTTGAGTTTTTAATCGGCCACGTGGTTCGCTCAATTCCCTTTGCGCATCGTATTTCTCTTGTACTCTCTCGTATATGAGCAAACTGTACCGGGTAGCCAGCATACATTTTATTATTTTGATGAGAAGTTTTATCACATAAATCTATCGTATGGGTTGGGCATTACATGGAATCCAATGAACAATGAAAAAATATTCAACTTTCACATAGATATAATGTCTGTGTGTTTGGCAGCCTTGTCGAGCCAATTTTATTTCTCTCTCCTTTTTTAGAATGCTATCAGGAAACCAAAGCGAAAAAAATGGCGGATGCATTGAAACTGACTTTGTTTCACAGAAAAATACAAGACTTTATTTTATCGCTATAACATATATGTTTTTATGTACTAATCGCATCTAAACTAAATTATCTAGACTTTGTCACGGTAGATTTATGATACAAGCCTTCAAAGCCGAGATATTCGATAAACAAGTAGAGGAATGCATTTCCGAGCGTTCCAATTTTCAGCAGTTCTTCAGTCAGAAAAAAATACAACACGACCGCTAAACTCAATGAATCATTCTGAAAATTTCACTGAATATTCTCAACTAAATTTCGAAGACAATGTCAGGTGGGTTTTTCTATATTCTGCACCGTTTCGAAGAAAATTTAATTCGAAACGAAATTTATTCGAATCTCAAAACGCGAATCGAATCGTTAACACCGCTGTTATTAATCGTATTTTCTTCTCTATCGAACGCTCGGTATAGACATCTGAGATCTATTTCTTTTGCGGTACCGCTTCCGTTAAAAATTCAATTGAAAGTGTATGAAACCTTCAACGTATTTGCAAAATCATTCGGTTTTCAGTCTTCGGGGACATTCGTGTCAGATACCGAAATTCGGTGGCATTCATCGCAAGGTAACTAATGGCGTTTTCGTTTTTAATTTGCACTACACCGGTGCAGTGCTACACTGAGGCATGAATAAACGAACAAAAATGACGAAAACATAAACAGTAACCATTGACTACAATGAACGATTCCATTGCACAGAGCTACACCAAACTTTTGATGAGTGCTACACCAGTGGTATCGGTGCAGAAAAAGTGTAGCACTGGTGTAGTGCAATTGGTAAAAACGAACGGTTTAGGTGCAGCTTTCGCTACACCGGTGTAGTGCAATTTAAAAACGAAAACGACATAATTTTTGCAAGTTAAAATGATCTAAGCCGGAAAACTCATTCACTTGGTTTTCGATTTCAACCAATAAAAATTAGGCTTTTTTCAAAAAGATTAAGTGTAATTCGACCAGCCCTGGGTTCGCAGTTTAGAATATCAGGCACTGGTCTTACAAGCTGGTTGTTATGAGTTCGAGTGCTGACCTCGAAGGAATCTTTGTGTCAACAGGATCATAATACGTAGCCTAAGAATCAGCTGCGACTGCCAAAAGAGCAGGTCCGGTTCCACAAAACGAATGTAGTACCAAGCCTTCGTTTGTGAAAGCTAGCGGATACAATGACAAAGTACTTTCAATTTCAATAAGACAGCCATTAAACGAAAACTTTTAAGTGCATACAGTTTTGCAGGGTTTTTTTTCCTCCTGCATTTTCCAAACCAAGTAACCTGAGAAAACCTATTCGAATATGAGCGCCTCGTGCACTCAAACGCACTGCAGTAGGCGACGTAGGTTTTAGCTTGTGACAGCAAGTTGACGTAGGTGAACTGGAAAACACAAATCCATTCGAAAAGCAGATTACTCAAAACACAAAAGTGCAATCCGGGTGCGCCAATGCAACCATCGACGGTCAATGCCGAATGGGTGCAGCAGCAGCAGCAGCAGCAGCGGCAGAGAGCACCCAGTAGGAAAACGCAAGGTTGCACCTAGTTTCTTTCCGATAAGACTTCAGACCTGTGTGTGTGTGTGTGTTTGTGCATGTGGATTTGTTTGCAAACCAGGCCAGACCAATTTGTTTTCCAAGATTCTGTGGTCATCGCAAACTGTTATCACCTACGGTGGTGGTTTTTTTTGCGCTCGTTTTCTGGTGTCCTCTCCACACCTCAAGAGACAAAGAAAGTGGACACGGAGGAAAAGCGAAATTTGCCTCCTCCTGCTGTTCCAGCAGAGCAGTGTCGATGCAGTGCGCAAATCTGCCGAAGTGATTGACCGATAAAGCAATGAACTTGCCGTTCGTCTGTGTGCGGTTTTATTTTTTTTTCGCAAATGCAACTGGAACACTGCCCCGGCAACGAGAGCATGCCAGTAGAAAGTGTCTTATTTTTCCTATCACATTCGATGCAGTTGATCAAATATTGAAATATTCATTTTTGTTTTTGTTTTTGCTTGCAGATCTCGTAAACGACGCCCGTCATACTCACAGGACGATCGGGAATATTACAGTATTAACGACGACGACCCGATGGACGAATGCAACGCAGCCCTGGTACTTATGAGTCTGTCCTGCTCACCGAACTCGTCCGTAACCGGTAGGTTTGCGACTTGTAGATTGTTCCGTCGATCGTTCTTGTTCTGAATGTGATTTTTTTTTCCTCACTTTCCTTCTTCAGGCTGGGAAGCCGTACTGGGTTCCAGTTCCGGCAGCAGTACCACCTCGTGGAGCACCGGATCGACCACGCCACCGCTCAGCGAGGATGGACATTCCACGCCACCGAACAACAACAACAACCACAACAACAGCGCCAGTGTCACCAGCAGCAGTGGCATCAACAGTAACGGTAGCAGTCCCGGAACTAACAATAACAACACCAATAACGAAACCACCAACGGCAATGGAGCGGACGCGGGTACGATGGCAGTGGTGGCCACCGGCAGCAGCAACACTACCCATGATATCGTGATCCGTGGGCCGAGAACGGCGTCGTTCTCGAACTCGGACGAAGGCATCGGCATGGACTACGGCGAGGATCTAAAGAGAAAGCGAAGGGTGAGTTTTGAGATTTTTTTTACCCGCACTCACCAACCACCACCAAACTGGCAACCCTGTCCAAGTTGGCGCGTGCTGTCAGTCAGATGACTCGATTACCGACCGTGTCGCCACCTTGTCTACCGAATCGTAAAACGGCAATGGCAATGTTTAATTACGGAGAAACACGAAAAAAGAATCCGCGATAAGTTGGCTCATTTAGAAAATTAGCTGCCAGCCAGCAAGTATTTAGATGTTGCCATTGTGGTATCCAATTGGGGGGGTGGGGATGGTATCGGCAACCTCCAGCAACTCGCGGAGGTACGTGCGATTTTACCAATGGAATTACTGGTGGCACGAGAGTCCAACCTGAGGCACGTGTGCGCCATTTGCAATCGAAACATTCGAGGCTGTTCGTCGTTTGTCGGTTTGCAATTGAAACGGCCTCAACAAACGTACGCGGAAAACTACGCTCGGGTGGAAAATTATCGTAACTCGTAACCAGCGTCTGCTGGCAGCAGTGCTAACAGTAAGGGGGGCGGGGGGGGGGGGGGGGGGGGGGTATCAGCTGATGATGCCAGTGGAGCTGAGGTGGTGCACCGTGCAATTTAGCCTGGCAGTGGGAATTTCCGCACTATTCTGTTGTTGTTTTTTTATTTTGCGTCTGCTGGCAGCAGTGCTCACAGTAAGGGGGGGGGGGTGTATCAGCTGATGATGCCAGTGGAGCTGAGGTGGTGCACCGTGCAATTTAGCCTGGCAGTGGGAATTTCCGCACTATTCTGTTGTTGTTTTTTTATTTTGCGTGTGCCTCAGTAGGCGAGGAAAATTTTCCGTGTTTTCGCGAAGGCAGACCATGTAGAGTTTGGGTGAAGCCAGAGAGAAAGCGACACTTGACAGATCGCGAGGAGTTGCGGAACAGAGCTCCGTTCATTTAAGTTCTTCAAAAAAATAACATGTATGTCAGAACAACGCTTCGAATTCTCTCTGACATTCATGTCGTTTTTTTGCTGAGCTTGCGCGACCCCTGTCGATCTGTCAAGTTTTGCATCGCTTCGCATCGCGTCGCTTGTCGCTTTCTCTCTGGCTTCACCGTTTGACAATGAAAAAATCACTTTCATCTTTTCGGCTGCGGTCATTTGCAGAACTATTTAAATCTATTCCAAGAGAAAAAACAGACTATTATAACTTATAACTATAATAGAATTACTTACATTCGATTCTGAAAATATGTGTTAGAAATAGGCTTCTCGTTTTACCCTCCACAGCCATTCACTTAAAATAGAAAAATCAAATGTTTGGGAAGACTTCCCTGCGCTTTTTTTTTGCATATGTCTGCCAATATTATCGGATCAACTAAGTTTTCTTCTTATCATTTCCTTTCCTAGAATTTATTCTACAGTCCTCTTTATCCTACAAGGTTTCTAATTATTCAGTATTTTTAGTTACTTTTCGCGTTTCAGTGCGTATAGTTTTTGATTTCACCTTTCTCATAGTAAATGTCTGTTGGAAGTTTGAATTTTTCAAACCTACTGAGTTTTTTTTTCTTTTATCCTTCTCAATTTTTTATCCATTACTCCCTTAAATCATTCAGTCACTTTCAGTGTTTATCTTATGTCTCGTTTAACTTTTCCAATCTTACAGAGCTTTCCTTTTTTCTACCTTCTCTGGGTCAAGAATCCTTCCATTGTTCGGTACTTTTCATCGCTTTTCAGTTTTTTCATCCTATGAGGTTTCCAATGATTCAGTATTTTTAGTTATTTCTTTTTTTCTATCTTCTTTGGGTCAAGGTTCCTTTAATTGCTCTGTAGCTTTCTTTGCTTACGACTTTTCGATCCTTTCTATCTTATGAGGTTTCTATTTGTTCAGTATTTTTAGATGCTTTTGTTTTCGTATTTCTCATGGGAATTGTCTATTGGAAGTTAAACTTTTTCAAACCTGCTAAGTTTTTCTAGTTCTTTTTTCTTCTCCATTTTTTATCCATTAGTTTATTCAGTCACTTGCAGTGTTTTCATTTTGCCTCTTTTGACTTTTTCAATCTTACAGAGCCTTCTTTTTTCTATCTTCTCTGGGTCGCGAGAATCCTTCCATTGTTCGACATTTTTCATCGCTTTTCAGTCCTTTCTAATTATTCAGTATTTTGGTTGTTTTTGGTTTCTTCAGTGCGATGAATTTTTGCTTTCGCATTTCTCATAGGGTCTTGTCTATTGGAAGTTTGACGTTTGCAAACCGACCCATTAGATTTTTTTAGTTGTTTTTTCTTCTCGCTATTTTTTCCCAATATCCTTTAATTCTTTCAGCCACTGTCAGTGTTTTTGTTTTATCTTTTTTTGATTTTTGTAATCTTACAGAGCTTTCTTTTTTTCTATCTTCTCTGAGCCAAGAATCCTTTCATCGTTCAATAGTTTTCATCACTTTTTAGTTATTTCTATCATATGAGGTATCCAATTATTCAGTATTTTTAGTTGTTTTCGACTGCGTTGAGTTTCTGTTTTCGTCTTTCTCATAAGAAATGTCTATTGGAAGTTTAACTTTTTCTCAAACCTACTGAGTTTTTTTTAGTTTTTTTCTTCACGCTTTTTCATCCCTTAGCTTATTTTTTCTGTCTTCTCTTGGCCAAAAATCTTTTCTTTTCTCAGTAGCTTTCTTTGCTTACGACTTTTCGATCCTTTCTATCCTATGAGGTTTCTAACTATCCAATATTTTTTTGTTGTTTTTGGTTTTTCAACCCCACTGAGTTTTTTCTAGTTTATTTTTTCTTCTCGATTTTTTATCCATTGCTACCTTAATTCATTCAGTTACTCAGTGTTTTTGTTTTTCTTTTTTAATTTTTCTAATCTTCCAGAGCTTTAAGTTTGAGTTTTTGTTTCCGCGTTTCATAGGAATTTTCTGTTGTTAATTCAACTTTTTCAAACTTACTGTGTGTTTTTTAGTTTTTGTCTTCTCGTTTTTTTATTCCAGAATCTATTAAGTCACAGTCACTTTCAATGTTTTCCTGATGGCTCTTTTCATTTTCCAATCTAATACAGCTTTCTTTTATCTGTATTCTCTTAGCCAAGAATCTTTTCATTGCTTTTATCGCTATAAATTTGTCGATTCTGTTTATCCTATCAGGTTTATAAATATCTAGTAATTTCGTCTTTCTCATAGGAATTGTCTAATGAAATTTTTCTTTTCAAACCTGCTGAATTTACTTAAACGCATCTCACTTTTTTTATCCATTGCTATCTTAATTCATTCAGTCACATTCAGTGTTTGTTGTTTGTCTTATTTAACTTTTCCTATTATATAAAATTTTCTATTGTTATATATCTTTACTATGATCAGAACTTTAGCATTTCAAACCCATTAAGTTCTGTTTCACTATTTTATTGTATCCTTTTCTGCCTATCTTAAAATACTCAGCATTTTTTTTCTCGTCGTTTCTTTTCTTCTGACTCGAAGAATCCAGCTTTTTTGTTCATTTTGGACTTCTTCGAGTATTAAAATTTTGTTTTGTTTATCTCTAATTAAGTTTTTCTTTTTATTCTGTTTTTTGAAAATTAAAAATTTGTTAGTTATTTTCATCGATTCAGACTTCTCTGTTCTTTATCAGGTCTTTCCTTTTTGATTTACATTTTTTTATCCTAAACAGGTTCCAATCTTTTCATGATTATGATTTTTTAACGCTTTCAGTTATTTTGTCTTTTTCAGTTCTAACTTTTTCAAGGCGCCCAATCGTGTCCAGTCTTTTTTACAGTGGGAAAAAACTCAGTTTTCATTGACTTTTCAGTGCTTTTTCCTTTAGTATTTCAATCCTACAGGGTTTTTTTAATATATGCTTGTTTTTTCTACTTTCAATCATTCATCCATTTTCGCCCTGTCTTCTGACCTAAATGAACCAGTTATTTTTGGTCATTTTGGACTTTTTAGTGTTTCCAGATCTTGTTTTGTTTTTGCATCTTTCCTATTTTTATTTTCGTGAGGTTTTCATTCTTTGTGTATTTTTCTGTCCTGAGTAAACTGAAAGCTTATAGTTTTGTTCGTCGATTTAGATGTTTTGTGCTTTATCTAGTCTGTTTTTCTTGTTTTGTATTCCTTTTTATCATAAAAAGATTCCAATCGCTCGGTAGATTTCATCGTTTATGATTTTTCAATGCCTTTTTCAGTTCTAACTTTTTCAAGCCGTTTAAGACTTTTATTCAACTGTCCAGTCTATTCTACAGTGAGAAACCTTAAATCGTTCTTTCGTTTTATCGTTTTCAGTACTCTTCATCGACTGTTCAGTGTTTTTGGCCTTACCATTTCAATGCCATAAAGTTTGTTTAATGTTTGTTTGTCATTAATAATTTCAGTGGATTTAATCCATTATGACTTTTTAGTCCTTTTAGCTTTTTTTAACTATAACCCTTTTTACTTTTTGATCCTTTGGTTTTTTCAACATTAAAACAAAATTTAACTTTTCAGTTCTTGTAAGGTTTTTATTTAATTTTCATTTTGTTTTACTGTGAGTAACCTTCAATCGTTCTTTCATTTTATTATTTGCAGTATTTTTCATCGACTTTTCAGTGGTTTTGGCCTTGGAATTAGAATCCCATAAATCTTGTTTTTTTTTTTATAACGGGTGATTTTTTAAGAGCTTGAGAACTTTTTTAAACAATAAAACGCATAAAATTTGCAAAATCTCATCGGTTCTTTATTTTAAACGTTAGATTGGTACATGACATTTACTTTTTGAAGATAATTTCATTTAAATGTTGACCGCGGCTGCGTCTTAGGTGGTCCATTCGGAAAGTCCAATTTTGGGCAACTTTTTCGAGCATTTCGGCCGGAATAGCCCGAATTTCTTCGGAAATGTTGTCTTCCAAAGCTGGAATAGTTACTGGCTTATTTCTGTAGACTTTAGACTTGACGTAGCCCCACAAAAAATAGTCTAAAGGCGTCAAATCGCATGATCTTGGTGGCCAACTTACCGGTCCATTTCTTGAGATGAATTGTTCTCCGAAGTTTTCCCTCAAAATGGCCATAGAATCGCGAGCTGTGTGGCATGTAGCGCCATCTTGTTGAAACCACATGTCAACCAAGTTCAGTTCTTCCATTTTTGGCAACAAAAAGTTTGTTAGCATCGAACGATAGCGATCGCCATTCACTGTAACGTTGCGTCCAACAGCATCTTTGAAAAAATACGGTCCAATGATTCCACCAGCGTACAAACCACACCAAACAGTGCATTTTTCGGGATGCATGGGCAGTTCTTGAACGGCTTCTGGTTGCTCTTCACTCCAAATGCGGCAATTTTGCTTATTTACGTAGCCATTCAACCAGAAATGAGCCTCATCGCTGAACAAAATTTGTCGATAAAAAAGCGGATTTTCCGAATGGACCACCTAAGACGCAGCCGCGGTCAACATTTAAATGAAATTATCTTCAAAAAGTAAATGTCATGTACCAATCTAACGTTTAAAATAAAGAACCGATGAGATTTTGCAAATTTTATGCGTTTTATTGTTTAAAAAAGTTCTCAAGCTCTTAAAAAATCACCCTGTATTTGATAATTTTTTTCTACTTACAATCATTCAGCCATTTTCGTCCAGTCTTTCCATTTTTCCTGGCTGTTTTGGTCGTTTTGGACTTTTTAGTGTTATCAGATCTTGTTTTGTTTATTTTCGATCTTCTTCGTCAGATTTTTTTCTGTCTTTGGAAATCATAAACCTGTCAGTCTTACTCACCGAATTGGGTTTTTCTACGCTCTATTTGGTCTGTCTTTTTATTTTGCATTACTTTTTATCCTAATCGTTCAGTGGATTTGATCATTCATTACTTTCTATTCCTTTTAGTTTTTTTTATCTTTTTTACTTATTACTTTTTTTTTAATTCTAACTTTAACAAGCCTTATTAAGGAATTTATGTAATTTTTCAGCCTTTTCAACAGTGAGAAACCTTGAATCATCCTTTTGTTTTATCGTTTTCAGCAATTTTTCATCGCTTAAGATTGTTCAGTACTTTTGGCTTTTGCATTTTGAGACCCATTAAGTTCTTTTGCACTATTTTCTTGGTTCACTCATCCGTTTTCGTCCTGTTTTTTTCCTGACTTAAATCATCCTGCCGTTTTTTTTTATCGTTTTGGACTTTTAAGTGTTTTCAGATTTTGTTTTTGTTTATTTTCAATCTGTTTCGTCAGTTTTTGTTTGTTTTTTTTCTATCTTTTCTGCCTTTGAAAATCTTAATTATTTCAGTCTTTCCCACCAATTTGGGGTTTTCTACGCCTTATTTGGTCTGCCTTTTAGTTTTGCTTTGATTTTTATCGTTATTTTTCGGTGGATTTAATCATTTACTTTTAATCCTTTTCGATTTTTTTAACTTTAACTTTTTAGTCATTTTTAAGATTTTTGAAATCTAACTTGTTCGAGCCGTTTAAGGTATTTATTTAATTTCTCGGTCTTTTTTACCATGAGACACCTTATATCATTGTTTTGTTTTATCGTTTTCAATAGTTTTCATCACCTAAGGCTTTAGCATTTCAAGTCCTTTAAGTTTTTTTCGCTATTTTTTTTTTTTTGTTTTGTTTTCTATTTTGAATCTTCCACCCGTTTTCGTCTTGTCTTTTTTTTCTGGCTGATGTTTTTTTTATTTATGTGTTTTTCTTCTTTTCTGCCTTGGGCAGTCCTTAATTTTTCAACCTTTATCATCAATTTACATTTTTCTGTGCTCTATCTGATCTGTTTTTTTATATATTTCGTATACATTTCTGTTCTAAAAAGGTACCAGTTGTTCAGTGGATTTCATCGTTTACAGTTTTAGGATACTTTCAGTTATTCTGTCATTTTCAATTCTAACTTTTTAATAACCTTGAAGTTTTTTTTATTTATCTGGTTTTTTCCACAGTGAGAAACCTCAAATCATTCTTTCGTTTCATCGTTTTCAATAGTTTTCTTTATCTAAAACTTTTTTGCTTTAGTATTTCAAATCTTTCGGTTCGTTCGGTCTTTTTTATCCGGCTGACATTTTTGCCTTGGGAAGTATTTTTTTATCAGTCCTTTTTTCATTATTTTAAATTTTTCTGTGTTTTTGCTTTAATTTCGCAAACTTTCTGTCCTAAAAAGGTTCTAATTGTTTAGAAAGCTTTTATCGTTTATGATATGTTAAGGTTTTCAGTTTTTTTTTTTGGTTTTCAACTCTATATTTTCAAACCATTTAAGGCTTTTTCCCAGTCCTTTTACAGTGAGATACCCTTAATAAGTCTGTCTTTTTTTCCAGTGTTTTTGTTATTTTTGCTACTATGAATTATTTAGCCGCTCTCGTCGTTGTGGACTTTTCTATGGTCCCACATTTTGTTTTGCGTGTTTATACTTTTTTGTTACCCTATTTTTAATATTTTTTTCTGTTTTATTGTTTTTCACTTGAACACTTGTTAGACTTGAACTATTTATTTATTTATTCTTGCTTTTTGAATCTTAAACTCCCACCCTCTCTGACCTACTGGATATACTAATCTTTTCCCAGTCTTTTCTATCTCAAAACACATTAGCTATTCAGTGATTTTCAACTTTTCAGTGCTCTGGTTTTTGTATTGTTTTTTCAGACCGTTTTTGTATTGAGGAGCTGTTTTTCATTAACATAGACTATATTTTTCTTTTCGATTTCCTGTCACAAGAAGTCATTTATCTTCAATCAATCAATTGTTTTCAGCGATTTAGACTTTTTAGTTAATTTATTATTTTGATTTTTATAAAACTGCACCCATTTTATCTACATCAAATTCTTTCATTTTCTGTCTTTGCTAAGCTTAAGAAGCTTTCAATATTTCAATAGTCTTCAAAAGGATAAACAGTTTCGGAAAATCGCTTTTTTGTTAACATTTTCTTGTAGTTTAACATTTCAAAAATATGGTGTCAAAATTTCAATTCAATCGTGTGTAAGTTACCGAAAATATTTTTTGCTCACTTTTTTGAGAAAAAATATTAAACACGTTTATAAAAACATTTATCTTTCGCTTCAAAATAAGCTTCAGTTTCAGCGATGACCTCCTCATTTGAGCCAAATCTTTTTCCCTGGAGCATTTTTTTAAGATCAGCAAAGAGCCAGTAGTCACTGGGGGCTAAATCTGGCGAGTATGGGGGGTGGGGAAGCAGATCAAAGCCCAATTCGTTCAATTTCGCCATTGTTTTCATCGACTTGTGGCAGGGTGCATTTTGTTCCATCGAAAGCAATCGCGGCACCCACTTGGAAAAAACCTTTTTCATGCTCAATTTTTCATGAAGGATAGTAAATACACTTCCATATGATATCTGTGTCATCTCAGCAATCTCACGGAGCTTCACTTTACGATCTTTCATTATAATTTTTGTCACTTCACTCACATTTTCCGGTGTAACGGCTTCCACAGGTCTACCCGAGCGTTCCGCGTCATTTGTGTCGGTACGACCACGTTTAAACTCGGTGAACCACCGACAAATCGTTGCTTTTGATTGACAAGAGTCCGGATAACATTTTTCAATCCATTGTTTCGCTCGCACGATGTTTTTACCCATTCAAAAACAATGTTTTATCAAAACACGAAACTCGGTTTTTTTCCATTTTTTAAACAAACTACAAAACGACTTTACTCCAACCTCGATAACTCAGCTGTTTCTGGTCGGATTGACTTAAAATTTTGACCCGTTTCAAGCAAAGGTTAGTACTCTAGAAAGACGTGGTTACTGGTTTACTACGAGCGCCATCTCTGCTTTAGTCTCGGGACTTATTGATCCATGTGTTAACTTGAGAACGACGGAGGGAGAAGAAATAACTCGTATTTTAAGTAAATTCAAGAACATTTTTATTTTAGATAATTCTACGCCGAACTATCGTGTTCACCGCGGAACATAATTTTGGGAAATGTTCAGTCATCGTCTTATGTTTCAATATCAATACACGGGAACTTAACCAAATATTCTTGAAATGATGCTTCATAATGGAAAAATAAAGTTTGAATAAATTTGCTTCAACTGTTTCTCTGTAAAAAAATTACAAAAACACGTGTTTTTTGATTCAAATTATTTCTTACTCCTCTCTTAAGAAGTTTCATAAATATAATAACTTAACAAAACAATTCACATGCCAAAAGTGCTTTTTCTCTTAATATTTTTTTTTGTTATGAAAAATACAAATCAATTTGAAATCTTCGAATTCCCGGCCAAATGTCCGGGCCCGAGGGGTCTGAAAATGTCCGGGCCCGAGGGGTCTTCTTCCTCTCGGCGGCCACTTGTTTAAAACTTAGAGAGAAATTTGCAGAAGTAAGTTGATTCGGAATCAACTATTATTTGGTTGACAGAAATAATCTATATATATATATATATATATATATATATATATATATATATATATATATATATATATATATATATATATATATATATATATATATATATATATATATATATATATATATATATATATATATATATATATATATATATATATATATATATATATATATATATATATATATATATATATATATATAAAATAATAGCGAAAAAAGTGTGTGTTGCTAATGTTCTCTGGTATGCGTGGGCCGATCTTCAATTGATATTTTTTTTTGTTCGAAAGGTGATGTTTATGCGGAGGTTTTAGGCTATAGTACATAAGGAAAATCCTTCGGGAAAGTAGAAAAAAACTAGAAAATTGGTTCGTTTGGAATTGGAAATTTTCCATTCAATGCATGCTAGATCTCCGATGATTGTTTGGCGCGTATCGAGTTATGCAATGCTGCTGCCCGCTGGAGAACAAAATTTGAATACTAGATTATTAATAAAACCGTTTGGCGCCAAACGAGCTGATTTGTGCAAAAATTTCACTGAGCCTACTAGATTCACATGTTTCTTTATTTCGAATCACATGTTCAATTAAGTATGGGCGTTTCCATAGAAGTTCTGAAATGTGAATTTCTATCTTCGCTATAAATACATTATTGGTGTTACAATACAATCAAACTTCATTCAAAGACAACAGAATTGAGATGTGCAAGCGGCAAAGTCAAATGATCACCTTTAACTGAAATACCAAAACCTCTCAACAATTCCATTTTAATTTATACGATAGTTTTTGTTCTTTTTCGGTTTCAATTTTGTTCAAGATTTACCCATGTCCGAAAAGTTAAATTTGCATCATCAGTTGTAGTCATAAACTGTTAGTAAAAAAGTGAACTTTTTGAACTACATTATATTAACCCAAGCATAACTGAGTTGTACAAAGCACATTGAATGAATAAAAAATTGAAGTGAAATGCAAATATAATCAGGTATAACCCGGCGAAAGACAGCATTCTGGTTAAAACCGGGTATAAATAAACAAAAAAAATCAGAAATAAAATATCATAATCCCTGTTGTTAGAAAGCGAGATTTATTTCAAATATTGTTTCATTTGATCATTCACCTTCAGCATCAGTAATGTCTTGATGCAAATTAGGGCTGCTTTGTGCGTATTTTTCTCAAAGCTACCTCCAAAATTTGTGAATTGTTTCAAATTGTAAGTTCGGTTAGTCCCAAACGTCTTCAATTGGTCCAGTTACGATCCAAATTATTCGATTCATTTTTGAGCATATATTCTCTCAACATCGGTTTTTGCTGAGTACTTCGAAATTTCAAAGTGTTTTTGATTGTTGTTGCTATGGCTATGAACCGTTTCGTCCGATATACTCGAACCATCCCTTTCGCTACATTTTAGAACATTGTATGGATGTAACAAAGATTTGGGAACTCATCGACATGTACTACCTCTTCGAAACGATTCACTTCCTTGTTCACAAACTGTTTCGACTTTAGGATGCATTTCGCTTAACATAATTGCCAGATGACTCATTTTGACGGAACATGAAGGACTCAACAGTGCAAGAAAAATACTTATAACATTATACTTCACTGATCTCGAGGAATCATGACCAGAACCTTCTGATACCGACTTTTACAAGTAATTTCCGTTGAAAGATAATTTATGCGAGGTAGGAAGTTCGCCGGGAAAACTACATGTACAGTAATGAGAAGAACAAGTACAGAATGCACAGGAAAAAGTTTAGAAGGTACAAAAACAGGTAGATAAAGTGCTAAAAATAGAGAAATAAAATACAGACAGTCCCGAAGGTTCAAGAACAAGTACAGAAATGAAAAAAAAAACAAGCTCACAAAATAGTGGATAAGAAAGTGCAGCAGTAGGTTCATAAAATTCGAAAACAATTACAGAAAGTACAGGAACAATCACAAATAGTATAAGGACAAGTACAGATAATACAGGAACAGGTGCATGTGTGAAAAGGGAATAAAGAATAAAAACTATAGATATAAGTGCAGAAAATACAGGAACAAGTACAGAAAAGAAGTTTAAAATTTGAAGAAAAAAATGGCAAATGTTATCGAGGTAACAATTTTGACAGGCAAATTCAAAGATGGAAAAGTTTTTATTCCACGCATTCCGATCATACTCACATACTCGTACGCATTTATATGTCAATTTTCCATCCATTTGTCTATTCAGCTACTGACAATAAAGCTCACGGACAACAGTTAGGAGTTTGTGGTGTAAATTTCATGTTTTTTTTATATAGACAATTGTATGGTTACCTGTACGCGTGTAGACAAATCATTGGTTTCATATATTTTTAACGAATATGGATAACGAAAAAAGATAGAATCAAAGATCATAGAATCAAAGATCAAAGAATCATAGATCCGTTCGCGATAAAGGAAAGGTTGTGAACCACTTTCATAGACCATTATAACTTTTTTTTTTAATTTAAAACTGATTGAAAGTAATTTTGATTTTTTACACTATTGCGCTACGAAGTGTGCAGGGATCCTCTAGTATGTTATGAAAGTGAACATTCCGCTCCAAACACCCGATGAATGCTACTCTGCCGTAAATCGTGAAAAACCTTGTACTGCAATCTCACATCAATGCAAACGCGGTGGTATCCTTGACGACGGCAGTACGCACTGTTTTTCCATGCAAATCGCACCTGAACCGCCTTCGAGTTCGCCTAGCCAACCTTGTCGATCATAGGGGAGCACATACGTACGCGTTTGAATACACTTTGAATTGGTTCGGTAGAGTGTCCAATTACCCGCACGCCACTCCACAGGCCCGCAATCGGTCAGCTTAACGCAGCGCAGTATTTGCAGTAATAGTAGAATGATAGTGTTAGTAGTAGAAGTACTAGACGGTATTAGTAGTAGTAGTAGTAGTAGTAGTCATATGCAGACTACCACCCCCTTCCAGCGAACCGAACATCAAAATCAGTACTCGCGTTTGGCAACCACGACCACATCACAAAGACGACGACGACGTTGGCTGGCACCACTACTAGTGCGCCAGTGCGTCGTCCGCTATAGGCACTTTCTGTCTGTTGGCTGGAACCGCCCGACCCCGGTTACCGCGATCGCGCGCACCGCGGAGTACCGCCGCTTGCTGATGTGTGTACCAGCGAGAGCATACGAGCGAAACGGTCCAAGTGTGCGGGGAAAATCATATGATCGGAGCGTGTGTAGGTTGTCTGAAAGTCGTCGGGCTCGAGACTTCAGTCATTAAAATTTGACAGTGCGGTGCAGCTGTGTGTGCAGCCAGTGGCAGTAGCAGCACGAATCGCGGCGGCTTTTCGCTTTTTTTTACCCTGTCATCTCGCCTATCTGTGCCCGTGTCTCGCGATTGACGACGGTGTTTTTTTTCTCTGTTATTTGTTGTGTCGATCTTGTTTTCGTCGTACGGAACTGCATCGGTAATTTTTTTTCGGTTTTTTTTTTTGGGAAGTTTCTTTCGGTCGTATTCCCGGATACTTCAAGGATAGCCGGAAACGCCAACAACCTGCCCGTTTGACTAGCCGTGAAGAGGACGACGAGAGGAGAAACCGGTCCTCCCTTCCGCCGTCGCCCGCCACCGACCGAGCGAGAACGAGCGAGCGAACGACCGTACGGCCGAACGAGACGTGAGTACTTTGATGATCCGATCAGTTTGCCATTATGTTTGAGGTTATGACGGATGGATGATCTTTGCGCGAGACGCAACTGTGCGATTTGATGATCGCACACCTTTTGGAAGTGCAGTACACGTGAACCTCTAGAAGTCAGTTTGGTGGTTTGGTCGCGCAACCGTGTGGTGGTAGTGGGAGTTACCAGCAGTAGCCATTTGATGGTCACACAACAGAATCGATGGTGCTTTCGGTGTGCAGTGTGGGAGAGCAGCTGCTGCAACAACAACAACAGAGCGTCAGCAGTGTTTGCTGGTGGGGGAGTACAAGGTCCAAAATATGCGCTACAATGACTGTAAAGTAGATTGAGTAATGAACACTGTGGCGCACATCACCACCCGGTTCGTGAGGCGACGACGGGGCTGACGAGGCGCGACGTTGCTTAGCTGTTTTGTGTTGTTACTGATCAACAGCGCCTGCTGCGATGCAATGCTAGTTACGTACGGTGCTGGTATTCGTGTCATTGATATGCGCGCAAACGAATGTTTTCACGATTTTTTTTTCCTCTGTACATTTTACATACAAACTGCACAACACGATGGTGATCGTCTCCTTCTTCAGCTTCTGTTACTTCTTCTTCTTCTTCTTCATATTTTACCGTACATTTCCATCGGCTTCTTTCAACTATTATTATATTTATATTGTTGTTTGGGGCTGCAGCCCCCCGGTCGATCGGTGGGGTACTAGCGAGCATTATTACACAAGAACCTTGAAGCAACGATACAAATTGAAAATAAAAAAAAACAAAACCGAACGATGAAAGCCTTTTCGGTTTTTTGGTAGTGGTGGTAGTGCGTCGATGGTTGCTTCGATGGATGGAATATCGTTATGCCACGGCTGTTTTGAGTGCACGGATTTTCCAAGTGGAACGCGAGCAAAAGGCAAATCACTGCCTGCAGTGCTAACCCCTTCATATGTATGTAGCACACATAAGCAGCGCTAAAACATTGAAGTTTGAAATCGAAAAGAAAAAAAAAACATCAGCTGAATGTCAGCTGGAGAGCAAGCGACTTCATCGATGGTCGTTCAAACATGTTATACCTTTAGGTAAAGTAAAGTGCACCGCAGAGAACCATGGAATGAAGTGAATTCAATTCGGTTGGGTTGGGTTGGGCTTCCAGTTATTGTCTTGTCTTGTACAATCCGCACGAAGGTTGGCGATTGGCGAATTGTGTTACTCCACTGTGAACATGAGGAATCGATGAGTTCGAGGTGCAGACAGGGGCCCCATTACCGAAACAATTAGCTGGCGAAGTGGCGTACTGCAATCGCACATACGATGAGAATGTGTTGCTGGGGAGAAGAAAAAAAACACAAAACAATAATAACTAAATTTACTACAAGCGAACAACACCTACCTGGAACATGGTGGAATTATTTTAATGAATCACTTTCATTCAAGCGAATGCGTTTGGGTTTGCTTGTTTCGATGCTAGTTTGGAAAACAAACGACCATGTTTTTTGAGCGGGTGAGGGAACCAACCGGCAGTCAATTTATGTTTCACTTGTCAATGAAATTTTCCTCCACTACAATGTGAAGTTCCCAAATGGAGCATACGTTTCATTTGGTAATTCGAAGAGAAGTCACCGCTTGTGCTACTCAGCAATGTTGAAGACGCCCAAGAAGTCATCAAGTCATTGTTAGCTTGAATAAAAACAACCACAAGTTGATTCTACGACCCTAGATTTATGGAGACGGATGGTACTTTGTTAGGCAGCGCAATCATGTTTCCATGGAGACGCGTGGTGTTTTGTTAGGAGCCATGAATGTCTTCCAATGGAGACGAATGGTGATTTACTCGTTACTTGAAAATTTCTTAAACCTTTCAAACAATCGAAATCATGAGAGCTTTCCAAAAAAAAACTTCTAATTTTGAGTCAGTTTTAACAGTTCGGCTGAAAAGTTCGTATCGTTTAATAGAAACACACATTTTTTTGCCAAAATTCGTTTTTATTATTCAACATAATTGCCATCAGAGGCGATACAGCGATTATAGCGATCTTCCAACTTTTCGATACCATTTTTGTAGTACGATTTGTCCTTTGCCTCAAAATAGGCCTCAGTTTCAGCGATTACCTCTTCATTGCTTCTAAATTTTTTACCAGCGAGCATTCTCTTGAGGTCTGAGAACAGGAAAAAGTCACTGGGGGCCAACTCTGGAGAATACGGTAGATGAGGGAGCAATTCGAAGCCCAATTCGTTCAATTTCAGCATGGTTTTCATCGACTTGTGACACGGTGCATTGTCTTGATGAAACAAAACTTTTTTCTTCTTCAAATGAGGCCGTTTTTTTTTAAATTTCGTCCTTCAAACGCTCTAATAACGCTATATAATAGTCACTGTTGATGGTTTTACCCTTTTCAAGGTAGTCGATGAAAATTATACCATGCGAATCCCAAAATACAGACGCCATAACCTTACCGGCCGATTGTTGAGTCTTTCCACGCTTTGGGTTCGGTTCATCGCGTGCAGTCCACTCAGCTGACTGTCGATTGGACTCCGGAGTGAAGTGATGGAGCCATGTTTCGTCCATTGTTATATATCGACGAAAAAAATCGGTTTTATTTCGATATAACAGCTCCAAACACTGCTCAGAATCATCAATTCGTTGTTGTTTTTGATCGATTGTGAGCTCACGCGGCACCCATTCTGCACAAAGCTTTCTCATATCCAAATATTCGTGAATAATATGTCCAACACGTTCCTTTGATATCTTTAGGGTGTCAGCTATCTCGATCAACTTCACTTTACGGTCATTGAAAATCATTTTGTGGATTTTTTTCACGTTTTCATCGGTAACAGCCTCTTTTGGACGTCCACTGCGTTCATCGTCTTCGGTGCTCATATGACCAGTACGAAATTTTGCAAACCACTTACGAATTGTTGCTTCGCCCGGTGCCGAGTCTGGATAACACTCATCAAGCCATTTTTTGGTATCGGCGGCACATTTTTTCATCAAAAAGTAGTGTTTCATCAACACACGAAATTCCTTTTTTTCCATTTTTTTCACATTAACAAAAGTAGCTTCACTCAAAATGCAATATCTCACAAACTAATAATCAGACAGCTGTCAAATTTGTACACGTATCTTTTGAAGGACGTCAAGGACGAAATGTTAAATATTGAAAATGTTTCCTGTACACCTCAGTAAAATAATGATCATTGGTAACAAAAACCCTTGGATTTCCTGTAAAGCTTGCTAAAATTCCGGTAAAACTTTCCAAAATAGAAATCGCTCACCAAAACTTAAAACGTTTTGTCAAAAATTGTTGAACTGCTTTCTAAATGTTGAAAAGTTCACCGTATATTTAAAAGCTCTTATGGGTGGATATAGTATGATATCGATGCCTTTCATGCAGTCCAACTGGGTTCGATTCCCATCCCCGAACATAGAGTCAAAATTTTTCTGGCCCCAAGAGGCGAACGAGCTTAAACTTTAAACCTCTATTATCGAAACGAAAATAAATAAAAGCGCTCCAATGATTCAAAAGCTAACCAATGGAGCTTCGGCAAACCACCACAGTTAGGTAAAAATTGAGGATAATGAAAGATATATTAATAAAATTACCTAAATTGGTAAAACAAGAGAAAGTCTGAAAATATTGCCTGAAAACCTTTCCAAAAATATTGGAGCATCGAAATTTTGAAAATCATGCCTTAAAAATGCCCTAAAGCTTCATGGGAAAAACTTGAAAAGCCATCAAAAGCTTGCCAAAAAAGACTTGGAAAGTTTGTTAAAAAGGTTGCCAAAACTGCTTGTTAAAAACATAGGAGAACTTGTTGAAAAGTTTCGTAAAGAAGCTTGGTTACGACTACTGGTCGAAATAGCTTTCCAAAAAATTTTGAAAAACTTGTTGAAAAATGTAAAAAGCTTGTAAGAAAAGCTTAAAAAGTTTGTAAAAAACCTTAAAAAGCTGAACACAGTTTATCAAATATATAAAAGCAGAAAACTTAAAAAGCTTACCAAGAAAGCTCGTAAGATTTGCGCAGAAAGCTTAATCCCCAAAAGAGCTAATGAAAGTCATTTTCATTGACTGACAAATAGACGAAAATGACAAGAAATTACTGTCACTCTCAGCTTCGCTTGCAAACTATGAGAACGAAATCCATGTCCAGTCAATGACATAAGCGGGACAGTAGTTTCAAAATTGTGTTTTTTTCTTTCATTTGCTCTTTCAGTCATTTGCAGTTTTCAGTGGAAATCCCATAGTATTCAGTGTCGATAATCAACGAAAGCTGTGAGAATTGAAAACGACGAAAAAAGGTTTCACAATAAGTTTTAACTGTTGGCTCTCGAATTTGTAGTAGTTTTGGTTTCCAAAGCAGTTCTGGGATGTAATTACTTCGATTTGCCATATTTTGGTCACTTTATAGCCAAGCGTCACAGATTTTCAATACATCGATGAAAGAATGAGAATTGAAATTCTGCTGTTGCTACCTGAAAACGTTAGTTTGGTTTCGTCTTGTCACAGAGGAAAGAGTGACGTTGGCAATTATGCTCTCTCATTTTTTCGATGAGAAACGAAAATGCTTCGTCTCTCTTCGTTTGTTCTGGTGTCGGTCATTTACGAATGAGACAGTGAAACATTGAAAATGAGACTGCTGGAAAGGTTTCTTTCATTGAGAATGTGTGACAATTTTAAGCTCTGAACCCCATACCATTGAAGCTTGAATTGAATATATTTTGGAAATCTTGAGAGCTATCCAAAACTTGTAAAAATCATTTTGTATTTGGGGTATAATGAAATAGATTTGAAAGTGCTTCAAAAATTCAATAGATTGCAGAAGTAGGTACGGCAAACGACCGCAATTAGGTTAAAATTGGGGTTAAATAAATGATATGATAAAAAGATTACCAAAATTTTTAAAGCACGAGTAAGCTTAAAAAAAAGTTTGCCTCAAAACCTTGCCATTAGCATCGAAATTGTGAAAATCATGCCCTAAAATTCAAAAAGCTTCATAAAAAAAACTTGAAAAGCCTAAAAACGCTTGCTAAAAAAGACTTGGAAAGCTTGTTAAAACGCATACTAAAAATTCTTGTTGAAAAACAAAGGAAAGCTTGTTGAAAAGCTTCGTAAAGAAGCTTGAAATACAGGTCAAAAGAGCTCTCCAAAAATCATGAAAAATTTGTTGAAATATGTAAAATGTAAATATGTAAAGAGCTTGTAAGAAAAGCTTACATTTTTGTAAAAGGCTTTTAAGAAAAGCTTTATAATTTTTAAAACTAAAAAAAGTTTATCAAAAATCAAAACAGAAAGCTTGAAAGCTTACCAAGAAAGCTCGTAAAATTTGCCCAGAAAGCTTTAAAACCATACCATTGAAGCTTGAATTGTTTGCCAAGAAAGCTCGAAAAGCTTGTCAGGAAAGCTTGAAAAGTTTGTCCAGAAAATTTGAACAGCTTGCCCAGAAAGTTTTTTTCAAACTTGTTAACAAACCTTCAAAATGTACCAAGGAAGTGTGAAAAACTTGAAAACCTTGAAAAGCTTGCTAAGAAAGCTTATCAAGCTTGCTCAGAACGCTTAAAAAGCTTGCTCAGAAAACTGAGGGGAACGTGCCATTTGAGCCAATTTGTTCTGATTCTGATTGCTCAGAACGCTTCAAAAGCTTGCTCAGAAAACTTGACAAGCTCGTCCAGAAAGCTTGTTATGCTTGCCCACAAACTGTGAAAAGTTTGTTAACAATTGTGAAAATCTTGCCAAGAAAGCTTGGAAAATATGCCAAGAAAGCTTGAAAAGCTTGCTCAGAAAGCATAAAAACCTTGGCCAGAGAGCTTGAAAAGCTTATACAGAGAGTTTGAAAAGCTTGCTCAGAAAGCTTGAAAAGATTCCCCAGAAAACTTATAAAGTTTGACAATCTTGATAAAAAAGATTTCAAAGCATCTCAAGAAAGCTTGAAAAGCTTGTCAAGAAAGCTTGAAAAGTTAACCAAGAAAGCTTGAAAAGTTTGTAAGAAATCTTGAGATGATTACCAAGGAAACTTGAAAAGATTACCAAGAAAGCTTATCAAGCTTGCTCAGAAAGCTTAACAAGCTTGCTAAGAAAACTTAACAAGCTTGCTAAGAAAACTTAAAAAGCTTGCCAAAACAACTTTATAGGCGTGCCCACAAAGCTTGAAAAGCTTACTCAGGACGCTCGAAAAACTTTCCAAGAAAGTTTAAAAAACTTGCTAAGAAAGCTTGAAAAGCTTGCTAAGAAAGTTTGGAAAGCTCAAGAAATTTGCTAAGAAAACTTGAAAAGCTTGTCCAGAAAGCTTGAAAAGCTTGCTAAGAAAGCTTGAAAAGCTTGCTAAGAAAGCTTGAAAAGCTTGCTAAGAAAGCTTGAAAAGCTTGCTATGAAAGCTTGAAAAGCTTGCTAAGAAAGCTTGATAAGCTTGCTAAGAAAGCTTGATAAGCTTGCTAAGAAAGTTTGAAAAGCTTGAAAAGTTAGCTAAGAATATTTGAAAAGCTTGCTAAGAAAGTTTGAAAAGCTTGAGAAACTTGCTAAGAAAACTTGAACAGCTTGTCCAGAAAGCTTGAAAAGCTTGCTAAGAAAGCTTGAAAAGCTTGCTAAGAAAGCTCGAAAAGCTTGCTAAGAAAGCTTGAAAAGCTTGCTAAGAAAGCTTGAAAGCTTGCTAAGAAAACTTGAAAAGCTTGCTAAGAAAGCTTGAAAAGCTTGCTAAGAAAGCTTGAAAAGCTTGCTAAGAAAGCTTGAAAAGCTTGCTAAGAAAGCTTGAAAAGCTTGCTAAGAAAGCTTGAAAAGCTTGCTAAGAAAGCTTGAAAAGCTTGCTAAGAAAGCTTGAAAAGCTTGCTAAGAAGGCTTGAATATACAATCAATCAAAAGCACAATTTTATCTATAAATATTTGCCAAAAAAGCTTTATTGGAAAGCTAAAACTGGTTAAAGCTTGAAGCTTGGAAATTCTACAAAAAAAAAATTTAGACACCTTGAAAAATTATTGGAAACTCTTTAAAAAGTTCACTCAGAAAATCTTTGAACAGCCTGTTGAATGCCATGAAAAGTCAAAAAGCTTGGAAATCTTGTTAAAAAATCTTGAAAAGATAGTCAAAACGGCTCGAAAAGTTTGCCTAAAATGTATGAAAAAAAATTGGATAATTCAAAGAAGACTGACAAACGTGCCCAAGCTTGAAAAACTTATCAAAAATATTCCTCATTAAAATGCATGCAAAGATTACTTGGCAAATTTGTCAATAAACTGAAATGCATGCCTGAATTACTGGACAAGAATTTCAAAAACCTTGAATTATTTACAAAAAAAAATCTAGCAAAGCTTGCTCAAAAAACCAAGAAGATCGAAAATTTCTCCACATTCGGGACTTTCATCAGTAAAGACACTGTGCTTCGGTACAGTATAAGTGCCTCAAGTAAACTTCTCATCTGCTTACCGGTCTATGTTGAACAGCTGAGTAAATTAAAAAATAATGAAAAAGATTGCCAAAATACTTCAAACACTAGTCAAAAGAAATCGAAAATATTGCCAAAACAAGTGTTCAAAGTATGCCAAAAAATCAAGGAAATCCTATCAAAAAGTCAAACACTTTGACTTGCTTGTCAAAAAAGTTTGAAATTATTATCGTAAAACTAAGCTCATTTTACTCCGGTTTTAACCTTTTCAGTCGTTCACGGGAGGTAAAATTGTAAATTCCCATTACCTTAACAACAGCTTTGTAAGAATTATAACAGTTTCTATAACTATTAAAATCGGAAATCAAGAGCTTCTTTCGAACATACTCATGTGTCACGAGTAATCATCGAAACACTTCCGACAAGTCAATCAACTCGGCAAACAAGACGAACGTCATTCGCTTTTAGTTTCTGACGTTCGACAGAGGAAGCTAGAAACCAATCAAGTAGGCTACGGAGATCATAAATACGACGACTCGGTTTTGGCATAATTTCCTCATACACAAGCAAGCGGCGCAGCAATGGCGGCTTCAATGATGATGATGATGATGCTCTGCCATCGTCATTGTCCCTGAATTCGAATCGATTCAGCACAGCTGCAATTGCTGCAATTGCAATTTTGCAATAAGCATCTCCTCTTTCGCTTTCTCACAATCCATCTCCTTCTAACGGCCTACTGAGAAGTAACTGTTCTGTTTTGCTTGTCGGAATGGTTCTCATGTTCTGTTTACTCACCAGCTCTTTCTCTTTCCCTCCTTCCCAGGCCGGTCGTCATTGTTTGTTTAGCTGCATCGCAATGAATCGGTCTCCGTTACAAGATTCGATGCCGGGAGACGCGAAGGGGTTTAGGGGGTTGCCACGAACTGTACGACGAATTTCTAGCACCGATTGTGACCGATTTTCTCGACTCTCGCATCCCCATGCGGAAACCCAGTACAAGTGCGAGCGCGTGGCCGTGAGTAGTTGTGTGAGTGAATAAGTGCATCGGCGAATGGCGAACAAAAAAAAATGCATTCCGATGCAGCACCACAACTACAACTACGTGACACGTGCCTTCGAACGGTTTCCCTCGGGGGCCCCCGGTTGAGAGCACCATGAAAACCGGGTCGACCGAGAACCGAGCGTCCCGGATGACCGACCGGCATTTAACGCTGCACGGATGAAACGATTTTCTGCTTGAACTTGAAAAAGAGGGGTGGGCTGATATCTAGAACGACATCGACGGTAACCCGGTAAAATTAGCATGGACTATGCATGGCACAGAACCGGGTGTTGCTAGCGAACGGTTTCCGGATGGATTGGTGATTGCAAAAAAAATCATTTACCGCGTTCTAATCGATTCTAATCGATGGCGTCGATTTTGCGGAGGGAATTCGCTTCTCGTTGCCGGGAGTAATTTTTTTGCCGGGTTCATTTGAATCGAATCGATCTCTAGTTCTCGATAACCTCCAAATGAGTTGTTTTAATAAGGGTTTTTTTTGCTGTATCGATGGAAATCGATCAACGATCGAGAATTATGTAAAATTTAGTTGAGTTTAGTCGTTTCTACTCTACTTTGCTTATAAATAAATTCGGCATATCAATTATGTCAGTTATTTCTTTCGATTTTTGTTCTTCCTGTTCTTTCAGATCTTTCTGTTTTTGCTGTTCGTTTTATTCTTCCTGATTTTTCTATTATGTTTATTCTGCCTGTTATATTTTGTTCTTTCTATTATTTCTGATATTTCTGTTGTTTCTGTTCATTCCGTGCTCTCTGTTGATTCTGTTCTTTAAGTTCTTTCAGTTCTTTCAGTTCTTTTAGTTCTTTCAGTTCTTTCAGTTCTTTCAGTTACTTCAGTTCTTTCAGTTCTTTCAGTTCCTTCATTTCTTTGCAGTTTTTTCAGTTCTTTTAGTTCTTTCAGTTCTTTCAGTTCTTTCAGTTCTTTCAGTTCTTTCAGTTCTTTTCAGTTCTTTTCAGTTCTTTCAGTTTTTTCAGTTCTTTCAGTTCTTTCAGTTCTTTCAGTTCTTTCAGTTCTTTCAGTTCTTTCAGTTCTTTCAGTTCTTTCAGTTCTTTCAGTTCTTTCAGTTCTTTCAGTTCTTTCAGTTCTTTCAGTTCTTTCAGTTCTTTCAGTTCTTTCAGTTCTTTCAGTTCTTTCAGTTCTTTCAATTCTTTCAGTTCTTTCAGTTCTTTCAGTTCTTTCAGTTCTTTCAGTTCTTTCAGTTCTTTCAGTTCTTTCAGTTCTTTCAGTTCTTTCAGTTCTTTCAGTTCTTTCAGTTCTTTCAGTTCTTTCAGTTCTTTCAGTTCTTTTAGTTCTTTCAGTTCTTTCAGTTCTTTCAGTTCTTTCAGTTCTTTTAGTTCTTTCAGTTCTTTCAGTTCTTTCAGTTCTTTCAGTTCTTTCAGTTCTTTCAGTTCTTTCAGTTCTTTCAGTTCTTTCAGTTCTTTCAGTTCTTTCAGTTCTTTCAGTTCTTTCAGTTCTTTCAGTTCTTTCAGTTCTTTCAGTTCTTTCAGTTCTTTCAGTTCTTTCAGTTCTTTCAGTTCTTTTCAGTTCTTTCAGTTCTTTCAGCTCTTTCAGTTCTTTCAGTTCTTTCAGTTCTTTCAGTTCTTTCAGTTCTTTCAGTTCTTTCAGTTCTTTCAGTTCTTTCAGTTCTTTCAGTTCTTTCAGTTCTTTCAGTTCTTTCAGTTCTTTCAGTTCTTTCAGTTCTTTCAGTTCTTTCAGTTCTTTCAGTTCTTCCAGTTCTTTCAGTTCTTTCAGTTCTTTCAGTTCTTTCCGTTCTTTCAGTTCTTTCAGTTTCTCGGTTATTTCTGTTATTTCCATTTATTTCTGTTCTTTCTGTATTTCTGTTCTTTTTGTTATTTCTGTTCTTTCAGTTCTTTCAGTTCTTTCAGTTCTTTCAGTTCTTTCAGTTCTTTCAGTTCATTCAGTTCTTTCAGTTCTTTCAGTTCTTTTAGTTTTTACAGTTCTTACAGTTCTTTCAGTTCTTTCAGTTCTTTCAGTTCTTTCAGTTCTTTCAGTTCTTTCAGTTCTTTCAGTTCTTTCAGTTCTTTCAGTTCTTTCAGTTCTTTCAGTTCTTTCAGTTCTTTCAGTTCTTTCAGTTCTTTCAGTTCTTTTAGTTCTTTCAGTTCTTTCAGTTCTTTCAGTTCCTTCATTTCTTTGCAGTTTTTTCAGTTCTTTCAGTTCTTTTAGTTCTTTCAGTTCTTTCAGTTCTTTCAGTTGTTTCAGTTCTTTCAGTTCTTTCAGTTCTTTCAGTTCTTTCAGTTCTTTCAGTTCTTTCAGTTCTTTCAGTTCTTTCAGTTCTTTCAGTTCTTTCAGTTCTTTTAGTTCTTTTAGTTCTTTAAGTTCTTTAAGTTCTTTTAGTTCTTTTAGTTCTTTTAGTTCTTTTAGTTCTTTTAGTTCTTTTAGTTCTTTTAGTTCTTTTAGTTCTTTTAGTTCTTTTAGTTCTTTCAGTTCTTTTAGTTCTTTTAGTTCTTTTAGTTCTTTTAGTTCTTTTAGTTCTTTTAGTTCTTTTAGTTCTTTTAGTTCTTTTAGTTCTTTTAGTTCTTTTAGTTCTTTTAGTTCTATTAGTTCTTTTAGTTCTTTTAATTCTTTTAGTTCTTTTAGTTTTTTTAGTTCTTTTTCGTTCTTTTACTTCTTTTACTTGTTTTACTTCTTTTACTTGTTTTACTTCCTTTACTTCTTTTAGTTCTTTTAGTTTTTGTAGTCCTTTTAGTTCTTTTAGTTTTTGTAGTTCTTCTAGTTATTTCACTTCTGTTACTTCTTTTACTTTTTTTACTTTTTTACTTTTTTTACTCTTTTTACTTCTTTTACTTTTTTCACTTCTTTTACTTTTTTTACTTCTTTTACTTCTTTTACTTCTTTCATTTCTTTTACTTCTTTTACTTCTTTTACTTCTTTTATTTCTTTTATTTCGCTTACTTCTTTTACTTCTTTTACTTTTTTTACTTTTTTTACTATTTTTACCTCTTATTACTTCTTTTATTTTTTTTACTTTTTTTACTTCTTTTACTTCTTTTATTTCTTTTACTTCTTTTACTTCTTTTACTTCTTTTACTTCTTTTATTTCTTTTACTTCTTCTATTTTTTTTATATATTTACTTCTTTTACTTCTTTTACTTCTTTTACTTCTTTTAGTTCTTTTACTTTTTTTACCTTTTTTCTTTTTTAACTTTTTTTACTTCTTTTACTTCTTTTACTTCTTTTATTTCTTTTACTTTTTTAATTTCTTTTATTTCTTTTACTTCTTTTACTTCTTTTACTTCTTTTACTTTTTTTATTTCTTTCATTTCTTTTACTTCTTTTACTTCTTTTACTTCTTTTACTTCTTTTACTTCTTTTACTTCTTTTACTTTTTTAACTTCTTTTACTTCTTTCACTTCTTTTACTTCTTCTATCTCTTTTACTTCTTTTACTTTTTTTACTTTTTTTTAGTTCTTTCCGATCTTTCCGTTCTTTCAGTTCTTTTAGTTTTTCTTAGTTCTTTCAGTTCCTTTAGTTCTTTCAGTTCTTTCAGATCTTTCAGTTCTTTCAGATCTTTCAGTTCTTTCCGTTCTTTCAGTTCTTTCTGTTTTTCTCAATCGTTTCGGATATTATTGTCATTTCTTTTATATCTGTTATTTCTGTTATTTTTGTTATTTCTGTTATTTCTGTTATTTCTATTATTTCTGTTATTTCTGTTATTTCTCTTCTTTCTGTTCTTTCTGTTCTTTCTGTTCTTTCTGTTCTTTCTGTTCTTTCTGTTCTTTCTGTTCTTTCTGTTCTTTCTGTTCTTTCTGTTCTTTCTGTTCTTTCTGTTCTTTCTGTTCTTTCTGTTCTTTCTGTTCTTTCTGTTCTTTCTGATCTTTCTGTTCTTTCTGTTCTTTCTGTTCTTTCTGTTCTTTCTGTTCTTTCTGATCTTTCTGTTCTTTCTGTTATTTCTGTTCTTTCTGTTCTTTCTGTTATTTCTTTTTTCTGTTCCTTCGGTTTTTTTTCTTTCTTTCCTTTACATTTTTTCTTTTCTTTCTTTCTGTTTTGCTCTGTTCTTTCTAATCTTTTTGTTTTTCCGTTAGTTTTGCTCTCTGTTCAGCTATTTTTTCAGCTCTTTCTTTTTTATGTTCTTATTATTTTTTCTTTTCTTTCAGATTTTTTTTCTTTATTGTTTTTTCTGTGCTTTCTGTTATTAATAATATGTATTATTAGATTAGCCCATCTCAAAATCAACTTATTTTTTCGGTACAAGTTAGTAAGTGTTCTTTCTTTTTGTCAACCCAAATTGCTGAAGAACTTCATTAAACTAGAGACAAATGTGAACTGTCATGTAATTCTTTGTTTCCCACTTGCTTCCTATTCTTTATTTTTATTAGTTCGTTTTAATTTGTTTTCTGTTTTTTTAATACATTCTTTTCCTTTAGACAGTCCATTATGTTTGCATTCCGTATGGTATTCTTTTCCTTCTAAACAATGCTAAATTCCTGTTACTGCTTTTGTTTCGTTCTTTATATTTGTGCTTTTTCTCTTTCTGTTTTTTTGTATCTTCTCTACAGTGCAGTAGAGATGGGCCATTTGTTCGCGAACGGTTCAAAAGAACTAGTTCTTTGGAAAGAATGAATGACCAATGGTTCCTTTTTTGAGAACGGTAGTTCTTCAATTCAAAGTCGTGGACCTTTTTTTTGTTGCTCGCTCAATTTTTTTCGAGATCGGTGTCTCGATTAATCTTTTGACAAGCAAACTAACTATGAAAATAACGAACGAACGCCTCTCGAGAACTAGTTCTTTTAATAGAACTCTGCATCACTGAACGGTTCTTTGAAATGAATTGTTTTGCCCATCTCTACAGTGCAGCTCTGCTCTTTAACTCTAACAGTGCTTCATTTTAATTGTCTTTCAATTTCTTTTACGATTCACTTTGTTCTATATACGTTACCTTTTTTGCTTGCACTATATTTGTTGTTGTGTTTTTTACACCTTCTCTGCTTCAATTTTTTTCTTTTATTTCATATTATTACTATTATTGTTATACATTTTGTTTACATAATAAACAAAAGCGGGTGATTTCGCCGAAAACCGTATTGCCCAAATTTATTTCAAACAAAACTTTTTCTACCGATAAGACTATTTCACCGAAAACCATTTTGCCGAGAACTGTTCAGCTAAGTGTGCCATTTCATCTAAAATCGACAAAACCAAATCAATTAAAATCCGTTCAATCGAATGAGCCATTTCTTCGAATAGATCACATCACAAAAAAGATGTGTTTTAGAAGCTAAATTCATTGAAAACAATCTCACCGAAGGCCATTTTATTGAAAGTTGTTTCACCGAATAAATCGCTAAGTCCAGTGAGTCATTTCGCTCGAAAGCCGTTTCGTCGAATACCGTTTTTCCATTAGCAATTTCTCCGGAAGCCGTTTCACACAAATGCCACTACGCCTAGTATAACTTCGCCGAAAACCGTTCAGTTTCACTGTAATACTCATTATAAGAGGAGAGTTGATTGAAAAAGCATCCATCAAAGACTGGAATTCCAACAAAACGGCTTACGAAAGAACGGGTTTTGGCGAATGGATTTCATCTGAATGGCTTTCAACGGTATGGTTTTCTGCGAAACGGGTTTCTTTAAAGTGGCTTTCAGCAAAACAATCCATTTGACAAATCGCTTCTTGCGCAAAACGGGTTTCGGTAAAGAGACTTCCTGCGAAATAGTTTACGATAAACCGGTTTTCGCCGAAACGGCTTCCAGTTTTCTATGAAATGACCCACTTCCGTTTTTCACAACAGTCATGTTATTTATCACCACAGTTATGTCTAAATTACTTTACCAGGCAATATGATCTACTCCCGATTAGTTACATCAGTTGTATTAATTTTTTGGCAATTTTTCAAAAAAAAACCTTTAGTGCAGAAGAAGGTAAAGCCTGTTCAGTTTAGAAGTTGAAATGAAGCGTGTCATTTTTATTCGCATTCACGTGATCCAGTTATGTCTCTGACATTACATACCCGTACTTTTTCGTTTGGTTTTATACCGGTTTTCACATCTCAATTTCTTCCAATTGATTGATTGTTCTTTTCTTTTCGGATCATATTTACTTTGCTCATTATGTTACTAATTTCCTTAACTCTGCTGACTGCTGATCATTCATGCTACTTTCTGCATTAGTTAAGATCATATATTGAAGACATTTTGCTATTCACTTTAGTTTGTCAAATCGTGCGTTATGTGATTTCCATGTGTATCTTTTGTGCTTTCACGCTCCGCTATATTTTTCTTTTGTTTGTTATTCGTTCCATGTTTGTCTTTTCTTTGAGCATCTTCCCTTGTTTCTTTGTCTTGACCCCACTAGTTATGTTTTTTTAATGGAAACTGTTCGACAAACTTCAACAACTATCGTCTCACAAAGCAGCACCTCAATCGCTTCCGCAATCCGATAGCACGGCATCATCACAACTCATGTTTCAAGTTGTTGGCTGCTTTTAGAAGAAAAAAAAGTGCAAAGCCTACTACTACTACTGCTATTGCTGTTTATACCACTACTACAACTACTGCGCCAACCGCTGCGCTGCACTCTCAGAAGCGAAACATAGAAATCTATTTCACCGCGCCATCATTAGTCATCATTGTTCGCGAACTGTGTTGAATTAGAATATGACTCGAGCTGTCTCAAGCGTATTGTCTTATTCGGCGGTTGTGCGTTTATTATTTTCTCTCTCTCTCTCTCTCTGTCGGTAACAACTTCAGTTCCTCGAAGTTGCATTGAGAAATACTTGTTTTTTTTTCTTCTATTGCAAATAGAGTTGTTCATTGTTATTATTTGAAAGTCATTTTAATTTGCAAAATGGCTGCCCCGGCTGGGATGCTCGGTTTAATGAAATAATTCTAGAAATATGCATAGTTTTCCGTCAACATCGAAATGAAAACCATGCAGCGAACTTCAAAACGCCTCCATCGGGGTTTCCGATTCAATGAAAACGCCCGGTGATTGGTTACGATAAAGCATCGAACGAAGTTGAATTTCGCCCGGTGAGAGCTGACCAGAACACAGACATGGCCTACTGCTAATTAGCTCGGTTCATTCGTGAAACTGAATCAGCAACGTTCGATGGGATGGGTGGGAAGTTTTCGGGGATGCGTTTTTTTTCCCTAGCTATTCACTACCGGCCTGCTTTGTTCGGAAGCTGAAGCTGCACCGGCTGCATTGTACTACTACTGTTTGGTTTGTGTGTGCTCTAGCTAGGAGCTGCTGGTGCTGACCTTGACTCAAGCCATGGATGCGCATAGTGAGCACCGCATTTTTTTTCGTTGTTGTTGTTGTTTGCTTCCTCCCCTACAAGATGCCGGACGGCGAGAGACCGGCGAGGGAGGGGCGTGCACTGACCGTGTTCGTTTCTGCGAACAAAGGTCGCACGTGTAGCTGCTTCGCGATGATGCAACCGCACAAGGCGATGACGATGATGATGACGATGACGGTCGGTCGATGCAATCTCACAGATTGCAACCCCAAGCACTCGAGCATGGAAAATGAGTTGAGTGAGAACGGAGAATGATGAAGCTAGAGCGAGTAAACGAGCGAGTGACCGAACGAGAGAGAGAAGCCTTTGAATGCTGAAATCGTGATGATGATGATGATGACGATGACGCCACGAGCTGATTTCGAATAAAAAATCGAAACTTTTATGACATGCCAAACATGGTGATGCAAAAGCTGCAAGGCCTCTTTGGTGGACGAATAATTTGTAGTTGAAGCATTTTTGTACCCGCAGCCTTGGTCTTGCTTTTGAGCTTCTGAGCCGTGCTTGGCAACAGCGCCATGAAGTTGGCCAGGTAGCAACGAAAATAGTTCAAGAGCACTCTGAGATTGGGTGCATATTTTACTACTCTTTTTGTTGTTGGTCAAGAACGACATTTGACTATGAGTTTTCGGTTGATGAAGGTCGTAGAGTCTAATGCAGTCTTCTCCTCCACACACTGGATATTTGTATTGAAGCTTTGCCAGACGAAGCTGTCACAAAATTAACCCAAAAAGATAGTTTTTCGATGTGTGTGTCACAAGATCAAATAGTTACTCAAAAATGAGTAAGATCTCACTCATCTACAGAAAAAGTGGAACAACTCTAATTTAGAGTAACTCCAAAGTTACTCAAATTTGAGTTCTTCCACTGGAAACGATATTTGGGTAAAATCTACTCATTTACTGAGTAATACTTAATTTGTACGTGTACCAAAAATAGAGTAACTATCACTCAAATTTTGAGTGAAATTTTATTTCACATATACCAAATTTGCAAAAAATTGCTCCTTTTCTGAGTGTATTGTATTAAAATATTAAGTAATTGAACTCAATACTATATCAAGTGGTGGTCGCTTGGAGTTGTGTGTCAATCGCAAATTAACATACATGTCAGTTATGCTCAGGCACCAATCATACACTTATTCCTCATAAATGACATTTGAGCATATTCGTTTCCATTCTAAAGCACAACACGGAGTTTATCATTCCGGTTTTTGCAGACACAACACCGTTTGTGTTAAGCGACTCACCCTCGAAACACGCGATCTCACTAACAAAAAATACAACCTGTTGCTACAAATGGTTATTACAACTTTTAGACTGATCTTGCGAATAGTGACAAAAAACGAGTTCTTGCGTTAAACTCAAATTTAGAGTAGAAGTTACTCAATATCATTGATGATAACTACTCAATTTTTGACGTTTCCATGAATCATTTGAAAATGAGTAACTAGTACTCAAACTCTGAGTAACTTTTTCTAAGCGTGTATCATCAAATGTAGTCAAAAAGTCACTTTGCATACTTTGTTTTTCCAAAATGGATCCAGACTGTCTTTTGAAAAGGACTAAACACTTTGAACCATTTTTTCCAAAGAGTTGTTGTCGGAAATGATATGATCTATGAAAAAACTGTTATACTAATGATTTTCACAAAACCAGTAAAATTTTTCAACAAAAATACTGAAAAAAAAATCTAATCGAGCCCTACACTGAAAAAAATTGTTATTAAAAATTTAAAATCGATTAATCGATAAATTGATAAAATTTTGTCCCAAGATAGGTGTCTCGTCCAAACTGTTTTTTTTTTTTCTATCCAGTGTCTTCTAATTGAAAACTTAACTGAAAGTCATTCTATTCAATAAACTGAAAGTCGACTTTTACCGAATACCCTATTGCTAGTTGCCCGATATTTGTAGAAAGTATCAGTTTGTTAGAAAAACTTGTTTCCCTTCAAAACGTTCATCTTACAATATATGGAAGGTAGGCAGGAAGCGACAATTAACGATGTTGGGAAAAAATTTATTCAAAAAGAGTATAACGTTTTTTATTTTAATTTGCTTTCAAATTTTTAAAATCGATTTTCTCAGTGTTTCGAAAATTATACTTTTTTTTTTTTTATTCAACAATATAATATAATTTTTTAGGCACACTGCTTAAGCTCTAAGATGCCGGTTTTTTCTAATTTTAGTTAACGACTAACATAAAACTGTAATATTGGTGTTGAAATTGTCTATTCTCGAGAATCCAGCCTACAGCTGGCAATCCGCAGTGGTTGATGAACTGAATATAGCGTGTGTCTTCCAGATGACGTTGGTAAATATTTATGCTGGCCGCATCCTTTGGTCCGTATGGGTCCGCGGAAAACACCCCCAGGCTACGAAGACCCGGCGGGTGGCCCGCATGCTGGTCATCGATTGGAGCGGTCTTCCATTGGGGTTGATTGTTATGTTACGGAAGAGAATAAAAGAGACATAGACTAGTAAATATTGTAGAAAAACGGGGTAAAAAGGGGATATGGGAACGAAATGCCTAGAAAACGACAGAGATCTAATTAGTTGACAACGAGATGGTGAAGAGACGGGGAAAGGGAGAACAGAAAAGTTAGTGACAACAAAAAGATCTAGTTAGTTCCAATGAAGATGGTGGACGGGACGAGGGGTCGATAGAATCGGGCGGATGTTAGTGTCGAACCTGCAGTTGGAGATTATTCTTAGCCATAGTTAAAATATCGTCGAGTAATGGGAGGAACTTTCTCTGCAAGATATAATAGATTACACTTGTATACGAATGTGTTTAAGGAATTGGTATATGAGAAGCATGTATGAACTATCCCGACTCGCCAACACATCCCGAACCGGAACCTCAGGCGGTCTACCTCGGGCCCTAAGGGATTACAGTAGCTTCGACCTGGCGTCACGATACTCTACGCACGACCATACGACATGCTCGATGTCCTGGTAACCGTCGCCACAGGTGCAGAGATTGCTCTCCACGAGCCCAATACGCCGGAGATGTGCGTTGAATGTATAATGATTTGACATGAGCCGCGACATAACACGAATGAAATCGCGACTCACATTCATCCCCTTGAACCAAGGTTTCGTCGATACCTTAGGGATAATGGCGTGTAGCCATCGTCCCAGTTCGTCATTCGTCCATGAAGTTTGCCAACTTTCGAGAGTTTTCTGACGAGAAATACTGAAAAATTCATTGAAGCAGATTGGTCTTTCATAAATATCACCTTCTAATGCGCCCACCTTAGCCAATGAGTCTGCCTTTTCATTGCCTGGAATGGAACAATGCGAAGGGACCCAGACTAACGATATTGAATAAGACCGTTCAGATAAAGTTCTCAAATGTTCCCGTATTTTCCCCAGGAAATATGGGGGATACTTTCCTGGCTTCATTGCCCGGAGAGCTTCTATTGAGCTTAGACTGTCCGTGACAATGAAGTAATGGTCTTTGGGCAAGGTTTCAATGATCTCGAGGGTGTACTGAATAGCAGCTAATTCTGCGACGTAAACTGAAGCCGGATCACTGAGTTTGTACGAAGCGGTGATGTTCTGATTGAAGATACCGAAGCCTGTGGACTCGTTGATGTTTGATCCGTCAGTGTAAAACACTTTTTCACAGTTGACTGTTCTTAGTTTATTATAAAAAATATTAGGGGCCACTTGAGGGCGTATGTGATCCGGAATTCCACGAATCTCTTCTCTCATGGATGTGTCGAAAAACACAGTAGAATCAGAAGTATCCAAGAAATGAGCACGGTTGGAAACAAACGAAGAAGGATTAATATTCTGAGCCATGTAATCAAAATACAAGGACATAAAACGGGTTTGAGAATTAAGCTCAACTAACCTTTCGAAGTTTTCAATCACCATCGGATTCAAGATATCGCATCGGATAAGCAATCGGTATGAGAGATCCCAGAATCGATTTTTCAACGGTAAGACGCCCGCGAGCACTTCGAGACTCATCGTATGAGTCGATTGCATGCAACCTAAGGCAATACGCAAACAACGATACTGAATTCTTTCCAGCTTGATGAAATGAGTGTTCGCCGCGGATCGGAAGCAGAAGCATCCATATTCCATTACGGACAATATCGTTGTTTGGTAAAGCCTGATCAAGTCTCCTGGGTGGGCACCCCACCAAGTTCCGGTTATTGTGCGAAGAAAATTGATTCTCTGCTGGCATTTTTGTTTCAGATACCTAATGTGACATCCCCAGGTGCCTTTGGAGTCGAACCAGACCCCGAGATATTTGAATGTGAAGACCTGAGCTATGTTTTCACCCCCTAGTTGAAGCTGTAGTTGTGCTGGTTCTCGCTTCCTTGAAAATACAACCAACTCAGTTTTCTCCGTAGAGAACTCGATACCCATTTGAAGAGCCCATATGGATAAGTTGGCAAGAGTATCTTGTAACGGCCCTTGCAGATCGCCAGCTTTGGGTCCTATGATAGACACAACGCTGTCGTCGGCAAGTTGTCTTAGCGTGCAAGATGTATTGATACATTTATCGATGTCGTTTACGTAAAAATTGTATAAAAGGGGGCTTAAGCATGAGCCCTGAGGAAGACCCATGTAACTGAATCGTATTGTCGACAAATCACCATGCGCGAAATACATGTATTTCTCGGACAATAGATTGTACAAAAATTTATTCAAAATTGGTGAAAGACCATGCTGATGCAACTTCTCAGATAGGATATTTATGGAAACTGAGTCAAAAGCCCCCTTGATGTCTAGGAAAACTGATGCCATTTGTTCCTTACGAGCAAATGCCATTTGAATTTCTGTTGAGAGCAACGCAAGACAATCGTTCGTTCCTTTTCCTCTGCGGAAACCAAATTGTGTATCTGAAAGTAAGCCATTAGTCTCGACCCAATTGTCTAGACGAAACAGAATCATTTTTTCGAACAATTTCCGGATACAGGAAAGCATAGCAATCGGCCGATACGAATTGTGATCGGAGGCTGGTTTCCCTGGTTTTTGAATGGCAATAACTCTTACTTGTCTCCAGTCATGTGGGACAATATTATCCTCAAGAAGCCTATTGAATAAATTCAATAAGCGCCTTTTGGCAGAGTCAGGTAAATTTTTCAACAAGTTGAATTTGATTTTGTCTAACCCCGGAGATTTATTGTTACACGATAAGAGCGCAAGTGAGAACTCTACCATCGAAAACGGTATTTCGTTTGCATTTGACGTCGCGGCGCGGGAGATCCTCTGGTCCGGAGCAGAGTCTGGGCATACTTTTTTAGCGAAATCGAATATCCAGCGGTTAGAATATTCCTCGCTTTCGTTTGTGGTGTTTTTGTTGCGCATTCGTCGGGCTGTGTTCCAAAGAGTGCTCATCGATGTTTCTTTTGTTAATCCGTCGACAAACCGGCGCCAGTAACCGCGTTTTTTGCTTTAATTAAGTTCTTCATTTGCGTGTCTAACGTTGCGTAATTACGATAATTATCAGGTGTTCCATTGGCTCTACACTGTTTGAACGCGGAGGCTCTATCAGCGTTCAGTGATGAGCACTCTTTGTCCCACCACGGATTGGGAGGACGGATGTTAGTTTTCGCGCCAGGTACACGTTTCGTCTGAGCTTGAATCGCAGTATCGAGAATCAAGCCAGCCATAAACGTGTACTCTTCCTCCGGAGGAAGTTGTTGAGTTCTTTCAAGTTTCTCAGATATCGAGGTCGCATAGCTATTCCAATCAATATTTCGTGTGAGGTCGTACGAAACATTGATTGTCTTCGATGGTTTTGAGCCGCTGGTGATTGATATTACGATCGGTAGGTGATCGCTACCGTGGGGATCAGGAATTACCTCCCACGTGCAATCCAACCGTAGCGATGTCGAGCAGAGGGATAAATCCAGCGCACTTGGTCTTGCTGGTGGTGCAGGAATCCGTGTCATTTCTCCCGTATTCAAGAGTGTCATATTGAAGTTGTCGCAAATATCATGGATCATAGTTGATCTGTTATCATCGTGAAGACAGCCCCATCCCGTACCGTGCGAGTTAAAGTCTCCTAAAACCAACGTCGGTGCAGGAAGGAGCTCTACGATATCACTGAGCCGCCGATGCCCAACCGAGGCTCTTGGGGGAATGTAGATGGAAGCAATGCAAAGGTCTTTGCCTTTTACTGTTATTTGACATGCGACAACTTCAACGCCTGGTATCGATGGGAGGTTAATTCGATAGAAAGAATAGCACTTTTTGATCCCCAAAAGTACTCCTCCATAGGGATTATCTCGATCCAGACGAATAATGTTAAAATCGTGGAAGTTTAGGGGTACATCAGAAGTTAGCCAAGTTTCGCACAATGCAAATGCGTCACATTTCAGATTATTCACTAGAATTTTGAAAGGATCTATTTTCGGGGTGATACTTCTACAATTCCACTGTAAAACAGTGATTGAATCCTTAACCTCAAAGGGTGACTTAGCCATCGAAGGATACGATCGCTGAAAGAAGGGGCCAATTTGCAGTCATCTGCTTCAAATATGTTTTCACTGTAGGCATGAATGCAATTAAAATGCTTTTAAGAGGGTCAGATATGTTGAAATTTTTGAAGATCCAGTCGACAATATCTGAGAACTTGATAAGTCCAGCACTGAGTTGGTTCTCAGATAGATTTTCGGGGACGCTTGGGGGGTTTGATGTCCCAGGAAGTGGTGGGAATTCTTTCGTAGAATTTAGATTTCCTAGACCAGGAGCATTTTGCTTCGGTTTTGCTTTAGCACCACTTCCTCTAGCTGTAACTTCTGCCCTTCTGAGGATATCTTCGAACCCTTACTAGGAAGCTTGTGGGAGGATATATTTCTTCTCTTTCTATAGCTTTGAGGGACAGCCGAAGATGTACCTTCCAAAGGGTCGTCATAATCACTCTCGTCATTTGACAAGCAGGCATATGGGTTCGTTATTTGTTTGGGGGGAGTGGCACTCTTCAGCATATCGGCGAAAGAGCGTTTAGAATGTTCTTTCAGAGAACGCTTCATTCTGTCACCGCGAAGTCTATAAGCGGGACATGCCGAGAGGTCATGCGGACCCTCCTTACAATAGAGGCACTTTTCAGTATCCTTACCGCAAGAGCCATCCGCATGTCCTCCCCCACAGTTGGCGCACCGGGGCTTATTGCAGCAATGAGAAGCTGTATGCCCCAATTGTTTACAGTTGGTACAGTTCATTACTCGCGGTACAAAGAGACGAACGGGCAGACGAACCCGGTCCAAGAGGACGTAGTTGGGTAAAGCCGAGCCAGCAAAGGTAACTCGATAAGAATCTGATTGGGGATAAGATTTTGTTCCATCCCCGGCGATCGATACTGAATGCAAGCGTTTGCAATCCAGTATCTTGACATTCTTAAGTAAGGGGTCTTTAAAACAACCTGCTCCGTACTTAAGAATGTCCTCACAAGTCAGAGTCGAATCGGTTACCACGCCGTCTATTTCGACTTCACGAGCTGGTACGTACACGCGGTAGTCCCGCGTAAAGTGCTCATTTCGAACAATCTCGTTTGCCTGCTGAGAGCTGGTTAGTAAGACCCTGAGCTTGTCTGGTCGTACTTTATCTATTCTTTTTATAGTAGAATATCGCGAGGACAGGTCACGAGATATTTTCAAAGTATTCAATTTTTTGTCGTTTGATTTGGTCCGGAAATATACAGCATAAGGTCCGACCGGGAGTGCAAGCCCATCCGGATAGCTCTTAATGCGAATCTTACTGCTGTCAGCAGAAGTCTCCATCTGATCATCGGGAGGGTGAGGATCAGGTTCAGAGTTGCTCATGTCCTCACGGATAGTTGTGAGGATAAAATGATGAGGAACCGATAATAGAAAGGCGGGAGAATAAACAATGAGAAGACAGTACTTATCTTAAAATCCGGCTTATCGTCCACCAAGTTCTCGCTTTTGCAGATCGGTGTATCACCGCAGATGGTGTGTAAAAATCCTCCACGAGGAAAAAAAACACAATTGTCTATAATGTTCAACGTATAACGGCACTTTTCACCAGAACACAATATACAGTGATATCACAATAGCACCCGGCACTGGCCAACTGTGCCTATTGATACTAACACTCGCTAGCACACAGAGAGAGCAAAATGACCTTGAGAATGGATTAAAACGCTCGACTGTACAAATGTTAAGAGAAACGTAAATACGCATCCGATCACATCGACTGTTGATTTGGAACTGAAAATTATACTTATTTTGACAACATTAACAACAACTTCGTTAAGGATTTGACATTTTACAAAAGTGGCAAAGCTATTTGAATCGTACACTGAGAAAAAAATCGGGTTTCAAAATTTAGAGTCAATTTACAAAAAAACACCACTTTCAATTTTCAACTAAGCTTTCTCCCAAGGTAAGTTTTTATGGTCCCTTCCACCCATCCGTGTATTGTAAGGCGGTCAGTTTTAGGGAAAAAAACCTGTTTTAATCCACCTAGTGGTGTATCATATCAATCATACTATCATATATAATACTGTGGTATTCTTCAAAATAATTTTCTTCGATTCTTGAAAAGAATAACCGAAATCGGTTTGTTTGACCGTCTACTGATAAAAACTATCAATTGGAAAAGATTTGAGGTCGATTTTGAAATTTTTTAAAAGGTTTTTCCCCATTTTAGGTGATGGTATACCATTTTTAAAACACTTCACCCTATATTTCCGGATCCGGAAGTCGGATCCGCATGAAATTCAGGATTTACGCATGGGACCACAGGACCTTTCATATGAACCTAACTCCCGAACCGGAAGTCGGATCCAAATAATATTCAGGAATGTTTTATGGGACCACAAGACCTTTCATTTGAATCTAAGTTTGTAAAAATCGGTTCAGCCATCTCTGAGAAAAGTTAGTGCAAAAAAAAATGTTACATACACACATACGCACATACGTACACACACACACACACACGAGAGAGAGAGAGAGAGAGAGAGAGAGAGAGAGAGAGAGAGAGAGAGAGAGAGAGAGAGAGAGAGAGAGAGAGAGAGACATTTTGCGTACTCAACGAACTAAGTCAAATGGTATATGACATTCGGCTCTCTGGGCTTCGATTCAAAAGTCGATTTTCACAGTGCTTGCATAGCCTTTATATATGAAAAAGACAAAAGGAGAAATTTTGAGCAAAACGAGCATGAAAATGAATTTTTCGACTATTCCAAATATCATAAATTGTTTCTACGATGATTTTTACATAAGAAATACTCATTTTTTAAATATTTACTTAAATTTATTTGAAATTATTGAGCAAAATCGCGTTTTCAAGCTGTCGTCTCCCCACAGTGCATTATAGTGTTTGTTACGGAAATCAAGATTTTTTAAGCGCAACTGCAAATACCTTACCATATCAAAAGTTTTTTTGTGAATTCATCGGAAAAAGCAAGCTGCTGATAACCGATCTTCGCGTACGTTTCGTCGTCCATTAGGATGTAACTTTTCGCATTGTACAACTTTTGAGCACATATTTAAGCAACTAGATTCTGCTTTGGTGTCCTGTTTGTTGCTTACTGGTTCGGATATCTAAACTCAGAAATCCTTCTCACAGGCGAATTTCTCTATCTCTTAATCCGGTTTTGTCCCAATACTTCTCACCCGTTTGCATGTGGACGCAACCAAAAACCGTTGTCATTTCGCAATGGTTCAGAATCTGTCAATTTTTTTGGCTGCGTCCTGTTGTTTACACTCTTCTCTAACCACTTGTGCAGTTGTTTATTCGTTTTCATTAGTTTGCGTGGACTTTCAGCAGAACAACGTCGAAAAATTGTGTACAAATGGTGCACAGAACGCGGACTGTCTGAGAAAGATAGCAAAAATGGAAGGAGTAAGTGGAAAAGCCGTGCGAAAAGCAATCAGGAAGTTCGGTGAGGATAAAACCTTTGAGGATAAACCGAAAACGGGTCGAAAAAAAGGTCCTGCTAACCCTCAGTTGGCGTTCGAGCAAAAGAAGGAGGTTTCCGTTCGGGATGTGGCCAAAAAAGTGGGCACTTCGAAGTCAAATGTTCTTCGTGCTAAGGAACGTTTGAATCTTCGAACCTATAAGAAGCCGAAACAACCAAAACGTTGCTGGAAATTTGATCTGCATAATCATGGACGACGAAACCTACGTGAAACTCGATTACAAATCCTTGCCGGGACCACAATATTATACGGTGCGAAAAAGACAAGTGTTAAACCAGTCCGATACATCGATTGAAGTCGAAAAATTCTGTAAGAAAGCTATGATCTGGCAAACGATTTGTAGCTGCGGTAAGATTTCAAAACCCTTCATCACCACTGCTTCAATGAATAGCGAAATATACATCAAGGAATGTTTAAAAAAACGACTTCTACAGATGATTCGAAGCCACAAGGATCCTGTTGTCTTCTGGCGAGATCTTGCTTCTTGCCACTACTCGAAATCAACGGTAGAATGGTATACTACCAAAAATGTCTCTTTCGTCCCAAAAGACATGAATCCACCAAATTGCCCACAACTTCGACCAATTGAGGAATTTTGGGCATTAACGAAGGCACATCCTTAGAAACATGTCTCGGCAGCCGAAACCATTCAACAGTTCGAAAAAGATTGAAAAAAAGTGTCAAAACTTGTCGCCAAAAAGTCTGTACGGAATTTAATGAGGAACGTTCGCAAGAAGGTGCGCCAGCTAGTCTCCAATGGCTAAGTAGCAAATGTTGAGAATAATATTCTGTTGTTGTTGTCTAATATTATCAGTATGTTATATTGAAATAAATTTAAATATCCAACACTTGTAAATTATTTACAGCGAAATCTAAGTGCATTCATCCTTTTTGGGACAGTCTTTACAGGATTAACAAATATCAAATGAAATCGAGCAGAACAATGAAAGAAGAGCGATATTGCAAGATGTGACGTGGCAAGAGAATGACGCAATTTCGCCTGCAAAATTGTGACAGTTGCCGGAGTCTTTCCAGGCTGATGCCGGCTGCCAGAATTTCTCACAAACGGGCAGTAGCTTCCGTTTCTTAGTTTTCCTACAACGCTTGCTGTAATCCTGCCGATCGATACCGGTCACGAAAATGTTTTCAAAAAACGCAGTCGTTTAAGACAATTTAAACGACTGCGATTTTAGAACTGGAACACGTCGGGTTTTTTTCAAGTAAATATCCAAAATTAATTTTTGGTTGACGGTTTTCAGTAAGAATTCGTTAAAACGAAAATAATCGTGACGAAATTTTCAGAACTAAAAGAGGAAACATTTCAAAACAAACTGCTGTCAAAACATTCCAGATCCGACAGCTCGAAGCGATACAGTAAATTAAACAGTGAGTCCAGATTATTGAATGACTCAAGCTTTGGATTCTTCAGTGTGTGGCGGTTAGAATCGATAACGCAGCGATCTTTCGAATGTTTACGACTCGAGCTCGTGTTCATTTTTACCTCAATTTAGGAAAAAACTGATAAATATTGGATACTTTTAAAATTAGCTCATGCAAACAATTCGAAACTAATTTCTTTTTCATTCCTTTTTTCTCGTTACAGGTAAGCATCCTAATGAACTGTCGAAGGAATTTCTGATAGTGAGTATAAAAAAACTCTTTTACTGTTTTTATTATCTTCTAATTCGAAACAAAGTACTTAATTGTCGATCACCAATAACGATCCGACACGAAGCATTCAAACTTCCTACCTACCGCCCATACACTCTTGTATAAACTCTTCCAGTTCAAAAAAACAAAACCAATAACCGTGAAAATCGCTCGAACAACCCACGCCATGGTCGCTGTCAGTTCTTTTTCAGTTCAGCCGAAAACTGATGACTTATGACTCATCGCCTACCGCCGCCAACGTCAGCCTTCCGCTCCAGGAACACCACTTATGTCTGTGTGTTTGTCAGTTCGTTTGTTTTGCTAACAGTTTTTTCGCTCTGTCAAACTTGATAATATTGCAATTCCTACCGGGTTCCGTAACAGGAAATCATCATCATCGGACTGCACTGTAGTCAGCCGCCGTTGTTCTGTTTTTTTTTCTCCGCTGCACAATGCCCGATGGCAGTAGGCGAGACCACGAAAATGGAAATACAGTCGGTTTCGGTGCAGTGTGAAATCGAAAAATTTTCTAGTATTTTGATTTCCGTATAGAAATGTGTCAATATGCAATATGTCGTCTTGAATCACAAAAAATTTTGAGCTTATAAAACGAAAATTTCCCGGCTAGACCTCCCGATAAATGAGCCCCGCACTGTAGTTATCTATTTCCCGAGCACTGCGCAGAGCCCGCACTCACCTTTGCCGAATATTGAACGGCATGAACTTGAACTACTAACAATACTGTCGAACTGCGCCAACAACCGTGTTTTTGGGGTCGCTCTCTGATGGTGCACGAGAACACAAAAAAAAAACCTTCCAACGAATGTTAATTCTCTTTTTTGTGCTGTTCAATATTTTAGACAGCTCCAAACTGCACTAAAATCCGATAGCCGCTTTGTAGTCGCTCGAAAATAGCTGACTAATTGTACTGTAGCAAAAGATTGGTTGCATTTGCAACATCGTTGCATCGCCCCCCCCTCGGGTACGTGATTTGAGTAAATTTCCTGAGAACCGGGAAAAAAAAACGCCGGCACTTACCTAATGGCAGCTATAATACCAATAATTTCTGTGTCGGCGTATCGCTTCCGGGAATCGTGTACAAATGTCACATTAACTGCGGGGGAAAATTACTTGTTCGATCATGTTCTAAAGAACAATTGCCTACTGCGTTTTTCTGCCCGAGCTAGCAATGAATGGCGTGTCGTCTCACCTTGTTTTTCCCCAACTTCGCCACCAGCATGACAAAGGTTCTCAACTGTAGGGAAGCTATTATTTACCCGGTTGAAAGTGATACTTTTTTTCCCCGGAATGCATTGATACAAACGTGAAACTAATTTCTTCGACGGTGTCGGAAGGAAGATTTTCCCTTCCAGGGGTGTTGTCACAGCGGTCAAAAGTAAATGGAAACCGTTTTGAGTTCGCTGGAATTTTTCTACTGCTAAGTACTTTGCACAACGGGGTCTTGAAATAAAATAACAACTGGAGTTTTGATGAAGGACTTATTTTAGATCTTGACTATTACTTTTATAACTTTCTATACTGCCTTTTGAAGATTCTGCGTAAAACTAAATTTAACATAGCTTATCCTGTCATCACTCATTTTTTTCACTCCAATACTCGCCCGGTAAAGATATTTGGTAGGTTATTTCCATCTAAATTTAATGTTAAAATATTTGAGATTTTGGTGTGCTCCTTTGGTCACTAACAAGAACTCTTTGGTGTACTGAAGCTAAACTGCCCAAACGAGTCTTACCGTAGCTTTCCCGTGATTGCCAAAACAATAACCCCAACCAAACCAATAACAGTACGACACAAATATTTTTTTTTTAAATCGTTCATTTAAAATTCATTTCACCCGAAACTGCTTCACTGGAAGTCGTTTCACCGAAACCCACTTGTACGCGACGGGTAGATTTCCCCCCAGACGGCTGGCTATGTCTGCCAGCCATTTTTTGCCGGAATTTTGCCAGAATTCCGGCAAAAGTCTGGCAACAATGCAACAACCGTTTCCGGCAGGGAATTTCGCCTAGCGGTTATTAACGGTTCTTCTCTGTCGGATTCTTGCCATACAAGATTAGCGGAACCGTTTTGAATCAGTTCTACATTTCAAGCGTCTTGGTTTTATTTTTTCAATAAAAAGTACATATGAAAGGCAATAAGTTATTGCCCTTCATATATACTAATCATGTAAAGTGTTATTGCCAAAAACATTGCTTTCTCACTACCAAACATACCAATATTTCAATCTCATTTACCTCGTCTCAAGATTCGTTTTTTGTACGTACATGCGGGATTGACGAATATCAAATAAAGTCCAATAAAATAGGAAAGAAAAAAGAAATAGGAGGAAAATAAACAAGACACGTACGGCGAGATAATGACGCAATTTCGCCTGGACAATTTTGCCAGCAGCCGGAATGCAGCCAACCTTCTGACAGTTGCCAGAATTCCTCACAAGCGGGTAGCTGTTCCAGTAACTTGAAAACCGTTTCGCTGACAGTGGTTTTATGGTCGAAAGAAATTCGTCGAATGAATGGAAAAAAGTTTCAACTATTATTTTAAAAAAAAACGAGATTCGAAATTAAAAGTTATTATTATTATTCTAATGCTAGTTGTTTATGTCCAACAATCAAAGCATGATTTAGTGTCACCAAAGCTGAAAGCCGAAAGCTTTGAAGAAAAAAATTGTCTTTTCTCCTAAAACCAATTTTGTCCATTTCGGCGAAAGCAATTTCGTTGCAAGCCGTTTCGCCGTAGGCCGTTTTACCGAGGAAGTAAATATGCAATCGTTCCTTTATTATTAAAAAAGGAAGTTTTAAAAAACTTTTACCAATAATTTCCAACATTTTACTAGTGACATAATTCCAGATCTTTTTTAATCAATATATTTCATAATCTCCCAAATCAGAGAAATTGACATAAAGCAGTTTCGAAAAAAGGCCGTTTCGACATAAAGCAGATGCGAAAAAAGGCCTTTTCAACATAAAGCCGTTTCGATAAAAGACCGTTTCGACATAAAGCCGTTTCGACATAAGGCCCTTTCGACATAAAACCGTTTCGACATAAAGCTGTTTCGACATAAAGCCGTTTCGACGCAAGGCCGTTTCGACATAAAACTGCTTCGACATAAAACCGTTTAGACATAAGGCCGTTTCGAAAAAAGGCCGTTTTGACATAAAGCCGTTTCGGTATAAGGCCGTTTCGACATAAGGCCGTTTCGACATAAGGCCGTTTCGGCATAAGACCGTTTCGACATAAGGCCGGTTCGACAAAAGGTCGTCTCGAGAAAAGGCCATTTCGACATAAAGCCATTTCGATAAAAGGCCGTTTCGACATAAAACGTATAAGGTCATTTCGACATAAGATCGCTTCGACATAAGATTATTTCGACAAAACGTCGTTTCGATATTAGTCCGTTTCACCTTAAGGCCGTTTCGCCATAAAGCCGCTTCGCCATAAAGCCGTTTCGATATAAAGCCGTTTCGAAAAAAATCCGTTTCGGTATGAGGCCGTTTTAACATAAAGTCGCGTCGACGTAAGTTCATCTTGATATAAAGCCGTTTCGACATAAAGCCGTTTCGACAAAAGGTCGTCTCGACAAATGGCCGCTTAAGTATAAGGCCCTTTCGACATAAAGCCGTTTCAAAATAAGACCGTTTCGACATTAGGCTGTTTCGACATAAAGCCGTTTCGACGCAAGGCCGTTTCGACATAAAACTGTTTCGACATAAAACCGTTTAGACATAAGGCCGTTTCGAAAAAAGGCCGTTTCGGTATATGGTCGTTTTGTCGTAGTCCTTTTCACCATAAGGCCGCTTTGCCTAAAGGCCGTTTCGCTTTGAGATCGTTTCACCTTAAAGCCATTTTGTCACAAGGCTTTTTCGACATAAAGCCGTTTCGAAAAAGAGACCGCTTCGACATAAAGCCGTTTCGAAATAAGGCCGTTTCGACAAAAGGTAGTCTCGACAAAAGACCGTTTAGGTATAAGGCCGTCTCGACATAAGGCCGGTTTTCGCCATAAAGCCATTTCGACATAAGATCGTTTCGTTTTAGGACCGTTTCATCTTAAAGCCGTTTCACCTTAAAGCTGTCTTGACATTAGGCCGTTTCGACAGAGTCGCTTCTAAACAAAGGCCGTTTCGACATAAAGCCGTTTCGACATAAGACCGTTTCGTCAAAAGGTCGTTTCGACAAAATACCGTTTAAGTATAAGGCCCTTTCGACATAAAGCCATTTCGAAATAAGGCCGTTTCGACATTAGGCCGTTTCATCATAAAGCCGTTTCGACAAAAAGCCGTTTCGACAAAAGACCGTTTAAATATAAGGCCTTTTGACATACAGCCGCTTCGAAATAATGCCGTTTCGACGTTAGACCGTTTCTACATTAGACCGTTTCGACATAAAGCCGTTTCGACATAAAGCCGTTTCGACAAAAGGTCGTTTCAACATAAGAACGTTACGACATAAAGCCGTTTCGAAAAAAAGACCGTTTCAACATAAAGCAGTTTCGGCATAAGGCCGTTTCGACATAAAGCAGTTTCGAAAAAAAGGCCGTTTCGACATAAGGCCGTTTCGAAACAAAGGACGTTTCGTCATAAGGCAGATTCAACATAAAGCAGTTTCGGAATGAGGCCGTTTTGACATAAGGCCGTTTCGACATAAGGCGCCGTTTCGACAAAAGGCCTTTTCGACATAAATCCGTTTCGGCATAAGGTCGTTTCGACATAAAGCCGTTTCGAAACAAAGGACTTTTCGTCATAACGCCGTTTCAACATAAAGCAGTTTCGGCATAAGGCCCTTTCGACATAAAGCCGCTAAGATAACATAAACATAACATATAGATTGCTAAGAGTACTCTAAAAATCGAAAGAGAAAGTAAACTAAGAAATACTGTTATTCGCACTTAGGGCGTGATAAAAAATTTTAGACAGATTTGTCATATTTCTCGCTAGAAAGTTATCACACACTGAAAAAAGAAAACACACGTCAAATGTATCTGTTTTAATACGTAAGATGTGTGTAACGAAATATGTTTTATTGTTATATGAAATCCACTTGAAATTTTGTAAGGTATACTTGCAAACAATTGCTGAAGCAATAAAATTTATTAGTGAAACATACAAATATAAACCACATTCACTTCTACTTATGTTTTGATGTGAATTGCATTTGAGTCAAGACTATAACTTTTTTTCAGTCAGTATTTTTAGGTGTTTTGCATTTGACAACCGGAACTTCCACAATTATTTAAAACATCCACTTTTTTACTGCTTAAAAGTACACGCGTGTTTCAGTTCCATAACTCTAGAACAAAATTCATGAACTGAATTCATGATCAGAATTTAGAAACGGTATTTTATAACTAAATTAAGTTCCTGGACGGGGGCGGGCTTAGCATGATGAGTTATTCGATGCCTTTGATGCAGCCCATCCGAGCTCGATTCTCAACCCCGCACTAAGGGTCAGAAAGTTTATCTGACTCGAAGAGGCGAATGGCCTTCCTGGTCCTAACACCAATCAACTAATATGACCGATCGAAAATACGAAAAGAAGCATGTCAGTTTTATTCGTATTCACGTCCTCTAGTTATATCTATGACATTCGCCGCCCGCCTTTTTTCCATTCGAAATGCGAGAGAACTCATGACTTGAGTAAAGTTTACTCAAATCTATACACAGTTGGAAAAAGTCATCGTATTCCACACAGATTTATATTCAAGTACATGTAAAATCTATATATATAAAAATGCAGAGATCATTCTTTGTAATCGCATCACGTAAGAACGGATGGACGGATTGAGATGCTGTTTTTTTTGTTTGATCAGTTTTTACCCCCACCGGGTTCGTACATCAAAAAAATTAGGAAAACTTACCGGAAAAGTGGGAAAAACCAATAAAGTTATTTTGTATGGACAATGGAATTTTCCACTGAAAAAGTCGCCAATGATTGCTAGATCTACAATTGATGTTTGGCGCGCAAGGAGATGCTCAGTATTTCGCCGTTGAAGAAAAGAATACTAGATCGTTGTAAAATCGTTTGGCGCGCAACGAGTAGATTTTGGTGGAGATTTTACATGCATGATTGATTCGTCATTTGGAAACACGTGCTTAATAGGGTATCAAAATCATTACTTGCCAAATGACTGTTTTAGCTATACCGTAAACAGAAACACAAGTTCTAATGTCATTTACCAGTAGATGTATTTAGATGAATTATGCTGGCCATCGTGGGCGTGAGTTGAACAAATCAAATAATGTAACGATTTTTTTACGTATCAATGATAGGATTCTGCTGTTGAAATAATGAGTTCAGATGAAAATATTTCCCTTGCATTTAGCATGCTGACGTTTGTTCAGCCGATTCGAGTGAGTTTTCAAGAGTGGTTTACTTCAAAACGGATGGTATTCATGACATTTGTAAGCTGCTTAAACCAAATCATTTCATTTTCCCAACTTTGGATTATTTGACGAATTACCATATGCGAATCGTGAATATCATATCTGAAGGAGAAATCGTGGCATGTAAGAACCATTAGTTGTGAGAACTGCTGTTTTATACATTGGCTTAAACGATAAGAAGAATACTGGTATAATCACTCCTCATGTTCACTCCGCTAGAACAGAATATTGATTCTCAGGACTGAATACTAAGCAAACCGATGTGGTGGCTCGACAAATGAGAGGCCTTTTGATACAATTCTTGAACGAATATAGCGTTCATGTCAAAGTTAATGGACACAATATTAAATAAAAGGGTAATTTGAACTTTCGAATGTCCAAGTATTTTTCATTTTATCGCTAATTCGTTAATCGAAAATTGATCCTGTCATTATCCTGCTACGAACATTCATCAAACACGACTAAGTAATATCACTAGCGGTGAAGTAGGTTATGGACAACCGTTCAAAATTAGTTTATTTATTTCGATAATCCCTAAGGATTTGCTATTAAATTTTAAACGTGTTCAGTACATGCTTATCTTGGTCATCTCTTTTTCATCCATCTGTTAATTTATTTATTTGTATATTTAGAAGCAAGGGAAAAGCCTGCTGGAGCTGAGATTTTGGTTCTCCTTCTCCAGCAGGCATAAAACCTTTTCATCTTTTGTATCAACAAATAACATATGACCAAATGATACATAACGAATCTTAAATTACCCTTATTTAAACTACAAAGCTAACTAACAACTATTCATATTGACTAATTATCCTAATAAAACTAGCGGGAAAATATTTGGAGAAAACGGATTTTAATGGCGTTACGAGATAAATTGAAATTAAATCCATCAGAACAAGTATTGAATACGCGACATATACAGGGTCCGGCACTCGAAGTATAACCAACTTCAGACCGCTCGCGCAGCTGACGCACGGGCATCAGCTCTCTAGAAATTTGCTAAATGACAGTTCGGAGTTGTATTGTTTACAAGCGCAAGAAAGCATTTTGCCAAAAGTGAACGCGAAAAAAAAATCTTGACTTGAGAGAGCGAAGGAGTTGCTTCGTTTGGCCGAAAGCGGTCAATTTCCGAACATTGTATTTTCTGACGAGAAAATTTTTCCAATTGAGCAATTCGTAAACTCTCAAAACGATAGGGTTTACTTGACCGACCGTTCATACGAGAATTTGAGTCATGGATTGGCCACCAGGAGGCAGCACATGCAACAGATAATGGTTTGAGCCGCTGTAACCGCAGATGGGCGCTCTCCAATCGTTTTCATCGAGCCTGGCGTCAAGGTAAATGCGACATATTATCGGGAAAGTATTCTGGAGGTTGCTTTGAAGCCGTGGGCAGACAAACATTTCGGTGGCAGACCATGGACGTTTCAGCAGGACTCGGCACCGTCTCACAAAGCTCGAGTGAACCAAGAATGGCAGAAAAACAACGTTCCGAACTTCATCACGTCCACACAATGGCTCTCGAATTCACCAGATGCGAATCCAATGGATTATTCTCTTTGGGCCATTTTGGAGAGCAAAGTCCGAACTAAAAGATACACCAGTCTCGAGGCGCTGACAAAGTTATTGTCCGCGAGTGGGCCAAAATACACCTGCAAGTCACATTCGGGCAGCTTGCGATTCGTTTTTTGACCGTCTCAAGGCCATAGTCAAGGCAAAAGGTGGTCATATCGAGGAAAAGTGAATTGATTCTGAATTTTGTATTATTTTTACACATTTTGTACTTTGAATTAAGTAAAAGTAATTTTCCAAACTGAATTTATGGCCTTTTTAATAGGTTACACTTCGAGTGTCGGACCCTGTACTCGAAAACGGTTCAATGAACCCATAGTTAGTTCTAGCACGAGGAATTCTGAGAAAGGGATTAAACCGCAAATTACGCCGAATAATGTCAAAACTTAGCTGTTGTAGGAGATCTGCACTATCAATTCGAGATTGGATGAGGTCCGCGACGAAAACAGCTTTTTGTGTATCACGGCGGACAGATAGCAAATCGAAGTGTATGTCTACAACGATTTTCGTAGCTTGGAAGATTAAATGGATCTCTCCAGGGCAGGCGACGCAAAGCAAAACGAATGAACTTGCACTGAACAGTTTCAATGCGTAGCTTATCTGTTTGATAATATGGTGCCCAAACAACAACAGCATACTCGCGAACTAGAGCGCAATATAACGATTTCAGGCAGTATATGTTATTGAAATTTTTTGAGATGCGAAAGATGAATCCTAGAATCTTTAATGCTTTAGAGAGGGTATATTCTATGTGATCTTTGAAACTAAGTTTTGAATCCAATAACACTCCTAGATCCTTAATTGATGTCTCCCGTTTTAGTACAGCTTGCGAAATAGTGTAATCATACATGATCGTGGTTCGTTTGCGAGAGAAGGAGATAACGAAGCATTTGAAGGCGTTGATAACCATTCTGTTGACGTTGCACCAGTTAGAAAATACATCCAACTGTAACTGCAAGAAATTTGAGTCTTTCAGATCTTTGATAAGATGAAACAGCTTGAAATCGTCGACGAATGATAGCTTCATACATTGCAATGCGAAATTCAGATCATTTAGATATAGCAAAAATATGAATGGTCCTAGATGGCTTCCCTGAGGAACGCCAGAGCTCACGATGAATGATGGAGTAACGCAGTCGCTAAATTTCACGGTCGTACTACCAGTCAAATATGATTCAATCCAATCCATCATCCCACATGTCGAATCTTTAGTTTGAGAGAGATCTACAATCTCTGTTTAATACACTGACTCGAAGGATGAGATGGCAAACGGTGTATTTGTTTAGTTTTTGCGTAACAAAAGCATTGAACATATCCACAATAATTCTTGATGATATTTCTTCTTCGGGACGAAGTTATTGTGTTGGATATGAATTTGTCGTAATTCGTTTATTGTAAGCCAAGTAATCAGTAAAATAATGGAAAGAAACATTAACGTTTGGCAACTCTGCTGTTCGAAAACACAAATTTAAAAAAATAATTTCAGGCGAGACGAAGTTCGACGGGTCAGCTAGTTGTAAATAAAAAAAAAACAAAAGATCGCTAGCAACAGCCCGACTTGAACTGAGAAACATTAGACCATAAAGCATGTCGGTTAATCGATTGAACCATAGAAGCCCATATCCGCTTGATGAATAATTGATCCCTATATAAATCCATACAACGGCACTTGGTAGCCGAGTGCAAATTACACTCGGAGCCTATATAATTCTGTGCGAGTGGTATTTTGTGTCATTTGAAAAGTTAAGTAGTTATGAATTGTAGAATTATGTCACCTGTAAAATTTAAATTTTTTTCCTGTGTATACTTAAATTTTTACATATTGTTCCTGTTTATGAATTTGAGTAATCGTAACTCAAACCATGAGTTATGTTCAAAGAGAACTAAGAATAAATATATGCATCAACACGACGACACTTCAAAATGACATGTTATGACGTTGGTCTATCTCACACATTATAGATAAACATGTCTACACCGAAAATTAAAATAGAATGACATTGCAACACACTGGACATTTATGTTTTGAATCACAAATACGTTTAGAAACTTGAAATTGATTGAGTGAAACGCATTTTCCAAAAGTGTCGATTTTTAGCAGTGCAGTAAAACGTTGTAAGCGATCGGTGATGCGCAGAGAAATTAGTACTTACCGAGAATATTTTCCCGAAAATGATGTGAAATACTATGTAATATCTATGTACTGAAACTTTACCTAAGACCTGATACCGTTTATATTGTGGATTACGATTTGGCATCCTTCCGTGACGAGACCAGCAAAGAAAGAAGAGGAATACACTGAAAAAGTACTAAATAAATATAGTTACCATTGAACTAAAGACTGTCCCAGAAAAAATGGACGCACTTTGATTTCGCTGTAAATAATTCACAAGTGTTATTCAAATTTTATTCGATATACTGATAATATTAGACTACAACAACAGAATATTATTTTCAACATTTGTTACTTAGCCGTTGTAGACTAGCTGGCGCACCTTCTTGTGAACGTTCCTCATTAAATTCCGTACAGACTTCTTGGCGACAAGTTTTGACACTTTTTTCCAATCTTTTTCGAACTGTTGAATGGTTTCGGCTGCCGAGACATGTTTTCTAAGATGTGCCTTCGTTAACACCCAAAATTCTTCAATTGGTCGAAGTTGTGGGCAATTTGGTGGAATTATGTCTTTTGGGACGAAAGTGACATTTTTGGTAGTATGCCATTCTACCGTTGATTTCGAGTAGTGGCAAGAAGCAAGATCTGTCCAGAAGACAACAGGATTCTTGTGGCTTCGAATCATGGGTAGAAGTCGTTTTTGTAAACATTCCTTGATGTATATTTCGCTGTTCGTTGAAGCAGTGGTGATGAAGGGTTTCGAAATCTTACCGCATCTACAAATTGCTTGCCAGACCATAGCTTTCTTACCAAATTTTTCGACTTCAATCGATGTCTCGGACTGGTTTAACACTTGCCCTTCTTGCACCGTATAATATTGTGGTCCCGGCAAGGTTTTGTAATCGAGTTTCACGTAGGTTTCGTCGTCCATGATTATGCAGTTCAAATTTCCAGCAAGAATCGTATTGTACAGCTTTCGAACCCTCGGCCTGATCGATGCTTCTTGTTTCGGACGACGTTTTGGTTGTTTCTGCTTCTTATAGGTTCGAAGATTTAAACGTTCTTTAGCACGAAGAACATTTGACTTCGAAGTGCCCACTTTTTTGGCCACATCCCGAACGGAAACCTCCTTCTTTTGCTCGAACGCCAACTGAGGGTTAGCAGGACCTTTTTTTCGACCTGTTTTCGGTTTATCCTCAAAGGTGTTATCCTCACCGAACTTCCTGATTGCATTTCGCACGGCTTTTTCACTTACTCCTTCCATTTTTGCTATCTTTCTCAGTGACAGTCCGCGTTCTGTGCACCATTTGTACACAATTTTTCGACGTTGTTCTGCTGAAAGTCCACGCATTTCGAAACAAACTAATGAAAACGAATAAACAACTGCACAAGTGGTTAGAGAAAAGTGTAAAACAACAGGACGCAGTCAAAAAATTGACAAATTCTGAACCATTGCGAAATGGCAGCGATTTTTGGTTGAGTCCATACTTCCTAGGACAGTCTTCGGGGTATACGCCACTGCTAAACTGTAACGTTTTATAACTCGTTTTCGGTGTGTTAATTAAAACAACGGTCGATTAGTTTTACCAAATTTTACCCAATCAAATTCAGAAAACAACTAATATTTTAGTTGTTTTGCGATTGCTGGCTTTTCCGTGCGACTCGGATCGGTTTGGAATCGGTTGTTGCGTCTGATTCGGAATCCATTTGAAAATCATACTGAGCTACGAATCAAATTCCAGACGAGTTGACTGGGTTCTATGTCACTGTCAGAGCCGAGTTGCTAATTTCCCAGATTTATACTAAGACGGTCAGAATTTTCCCATTTCGTAATATCAGTTTTCTTTGTTTTACTTTAAATGAAACGTTTATCATTTCTCTTATTTAACTTGATAGTTTTTGCGAACGTGTTTATGAACATTTTTTAACCAGATAATTCACATTTTGGTTACTCCGTAATCAAAATATGTGCGAGTTTGATTTTTCGGAATAATCTTCCCCCCTTCCCCTCTGGCACATAAAGTGGCGAACTTAGCCCCGCTTTGAAACTCTCCAGCAGCCTCGTTTTTATGCCCCCCTCCCCCTCCGTCTCGTCCACGGTTCAACAAAGTGTATGCTATTTTTGTTTGCGCTAGATCGCAACAAAGAAATCGTCAGTGACATAGTATGTCATGACGGCATCACGAAACGCCCGATGCTCTGGTAGGAGTGTGTGGTGCGACGGGGGTGGGGCAACACTGCAATTACCGTCCGCTAAGCGGCGGTAATTGCAATTCAAGGAATTTCGTTTTGAACAGGTCTCTTGCCATACTGACGGGGTTAGTCGCTTTGAGCTTTGTGACACAGCCGAGTTGTTGTTGTAGCTGGGAAACATGACCGACCGTGGGGACCGCGGTGAGGGAAACAATTTTGCCATTGTTTTTTGTTCTGGTTTGCAGTAACAGTAAGCCAGCGGGCCGCCACCCACGGTGGTGAGCCGGAAGAGAACAACCATCCTTCATTATCGACACGCAGAGGGCCAATCAAAGCGGGCAGAGTGCACCTGAAGCACATACAAAAGCTAACTAACCGGGAATGGACGGGAAAAAACCTGGTTTCGTTTTCCAGGGAAACCCAGGGCTGTTGTTGTATTATTCACACACGCAGCTCATTGCCGGGGTCAGTTCGCGCTGCTGCCTCTGCTGCTGCTGTAAGGAGTTCAACGTACGGTTTTCCGATTCCTGGAATCGAAACCGGCACTGACTAGCGTGACTGGCGCTCGAAAGGGTTCCGGTCAACAACCCATATGTGGTCGGTGGTCAGTTAGATAAGATCAAAAAACAGCGAACGAGTGAGCAGCTCTAGGGGGTCATACACCGACGTAAAACAGTAGCATATGCGCCGCGTTGAAACCGACATAAATCGATATACTCATCCAAGCAGGCCAATGAACCTCCCCCCATTCCCGGCCGATTTATTACGCGATCTTTTTCTCTCTCTCTCTGGCTCGCTCACTTACACAATGCAAAGGAACTCTGAAGTGGAGTAGCTACTGGAAAGGCCTTTAACCTTCGCGAAAATAGAAAAAAAAAATCGAATCGATTCCATCCTCGACCGGAGTCCGGTTGGAACACGAAAACCTGTTTGATCGCGTTTACGCATTCAACCTCTTCGGACCAATCGATCATAATCTGGGGCTCGTGATTCATCCCACGATGATGGGGACCCGGACATATTGATTCTACCGGTACGATCGAGATTTCGAGGGAGACACGGGACGCTGAATGACGTTCTTTGTTTGCCGTTGAAGGGAATGCGTCACGCATCGAGCGATTCCCGATCCCGCGCGCCTAGCAGCAGCCTTGACGCGATGAAACATACAATTAAACGCGAGAGGGAAATGCCCGGGACGCGCCCGAGATCACCTACACAGATATAGACTGACAGACCGACCGGCCGGCCGGCTTTACCGAGCCCTCCGCATTTGGTCTGGTCTGGTCTGGACACCGATCGTATGAAATTCAAAACAAATTCTCAAAAAAATGCTCTGCGGCTCGGCGAGGCGAGGGGAAACGAACGAGAAGTTAAAAAGAAATCCCGATGAAAACAACAAAATTGCTCTCGAATCGACTACGCCACAGTGCGCGGTAGGAGGTCTGCGCGGGGGTGTTTGAAACAAAACGATCCAAAGTTCAACATCCGCGCAAAGGCATCGCCCTTACGGACTTACGCGGCGGGTGCATCATCATCATCATCATCATCATCATCATCAGCCGACCGGCTCGTCGTGATCGTAATTTTTCTTTTCTTACATTTTCCGTTGCTCCTCCTCCTCCTCCTCCTCTTCTTCACCGGTATCAGACACTGTCCTTTCCATGATCGCATCATCATCTTCTCCGAAGGGGTCGTTGTTATTGTTTTGGTTACGTTCGCGGCGGACGATCAGCCTGCAGTAGGCGGCAGGGGCGACGAGGCGACGAGGCGAACGGAAAGCGCGAAGGATCGAAAGAGAAAAGCCAAAAAAGGAAGGTCTGCCACCAGCAGTACCTGTTCTGGATCATCGCCGGGCCGGGCAATGAACCGTTGAAACTCGGTGGGCAGTAGTGGCTCGATTTTAAGCGGGAATGTTTTTATTTAGGGGTTTTTCTAGCATAAACCCATAAATAATATCGGTGCAAAAAGTCACCTTAACTTAAGGGATTTCTAGCAGTTCAACATAAACTGCTAATGCACTGATGAGTCGAAGACGAAACGCTGACATAAACGGATTTCCGCCGAAAAATTGCGCACTCACTGTATTCCGTCGAGAAAGGAACTGTTGAACTTTTAACGATCAACGCGATCAAGGTTACTGTCGGTGGGAACGAACGGGAAGTGGAGGGAAGGAATGGTGTTGCATCGGGAGGGGCTTCGGCAGCAGCAGCAGCAACAGTCATTCCGACAGGTAGTCGCGTAGTTTTTCCTTTCAACGTGAAGTTCAATGACCACATACTGCCGGGCCAGAGGCGATCCTCACGATCTCCGGCTGGTTCTTGATTTATTTTTTTTTGTGTGTTCGGTTTCTCCTTGTCCGAACTTGCGCTGCCGGGGGAGAATGTCCTTTTGTTTGCTTCGTCCAGTCGATGCCCTCGGTTCTTATCACACTCACTCACAAAACACACGCCGACTCTCCGACCGGACACTAATCGTTGTTGTTTTGTTCACCTTTCAATCGTCTTTTCCAGGCAATAGCTATTATTAAAATTGCCCTTGCAGGTTCGGAAAGTTTCATTCACCTTCGGACGATTCGCAGACGAAGACGAAGACGAAGAAGAAGAAGAATTAGACGTTCACATTTGGGAATTACACGGAACGGGTAAATTTTCGTTCATTGGAGTTTCAAGCCCTACGGGAAAATCTACGTCATCGGACATTTTTATTGTGCAACATTTTGCCTACGCAGCAGCCGCCAACGCCTCCCTCCCGTTTTCTCGGTCAAATCCTGTCGGCTACCGTTCGAGATCCGAATCCCATCGAGTCCTGGTTGGCCTTTGTGCCCACACTTGATGCGTGGGCGTGTGCCATTGTATTTCACCCACTCAAGCCTCTGCACGCTGACGATGTCTGGGCGGATGTTGACAACTGGCGCCGGTTCTCGGCTATCCCACATCCAAGCAGGCGTGGGATTTTACGGTGGTATTTTGTATGGTTATTGCCGGCGGCGGAAACGTAAAATGTTGACTTCCCACGTGGAGAAACCACATGCGTTAGAATTTTAGTGGAACTATGCTGATTTTTTTTTAGTTTTAGCACTATTGAGTGTCAAAATGTCATTTCTAAACTGTAACAATTGAATAAGTTTTTCAGTCGATTCTAATCCTAATACCGAGGTACAGTGCTACTGAAAAGTTATGTCATTTTAGGTAAACTTTCATATCAACTAGTGGCACGATTTAAGCTGCTTTGTCATTTATTTATTCGAAGATGAAAGAAATTTGAGTATTTTTGAAAATATTTCATCAATCCGGATCCCAGTCCAAATAGCATATGTTCAGGGTGGCAAGTGACCGGGAAAATCGGGAAAACCGGGAAAAAGTCGGGAATTTGGTTTTACCGGGAAAAAGTCGGGAATTTTAGTGCAAACCCGGGAAAAAATTTACTAGTCCTAATCTTAGTAACGATTTTCAGCATCATGAGTTTCCTGATACAACAAATGAAAAGATGAAGGCAATTTTTTAGGATTCACGAAATCGACAGAGCTGTCGACTTTCATTTTATCCACCGTTTGCAAGGAGTATTTGATTTCCTTCTTTGACAGCTGAAATTGGTTTTCCAGAGTTCGTAAGAGCCTGTTCAGTGTCGATGATAGGAGAATCAAATTTAGATCATCTCAGTCACTAGAGGCATAGATGGTTGTTGTTTTTCCAAAGCGTCAAGCGTACATTTTAAGAATTCTAGAAGGATTTTGTTCTCTCGCCAAAATCCAACTCTGAAAGAATATCGTATATGTTGTTAGCAATGGTCTCTCGTCCTCATGTGCACCTCGTGCACTGCAAAACTGGCCGAATAGGCTCTGTGAGAACTTGTATGCACACATTCAGGAGAGGCTTCAGTGCCTTATGCTTATGGCAGTTAAAAACAAATTGCTGTCTCAGTTGCATCGTCGAAACGGTTCTGATATCATACCGTATAAGCAGTGCACAACCCGTAAATTTTGCCACGAGACGCCACTGGTTGTTAGAAGTAATCGGGTTTGAGGGAGGAGTGTTGTGCTTTAGTTCATTCATTTTTAATTTTTAACCCTATACTATACCAAACTAAAAAAAATTGGAATACACTAGAGATGGTCAGTCCGCGTACGGTCCAACAGAACTAGTGTTCCTCGAAGATTGCACGGAACGACCGAAATTAGCTCTGTGCCTAATTCGTATTACTGTTTTTGAATTAGTTGATTTTAACAACAAAATTTACAAAATAACTATGTAATTAGTTAAAATTGAGAATTTACTTTGCTGAAAAAACTCTTATTTTTAGAGAATGTGTTTAGTTGACGAATATTCTGGACACAAACCAGCAATATTTCAATCCAACACGAAATTCTCCTTGACAACTAAATTGTTATTAAAATCAGAAAATTTGTTTCTATTTATCTATCACCATCATTACTGAAGGACAGCACAAAGAACACAAAAATGAAATTGGTTTAATTAACAAGTTTATTAGCCAAAACCCATGAGAAGTGTCAAAGCAAAACAATCCATTAAAAAGCTAAAAAGGACAGTCTTGTTGAAACTGCTTGCAAATTGTTTTGATGTTTTTCGCATGTGTTACGATATATCTATGTATAAATTTCTGATTCGATTTGTAAAAATGACGTAAACACTTAGTGGAAAGTGTATTTATTCAGAATTTGTGCGCATTTGAAGCGATTGTGCGAAATAATGCTTTTACGCGGAACAGTGAAGTGAGTTTCGAATGTTGCACTCTAATTGTATATGTCAAAAGATGTTTTTTTGTATCTTCCAACCTTCCGGGCTACGCCGTCCGGTGTATTACTTGTATACGGTTTTTGTTTTCCGAGTGCTCAAAGTTTCAGTGAGAGAGTCGATTTCGCGAAGTCGATTTCGCGAAGTCGAATGAAGATTTAGAAGTAAAATTTTCAAAAAGAAGTTTCGCTTATGTTTTTTTCTCCAATACAACATCGTATTTATACCTGCCAATATAGAAAAGATAACCGCGACTGAAATTTTTTTCGATAGTAGTGTGCCATCTAGTGGCTAGTAGTCATTACGGTGTTAACGTTTTTTCGGTGACAGTGCGCCATATAGCTGCAAATTGCAGAAGCCAATTCAACCATTTATGTTGGTTGAAAACAACGTTTTATTTCTCTAATTCAACTGAAAAATTAATCGAATGGAAATGAAGAGTGCCTGAGCTAAGAAATGACAGCACGTTTAATTGGTGAATTCAACTTAAAAAATAGTCATTTCAACAAATATTTTATTATTATTAAGTATATGAGAATTAAAAAATCTAAATTAGTAAAAGCAAAATTTTTTTAGTTGTCTCAAAAAATAACTAACTAAAATCAGAAAATCAACTAATTTTTTCTCCAAAATCCTGATTTTGGTCTTTCCGTGTAATACCAAGGCTTTGCTTTGTCTGGGTGTATGTGACAAATAATGTCACTCAATTGAACTGATGGCTGAGCCGATTTTCACAAACTCAGATTCAAATGGAAGGTCTTATGGTCCCATAGCTTGTTATTCAATTTCATCTGTATCCGACTTCCGGTTCCGGAATTACAAGGTAATATGGGTAAATCTATGAGAAAATGTGCACTTAATTTTCTCGGAAACTTCTTAACCGATTTTCACAAACAAAGATTCAAATGAAAGGTTTTAAAGTTTTCAATAAAGTCATGAGTTTCTTTCCACGAGTATGGCAAAACGTGGTGCTAATTTTTATAAAAACTTACTGGTAATCTAATTGGCAGACCCTGTTAGTTAGTGAATGTGTAAACCTACTTTGGGTCTACTAGTCTCCGGTTTCCGGTAACGAAAGCACCGATAATGGTGAAGAAAAGTGCCAGAAACGAAACTCACTTCGATTTGTCAGCAACGGTTAAACCGATTTTCACGAATCATGATTCAAATTAAAGCTCATATGATCTTAAAAGATAGTGTGCAATTCCATCCAGATCCGTCTTCCGGTTCCGAAATTATAGGGCGATAAGTATTAAAACTGTAAAACCGTCATTCAAAATGACAATGCAAAACCGGTACGCGTCGGTACGTGCGGCTTTGTTCCGTTCGCAGCGTGCTTTGTTCAATTTCGTATAGCGTGGGTCACATTTAAATCTATATTTTTTAGGTGAAAAATATGTAAATCTGTAAATCTGTTATTCAACTTGTACCCACTTGTTAGTATTATCACAAAATCATGATAACGATGCTTTTCTATGAAACTACACTTATTGCATTTCTCATGTAAAAAATTTATGCAATCACTTGAAAAATTGACTAGTGAAAATTTTTCTACATCAATCGACACAGTTCATAGAGCTGAGCAATGTCTGTGTGTGAGTAGGTGTCAAATAATGTCACTCATAGAATCAAACAAATCTCATAGTCCCATAGGTTACTTTTGAATTTATTCATGCTTGTACAGAGTAAAGTGTGTTTAAAACTGCACACCGTTATTAAGAACGATAATGCAAAAAAGGGTAAAGTTACTTACTAAATGAACCGACTTCGACTATACCGGTTCCCAGTTCCCGGATCCAGAAGTACCGGAAATAGTGGTCAAAAACTCTTAAACGAGACTCACTCAATTCTCTCAGAGATGATTTGATCGATTTCCACAAACTTAGGCTCAAATGTAAGTTCCTATAGTCTCATAGGTTGCTGTTTAATTTTATCCGAATCCGACTTCCGGTTCCATAACCATAGGGTAAAGTGTGTTTAATCATTTAGTGCGACTATGCAAAATAAAGAAAAATTCTTATAAACTGGACATAACTGTTTACAAATTGAAAAAGTTGTGTTAATTCACACCCAAAAAAAAGTTGTTTGTTTTATTCAAGTTTGAATATATAAGTATGTGAGAAAATCATCATTACACCACTAGGTGGATTAAAAAACTCAATATAAAAAAACAAGCTACAGTTGTATAGCTTTTCACAAGAGCCTAATACCGCTCTATAGGTCGCACCTCCATAGACGGATTCGTCTCTTTCGGTACAACATGGACTCCATCCGCTTTATACCATTCCCATACATCTTTGGCGCAGTGACAAGATGCCAATTCATGCCAGAACAGTGTCATAGCTAACAATCGCGAACGGTAACAATCGATTTTTTAGATATTCTTCATTTAAAATCTGGAATAATAAAATAATGTTTCTCGGTAACATAATTGACGTACAAACAAGACTAATACATCAAAATAAAGATAATTCACTGTACTTAAAGGAAAAAATATAAAAACTCTCACTTTCTTCTTGAGTCCTTCCTATCAAATGCTGCACACCACTGGAGTCAACTTCCTTGGCACATTTGTTTCACATTTTGGTCACCTGAGTCGTGCCCCGAGCCGTTTTTCCATATTTCTTCAGCTTTCGCTTCATTTTTTGCCTAAAATCTCTCGATGGTACCACTACAGTGGTAACTCGCCAAATTTTGCCAAAACTTCGCGGGACCTTTATGGGCTTTAATGAAAGATAGTACGCAGTCTTCTTGTACAGCTTCGAGTCCATGGTCTTATTCGTCACGAACACTTTGGTCTTTGCTCCGCAGCTGCATATCCCTTGCCAACTTCACAGGAACATCTCCTCGTGCCGTCACTATATAGAATTTTTGGCCTGGAAGCTGTCCGAAATCCATTTTAACGTAGACTTCATCGTCGATGAGCTTGGTACTTCTTCAAAACCTCGAATTTTGGTGACGAAGCTTTGCATCAACGGTCGCAAACGAATTCCTCGAACGGTATTGCGTTTTTTGTTTTTTTTTTTTTGCAAATTCATTAACTGATAGTCCAGGGTTTGCTCTGACGGTTCTCAACAACGGTTCTGGTTCAGTTTGCGATCATATGTCCCACTACCACACTTACCTAGATGCACTCGATCCACGCTCTATCGCTCCCAGAAACATTTGAGCACATTATACACGGTTGATTTAGCGATTTCCAATGATTTTGCAATTTTTATTGCGGACCACGTTTGATTATCAAAGTGGGTGTGCAGAATTTTTTCTCTCCTATCGGCTTCCATCTGAAATAATTTTTGACTCACGGCACGAAAAATTTATACTGCCGTGAAATTTATACCACAGAAAGTGGCCGCCTAGGTAAATAAACCGCCGTAAAAGAATTCTTGCAGCGGTCACTTTCCGTCTTAATATCGTGATAAAATAAAGGAAAACAAAAAACAATTATTTCAACTCCCGTTTTGATGACCTACAATCGTACTTCTGAAATGATCCACAGATTTGAATCATTGTTGTAGGTTTATTCGTGATCCTCAGAATGGAATTCCTAAAACATCTTGTTGACTTTATTAGTGTACCTATCAGGTAATTGTTTGCGGTATTTTCTGATAACTGAGTGCAGATGAAAAAATATCTAATGCGGCTTCGTCACATCGTTTTGTTCGTATGCTATCCGCCCTCGCTACCGCTTGTTTGGACCTAACTGAAGCAAAGAAACCTAGCTTTGAATGGACCGGGCAAACGAGGCGATTACAGGTTTGCATGCAAGAGACCGCCGCTTCCGACGGTGAGTCGGCGGCCAACTCAGCTGGCGTCACCGGCTTTGTGCCGCCGAGCCATCTTAGCTTCGGTTATGTGGCTGCGAGATATAAAAACAAATAGATATTTTTGATGAATAACCAGAATTTGCAATTTCCCAATAAACGTTCTATATTAGCCGAACGTATCGAGAGAAAAGTATGCTGGCATTTCCATCCCCCCTAACTGAATCGTTCTGGAAGACGATCGTTTGTTTCTCCGATGCTCTTTCAGATTTGGAATACCATTCAAAACTAGTACTTTGATTGATATTAGCTAATTTTAAAAAACGTTTTAATGTGAATTATGCAAATGTGCTTCCAAAATTTCTTGAATTTCACTTATATCGGAGTATTCGTTTAATTTACTAGCAAAAGAGTCTTGCAACATTATGCATTGTCTTTTCCAGGATTTGCATGAATTTCAACATAAACTGTAGACTGACCTAAATGAAAATTTACCACTTCTGTGAATACCACAAGCGGAAAACCCACCGGAGAAAAAAAACGAAAACATTCGCAAAAAACAAAAATCATGTCACCAAAATGGTCACCCCGGTCAGAAGCAGCAAAAACCAAAATCAGGTCACCTGCAATCGTCGTTAAGAGTGCCAGCCCCAATCAAGAGCACCAGACTTCGACCTGGAATTCGTCCCCGTCCTTTTGCATCAGGCTGCTGCTGCTGCTTCTACCGTGCCATTATCTCCTATCGGTATCTAGGAGAGAAAATCCAATTTAGTGACAAGGGTCAAGATGCGATCTGCGCTCTCGCATGTTGCAAGCCAAGGTTCTCCATTGTGGGGCCGACTAGAATAGAGCACTTTCGAGTGTCATTGATTTTTGAATTCGCAGAGTGCATCGCCAATCTGAACGGTTTTAGTAGGGCATCGGGTTAAATTCGATTCGATTCCGGTTTTCCCATGACCTAACCAATCAGAAACAGAAAAATATTGGCAAATTTTCAAGAGGAAAAAAAAGGAACATAGCTTGCTTTTTTCCTGCTTTAAACTGTTCGGTTTAATTAGTTTTCGCGTCGAAACCCTTCGGCACTATTCATAGAATGAACTAGCACAAGTGTAAACAAAAAGCTAAAAATAATTCCGTACCGGTGGACATGCGCATGGTCATTCCCGGTGAAAAAAGAACCCAGCAAATTGACCTTGATTTCAGCGAAATCGTTCTGCTACGAACACACTTGCACCGTTACCGGAAGGTGCGCGAGTGAGACGGCATCAGGTCAATTGAAAAAAAAATATCGCTCATCCTGAGCACTCTAAACTCTGTTGGCATAATTGATGACCATTTAATCAATGCTTCGGGGGGTGAACGAGAAAATTCTTATGAAGGAAAATCTCCTTCCGGAAAGATCTCGCAAAAAAAATTCCACTCCACAAACAACGGTGACCTTCATTCCGTTACATCGTCCGTCTCTTTCACTTACATCGAAATGAGCGTTGTCCGTCTCTCTTCGATCCGCGAGCGAGAATCCGTTCAGGAAAACTCGGAAGAGAAAGAAAATATCCCGGCCGGCGAACACACATACCGAAAACCGTACACACAAACAAGCTCACGAGTGTTTTGAAATGGGAGAAATTGATTTTTCCCGCATACCACCACCTCCGGTAAACCGCTGCAAAACGAACCGGGACCTTCCCTGACCAGTTCTGAAATCCTTGCAGTTTATCAACAACTTCGCAGTACTCGAGTATGCTTGTGCGCCGGGCATGCGCCTCCGGAACCAGAATGAGAATGCCGGTACATACCATTTCCTGGCGCTGGCAGAGCTGCCAGTTCCGGTTGGGATTCGGGTGTTGTCATTAATCCGATAATGAAACAAGATGGAATCGAATAAAATGCATAAATTTTCACTACGAGTTTAGGTTTTTTTATTCGATGCAATCGAAGGGTTTTTTTCCGGAACTCAACAACCAATCGACAAACGGAACTCCAACGCCAGCGAACTTTCCGGGCCACACTGGAACCACTGATCCTTGTCCCCGTCCTGTGTTCAGTGATGAACAAAATCGGGTCGTTCTCGTTTCTGAAAGTGCCCGGCAACGACAAACACACAGCTGGTTTTGAATGGCCACCGGAGGAGCACCATCGATTGAATGTGCTGAAGTTTAGAACACACCGAAAAAAAAAGTCGCCGTCTCAACCGCTGAAACGGAAGAATTGAGTGCAATACAGCAGCAGGAAGAAGCATAATAACACAGGGAGGAAAAAAAAACCTTATCATCCCAAAACGAATCCTTTTGCTTGCTGCTCCCGGTTTGCGAGTCAAGTGTCAAAAGTGTGAAGTGTGGTGTGGAACAAGTGCTTAACTATATTCACCGGCTGGGGTGAAAAGCAGCCCACTCGACAGCCAACAGCCAACAATCGTAGCAGGCGGGGGGAAAAACTACTTGAACTAAACCAACCGCCAACCGCCAAACGTCCCCCACAGCCGGACCGCGTACCGTTGGTTGAGTGTTGATTTCGCGGTTACGAAAGTGTGCATTATTTTCAACTTCTTCTTCTTCTTTTTTTTCTCACGTGTTTTGTTGCACTCCGTTGCGGTTACCTCAGTGTTCCTATCTCGCTTTCGCTCTCTCTCTTCGCAATCAGTCCGGCTTCTATTCCTTCGACTATCATCATCTTCTGCAGTAAGTGCTAACTGTACGGCTAAGTAGGCTTCGAGAAAACCTTGGTACACCAGCATAGGAGTAACAACAGTTCTCCGTGTTTGCGTCGAGTGTAGGCCAGTAGGCCGACGCTGTGCACATTGTCAAACGTCAAACACTAATCAGCATTCACCCGTACGGAGAACAATACAAAACACCAGCGACCGTGTAGAGGAGTAGTGATAACTCAAAGTGTCAAGTGGTGAGGGAGGAAGCGGGACGACGCATCGGTCAGCCGCAGGACTACACGAGGCCTATGAAAGGAGTTGTCCGACCAAGAGTAAGCCATTTTCGTGTGTTTGTATTTTTTCCTTAAAAGACTGCCATAAAATTTGGTTTTTCTGATTATTCTAGATGCTAATATTATTTGTTTTTCTGTCCACCAAGTAGAATTTTTTTTTAATTTGGGTAAACAAAACAACAACAAAACCTCACATATCATTGCTGTTATAGATTTACCCTAACCACCATCATTTTGTACAACCAACCTATGAAAATGTATAAACCTTGATATTATCTACCTTGCATTTCCTGTCCTTTTGACAGTAGCATTTTGTTCAGTGTATATGAAAAACAACAACAGAATAACACGCGAATAAAACCGTAATCGCAAACTATCTCCGTTATTTAAATCCCTTCTGAGGCCTCGATTTCATCTTAGTCATAACAATTGCTCGACCGGAGAAATAAAGTCAGTTCGACTGGTGGAGAAATGAAGTTTTTGAGCTTGAGCGACCACCCCTGGTTGCTGTTCCGCTACTGATCGGGATTAGCTGAAATTGTGCAGGGAATTTCTAGATGATCCGACCTGAGACTGGTAAATCATTCTTCAATGTACATCTTCTGGTAATCCCAGAATTCATTGATCAGTACCGGTGCCGGCCAGGCCCGAACGTAAATCGTTTAAGGAATGGGAAGGGATGTTAGTCCAACACTTGTTGTTACTAGAGGCCGTATATACTACTGCGCACTCCACAAGTGTCACGGGAGAAGGATATTGGTTAGTAGATATTTCAGTATTGGTATTATTCGCGCGCGACTCAATATGTTCCGGTTTCAAGATGCTCGGATGCACCACTAAACTGACTGACTTCCCGAGTAAACGTTTCAAAAACATCCGATACTGAAGTCCCGGGAAGTATTGATTCAAATTTCTTATTCGCGGAAACTTAGGGGAAAATTCGAAATACTATCATGTAACGAATAAAAACTTCCCAATTTTTTTCTAAATGGAATTACTTGCTACGAAATAAACGAATGAATAGGATTTAGACGATATAGTTAATTCATTCTACTGACATATTCTATAAATTATATCAAGTGATTTTAAGTCACTTAACAAAGGTCCACAGATATCGTAGTTTGAGTCATGCAGAGTGAAAGATACTCGTTACAAGATCATGTTTCACAAGTAGCTCGATCAAATTTACAAGATAGATGAATTCATGATGAAAGCTCCGGTTTTTGAGTAAATATTGTATGAACATATTCAACAACGATTGGATGAACAACGTGGAAGTCATTCCATTCAAATAGTTATGAAGTAAACGTAAAAGTTGGAGAGCTATCATCAGAAGAGAATTTAAGTAAAGAGAATCTGCCGTCTATCAATTAAACAAATATCATTCTGTAAAATCCTATTAAAATCAAATCGAATAAATAAATATCACAAAAATATATCTGAAAAAAATCTAGGAAACCTTTTCTATTCCTGTCGTCCAAGTCTGATTATATGATTAATTAATCCTAGTCTGCTTGAAAAAAAAATGAATTTTTCAAGTTCAAGAATCGCGACAACGACGGATTCCGACGCCTGAGGCACCTCTAAAATAGCCTACATGAAAAAAAACACTCGAAATACAAGTCTCAGAGAGTCGATTTTTATAAAAAAAAATTTCGAATCTGGCAAGCAACAACATTTTTTTCCTAACTCTCTGAGTTATGTGGCTTCATTTAATGCGAATTTCCGAATTTATGCACCCAAACATGACTTGAGAGAATCCAGTTCAGTTCAACATGACTAGTAACAGTCATCAAAACGGTTCGGAATCTGTCAGCAGGTAGTGAAGTATTTATTAAGGAAGCCATCGCACAAATTATGTAGAGGGTAACATTGAAAAAGAATAATACTAAATCGATTTAAATACTTAGCTTTTATACTCATAGTCAAGTCCGTTCGAGCTCCGACAGTCTTCCTTGTAGTAAAATCTTCCAAAAGAAAATAACGTATTCTTCACTACACTAGCTAAATAAATTGAGAGACACGCATTGGAATAAACCGTTTAGGATGTTTTTCAATCAATAGAAAAACTAGTTTTCAATCAAAAAAAAAACCTGTGCACGAAAATTTTTGACATCTAACTTTGGCAAGGCCTACTGCTCTCTTCATCTGGTAGAGAAATGCGAAATTGGATCACATGGGATCAACTAAAATGTGAACTCAACCGACCGGGCACGGTCAGATCAAACACCAAGTTCTTTTCTAGCGGGAAGTCTTCTGAGTGGGGGGTATCACAATATACACAGTAGTTCAGTTGGCAGAACGATGTCCTCGGATTGGAGCAAGTTTTTGGATTTCATTTTATCAGCCATAATTTCTGACTGTCTTTTCGTTGGATAATGGAATTAAAGTTCTGCATTAGGCGTGTTTTCTTGAGGCGTTCTAGTTTACTTCTTGTTTGAGAGACAAAAACGAAAACATTTTAAATCAAACAGTTTATTTGAGGTCAACTAAACTTGCGACACTTAAGTGACGATTTTCCACAGGGAAAATTACGACAAAAAAAAAAGTTTCGATGATAAAGATGTGCATGACTGTGTTTATTACATTTGTCAGTATTTAATTCTATGATTGTTAGAAAAACTCCCAAATCCTCTCACCCAGTAATACCTAAGCGATATCTAGATCTGGATTCTGGTTCTGAACAGAATATTGAACTATCGAACAAGGTGTCTGGATCAGAATACTGAATCTGAGCCTGGATTCTTGACAGAGATTCTTTATCCGAACATGGATTCTGAACATGAAGCAGAATCCAGTAAGCTCGGAACACGGATCTGGATTCTAGACCTGGAGTTCGATTGTGAATCTGAATTCCTCAAAGCGTTCTTAACCTACATTCTGATCCCGGATTCTGCGCCAGAACTCTATTTCCCGGACTTCTGACAGAATTTCCGAAACTAAACTTTGAACCTATTTTGCACTTAATTGGATTCTAGACCTGAGTTCTCTATGATTCCTCAATTCTAAACTTGAAACTAAATTATTGACAAAGATTCTAAACCTAGACCAGGATTCTGAAACCAGGCCGCTGTAGTTGGATATCCGAAAAGGTTTCCGGATCTGAATACTGAATCTGGACAAGGTTTTTGAGCCAGAATCCTGATAGAGTTTCTGAGCCTGAGGCAGAAATCTATACTTGGATTTGAATTCTTGACCTGAACCTGATTTCTTGGCTTGAGCTCTCGATTAAGGTTCTGGGTCTAAATCTGGAGCAGAATTCTGGAGCTGGATTCAGGATTCCAAGCAAGATTTTTTCTCAATAAATTTGACAATGACCTGGAACTTGATCCTGATTTTGTATTCTGAACCTGAAGCTAGATTCAGAAACATAACTCTGGACTTGGATTCTGGGCTAAAATGTTGATACATGATTAAGGAACTGGTTTCTGGATCTGAGTTCTGGACCTGCATTCTGATCTCGGATCATGATTCTGTATTCTGGAACTGATACAGAATTCTTCATTTGGATTCTGAATCTGGACCTGGATTCTGTACTATAATTGGAACTCAGAACCTTGATCTGAATTGAGTAATTCTGAACTTGAATTTGTGATCTGAGTGCAGGATCTGAATTCTGAACCTAAAATCGGCACTTCGATTCTGGACCGGAATTCTTAGTGGATCTGAATTCTGAATTCTGAAATTGGACTCAGATTCTGGACCAAACAATTTTTTTTTTCAATAATATAATATATTTTTAGGCACACTGCTTAAGCTCTAAGATGCCAAGGGTATTTTCTAATCTTAATTAACGACTAACTTAAAACTAGAATAGTATCATTAGATTATGTCATCGACTGGAGCGGTCTTCCGTGGGCGGTGATGGTGATGTTACGGAAGAGAATGAAAAAAAAGTAAATATTGTGGAAAGCGAGGTAAAAGGGGGTATGAAAACAAAATGTCTGAAAACTACAGAGATCTAAATTTTACTCAGGTTTTTCCTCAGAAAGATTTGTTAAGTATCGATCCCCACTATTTGCGAATGATTGCCTACCTGTTAACAAATTTTGAGTTTACTACCCACTGAAAATTAGCTAATGCCCACTAGTGATGGCTTTTTGGACCACTTTGGGAATCATTGATTTAAACTAATTGAGGTCATAAACTGTTCTACACTTTTGATGACTTTCCTTAATTATTTTCTTCTTCTTTGAATCTAATGAGTAGATAAAAAGCAAACCCGAATAGAAGAACATATGAGACCTCCGAAAAAATCTTCTCCTGAGGCAGGCCTGAAACCTGCAAAACCTTCTCCAATCAACGGAACAGCTCTGCAAATTGACCTACTCTAGAGATGTGATGAAAGAAAAACACCTTTTTTCGATTCACAATATATTTATATTCAATCAAACTAATACTAAACTAAGCTTAAGGTTTGGAAAAATCAAGATGAACTATTTTGAAAATAGAATTCGAACTGTTTCTTAAATGTATCATAAAAAATCCTATTGTTAACTGAATTAGATATCAGGAAACTCATGTACCGAAAGCTTTACCTCACTCTACTCTGTAAGATGAATCGCTTTGCTAATCACAATTTGGTGAATTGGATGTCGAGTAATAACGTGCAAAATAACGTGGTGATTCTAGTTATGAGATGACTGTTTATACAATAACCCTACCCAGACGCGTATACAAGGGGGGGTTCTAGGGGTTCAAACCCATCCCAAAACTTAAAACAATAATTATGTTATGAAAACGTGTTTTCTATAAATATGACGAATTTCGCGCCAACTCGATTTGTTGTCCCAAAAAGTCCATTGTATACTTTGTTTTTCCAAAATTGATCCAGAGTGTCTTTTAAAAAGGACTAAACGTTTTTAACCAATTTTCTTCAGAGTTTTTGTCGAAAATTATAATTCCTACAAAAACGTTTTATAACAGTGATTTTCACAAAATCAGTCAAATTTTTGAATAAAAATGCAGAAAAAAATCCTTATCGGGTCCTACACTAAAAAAACCGTTTTTCAAATCATGACTGATTTTGATAAAATTTTGTAGCTCATTTTAAGTACCCTACCAACCGATCATACATTGCAAGATGGGAATAAAGTATTTCAAACAAAAACTATTTCTTGTCCAAACTGAATTTTTATCCAGTATATATTTATGAAAAACTAACTGAAACTGAACGTCTGAATCATCCAAGGTTCGAATGAGTGTCAATTTGTGAGAATATTTCACCGAATAACCTGTTGGCAGTTGCCCGATATTTGCAGAAAGTATCGGTGCCGGATTAGGATAATTTTTTGTTGGAAAAATTCTTTTTCGCTTCAAAACGTTCATCTTACAATATATGGAAGGTTGGCAGGGAACATAATTATCGATGTTGGAACAAAATTTCATTCAAATAAATAATGGCATTTTTTTTGTAATTTGACTTTTAATTGTCAACATCGATTTTTTTCAGTGTAAAATTCGACTAGTAATTTTTTCAGTGTATTCATTCGAAAATTAGACTTGTTTTGAGAAAATCATGAGCACAACTATTTTTGTAAGAATTGTCGTTTTACTATATTAATTAATTGCAAAAAATTGGGAAAAACGTCTACAGCTATTCTAAAGATAGTCTAGATCAATTTTGAAAAAATATAGTGTTTTTGTTTTTTTGTGATAGTCAACTCCGAGTACGTTTTTTCGCGAAATTCGTCTAAACGAACCCTACACTGGATAAAAAATCGATTTTCAAAATTTAAAGTCAACTTACAAAAAAAGAACCCCACTTTTCTAACTCAATAAAACTTTTTTCCAGTGTAGGTTAATATGTTCCCTTCCAACCATTGTGAGGCGAACAGTTTTAGGAAAAAAGTGAGATCCATTTAATTTTTGGATAATAAGGACTTTCAGTTTAGTTAAAAAATAATAAAAAAACACAAAAAGTTTTTTTATAAAAAAAATGTTATTTTCGTAAATTGATTTTATCGTTTTAAAGTTTTAAAAAAGTTTGGCCCTTTTTAAAAGACAGTCTAAATCAATTCTGGAAAAACAAAGTACGCAATGTGACATTTCACGACAAACTCTACATGCCCAGAAAGTTGCATTCAAACCTAAGAAAATTTTGCCAACTGCGAATATGATTTATGATTTATGACATGGATTCGAATAAAACTAATGATTCAGTTTCCTTGGTGTTAAATAATCTGAACTCTGCAGCCGAGTTTTGGAGCCGAATGATTGAACTGAATTCTGGACCTGAATTCAGAAACTCAATTTTAATGCTAGATTTTGGAACTGAATTCTGGATTTGGATTGCAGAGCTGATCATTAAACCTGTTCTCTGGAACTGAATTCGAGACCTGTGCTCTGGACCTGGATTCTGGTCTGCAGTTGAATTTTAGATACAGAATTCTGGGCCACGATTTAGTTTTTCGGATCCAGAACTCGGCAGCCAAATTCAGTTCTAAAATCCAGATCAGAACTTTCGTTCAAAAATCTGAACTCAATCACACTAATACCACTGATACTGAATGTTGGGACCAAACCTGCAATTTGGAATTGAATTCTGGAAATACAACTGAATTCTGGTCCTGGATTTCGGTTCAGAACTTAATTTTAGAATTCTGAACCTGAATTCTGAAACTGATTTCTGATCCGAATTTCAGGTTTCGTTGGTGACAACTGTCTCTTCTCGGCACGATATTTCACCTGAATTTTCTAATTGGAATCTATCAGACTGTCAACCTTTACTAAACTGATTATTTTCACTTCCGATTTGCATGTTTCAACAGATAAGTAATTCTAATAGTTCTTCGTAAACATTTATACCCCATTTATTTAATATAAGGCTGATTTGTAGAATTTCCACGGTCGCTGTTCTCTTTTCGGTGTATTTTGCTCCAATGCAAACGACTAGCAGCTGGATGATGCAATCGCTTTTGTTAGAAGCAAAATTTGCACTGCCAACGTCCCGCAGCAGAACTGCTCGCTGTGCGGATTGGTCCAATGTGAAAGGATTTCCTTTAACGTGATTTGCAACTTTTTCACAATAGGGCGGCCCTAACAGCTCACAAAACAGCAACATAATGCGTTTTGATGTGGATTACTCCGTTTCGGATTTGCATGAAATGCGAATGAAACTATCATAATTAAACACGGTATTCATTTCCGGCTTTGTAAAGAATCGAAGTGTGAAATTTTATCCTAAATTGACATTTTTCGGTGTATTTTGCTCGAATACAAAGCAGCTGAATGTTGCACTCGTTTGGTGTAAAATAATAGCAAATATGAAACTCACCAAGTAGTATTCTTCTGAAGTATCAGCGAATCTGTTCTGCCAATTTATCTGCTCTGGAGAAAGGGAAGTAAACGAAACCATTTTCGATTCAATATCTATTTATGGTTGGCGATTTCACTCTATGTCAAACGGTATTGAATGTATCAACCCAAGCTTAAGGGTTTGAAAAATTAAGAAGAAACTATTTTGAAAACCAGTTTGTTGAACATGTATTCAAAAACAAAGCGAATGTTAGCTGAATTAAGTAAGGTAATAATTCAAAGAGTAGGAAGAAAATTGGCGCATTCACTTCGAATTTTCGCGTCGTTATACCTGTAATATTGCACATTTTCCTACCATTTTTCTCTGTGATGTTGCTTCTTAGAGTCGAAGCGAACATATTGTATCCGTTTTTATCACAATTCGTTGATGGTAAATCTGCAGTAATCCGTAAAATGATGTTGCGACTTTACTAATAAAACGGTTGCTGGCACAATAACCCTACCAAGTAAGTTTGCATGTATTTCATATTCATGCAAAAATCTTCAAATTGCATGCTAATATGATGTATATCGTCTATTCAACAGCAAAGAAAAATGCAGGGCTGTTTTCTCTACCATAAGTTATTCTTATTGTACACCAATGCTTAATAATCGTATTCATGAAATACCAGTAAGCAGCTTTCTCTTGCTCTAGCAAGCGAAGTAAATGTTTAAAAATCGAATATTTCTCATGCATCTCAAGCGACGCAGTAAATTTTAAGCTCGACAAACGTATTTACGACAAAATACAACGATGAAATAGTTGTTTTTTTTGTAGATTTACATAGTAGGAGAACTTCGCATAGTTCTTCGGGAATATATTAATACTCATAAAAAACCTATTTATAGAATTTAGGAACTGGCCTCGAGTTCAAAAATTAAACAGGTTCAAAATTCAGTTGCAATTTACTTCTAGAACTGAATTCCGAATTTCAATTCCAAAACTGAGTTAAACTTCGAAATCTAGTACCAGAATCCAATTCTAAAATTCAGATCCATCATGAAGACTCTGAATTCTGGAACTAAATTCTGAAACAGAATCCTGCACGTTTCACGCTTTATACCTGGTTTGCTGTTACTGATGTTGGTGGGAGAACCTCACCTCGACTAGGGATGTCGCAATGTCGATCGATTAATTAGTTTGAAATTAATAACAATGATCGAATAATCGATCAATAGCCCAGATAATCGATTATAATTTAATCGAACAGTTTAAAAATTATACTAGTTTATAGAATAATCGAGTAATTCGGAAAATCCGACATCCCTAACCGTTCCGTCTGAAGCACTAGAAGAAATGAACGATTTTCGTTCGTAATACTCGACTGTCTAAAAACCGTCGTCGCGGGTACGAGAACGGCAAACAAATAAACGTGAGGAGTTTTCTCATTGCATCCAAAAATTTGAGAAAATTAGATTTTTGAGTTATTCATGGTTATCTCCGACTGTTGAAAAATCAATTATAAATTGCTAAACATATTTCTGAAGACATGGAGAAACAACTGGGTAGTTGCGTTTAGTAAAACTCGAGATATTCACGATTAAGTTCTACCCATTCATTCACAGGGCGAATTTTGTAAAGGCCTCCCGTAGTAAAGTAAGACGTATTCACGTCAAAATATGAAATCTTTTCCTCGTGCCTGATTTATGTGTCGTTCACGAATTTTTAAATAACGATGTCATTCCAAACATGTTCCTGATTAAGTTGATGGATGAAATCGAACGGAAAGCATATAAAAAAGGCTAATAATATACTCTCCCTAGGGCAGTACCCTGCCACATTTTTTTATCCATTTAATTAATTATTAATGAACCAATTGAATTATTTCGCACCATCAAACAGTTCGATCTGATAGAAACCTGTTTCCCGTAAAATAGAAAAAAACACTCAATGAACGGATAAGATTACCATCAAATATTCACCTGAAAAAAACACTTTTCTGGAAGCGCTTGGTGGTTTTCCTTCGCATCCAGCTACCAAGCGTTTCCAGTGAAGAAACCTTTTTTTTTTTTCAAAGTTACAACTACAGAAACGTTCATTCTTCAGCAGGGAATAAAACAATTTTCACTCGAACTCCTTTCCCTGCAAAACACCCACCAACCCACTTTTCCGTTGCGTGCGTAGCGCATTCGTTTGTGACAGGTTGCCAAATTTGCGCTATCAGCACTTCATCATTCGCACGATCGTAGCAAGCCCTGCTGCTCATGTCGAACACGCTGTTTCAACCGTTTTTTGTCACGCACCGACCGAGTAAATTATCGAAAAACGCAATAAAAAAAGGACCATGAACGAAAATGCCGAAACCGCCCCGCGAGGACAAGCTCATCGAATCAAGGAAATTATTTTTTCTCCCCGCCGGACATTCCATATCAAATAATTACTTGAAAGAAAACACTTCCTGTTCTGGTCAAAGGGCCAAGATTAATTACAGCAGATTCGGTCACAACGAACGGACAAGCCCCGTCGGCTGCTATTAGGCAGGATACATTAGGACAGGTCCGACCGTAGGCGCGCAGCTGTCCTGAAAGCTCCTTTCGTCCGTCGTCGAATGTGAAACGCATTGAAAGCTTCTGTGCGTGGGCCAACGCAACCGCTGTTACACAGCCTACTGCTACCCAAAAGTAAAAAAAAAACACGGCACTCATAACTCACGCATTAAACTAACTGCCAGTAAAAGCACTCACTCCATGCGAAGAGTGTTCCGAAATTGATGCCCTAAAGAGAGTCGGCATGGAAACGGGATCACGGGAGCGTGCTGAATATAGGTTTCGGGATCATCGAGAATTTGCTAGTGTGGAACAACAGGGAAAATTCGGCGACGGTGGGGTGTAAACGGGGATCTTATGTACCTAAAAAAGTCCTGTGGAAACAACGGGATGCTTTCCCGTACTCCGGACGGATTGTGGATCGGTAAATAAGCGATGTTACTTTGTAATAGTCAACAACACAGCTATCACTGTCGCCTTCCTGGTTGTGTGTTGGTGTAACCTATTTACTGGGCCATACTGGCGCGTTGGTGTGTTCTCTCTGTAGTAAGAGCGAACAGAACAGGAAACGGGAACAGCCTAAGCCCAAGAACGAACGATTGAACCGTTCAAAACTGTGGTAGTCGGTGTGATTTCGTGTGATCGATTTTCCGCCATTTACATTCCCGGCCGGTTTCCACTTGTCCGCTGTTCGTAGTACATTCCGGGAACACAATCGGCCACCGCACTAGCGAGGCCAAATTCGGCAAACGCTGGATTAGAAAGAAGCGTTTTGTTTGGCTTCACTCCGGGTTGCAGGCGGGAAAAACGGCTTGTTTATTTAGCGAGCGAAAAACGGAAGAAAGAAGAAAAAAAAGCACACGCTAGAATGATTAAGGATTGTTTTTTTTTTGCTCCCGATAGGGGAATGCTTTCGCATTCCGTGGTTCCCGGTACCGTGTGGCAGCGCCATTTCATAAATCATCATTCTTTATTCCTGTCGCCTGTGGCGGTTCCGGCGGTCCGAAGTAGCAGGCAAACTGGGCAAAACCCACCGACAAGGGCAATACTTTTAACATTCGCAGTTCTTGTCAATGAAATTTAGGATCGGCCGGGTTGGCATAACAATTTGATACTTCCGGCTTTCGTGGTGGCCTTGCCCGGCTAAGTGAGGTCATTTTGGCTATGCTAAAACCCGCTGAAACTGGAGTCCGATCCTGGAATGTTGTTAGGATAGGTTTTTTATAGGTGATTATTGGTGCGGAGAATAGTGATTTTTTATGTTAGTGCTTACCCTAATTTGATTAACTACTACCCAACTTTAAGTAATTGTTTTCGTGAGTGTTGCTTATTCGGTTTTACTTTAAACTCATGTTGGTCGTAATACCTAAATGATTCTAATGTAACCGATCCTAATCAAAATTCAAGTAAAGTCGATTTTTTACCGTGAACTTAGTTTCAGAATTTAGTTCCATACTTTAGGCCTGGAATTCAATTCTAGCATTCGGATCTGGAATTCAGTTTCAGAATTTGAACACATCAATTCAGGACCTTGGAACAAACTGCTGGATTTGAATTGTGAACCTGAATTTTGGAACTGAATTCTGAACTTAGATTTTGAAATTGAACGTTCAAATTAACCCGGACTCTGGAAATTATTTTGAAATTGAAATTCAGAACTGAATTCTGAGCTTGAATTCTAGCGATGGTTATTAGAACTGAATTTCAGACCTGGATTCAATATCTGGAATCCAGGTCCAAAATTCAATTCCCAGTAATCAGCTTTTGAAACTAAGTACTTGAGTTCAGATTCATAAATTCGAACTTGAATTCGGGATCCTTGAACGGAATGCTGGACCTGAACTCTTCATTTGAATTTTGGAACTGAATTCTAGACCAGATTTTTCGTCATGGCTTCTGCAAATAAGTTCCGGACCTGGATTCTAGAACTTGATTTCGTAACTAAATTCTGAGCCTGGTTTCTTGAACTGAATTCTGCACCTGGAATCCAGATGCAGAATTCAATTTCAGACACTCAATTTAATTTCAGATCTAGAGTTCAATTCCAGCATTCAGTTCTTGAATAAAGGTCCGGAATTTGGATCCAGAAATATCTTGAATTCAGCATCCTGGAACAGAATGCTGGACTAGAATTTGGAACTTAAGTTTTGGAACTGAATTCTTAACCTGGATTCTAGACCTGAAGATTGGAATTGAATTCTGGAATTGACTTGAATACTGGAAATCAGTTTTAAAATTGAATTTCGGAACTGAATTCTGAACCATGCCTGCTGTAACTAAATTTCAGACCTGGATTCTGGAATTGAAATGCGACAGTAAATTCTGAACCTGGATTCTAGAGCTGAATTGAGTCGGAATCCTCCATTTTACAATTTGCACGAATCGAAGATGAGGACTTTTACATTCAACGGAAGTCGAGCCGTAAGACTATTTATTTGTATGAAAGTTTGTAAAAACCAGTCACGTCATCTCTGAGAAAAGTTAGTACATATATTTTAAAGTTGAATGAAAAAGTAGTATTCTTCGATTCGTGCAAATTGTAAAGTGCAGGATTCCGATAAATTATTAAACTGGAATCCAGGTTGAGAATTCAATTTTTGGTCTAGAATTTAATTCAAGCATTCACTTCTTGAATTCAGTTCCAGAATTCATATCCATAGTTTTGAATCCGGGATCTGAATCTGGAGACTGAATTTTTGAACTGAATTTTGAAACTGAATTATGAACCTGGACTCTGGAACTGAAAGTTGAAATTTTATTCTGGAATTAACCTGGATTCTGGGAATTAATTGTGAAATTAAATTTCGGAATTGAATTCTGCGCCACAACTCATGGCTTCTGGAACTGAATTTCGGATCTGGATTCTAGAACTATATTTTGGAAGTAATTTCCGAATCTGGATGCTTGAACTGAGATCTACACCTGGAATCTACGTCCGTCCAGAATTCTATGCTTATAATCAGTTCGAGTATTCAGTTCTAGAATCCTGATCCAGAATCTAGGGCCATAATGTAGGTCAAGAATTCTGGTTGTGGTGCAGAATCCATCTATGGATTTGACTTAAACCTCCCATATTAAACGTTCAGGTCGACAACCTGGTCTTGAACCTACCGGCTCCAGGCCTACTACATGAAATGCGAAATCCCGGGCCTAACAAAGAAAAAAACTGTTTTATTTTTCGGTAAAATCTCCATCTAGAGCGACCTACATTTAGCCCATCTGTCCTCCAACATTTTGATGCCCTATGAAAAAAAAAAGATTTGCCTTCCGTTTCTGCAATGACTTTAGCATTCGACGAAAATAGCTTTCCCTGAAGAAATCTTTTCAGATTTGGAAATAGATAATAGTCGCTGGGGGCCAGGTCTGGAGAATATGGGGGATGGTGGACCACTCCGTGCCGCAAATCATACAATTTCACCGTTTCTTTTGATGAAAACTAGCACTCGTCTAGTCACGATCAGCTGTTATTCAAACAATAGTGGATAGATTGTCATGAAATTTGGTATTAGGCCAATTCTCAACAAAAATATACGCAGTTCAAAACTATTCACGTATTTTCTGTGATAGTCGCGGACTTTTCATTCCATGTAGTATACCGTAGCGAAAACCGGATTTCGGGTATTCGAACCCGAATCGGTCCGGATTCATATAAAGAAAACGCATGAACTTTTCGAGTTCGGGTAGGGTGCAGGCAAAGGCTTTTCTTTTTCTGTTTAAAAAAAAGCTCGATTCGGATTCGGGTTAAAAAATGTGCATATATAGATTATCAAGCTTCGGGTGTTTGAATTCGAATCATTTCCCTAAAAAAAACCTGATTATTTTGGTTAGGGACAGCATCGGACTCGAGTCGGGCGAGAATTTTTAATTTGAAACGGGTACGGATCGAGTTCAAGTTTGATAATTTGCATTTAGAGATGGTTTTTGAGTATTTGAAGCCAAACTCCGACCCGTAAACGAATTGACTGGTTCGGGTCTGGTTCGAGTTGAGTAAAATCAGGTTCCAGTCGTGCATGAGTAAAGATTTTTATTTTCAATCATGTACGGATGTAGGAAAAACATTTTTGAGAGTTAATATCGGGTACGGGTAGCCATTTTTATTTATTTATTTCTATCGGATACAGGTCGGGTTCGGGTCTAAGAATTTGCATATAAAGGTGGGCGAGTTTCGGGTATTTGAACCGAAGGATGTGAATTTTTGAAAAAAAACAATCGGATTCGGGTTGGTACAGATAAAAGTTTGCATTTCCAATAGGGTACAGCTGAAGTCCACAAAACCAAAAAAAATGTTCGGCTTTGGGTCGGGAAGGTAATTTTTAATCAAGTCGAGTTCGGGTCTGAAAATTCGTATATAGAAATGGTATTTTTACGCAACAGGCTCGAATTTCGATGAAAAAAAGCAATCGGGTCTGTACAAATAAATATTTTTATTTTCAATCGGGTACGGGTCGGGTTAAAGTTTAGGAAAGAAAAAAAATTCGGTTTCGGGTCGAGAACAATTTCGGTTCAAATTTTTTTACCAAGTACGGGTCGAGTTCGGGTCAGAGAATTTGTGTATGGAAATGGTCGAGTTTCAGGGTATTTGAACCCGAATCGTGATGCAAAAATGATCCCGACAAAGTTGGGCTCAGGTTCGAGTTTTAAAAACAAAACATTTTCTTTTCGGTTTCAGTCCACAAAACCAAAAAAAAAATGTTCGGCTTCGGGTAGGGATTTTAATTTTTAACCAAGTCGAGTTCGGGTTTGCAAATTTGTATATAGAAACGGTATTTTGAAGCAACGGGCTCGATTTTCGATGAAAAAATCAATCGGGTCTGTAAAGATTTTTATTTTCCATCGGGTACGGGTCGGGTTAAATTTAAGAAAAAAAAAGTGTCGGCTTCGGGTCAAGACAAATTCGGTTTAAAATATTTTACCAAGTACGGGTCGAGTTCAGGTCAGAAAATTTGTATATAGAAATGTTCGAGTTTCAGGGTATTTGAACCCGCATCAGTTGGGCTCAGGTTCGAGTTTAAAAATCAAAACATTTTCTTTTCGGTTTCAGGTCGAGAACTGGTAATCATTTTTATTTTCGATAGTGTTCGGGTTTAAGAATCTTCAAATGGAAATGTCGGTTTTTGGGTACTCGAACTTGTTCGGGTTTAGAAAAAAAAATCGGGTTTGGAGCGAGCGCGGGTGAAGATTTCTTCCTTGACTGACTACGAGTCGCTTTTAGCTTCGGTTCGAGTCAGCTTCGAGTTATAAAAAAATATATATTTCGGTTTCGGGTCGGGCACAAATAAAGTTTCAATATTCATTCGGTTGTGGATCGGATTCGAGCTTAGAAAAATCATCGGTTTCGGATCGGGTACGGGTAATCATTTAATAATCATCATTTATTTTACTAACAAATTCGTTTACGACTCAGACTTTAGACAGGCTCTGAAAAAAAAGTTATTTTCGGTTTCGGACAATGATTTTTCTTCAACCGTTTCGGGTCAGCTTCGAGTTGAAAACAAAATATTTCGGATTCGACTCGAACATAGACACAGTTTCAATATTTATTCGGGTATGGCTCGGGTTCGGGCTTAGAAAAAAAACGATTCTAAATTCACCTGATTTAAAATTTTAGACTTTGAATCGGGGAGAGATGAATATTATTTTTAAAACGAGTACGAGGCAGACTCGAGTTAAAAAATATATATTTCGGGTACGGATCGAGCGTAGAAAAAATTTTCAAAATTATTCCGTTATGGGTCGGATTCGGGCTTAGAAAAAAAAACGATTCTAAATTCACCTGATTTAAAATTTTAGACTTTGAATCGGGGAGAGATGAATATTATTTTTAAAACGAGTACGAGGCAGACTCGAGTTAAAAAATATATATTTCGGGTACGGATCGAGCGTAGAAAAAATTTTCAAAATTATTCCGTTATGGGTCGGATTCGGGCTTAGAAAAAAAAACGAGTTCGGATCGGGTACGGGTAATCATTTAATAATCGTTATTCAATAATAATTAATCAGGTACGATTTAAAATCGGTTTTGAAAAATAAAACAAATTTTCGGTTTCGACTAAGGAAATAAAACACGACAAATTTGAATCAGGTTCGAGATTTTAAGAAAAATTTCGGTTTCGGGTCGGGAACAGGTCATTATTTTTACTTTTTTTACCATGTTCGAATTTAAGAATCTTCATACAGGTCGAATGTCGATATTCGGGTACTTCGGGTTGGGATCGGGCACGAGTAATGATTTTTCTTGGACCGAATTCGTGTTGAAAAACAAAAATTTTTTAGTTTTAATATTCAATCGGGTAAAGCTCGCGTTCGGGTTTAGAACCACTTATCCATTTTTATTTATATATTATTTAATTATTCATATTACCAACCAGGTACAATTAAAACTCGGACTTAGAAAAAAAATCGTTTTCGGTTTCGGGTATTAGGGATGTTTATTTTTTGCCGTCTATGAGTTTAAGAACCTTCAAATAGAGATGGTCGATTTATACCGTTTTCGTTTATTGATCAGAGCAGCCCGAAAGCTGACCCAGAGTCGCCCAAACAACGTTTGATATGTTTGTTTTAGCAACCTGAGGTCGCTCTAGATCGGACTCCAATCGCGTAGTTTCGCTCTGAAAATTTTCTCGGGTCGCACCACGCATCCAGCCGAGTTTGTTTGTTTTTTTTTTTCTTTTTTTCATGAGTTGTTGTTTAGGGCGCGTACCACGTGTTCGTTTTACTCGGAGTCAGAGTAGCCCGCGTCTAGGTTCAAAAACGAAAACTATATTAGTGTATTCGAATCCGAAATCAAACCTGACGAAGTCGGGTCAAGTTCGAGTTTATAAAACAAAAAATCCTGTTAGAAACGGGCACGAATAAAAATGTTTTCCTTTGATCGGGTACGGGTCGGATTCGGGTTCATAATATACCAGATTTAGAATTTTCGGTTTCGAGTCGGGTGCAGATGAAAATTTTAATTTTTCAACTGAGTACGGGTCGAATTTGAAAAAAAAAATATTTCGGGTGCGGATCGAGCATAGATAAAATTTTCAAATTTAATGGGGCATGAGTCGGGTTCGGACTTAATCGGGTTCGATTCAGACTCCAGTTTGAAAAAAAAAGACAAATTTTTTTGTTTTGATTATAGAGGTTTTAACCATAATGTCATTCGCCTCTTCGAGCCAGAAAAACTTTCTGACCCTATGTGCGGGGTTGAGAATCGAACCCAGGTGGGTTGCGTGAAAGGCATCGACTAACCCATCACGCTATACCCGTCCCCAAGACAAATTGTTTTCGGTAACGAATGTTGATTATCAACGTGTACTTGTCGGGTTCTGGTTTAAGAATCTTCTATTTTCGAGCACTTGAACCTGAATCACGACCCGACAAACGGTCAAGCTCGAAATATGCACGAGAGTCTGCTTAGATTTATCTTGATTAGGAACCAACACCGAACATTGTTTGTCTTGATTTTGTAGTTTGTATAATAGCTGAGGAAATTACACCAATATCCCAAATGTATGCAATTATATCTTTGTACATACTTGCGATACGGATTTCGATATTTAAGCTTCTCTTTGCCAAGCTTGTGTTCAAGTTTTGTATGCAAGCAGTTATTTTTATAGCGTTAAGTTTCTCTATCATTCTGCGATTTCGGTTGGAGCGTAAACTTTTTCTCATTCTCAATCGAGTTCATCTTATATAAATTAGAAATTAATTTTAAGTACTCAAAATTTACGCTGGGGTTGTTGTAAATTGCTCAGACGATACGACATAACCGTCGTCTATGGCAGAAAAATCCGGTATGCCGGAGATTTTTAGCAAACAAAATAGGACATTGATCGCTACTAATCAAAATTTCAATCATATATAATTGAAAATACGTGGTTTGATACATTCAAATAGAAACTTAGAAATATTTTCAATCAAATGATGATACTATTCATAATTGATACAAAATAGATTGACCTGTAAGTGTTTAAAACCTTACCACATTTCGACGTGTATTTTTCCATGAGTTTCTGTTTTGCACCCCTATATAGAAAATAAAGATGTGTTCCTCATCAAAAAACTGCTGCATCGACTGGATTGTCGTCAAAATACAACACATTGTTTGCAACTTGACAAACCCAGTCCAGTACTTGATTTTGTGAGCCTCAAAGGAAAAAATAATCGCTTGAACTCCTCCAGGCATTATTCCTTAGGCAGTTTTAAGTCCATCGTTTTACTGGCAAAAAACACTTGGTTTCGATTCAGCAGCTGCAAATTTCTTGCCAGATCAACAGCTTTCCATTTGCAATAATAAAATAATATATTAAAACCATAAATATAGAATTCTGTTTTATATGAGCTAGACTACGTTGCAACTAATTTAATAATTCGAACTGCTTGTTTGAGATTGTGTGTGTGTCAACCGTTGAAACCTTGAACAGATTCTGAAATTCAACTTCGAAGCGAGAAATACGTGACAATCTCTGAAAACCGTATCTTTCACAGCAAGTACGTGCTTCAAAAAATTCTCATAATCATAGAACCCCCTTCCAGGGCTCATTTCGATTCCCGAAAGACTCCTCCAGTTCGACCCGGACATTAGGAAATGTCAAATTGATGTTAAACATTGCCCTCACGGCTCTTTCTGACATGCAAATAAACGCTGTTGAGCCTATCTAACTAAATTACGGAGCAATTACTCTCACTTTCTACGGCAAAAAAAAATAAAATTCGGGAACTTGCAGTAACTGTTCGTAGCATCGCAAGCACAGAAGAAGATGAAGAAGAAAAAAAAGTTCCTCTTCTCCTCAGAATAGAAAAAAAACGTTCGAATCTTTCTTCCTCGCGGGCACTCTAATCATCGCCATCTCCGGTTCTCATCGTTTCCCTTCCGCTAAACATTATCAGCAACAGCAGCAGCAACACAACCATCGAGGCCATCTGGCAATCCTCCCTGACACTCCCGTTGACCATTTTCGGCTGGAGCATAATCATAACAAGGGAACCGAACCGGTCCCCGTTCCAGTGCACACTACACTACTGGTCCGGATAAACTAGGTCAATCGATACTCGTACGCTTTCCCTGTGGTGGTCGTCGTCGTCGTCGTCGTGGAAAACGGTTCGTTCCCTGGCGTTAACTTCCCTTGAAAATATTATACTCCCTGCCCCGCCACCTGCCACTCACTCGCCGCTCCGTTGTACTACGCGGCAAACACGGGCCAACATTCGCACACTACAATCTGTGGCACCCGGAAGTGCCGCTTGAATCACTCTCTAGGGTGGATTCATCCCCGTTCAACCTCCACAGTTGTTAGTTAGTGTTCGCGTTTGTGTTGGTTTCGAAGCATCATCGCACGGAGGATGGCCACCCCGAAGCAATTGCGCGGTAGGGAAAATGCCGGTCTTCCTGGTTCTTCTTCCTGGTGGTGGTGTTGGTGGTGGTGAAAACAGAGGAAATTTTTCGGGCACTATCTCCCTATTTTGGAGCTTCTCGACAACAAAAGGGCGGCGGAGAGTAGCGAAGAAGAAGAGAGGGAGAGTAAGGCAGTATCATTCGAACGGCCGGCACTCGGCACTCGGCACTGCAGGAATATGTGTCAGGTCAAACTCCACCAACGCTACTCGGCCAAAGTGGTGCCAAGTGGGGCAAGGGATGAGCGAGCACCCATTCTGTCCTGTGATGTGAGCTGCTCCAGATTCTACTGTTGGCGTTACTTGCTTGATCCAGGACTCGGAATGTGTTTACATGGGAAGGGAGTAAAAAACATGGGAAGAATGCTTATATACTGAATGGGGAACCTTGCAAGGAAAGGGAAGTAGTCGTGGACCGAGCGGAGGGGAGCGTTCCATTCAGATGAGGGAACGGGAGCAAACCGACACTCATACATTGTGAGCTCGCGCGTCAACACAGAGTATGTAACACGGATAAAATAGGTCAGAAATTGCGCTGCTACCGCCGTGTGCCTCGCGCTGTGTCAGAGAGCCCAAGCAAATGCGATTGTTCCACCGCGGGTCGTGTTGCGTTGTTAACTAGGTCCTGGCGTGTTTTGTTCTCGGTTCCTGTCGGACGGCCACAGCGAAAACGGTCGCCATGATGATCCGATCACTGGTTGCCAGTGAGGTACCACGGGTCACGTCCAGTCCGCGGTCATTCGTGGCCCGTCGGACCATGGTCTTCAAGCCGAAGGTTCGCGCAAAGCCAGCCACCTGTTAATGTTACCAACATCAACATCAACATCAAAATATGACCTAATTAGACACTAACCGTTTCCTATCACCTTTTCAGGCAAGCCAACCAATCTACAAATGCACCTGGAAGGGCTGTGGAGTCATCTACACATCTTGTTCTGAGGTTACCGCTCACGTACGGAACGCACATCTTGGGTGAGTCATCCCGGTAACCCATATCCGGTGTCAGCCAGTGTTTAATGGCCATGGTTTTTTTCTCTCTCTCTCCTGTTTGTAGCCCGGACGCGGCCAGCGACGACGAGGATTTCTACTTTACCGAGATCGAGGATGAGAGTGACAGTGGCCAATCTGCACCCCATCCGCCATCGCCACCGACTCTGAGCCACCGCGATATGGCTCGATCACCGTACGAAGATCCGGAGTACCAACGCCAGTTCGTTGGTAACTACCGGCAACAGCAGCAGCAGCAGCAGCAACAACAACAGCAGCAACATCATCACCAGCTGCATCACCAACAGCACCACCAACACCAACTGAATGCTGCCATCAAACCCCCACTGCCACTGCAGCAGCCGCTGCACCATCAAGCGTTGAACAACAACAACAATAACAACAGTAGCAGCAGCAACAACAACAACAATAACAACAGCGCTGTCATCGGCCAGGGAAGCAGCAACAATGGGAGCACCGGCAGCAGCAGCAGCAGCAATAGCAGTAGTAATGGCAGCGGCGCCGTACATCCGCACAGTAACACTTCGCCGCTGATACATCACAACTACACCTGGTCGCAGGTTAGTCCGGTGAGTGACACACAATTTTTTTTCGATTTCGTTATTAATCTGGAATTAGAAAAATCCTCCCGGAAAGTACGCCTATTTCACTGGCAAACGGTTTGTTTTCGGTCGTGGAGAACTAAGCAGGCGCGGACCAGCGATTAAAAGCGCGTTTCGAAAACAAAAGCTTACAACGAAACGTCATTTCGAGTCGTGGTTTTCGAACGCGATTGCGTTATTTAGTGAAGTTTCCCCTTTGTTGAGGTGGAGCTTGAAATTACGCTCGGAATGTTTGTACTTTTTTTGGTTAGGATTTGCATCACGCAAATGAAGTGTTGTGTTTTCCGCATGCGAACGGCATTCCTACGACCGGAAACTATTCAGTGAAGAACAACCAAAAAGTTTGAATGTAAAAGTGAGCAATTGAGATTAATAATATGTGCAAGTTGGAGGCAATACAAGTTAATCTTCCGGAAACCTTCGGTTTCTGCAGGGAAAAGTTTATCTAGACGTCTTATTGAGGATCAAATGTAAACCAAGTTTACTAGTGTTGGTAGTTTGTGTATTAGGTTTTTTACCGTCACTGCTAACCTCAATCGGATGAACACTTTTTGACAGTCCAGCAGTGCTGTTAGTAAACAGAAATTTCTTTTGTTTGTTTATTGACAAATTGGATCAGACCATTTACAATCCGTATTGCCTAAATAAAGTTTTAAAAGATTTGTTCACGATTGAATAAGGTTCGTTTTTGATATTTATTAAATAAAAGTGACTAGTTGCAAAGTGTAAAGATGATTCTTTTAGATGTGCTCTTCGATTTTTGTTTAAGTTTGTTTGTAAACAGTACCGCTGAACTGTCAAGGATGAATACTTGTTCATTTGTGTCGTCACGATAAAAAAATGTTGTTAAGCCTGACTTTTTGGATAAAATATCAGTTTTGATTAATTTTTCCCCAATGTTTGATGAAAAATTACTTACAATTTCTGAATGTAGATTTTAATTCCCCAATAAAAAAGGTTGGCTGCATTGCTTCAATGAATTTGTATTAGATCGCGCTACACAAAATAAACACAAAACTAAATATTTTCTGCGTTGAAAACCAATTTTCCGGAAAAAATAAATAGGATAACGGCTCCCTATTCCATCTGAGCTCCTATTTCCATCTCATCCCGTCACCTCATTACTTTGAACATGAATAATGTTTTACAACCTACCTGAACCAAACTGTGAAATGTTTTAAAATGACTATAAAAGCTATTGTCACACTTTCCCATTGTAAGAAATGGTTTTAAATTCTTCGGTGATCGTTTTTACATTTAAAATAAACTCACTTTTCAATTTAGGACACATTTTCGTTCCAAGATTTACAGTTCGTCATGTTTCTGATTATTTACTAATCGATTCGTCTCAAAACATGATCACTATTTCACACAGTTACACTACCATTGAATGCTGAATGACTTCATAATTAGTAATGTTCACTTGCTACTTGTTTAATTAACGATTTAATACTTCAAAAACTACCCGACAAACAATAAAAGTCTTCAAAAATAAGAGATGAAAGTTTTTCACTTAGTTCACTTGATTGCGCTTTGTTTTCATCTCATTTTGTTTCGCAAGATTGCCAAGATTTCTCATAATTTTACAAAACAAAAATTGTTTTTCTTCCTCAAATTATCATCAAAAAGTATGTTTTTGGTATCCGTGACATTGGTTTAATTATATTATTGATATTAATATTTCAATAAAACTGTTTCGGCTTCGAATATTACCAGAAATAGCTTGTTAAACACTATTGAAATAACCATTGTGGCAAATCTAGTAGTACTGGTTTAATTCCGCTATATTTCAACATAACGCTGTGAAGTGTGTGTGTTTCATCGGCTGTTCACAGAGATCCCAAATATTTTCATAGAAAGTATGTATTACTTTGCATAGAAAGTCTATATCTGCTCCACCTGTTTTCACTAATAAGATGGTGTTAATCATAATCAATTATCTGCATAAAATATTTCCACTTTAACATGTGATTTGTCCGTTGATTAATAAACTTTTAAAGAATCACTGCAATCAAATACTAATAGATACTCAGAGAGAAAAGTCTAATTTTTTACTTCTCACTTTTAATGAACCTGTACAAATCTGTATTAAATTTAGGAAATCTGTATAAAATCTGTACTTTGATTTAAATCAGTATGCGAACGCAAAAATCTACAGATAAATATGTATAAATGGCATCTCTGGCTCTGCATTTTGTTTTAAGAAGGGCTAATGCCTAAATAGTAACAATTACTTTTTTGTTTTTATTTTAAATTCACCAAATTTACTATACAATAAAATTTTAAATTCAAAGCGAAAGGTAACGGAAACGACCGAAAATTTTTTAAACGTTGAAATGATTTCAAGCTGGTTCTAAAAATATCGTGTGTTGTCTCATAGTTGGCATTAGGCCGTTTTTTAATAAGAATTCTGACATTTTGAACCTGAGAGTGTAATAGTGAAATATTTTGTTTTGATTGCTGTCGCCATTGCTAATTTATAGGATGAATAAAGGATCAACGATAGGATGGATAAAAATCCATTGAGATGAAATATGGAGCCCTTACCCTATTTTTACGAAACCTTCCAAATCAATTGTCTTTCATGTGTTAAATTTAAGGATTTTGCGGGATTATTTATAGAAGGTACGTAAATCTCTATTTCGCAATAATTCCTGCATTATAAAATCCATATAGACACTGACACTAAATGTGTGCATTGCTAATCAAATGTGTTAGTGAAAGTTAGCTAAGATTGATATAATTTTTCTCCAGCATTCTAAGAAGAATGAACTGATTTGTTTATTTTGCAAACCATATGGAAGATTTGATTATTAAAATCATGAAAAGAAGCACAGGAATTTGTTTTGTTTTGCAAAGTGTCTTGCTCCTTAATACGAACTGAACACCAGGCGGTAAGAGTAATAATTGTTTAGCTCTTCTTTCAACTTAATTGCTTATTTCATTTAGAAGTTACTATAAGACACATTTTTTTTCAACTGACCTGTGCCAACCATACTTTAGGATTAGGAAATTCAAATAACAACAAACTGAGAGCGATAATTTCAAGCTGTAAAGGGTAACTGCTCCCTTAATCATCGCAGCTCCAACATTAATCTTACGCCGGAAAATTCCTAGAGCAACTTCAACATCAATAAGTGAGATCTTTAATAAAGTGTGATTTTTGAAGAGGTATAGAATTTGATTTTCCAAAAAAAAATTAAAAAATTTTAAAAAATGAGCCCTAAGAAGTAGTCTAAAGGCGGCAATAAATCACATGATCTAGGCGGCCAATTGACGGACCCAAAACGTGAGATAAACAGTTCACCGAAGGCGGCTCTCAATTTGGTCATTGTTCCGCGTGTCGTGTGGGATGTGGCACCGTCTTGTTGAAACCACACAATTCATCCATTTTGGGCAAAAAAACGGTAGCCCTCGCCATTCACAGTAACATTTCTCCCTTCGAAGTACGGCCCGATGATTCCATCGGCCCATGTTCCACACCAAACAGTGACTTTTTTGGGATGCATTGGTATTGCTCTTGCAATGCTTTTGACTGGTCTTCACTTCAGATGCGGTAATTTTTACAACCCATAATTAAATTATAGACCAAAATGAACAAGTTTCACAATGACACATGACACGATTAACGCGTGATCTGGTCAAAACAGTGTTGCCAAAAAGATACCAACAAAAAATCACCCTTCAAAACTGAAGTTGGAACTAACGTATCCCCAGCAGGCCGTTTTAGATTTATGTATTTCCGTGATTCCCAAAGTAGGGATGCTCGTTTTAGTGGGCAGTAAACTCAAAACTGTCAACAGATGGGCCATGAGCCTCAAATAGTGTGCTTTGCTACTTTAAAAAAACTGAACAAATTTATTTATGACAAGGAAAACTTTACCATATATCATTGCTAAATACACAGAAAAAAATTGTTTTCTATATAGGGGTGCAAATTAGAAACTCAAGGAAAAATACACGTAGAAATGTGGTCAGGTTTTGAACAGTTACAGATAAGTTAATTTTGTATCAATTATTAATATTATGTCACCATTTGATTGGAAATATTTCTACGTTATGATTTGATTGTTCATAGCCATGTATTTTTAATTGTGTTTCATTTAAATGTTGATTAATAGCTAGCGGTGTCCTATTTTGTCTGCAAAAAATCTCCGGCATACCGGATTTCCCTGCCATAGTCGACGGTTTTGAAGGAGTAAGCGATATATCAAAGGGAAAGCATCGCTCTGATTGGTCAATCGATGCAAAAGCGAAGCTGTTGGTAGCACGCGAAGCTAAAAATATAAGCAAAATTATAGCTAACGTTTCAGTCCTACGTGTAGCATGCTAGAGGTAGGTTGTTGCTACTCAGCAAGGCAAAAATTGCCATTAAACGATTTGTGTGATTTTGTGTCATGCAAGATTGGATGAAATCCCATGATATGTCGTTTCGCCTGAGAAATTTACAACTACTCCAGGGTAAATTTTGAGTGCATGATTAATTTCTCATTTATATAAGATGAACTCGATTGATAATAAGAAATAGTTTATCGCTTCAACCGAAATCGTAGAATGGTAGTAATGGTAGAGAATCGCTATAAAAATAACTGCTTGCATACAAAACTTGAACACAAGCTTGGCGAAGAGAAGCTTGAATATCGATATCCGTATCGCAAGTATGTACAAACATATAATTGCATACATTTGGGCTATTGATGTAATTTCGTCGGCTACAAAACAAATCACGACAAATAGAGTCTATATTCTGGGTTCGCGTGTTCGGTGTTAGTTCCTAATAAAGATCAATCTAAGCAGACTCTCGTGCATTTGCGGATTCAAAAGTGTGACGATTAATTGAACATGTCGATCATTAGGAATTCTGGTTGTCTTGTTCCACATAAATGGCTCGAACAACCCCATGGGGCTGATCCTTGTAGTTTTTTCTCAAAATCCGACTTTCGATTCTCTTCTAATCTGAACTCGCTGGCTGTCAGTTTTGAGAACTTTGTGAGCGAATAGTATGAATTTTCGCGATGCCCAAGCAAAATTTTGACGGCCATTTTCACAATCAAGAAGCAAATAGCAAAATCAAACAGTAGTATTGTGTCTTGATGAATGCGAACCTAGCGCATTCAACAAATTGGTCGTCTAATTTCAATAAATTGATAATCACAAAAACTGTTGAATTTTGGTTGCTACTTTTTGAAACTTAAACACAATAAAAGATACCGAAAGTGTACATGTCCTCCGTATCTCTTCTAACGACAGACTAAAGTTGGCGATCTCGAGGAATACCCGTGCTCATTTCAAATTTCCTTCAAAGGTCTTCATTTCGAGATTTGAAGATATTTTGAATTTTTATTTCCTTATTTGGATCCGTTTACAATTTCGGAAAAAGCCAGTTTCATAACTACAAGTGGCTAAAAACGTGCGCGTCTTCAACTTTGCGTTCTTCCCGAGAAACAAACATTCCCCTGATTATCGACGGATTTAAGTCTGTTCCGATTGGTAATAAGAAAACTGTTAATACGAAATATAATAAGACATCGTTAAGAGGAAAAAATATGAAATATCTCACGAGCATCCTGTTTACTAAACATTAAAAACTCGCGGTTGGGTTTTGCTGCAGACAGACCCTGTTAGCTTGGAGCGAAATCAATCTTCAGTTCAGCAACGCCATCGCACGGCATCACATTCAACATGTCATGTCAATTGTATGGATGCGCAGTGCTGCTATTTTGGCACACATGAATGTGACATTTCTCTCCTCTACTTCTATGAACGAGATTCGATGCGTACTCGCCTGAGGGTGCCCATGTTCGCAAAAAAAAGGATGTTGCCAATGATTTGTTCGGGAAATGCGAAGGTCACTTGAACAATTTGTAGTTTCGCAAATCGGCATTAAGCAAGAAATAACACCATCAGCACTTTTCCTGCAATATCACTCAAAAGAACTGTTTCGACCAATTACTTTACTATAAGTTGCTTGATATACATTGAAATTAGACTTTTTTGAGAGCAATTCTTAGCCACCTCGTTCTCGTACTCGCAGTGATGCCAAGTCTTCGATCCCACAGTGCTACAACTACATCAGAAAAAAAACAGGGTACATTGCCCACTTGAACACTGAAATCGAGACCATCTCCGAATTTATTTTGGAAGAATTTTTTTTTTCATTTTGCCACTGTTTGAAAAATTCTTATTTTCCACTAAATAATGAATGTCTAGCGATGTCTAGCTTTCCCTTCAATCAATCTGATTCAATATCATTGTTCTTTCTCAAGCAAATAATTTTCTTATTTGTTAGTCGTCAGACTCGAACTTAGAATTGCTAAAATGATTCAGAAAATTCTGAGATCTTCGTGTGATTAAATGAACAAAATAAACATTGAGAACATAATAAAGTGTAATTCTAAATATAATTAAAATGGAAAGATCGACGGTTGAAATTCTATTACTCGAAATATTTCCTAAACAGCTCCAGCCCAGCCTTATTGATCTCTGTCCCGGGAGCCTCCTTACTGAGTCGTTCGTACCAATTGGCCACATTCGAATATTTGCTCAGATCGACCTTTGCGGCCTCGTAAGACGACACGGTACTCAAAACGCTGAGATCGGCGATCGTCAAGGAATCACCCGCTACGTATTGCGATTCCGCCAGGAATTTATTCAAAATTTCGAGTCCCTCCAACATTCTGTTTTCGGCATCCGGAGTCTGGTTGCCCATTTCCAACGGGAAAAAATATTCTCCAAAGCGTTGGTGTAGAGTTCCGTAATCGAAGTACAACCGCTGGTTGACCATGGCCCGTTGCTTCGGATCCTTCGGATACAGTGAATCATTCTTGCCGTACTTCTCGACCAGATAACCCATGATGGCACGAGATTCGCACAACGAAAGCCCGTTGTCCACCAGGGTGGGAATGCAGTGCTGTGGATTGATCTTAACAAACTCGGGCTTTATATGTTCCCCTGCCACCAAATTAAGAAGCTTCAGGTTCAACTTCACTCCAACGGCCGCAGCCGTCATGAGAACGGCTCGACTCGATATCGATTCTGGCCGATAGTAGAGATCCATTTTCAGTTCTAAACGACTATTTGGTCAAATATCAAAACAAACTTTCCGGAATAAACATACTGTCACAATTTTGGCATATTAACAACAGCCTACTAATCTCACATCACGTTCTAAATTTCGGAATTATTTTACCAGCTTATGTAGAGTTGAGAAGTATTTTTATTTTCTACTAGCTGACCCGTCGAATTTCGTCTCGCCCGTTTTTTTTTTTTTGAATTTATGTTCTCGGACAGTAGAATTGTCAAACGTCCTATGCTGATAATGTAACTCAGAACTAAAATAATGATCCATCGTTTTACTGATTACTTGGCTGCAATAAATTCATAAAAAAAAATTGTTAATATGTTAAAAGCTTTTGTTACGCAAAAATTAAGCGAATGCACCGATCGCCATATCATTTTGTGAGTCAGTGCATCGAAAAGCGATTGTAAATCTCTCTCAAACTAATGGTTTCGACTAATGGGATAAAAAGTGAAGCAAAAATAACTAAGATGACTACTTTAAATTGATTCCACAAATTTACAAAAGCTGCCCGCGCGACTTGTAGTTCGTCACTTTTCGCTAGTCTGGTGATATTATTTAATCGTGTTTGATGAATGTTCGTAGCGTGACAATCACAGGAACAATTTTCGATTAACAATTCAGCGATAAAACTTTTTTGTAAATTTATAAACAATTCTGGTTTTCAGTTATTGAAGACTACCTTATAGATATAATACGAACTGTTTAGTGAATCATTCTGGTCAGTCAGTAATTATTTAGTAAATTTCTGACATATCAGAGACTCGGACGATTCGCATCGCTAAGTTCGACTCCTCTGGTAGAAGGTAAAAGCTTAGATGCGAGAAACCTTCTTCTTACTTAAATGAACCTTGTTACGTCGAATTTTTCCGCACTTTATCTTCAAATCCTTACTCTTCCTTGAGTACTATGGCTCTACATTTTGCATATTCTTTCTTCGCTCACAATCTCTAGTTAGTTTGATATTGTTAAAAACCCGAATGATAAAATGAGTAATTCTTGGATAGTTCAAGTAACCATTCTTTTAAATATTATGTCCATTAACTTTTACATGAACACTCCATTCGTTCAATAGTTTTATCAATAGTCATCTAATTAGTCAACACCACATCATTTTGTTTAGTACCCCACTTACAATTAACGAATGGTGGAGTTCGGTACTGAGAATCTATATCAGAAAGTTTTATATGAAAATAATGTGTAATTGTTCGCCAGTTAAGCACGTGGCTCGGAATAACGAATCACATGAATCAAATATGCATGTGAAAACTTCACACAAAACAACTCGTTGTGCGCCAAAAGATTCTTTCAACAATCTAGTATTCTTTTCTTCGACGGCCAAACACTTATGCAACTCGTTATGCGTCAAACACCTTTCGATGATCTAGCAAGCATAGACGACTTTTTCAACGGAAAATTCCATTGTCCATACAAAATAACTTTATTGGTTTTTCCCACTTTTCCGGTAAGTTTTCCTAATTTTTTTGATGTACGAACCCGGTGGGGGTAAAAACTGATCAAACAAAAAAAAAAGCACCTCAATCCGTCCATCCGTTCTTACGTGATGCGATTACAAAGAATGATCTCTGCATTTTTATATATATAGACTAGCTGACCCGTCGAACTTCGTCTCGCCCAAAAATTATTTGTTCGAATTTATGTTTTCGGAGAGCAGAACAGTCAAACGACTAAGTGGTTAACGTTTCTCTCCAATATTTTGCTGAATAATTAACCTACAATCAATCGAATTCGACACACATTCGCTTTAGCCCAAAAATGTGAAAATGTGGAGAACTTCTGTTAAGTAAGATAAGAGCAAATGAACAGCCTAACCGACTCTCATCCTTTGATTCAATGCACTGACCGGAGATCCCTCTCTAATGGCTTCAACATAATGGATATAAAGTGCCACGTTTTCCGTTCCAGATGTGACTCTTACTTCCGGAAATCGATAAAAAAGCTCACTAACCATAATGTTGTATTGATAAACTTAGCACAATGTTGAAGAATTTCTAGAAATGTTCATTCGGTAGAGTAGGATATATTTACAATTTGTATTTAGCCCAAGTAACCAAAAGTTCGCAAAAAAGATTAGTCTTAAACAGCATACAAAGCATTCTGAACAGTCCGTTTTTAAGGAATTACTCACACTTGAATGTTCACCCGACGCAACAGTACAAACTTTGAAGCAGTTCCTTGTACAGCTTTTAAGCAGCGAGAAAGTTTTCTCAGATTTTTTTCAATATTTTCATTGATTCATTCAAAATTTTTCTGAAATGTTAAACTCGAGCCCGCGATTTCATTTCATGTTCATTTGACTCCATTGAATACAATTCATAAACTTGTAAATGATATCAGAAGTTTTACTCCTGCCTACAGCGGTTTTCTAGAACAGTCATTCCGTCATTGAGTCATATGGTAAAAAATAATTTTAATACCCAATTAAGCACGTGGCTCGAAATGATGAATAACTCGTAGCGCGCCAAACGATTTTTTCCACGATCTAGTATTCTTTTCTTCGACGGTCAAACACTTATGCAACTCGTTGCGCGCCAAACATCAATCGTAGATCTAGCAAGCATTGGTGACTTTTTCAACGGAAAATTCCATTGTCCATACAAAACAATTTATGGATTTTTCCCACTTTTCCGGTAAGTTTTCCTAATTTGATGTACGAACCCGGTGGGGGTAAGAACTGATCAAACAAAAAAAAATCATCTCAATCCGTCCAACCGTTCTTACGTGATGCGATTACAAAGAATGATCTCTGCATTTTTATATGTATAGATTTATCACTGAAGCAGGGAAAATAGAGAATATCTTCAAGAATCGTTTGGATAATGATGATAATAAAAATGATAATAATTCAGCAAAATTCTCCTCATTCTTTAAAATTCTATGCTATTCGATGGCTTTTCTCGAGAAACGTTCACATCACCATGCAGGACAAAACATTTTGTAAAGCTAGACAGCAGTCTGTTCCAATTAATCTTCGATAATTTGTTAGAATCCCTCTTCCGTTTGTTTAGGCTGCTACTTTCGGAATTCTGCCAAATCCGACGACGCTATTTGACGCGAAATTCATCCAAAAGTTCTTGGAAATCAGCTTGGCAATGGATGAGAAATCGGTATGAGTTTCATTTGGAAGTTTAGGATAATTTCTTACGGTACTTCCGGAAGTCTAGTCGAAGTAAATTTGTTCAGTAAATGACGTTTTACAATTAAGAAAAGGCTAATAATCGTTCTCTTCCCTTTTAACACTAAAAGCTTTTTGTTTCGGTACCTCACAGTCCCATCCAAAAGATATGACTGTTTACCCACTACACCCAAACCTCCATTTACGTAATAATCGGTACTTCGTAAATCGAATTATGACGTAAAAAATTTTTACGTTATTGGGAATTTTCAAGAGTAAAAAATGTTTTCCCTATGTATGTACATTATTGGGTATGTATAATATAATGGATAACCTAAGTCGTTCTAAGTCGCATCAATTTCCAAGATGGCGACTTCCGGTTCATCGATATTCGTTACAAACCATCAGAATATGAGTATTTTCGGAACGGGTTTGATAAGTACATGTTGGAAAACGATGTTCGAGGTGGTTCTAAACTCCAAGATGGTTTATTGATACACCGAAACCTCCATTTACGAACTAAACGAGGGTTCGTAAATGGAGGTAGTTCGTAAAAAAAGTTTACGTTATTTGGGATTTGATTCGTAAAAAAAATTTACGTTATTTGGAATTTACTTCGTAAAAAACGTTTTGTGTAATGAATGTGGAAACCCCCAATCACATGGCCATTTTCGGAACGGATGTGATAAGTGGGTGCAAGAAAATGATGTTTGGGGTCGGTTCAAAATCCAAGATGGCGACTTCCGGTTTATCGATATTCCTAAAATCCCTTAAAATGTGGGTATTTTCGGAACGGGATTGATGAGTAGATGATGGAAAACGATGTTTGAAGTAGTTCGGAAATTCAAGATGGCGACTTCCGGTTTGTCAATATTCCTTCAAAACCCTTACAATGTGGGTGTTTTCGTTTTCCGACATCTACTCATCGAACCCGTTCCGGAAATACCCATATTGTAGTAATTTCCATGGAATATAAATTAGCCGGAAACGATTTTCATTGTATGCAAAAATTTTTTTTACGAAGTAGGCTCGTAAAAAAAGTTTGCGTTATTTGGGATTTTGTTCGTAAAGAGAGTTACGTAAAAAAGTTTACGTAAACGGAGGTTTGGGTGTACTACTAATTATTTGCTATGGGAGTTCGGAAATCGTTATTAATTGATATGAACTTTAGAATCTGCGCTCTCGCTTCCGACACATTAGTATTAATAACTGCGCAACGAGAATTAGACACATCAGTAAGATTACTTTGCTTTTATTTGAGCGTCCCTATGGAAACGAAATCCTGGGTACGGGCTTGGCCATACTAAAATCAAATGGAATTGAAAAAATCATACGCGTAAATTGAGGTTCCAGTGTCGTAGCAGTCTCCACAGTGCCCGACGTTTCGACTACCGGTAAAGTCTGAAAATTGTATGGCTTCCATGATTATGCTTAAATGTATCGTCTGATGTATGTCTACTGCATCGCCGCAAAGCTTCGTGTCGTGTTCGCAACTAATCGGACCTATTTTTTTATTTTTGTTTCTCTTGCAGACCTCCCCCCAGAAGCACGTCCGTCTATCGCCCCGCCCGTCGGCTTCCTATCCGTACCCATCGCCAAACTACTCAAACCAAATAGCTCAACAACATCACTACCAACAGCAGCAGCAGCAACAGCAACATCTCAGCCAAATTCAGCTCTCGCCGGGTGGTACCAATTACCACCACCAGTCGGCGATTGCCCTGTCGGCGGGTGCCGGTGGTCAGGTGCAATCGCTCAACGGTTCCGGAACGTTCGTAGCACCCGGCTCCAGTCCCGGTGCGGCCAGTAATCGGTCTCCCCTGTCGCCAAACCGTCGGACACGGGGCGAAAACAAGAAGTGCCGCAAAGTGTACGGCATGGATCACAAGGAACAGTGGTGCACCCAGTGCAAATGGAAGAAGGCCTGCAGCCGTTTCGGGGACTGATCCAAGTCGCGCAAGCATCCGCCGGCACCAGCAACAACAACAACAGCAGCAGCAGCAGCGACATCACAGCAGGCGGCATCTGCTGTTACAGCAGTTCCCCTAGCGGTTGCTAGTTCAAACCATCACCGTCACCACCACCACAATCACCACCACAACCACCATCATCACCACCACAACAATAGCAGCCAGCAGCAATCAGTCTGATGTGACAGCATCGGTGGGCGTTAGTGTAAGTGTAGGTGATCCGCAGTGTGAACGTCGTGTGGGTGTTCGTGAGGAGAGACAGAGAGAGAGAGCAAGAGCGCGCGTGCATTGTACATATAACCGTGATATATTTTAGCGAGATAACACTATGTGGGATTACCGACAAGGAAACAATTGAAGAAAAAAAACAGAAAATAAGTAAAACAGTGGAAATCAATTCGTAAAGAGATAGTTTGTAGGTTCTATTGAGTGTAATAATGTTCGTTATTTATATTCTCAGCAATCGTGTGTAAAATCGCAGCCGATACCAATTGTACAGATAAAGGTTAAGAACAGAGCATGACAGAGGGAAAGCCACAAGCAACCTAAAGCCAGAGAATGAGAGCAAACATAGTGGTTCAAATGGAATGGCAATTATTTTTATACTGCTACAAATCTAAGCGAAACAACAACAACAAAAAAAAACAATAGCGTGTGACTCTAAACAACACTATTTTGCACATTGTTACAGTCTATCTTTTTGATTTGTTTTCAAACACTGAAAAATTAGACTTGCTCACTATGCAAACTAATTCGAATCACCAAATGCTAACAAACAAACAAAGTTCAAGCTTCAAGTTAAACTATGTGATTTAAACTGTTGACCATTTTTTTATTCAAGGAAAAAAACGTACTACAAAACAAAAATCCTAAGCATCGCTGTTGTTTAAGCTACTCTTTTTTGTTGATTTTAACGTATAGAAATGGACTAAATGTTGTTCTCTAATAATCGAATCGTTTTTAAATATACCTACATCCAAGCAAGCAAACAACAACTACTACTACAATACAAAAAAAAATAAAGGCAACCTGCCAACCGTGGAAAGACATATTCGCATAAACCGGCAAAGTGACAGTGTTTTTTGCAACAACTTTGGAACACAAAAATCAAACCGAAAACGATGGGAAAGACCTTGTCCTCTGTCCCGATGGCACCGTGTGAGTCGTTCGCCGTGAGCTACTACGGCACATAACCATAAAAAACAAAAACAAACAAACCGGACAATGGAACGCAAGAACGGATACAATTGGCTTTTGAATGATTGTCTATCTCTTTATCGAATTACTCTAAAGTTTAAATGAAATATTGCAAAAGAAAAAATTGAAAACAAAAAAAAACAACCGTAATTAAATGCAACAAGACTTTTAAAGGCTGATTTAGTTTTTAACGAAACAAAAAAAAAGATAACGAAGTAAAATACACGCGAAACCATTCGTGGGTTACATTGTTGTAACAATTCCAAAACAAACAACAACAAAAAGCGACCGTACTGACACACACACACTCGTCATATCAGCTAGCTCATAGCTACCAAAAAAACAGCAACAGTAGCAACATCAGCAGTTGTTTTACATTCTTCACGTCAAATCGAAGAACGAAACGAATGCAGTTCCGAACCCCATCCGAGGAGGCTCTGGCTGTCAAAAACAAACATTTAGCAACAACAACAACGCGAACGCGAACAAATATTGTGGTTGGAATTTCCGGCTTCGCTCGCATCAGCAGTAGGCCGAGAGACTGTTGTTTCCATCTGTTTTTTTTTTTCTTTGTTGCTTGACTGGCAGCACGGCTTCGTAGCCGATTAGGTTCACGTTTTGCGGCACGGAAATTCCGAAACAGAAAACAGAATTCCACCAAATGAAGTCACGCGGGAGAACAACACCTCCTCCACCAACTCACATGCACACATGCACGGTGTGATGCGGTAAAAAAAAAACAAGCGAATAAAACCACTGCCAATAATATTAAAACCGACAAAAAAAGAGGAAATTTAAGCCGTTAATAATACCATAATCTATGTCGACTCCGCTGTACGAGGCATATGTATGTGTAAAAACTTACTATTTGACGTGTTTTCCAAAATGCAATGAAACCATGAGGGAGAGAAATCAGTAAACAACAGTCGTTTAAGTGACTAAAATTAAGAGAAAAAATATCCCCCAAAATAATAAGTCTAATTTACGTAATTTTAAGCGAATACTGAAACAAAACTGTAACTCAAAGAGAACTAAGAGGTTGTTTTCGGAAGGAAAAGAGCACATGCTGAGCAAAATGAAAACAGCAGACGAAAATGTAAAAAATAAACTAGAAGAGCAACAACAACAACAGGTCCAATTGTGATATTCCGCAGAGAAGCAAAAACAAACCCCCTAGCCTTTTTTTCACTTGTGTTCTTATATTTTAAGTGAATAATTTTTACTTTACCATTTATTACGGACCACTGTTGTTTTATTTTTGACTGATACGGATTTTCGAAAGTTGTCGAACACACTCGAAACCATCAATCACGGACAATTGGACGCAGAGTGTTCACTCTGACGGATACCGGACGGTCTTCTGTCTCCTCAGGAAGACGACGACGACTGTATCCGAATGGAGCCAAAGATGGAGCTAGTAGTATTAACCCACCTGCCAGTGTTGCCAGACATTTATGCTTTTTTTTAAAAAAAAACGCTAACAGGAGATTTTTCGACTGGTGAGGGGACTTTCTCGGCACGGGTTTTCCTCACAACCTTGAAAAGACTGCAGTTTTATTTACGATTTGGGGAACTTCTAATGGAAAAAGAAATAAACGAACGGATTGAACTATTTCTAAGCATATTTATTCGTAAGCCTAAGTGTGCGAAAACGTTCTCGCTTAGCGCTACGCGCATTCCGCGATCAGTTGCCAGAGATTTTTGAGACTTGGCCAATTTTAGATATTAAATCGAACCTCAACCTCCCAGCGTCCCTTTGTCTGTGACGAAAGAATCGGCGAACGTGCTGCCGTTTTTATTTACGCACGGCCAGTGCGGTGCAATAACCCGAACCCGTTCGGGGCAAAACAGGGCATCAAGTGCTTCCAAACTCGGTGCAATGACCAGAAAAAAAGCGCTTCCTTGCGATTTCTGTCCACGTGGTCTTAATGTTATGCCTCACGTGACAACTACAATCATGTCATCAAATTTCCCACGCAATCATTTTCAATCCGGAGCAGGAAGCGCACTGTGATATGTTTTTTTCTCTCTGTTTGTTGATTATTTAATCGTTTAACAGTTGATACGATTTCCCGGAACAATCTTTGGTTCGAAAACCGTGTAGCACGGAACTACGCAATGACAGACCCAGAACGAAGACAACAAAAAAAAAACAAACAAAAACAAATGATCTCCTTACCAACCGAAGTAAAACCGAAGCTTGTGTTAATTTTCACGGCCTGCTGAGTGTCGTGTCTAGTTCGACCTTCGAACGAACAAACAAAAAACCTTCGCTGCTGCTTGGCCTGAACGTGGCCAGAACTGTTTCTCGTCGCTGTGCAAGTGACATTTGAATAATAAAGAGGGCAATAAATTTCATCAAAAAAAAAAGTTAGAAACAACCTAAATTTTAAAAATTGAATTACGTAAACTAACAACAACAACAAAAAACTGTCCCTTGTAACTAAAACCAAAATTGACTGAGCTAATATTTTATCAAAATTGAGATAATCACGGAAAAGAAAACTGTTAAATTAAAAAAAAAGGAAAAGTGATGACACCAACTCATCAAAAGCAAAAACTATCATATTACGGAAGCAATGATCGATATTGGCATATACTAACTCGCATGAGCAAGCAAATAATGAATGAATTCACACTCACAAAAATGGTGACAATCGTGAGAGCAACCAACAAAAGCAAATGCATCGCAATTTGAAAAAGCGCAAACAAAAAAAAAACAAACAAACAAAAAAATCGATCGGTTTTTGTTTTGTTATACTTGACCTACAGTTTCGGGTAATGTCGAGTAGAAAAAATTAAAACAATACTTTCTAGGAATAGGTTTTGCCAACAAAATTCGGATTAAACAAAACTAAACTAAAAAAAAAACAAACCGCACGAACATTGACAGTGCAAATCCCGACGAAAAAAAAAACAAAAGCTCCGCGTAACGAGAAAAACACGAAATTAACACGAAAAGAAAATACTACAAAATAAAAGACTAAATTTTTTGCCTCTTTATATGTACAAACGTAATTAAACTTGTATTTGGGTGAACTTTGTGGGTAGACAGTCAACTTTACGTATCGTAAACTTTTGCAAGTTTTTTGCATCCTTAGGCATCATGGCGAAACAGTGGCGAGTATCCTCCCTTCACGACTAAACCGATCAAAAGGGGGAAGGAGAGGCGCAAGGAAAAAAACTAAAGTATCGTGGATCGTGTAATTAAGCTGTAAGTGTTTGTTTTTCCTGTTTTTTTATATATAGAGAAAGAAAAAATACGCTAAGGAATGTTGGACAACCAGGCGAACAAAAAAAAAAAAAAAAAAACAAAACAAAAACTATGCTCTTCTTCTTCTTGTTACGCTTTCGAGGAAAATAAAACAAAACATATGCTTTTACGCAACCAGCCATTGTGAGCAACCAACAATGCGATAGTGTAAGTGACAGCTTGTGTCAGATTGAAACAACAATAATAACAACAAACGTAAACGCGTGGTGCGGTAACAGATCTAAACACGAACAGGAACGATCAACTCACACAAACACACCAACTGCAGCAGATACAGCCGAAAAACAGTTCGATTCAATCGAAAGTATCCCTCCAGTCAGATAAAAGTTATAAAATATCCAAGCCTGCTACTGTTACTATTATACACTACTACACTCCAATTTACATAATAGGGTAAACGTTTGACATTCATTGTGGCGGCGGGTTTACCGACGGGGAGATTTGCGAGAAAAGGAAATGTTTAAGCACATGCACGGTCCGGTTCGGCTAAGCCCGAAGAACGATGACAGCGGTGTTGAGTAGAGGAAACTCATCATGGTGACTTCTGTCAAACGATTCCCGATTTAAAGGGTAATCGGTAAATGTTTAGCTTCAGTAGTATGATGGTCTGAAACGGAGGAAGTTTCCCCCATTTTTGCTATTTTGAGTGAAATATTTTAGACAGAGACTTAACGATTATGAAACACTGTTGTTGGATTTCTTACTGGGGCGATTAGATTTCCTCCCAAAACGATAGGAAAGCTATCGATATTTTTATGCTGCTATTCTGCCTGATTTTTTTGCTGCAATTCTGTCAGAAACTCGGTAAGAGTCTGAAAATAAAGGAACAACAGTTTTCAGCGGAAAATCTCGCCTAGCGATTATTTACGGTTTTAATACAGCCTGATTCTTACCATACATTTTCAATGCTTCTGGTTTGACATGCAAGTCTTCATCTCTAAAAATACCCATTTTTAACTCTCATCTACCTAGTCTCAAGGCTCGTTCCTATTTTTTTGTATGTACATGAAGGATTGACGAATATCAAATGAAATCGAACAGAAAAAATGAAGAAACAGAGAGAATGGCGCAATTTCGACAGCAGCAGAATTCAGTCAGACTTCTAGCGACTGCCAGAATTTTCCACAAGGAAGAAGACTTCTTCTTCACTTCTCGGTGGCGTCACCTCACTTGAGATGACACCGATTGAAGGGCACAGCAACTTATGCTATATTGCCAGTTAATTTTCGTGTATAGTCCAATGGACTTTCTTTCACTGGACTACAAGTGAAAAATCTCGCTGTGTGACAACGTGAAGTCGCCAAAATACGAATGGAAATCTTCAAATTTTCACCGCACTGATTGAAAAATCCAATCAGCGTGGTCACCACGAGATAGCGTTATGGTAATTGTTTTGACATATCCCATGTATTTAGAAAAATTTTTGACGAATTTTTCCATTTACTTGAGTTCGGACGAATGCAGATGGCAAAACCTTACAAATATGGGCAAGAAAAATGATTATTCACGTGTTGTCATCGAACATATGATTTAAAATTGTCCTATTCACTTTAAAATCTTGGATGAAATTTGAAATTTTCAGTTCACATACAGATTTGATTTAGATGATAAAACATGTGAAAATAGACGAATGAAACAACTTTTGATCATAATTTATCAATTAATCTCAAAATCGAACCATAAAAACAAAGAATTTCTTAGATATGAAAACAGTACCCAACCTCACTTCTTACGATTTCTTTTTAAATATAAATCAGACATTCCGCGAAAAGTTACTGAAACATTAATGATCGATTTTTTTACCAAATTTTCACACCTTTTTGTATGTAAGTATTCGATTCAAAAGAAAAAAAAATAAAAACCCGTCATTTTTTTCGAATCTTCAAGCAAAATCTGAAAATTATCACCATTGCTTAGTGCTTGGCGTGAGCAGCGCCGCGATCGCAGAAGAGTTGACTGGATTCTTCAATACGAGACAACGTGTTCACTCGTTGAGGGTTTCACCTGAAGTCAAACGAGGAGACGAATTGACACGAAATTAAACGTCCCGCTTCCTTACGCCTGGCAGATTTCCCCCGAGATGCCTGGCAACGTCTGCCAGAAGGTTTTGCAGGAATGCTGGCAGAATTCCGGCAAGGGTCTGGCAACAATGTAACAACCGTTTCCGGCAGAGAGTTTCGGTATTGTTTCTGCCGGGTTTTTTTATTTCTTCATTGATATGCAAAGCTTCTTCTCTCAATGTATCAGTATTTTCATTTCATTTACCTGGTCTCAAGACTCGCTTTAATTTTTGGATGTACATGTTGGATTAACGAATATCAAAGGAAGTCGAACAGAAGTGAAAAGGAAGAGCAATCTTGCAAGACGTAAAGCAGCCCTTACACGTGACAATATTATTGTCAATCCAAAGTATTGTCAATACCGTCAATCCAATTGACCTGGTAGCTAGAGTCCGCATTTTTCGAGAAAATCAAGCGTTTAGAGCTTCAAATATTGCAAATGAACATTGAAATATTGAGAGATAAGTTCATTGCACATATTTAACAGTTTCATCTCTGGAGAGAAAGTATTGTCGGATTGATAAGCAGTTTTGATTTTTTGACAATATTTTCGTCAATCCGATGAAGTTTCCACTACACGATCAAAAGTATTGTCAATACTCCTTGTATTGACAATAATATTGTCTCGTGTAAGGGTCACTTAACGTAGCGAGAGAATGACGCCTGCAAAATTTTGACAGCTGCCGCAATCTTGCTAGGCATCTGCAGGCTGCTAGAATGTCTCACAAGCAGTCTGGACTTAATCATAGTTGGACCGATGCGGCTCTATAATTTTCACTGGGATAAATGCAGACCCCGGCCCACATCATTAGTTTGGAATGAACTCCGAATCAAATCTGAATGTGCGAAAAATTTCCATTCAGAATTCCATGAATCCGAATCATTGCTGGCTCCAGTGCAATAGCCGATTCCTAATGAATTTAACCTCCAGCCGATTGGTTCGGAAATCTGTCCGAATTGACTGATAAAAAGCGAACTGAATTATCACTTCGCTTTCTTCTTCTCAGATTTTTCACCCTTTCGGTTTGGTTTTGGTTCGATCGAAAAATCAATACGTCGTTATTCAGAATAAGGGTGATTATTCCGGATCGCAGCTGAAGTGTAATGAAACAGATCCGATTTTCAGATACAACACATTCATAAATGAGCGAAAACTCAATGTCACTCAGGAACGAGAAGTCGAGTACGCACTCATTACCCTCTATGTTCGTCTTTGAGACAAAGTGAGCCAGTGCAACAATCGATTCCGAATCAAAATTTCGTTGCTAACCGATCGAATCGAAAAATCTGTTGGGATTAAGTGGGAAAAGCGGATTAAATTGACGTCAAGTTTGCTTCTTATTCTCTAAGTTTTGCACCTATGCGTCCTGATTTCAATGTTTTTCAATTCATTAGAACTAATCGCGGACAAATCGTTGCATTTGGCCGACAAGTCAGCATGAATTTGCTTCCCTGTTAAACCGACTGGAATTTGATTCGGAATTCAGTATGATTTCTGTTTTGGAATCCATTTGAAAAATTGAACCGAATTCCAAATAAACTTCCAAACTCTTTAACTGGGTAGTCTAGCATCGTTCATTTATCAAGCTGAAAATTTTGATGAAATGACGTAGATCACTTGACTTTTACACTAGGACATCCAAAACGATAGCGAAAAATTTAACGTTGATGTCAAATAGGCATTCTGACAGCTCATTTACTATCACAAATGCTAAGCTGCCATTTTTATATGGATTTGTTTTCATCTCCTCAAACAGTTTTTAGTACGTCATTTTTATTTTAAGCAGATTTTCAAATTAGATATCAATTATCTTCTGCATAACATAAGTGCTGTCACAAAGCATTGTGATAGGAAATTATGTAAAATAAAACAGCAAAGGCAAAGAAATGCATCGAACCGATTGAAAACAGTCTGCCAACCCGCATACGCATGGCTGCCATATGGCTGACTAAACGCTGCCAGCGGGAAAAATATGGCTGGCAGACATTCTGGTGACCGACTGCCTCACCGCTGCCAGATATACAACTCAAACGATACAACCGTATCCACCAGGATTTTTCCACATTGAAATCTTTGACATTTTCAGAAGATGAAAACGCTCGGCTAACTAAGATACAGGCGGCTTTGTTTTGTCAAATTGGATTTGACAACCGTCACTGAATCAATTTTGGTAGCCGTCTGGTGGCCATGGCTGCCCAGGTAGCCAAAACACTATGCGGGAAGTTTCCCTGGTAAGATTCAATAGGCAAATTTACCGCTGGCAACGGTTGCTTTGATGTTGCCGTAAATATGTCAGAATATCGGCAGAAGTACCAAGCGGACAGATTCAATCGTCTGGAAGGAAATTATTCTGCCCATACCATTTTAAATTGTTTAAAGGAAAATACAAAATCATTGAATATTTATCGACACAATCCTACATAAACTGATTTGACAGCTTCCGGAATGTGATTTGAATCATCACCAACATCATCATATGACTGGGCGATTGTTTTGACCAAGAAGAAACCATTCCAACAACCTTAACCTGTCTCATTCGTAAGTGACCGACACCAGAACAAGAGAGACGAAGCATTCTCGTTTCTCATTGAAACAAAGAGAGAGTAACAGTTCGGCTGAAAAGTTCGTATCGTTTAATAGAAACACACATTTTTTGCCAAAATTCGTTTTTATTATTCAACATAATTGCCATCAGAGGCGAGACAGCGATTATAGCGATCTTCCAACTTTTCGATACCATTTTTGTAGTACGATTTGTCCTTTGCCTCAAAATAGGCCTCAGTTTCAGCGATTACCTCTTCATTGCTTCTAAATTTTTTACCAGCGAGCATTCTCTTGAGGTCTGAGAACAAGAAAAAGTCACTGGGGGCCAAATCTGGAGAATACGGTGGATGAGGGAGCGTTTCGAAGCCCAATTCGTTCAATTTCAGCATGGTTTTCATCGACTTGTGACACGGTGCATTGTCTTGATGAAACAAAACTTTTTTCTTTTTCAAATGAGGCCGTTTTTTTGAAATTTTGTCCTTCAAACGCTCTAATAACGCTATATAATAGTCACTGTTGATGGTTTTTCCCTTTTCAAGGTAGTCGATGAAAATTATACCATGCGAATCCCAAAATACAGACGCCATACCCTTACCGGCCGATTGTTGAGTCTTTCCACGCTTTGGGTTCGGTTCATCGCGTGCAGTCCACTCAGCTGACTGTCGATTGGACTCCGGAGTGAAGTGATGGAGCCATGTTTCGTCCATTGTTATATATCGACGAAAAAAATTGGTTTTATTTCGATATAACAGCTCCAAACACTGCTCAGAATCATCAATTCGTTGTTGTTTTTGATCGATTGTGAGCTCACGCGGCATCCATTTTGCACAAAGCATTCTCATATCCAAATATTCGTGAATAATATGTCCAACACGTTCCTTTGATATCTTTAGGGTGTCAGCTATCTCGAACAACTTCACTTTACGGTCATTGAAAATCATTTTGTGGATTTTTTTCACGTTTTCATCGGTAACAGCCTCTTTTGGACGTCCACTGCGTTCATCGTCTTCGGTGCTCATATGACCAGTACGAAATTTTGCAAACCACTTGCGAATTGTTGCTTCGCTCGGTGCAGAGTCTGGGTAACACTCATCAAGCCTTTTTTTGGCTTTTTTGATATCGGCGGCACTTTTTTTCATCAAAAAGTAGTGTTTCATAAACACACGAAATTCTTTTTTTTCCATTTTTTTCACAATAACAAAAGTAGCTTCACTCAAAATGCAATATCTCACAAACTAATAATCAGACAGCTGTCAAATTTATACACGTATCTTTTGAAGGTTGGTACTAACTGAAAATGGTATGGATTTAATTCTAGTGGAGCCCTCTCATAGAAACGATACGAACTTTTCAGCCGATCTGTTATAATTGCCAACGTCACTCTTTCCTCTGTGACAAGACGAAACCAAACTAACGTCTTCAGGGAGCATCAGGAGAATTTCAATTCTCATTCTTTCGTCGATGTATTGAAAATCTGTGACGCTTGGCTATAAAAAGGTGGCTAAAATATGACAAATCGAAGTAATTACATCCCAGAACCTACTACAAATTCGAGCACCAACAGGTAAAAGTTATTGTGCGACCTTTTTCTGTCATTTCCGATTCTGACAGCTTCGGTTGAATATCGACACTGCATACTAATGGATTTTCACTGAAAACTGCAAATGACTGAAAGGACAAATGAAAGAAAAAAACGAAATTTTGACACTACTGTCCCGCTTATGTCATTGACTGGATATGGATTTCGTTCTCATGGTTTGCAAGCGAAGCTGAGAGTGACAGTAATTTATTGTCATTTTCGTCTGTCTTGAATTACTTTTATTTGCTACTTGAAAATTACTTTTATTTGCTCTGATTTTGACAGCGCAAATTTGGCTAGCAGCCACGGACTCTATCCGGATGTATGTCGACTGTCACTACTGTCTTTGGTTCATTACAAATCAACAATTTCTATTTCTTTTTGAATAATACCAACTTACTGTATTTTATTTGCTGTGAAGTCTAAGGTTAGACAGTGGTAATTTTCATTGAATACCCTAGCGCTGTTGATTTTGCAAATCAGTGTCATACAAGTTTTCAATGGCAAACAGAGTTGATAAATTATGAGCTTTTAACATAATTTTATGACGATAATTCTTCTACCAGAATTCGACTTAAAATCGGAGAAGTGAAAGACAGTTTTGCTAGTTTTCTATGAATAATTTTGTCTTGTTTGTATACGCATATGTAATTTTAGTCTGTAAACTCCTTAAATAAACTCGGGTTAGTTTCTTCTTACACTGAGCTAAATTTTCTTTTTCACATTATATGATATTCTAATGATTTTGCACTATTAGCATTTCCAATAATAGTTACAAGATGTGTTCAACATCATGTCAAATATATGAGATAATCTTATGAAACATAAAACTCTTCTTAACGTTATTTTTAAGGATTTCCATATAACGAATGAAATTTCCAGTCTGAGTCAAATTTATTGGCGCGTCTTATAACCATTACTAGATATCCGCACAACATACATTGGAACAATCTATGAAGCGCATATTATATTCACTTCGAATTTATTTAGATAGGTTCATATATACCATATGACTAGTTTTAAAAATTTATATATATATATATATATATATATATATATATATGTATATATATATATATATATATATATATATATATATATATATATATATATATATAACTTTCAATTGAGCTCATACGAATAGCAGATAATCGCCAACTACTACTTTTCTTTGAGGATTCAAGCTTTACTAGTATTCCGTTCGGTAAGGGAGCACCTCATGATATTTGCGAAAGAGAAGTGAGATCCCGAGACTGAAAAGAAAAATGAATCTTACTAGACAGATAGAGTAATGAAATGTACCGGATATATATTTCATGGTCCGTTAACGCATATCCTTGAACGAAGTTGGATGAGCTGTCTTGTCAGCGATTTTAAATTACATTGAGATGCGGAACTTCCTGAAAAAAAAGGTCTGGAGCAGTTGATGAATATCGGAGACACAACTATTTCTTCAGCTTCAAGCAGTACGATTCACGACTTCCATCGGATTTCCATGTAAATTATATGGGATATTTTTATAACTTTCATTATGATAACGTCCATTTAGATTTGACGTACACATTAAATAAAGATTATAAGTTTCCATATAATTTCTATGAATTATATTCTGCATATGATTCATATGACAAATCTAATGAATATAAATAAGATTTTCATTTCAGTGTAGGGCAGGGTCAGTCATTTAACTTTCTTGATGGCCAAGATGAAAAGTATCTTGTTTCGTATGACATTTTGCATTACGAACCGAATCGATATTTTTATTGGACCACGGGATCTTTCGGAAATCTATAAAAGTTGATCTTTGAAAACATAGAATTTTAGTTTCAAAATAATCATATTCACTTTGTTTGTGCATTGATTCTCGTTGATTCGATTGAAAATCGGAACTGCACAGTATGCGATTTTCACTAGAAACCGAAAATGATTGAAAGGGCAAACGATAGAAAGAACATAATTTTGAAACTACTATTTTGTCGTTGACTGGACGTGAATCTCGTTCTCAAAAATGTGCAAGCGGGCTGTGCTGAGAGTGACATCTATTTTTCATATATTTTCGTCTGTTTTTAGTCATTGAAAATCATCATTTTAGCTCTGGCCATTAGCATCAAACTCGAGTACTTATCTATGTCAATTTCAATCAACCATTCAATTCATTTGCTGCTAGGTAGAGTTCAGTATGAATTCCGAACCAAACCGAACGAACACCAGAATTCCACCGGCAACCGATTGGTTTGAAAATCTTTCAAAATAGAGTGAGAAAAAGTAAACTGAAGAGTCATTTCGTGCTGATGTTTAGTTAAATTGGAAAGGAAATTTTTGTTTTATAAAATATTTAAATTTAAATCTGGAAATTTTTCGGATTATTAGAGAGTTAACAGTTAAGGACCAGATCTTTTTTGAATATTAACAAAATCTGTTGAAACTTACTGGAACACAACGAAAATGCCTAGCTTGGTTTATCAGTTGTTATCAATTGTCTGGTCCTGTCCTGGGTTTCTTCCAACTAACTATTTAGATGGCCGTATCAAACTTCAATCTATTATTTAAAAATTTTGTTGAAGATTAGCTATTTTATTCACAATGAACCGGTATTGAAATTCACAAATTGTCTAAAATATTGTCTTTTCTGAATTTTCGCAACAGAACTTCTGCTGTCGAACCTGTGCTTTGCAATTTTCCGTTAACGGTCGCCAAAAAAATAAAACAAATAGTAGCAAGTCATGAGTGTCCGTCGTTTGGACGGCGGATAAAGCCCCGTCGACGGCCTACTGCGTCTGTCAAGTTTCGTACAATCTGCAAGTTTCCCCGCTAAGAAAAAAACAAACCTGGCAGTTCGAAAGCTCGGAATCGGATGTGCATGTTCTTCTACATTTTTCCACTGCTCTAAACTCCAAACCCTGCTCCGATTTGTTGTGGTAGAAGTCCGTAGAAAACCAAATAGTAATTTGTACGAAAACAAGGGGTTCGTTCTTTTTTAATCCCTCCCAAAAAAAACAACAAAAAAAAACTCATCGTCCGAGTTGGACGGCATTCGTCGTTTGGATACTGCTAAGTAAGAAAGCAAGCAAGGAAAGAAACACGAAATCACGCACGGAGGTTACAGAAAAACTGAAAAATAAAAACTAAAATTAAAGTGTTACGTTCTGAGAATAAAAATAAGTGAGCTTGTAACTAGGTTTCCCCTCATCAGATCCCCCCTCTCCCCCCCCCCACGTCCCGTCTATTGACTATTATTAATGTATATCTTTCAAGTAACGGTAAGGAACTGACTGGAAAGTGTGTAAAGAGAGAAAAAACCAGAACGATCAATCCAGCAGGCAGTGTTGGAAGAAAATTTTGAGAAAAATGAAACTATTTCAAGAAAGCAAGAGAGAGAATGAAAGTGAAATGAACAAAGATATAACAAGAGGATAAAGTAACTTATCAAGAAAAATAACACAAGAGCAGTGAAGTAATTTCAGTATTTTTTTCTGGTTACCGATCGAGGGCTATCACGTACCCTCACACATACATACACATGTACACACACACACACTCAAAATCCAGCAAAGATGCTTTTTTTCCTCTAGTAAGTTTTGTTTTCCGACAGTCTAATGCAACTTTAATCAAATAACGCTAATTCTAGGTAAGAGAATTTGATTCACAAAACATTTCTTATTAATACTATCGTTACGAAGTCACTACAGCGTCTTTCTCATTATGATAAGTTAACAAGCAAGCAAAATGAAAAAGAGAAAAAAATAACAAAGCAACGGGGCAAAACACGTGCTGAAAGTACCATTTTTTTTAGGGTTAGGTTTTCGTTGTCGTGAGCTATCAAATGGAAGATCTTGTACTATTTTTTTAAATAATAATAAACAAAAAAAAACTTTATTTATGGGCCATTTATACCTAAGATTATACATTATTAACATTATTTTGAGCGTACGATTAGCTGGGACATTTCGGCACCGAGAAATGCCGATTTAATTTCAGCAGATTTTTATTGTTTCTAACCTTGTAAGTAAGCGAAAAAAACCAATATACTAAGAACTAAATAGAGCAAAATCGAGATCGTGTAAAGAGGCAAGATAAGGTGTACCATTCATATACTATTTGTCCCTAGGAAATAATTATTTTATACACATAGACACACAATCTTAGATTACATATATATTCATATACATTTATTTCTTTTTGTTAACATTATTTTTATTTATTTATTTTTAGAGCGTCAGAAAGCTTAACTGTAAAGAAAAGAGATCTAGCATAATTTTACACCCCCTTTCACAAAAGATAAATGAAACAAAAGTACACACATATACAAACACACACTCTAACATCTGTAAACAAAAAAAAAGATAACAAACACATCACTCCGATGACAGTTGTACATATAGGCAAAGAAAAAATAAAACAAATCGCGAAACTAACAGAAATATGTAAAAATAACACACACGCAGACAGAAAAAAAAAACAAATCAAAGGTATGTAGAACATAGCAACCGTAGAGATTTTGTTTTCGTTGTTCTTGGCTACCACCGACCTAACTCCCCATGTTCCCCATGTTTCACGTCCACAACCCCGTTTCCACCAATATCCTCCATCGCAGCAGGGGCAGGTCCCCGCTGGATGGTTGGAGGATCACCAACCGACCGACCGACCGACGAAATGACCCTTAGATTTCACCTTTTTTTTTTAGAATGACGCGAACGAATTCGACCCAACAGAAGAGCGAGCGGAGACTGTGCCAATGTGGCCAATGGCGGCACGTTTCACGACGACTAGGGAGTATCAAAATTTAGGACAATTTACCCCCCATTTGGCCGTCAAATTATCAAAACACTCCCTTCGTTCGTTGGTCGCCGTTGGCTGCGCCGCTCGGTTTGGAATTCGCTCGATAGAAAACAGGTCGGAATCCGGTAAGGTGTAAAAATCTACGCAAATGAGATATCTGTCAGATAGCATAAAGACAACCAACCAAAATGGAAAAAGATTCAATCGAAGCAAAAGTAAAAAATAAAATAAACAAAAAATTCTCTTATATAGCTGTTAGGAAAACCGTAGCGTTTAGTTGTCCCTTAAATCCAATGCAATTGATTGGTTCGTTTGTTCACTTTTCTTCTTTTTTTTTGGGTTGGATGTACATATCTATGGGCTTTACTACCGTTTTTATCATTTTTGGTTAAATTGTTTCGTAACTTGTTTTTCTTTTATATTCTTGACTAAAATTTACTAAAATAAATTTAAATACAAAAAAAATACCACTCAAAAAATCATGTGTAGTATGACAAAATAGACAAACAAAACCATACAGATGAAGATAATGCAGATGAAGATGATGTATCCTTCAGATCCACACATAAAACACAGAGAGAGAGCGAATGTTACAGAAAGTAAATCTACTGAAAGTGTTAAGATGAACCGGGAAGCTGGGTAGCCACTGGGCACCCCGGATATAATTGTAACGAGATGAGTAAAAGATGTAGACAAAATAAAAACACATAGAGATGATCGACGATGTGGTGAACACTTGAAAGATGGTTATGTTCGACTTGAGGACATACAGTTTTTTTAGTTCTAAGTAATACAATATTATACATATTATGAATATATACACGGTATTAGATAAAGCAAAACCGCACGTTTTTTTCTTCGTAGTCGCCGAAACATATCTGAACGCATTCGACAGTTCCCGCATAATTAGTGCGACATGACCAGTCCACTGTAATCTACTCAGGGCTTCGTCAATATTAATACTCAAACTTGAGAATGTGATTGCTTTGTCGTTCAACCTTGGATTCTACCTCTTCGATTATAGATGTCATATTGTTTATTTTGTCGTGAATACGACTTACTTTACTATGGGGTGCCTTTTCAAAATTTACCCTCTGAGAGAGTGATAAGTTTTTGATCGTGAATATCTCTTATTGTATCTAACGAATCAACATAATTTTTGCGACATGCCATCGGAAATATAATCACAATTTTATGATAAAAATTTCAGTTGTGTGACATAATCTCAAATAGTTCAAAATTAAACTTTTCTGAAATGTTTGGTATAAACGAGTATCAAAGGGGATAATTCATAAGGCGCGCTTGCCTTTCTCGTATTTTGAAAGCTGATAGCTCAGTGATCTGTGAAAGGATTTATATTATCTAACTACCAATAGACTCGAAATTTTTCAACTTAAACGTGTATAGCAAAAGCATTGAAGTATTTCAATAGTACACTATTTAAAAACCTGTCTCATTTGACCCATGTCAACACCAGCCAATCAGAACGCGTTCTGAGGAAGAGAACAAAATATCTGCTGCTGTACAACAAATCGTTCGAGAAAAATGTTCCGAAAAGTGTTGAATGTCGTAGTGAGTTCCTCAATTTGGTCCTTCTGAATGCTAGAAACGAATCCCTACAGCATTTTGATAGTTTCTTTCAATAAATTATGCAAATCCGAAATGAAATAATCGACATTAAAATTTTGTATGCGGCTATTTTTATAGCCGTTAGGAGCGCCCATTAGTGAAAAAGCTACAAACGAAACCACGTAAAAGAAAGCTCCTAACAAAAATTGAATCAGTTTGGAGGATTCTATCGCCAATGCGAGCAGATGTATTTTGTGCCGTTTGTAAAGCTAGTTTCGGTTCCGACAAAAGCGATTACGTCACACACAGCTGCCAGTCATTTGCATGGATGAAAAAGCAACGGTGGAGAGCATTACAAAAAAATCAGCCGTTCTAATGGCTCTAAAATTTTTCTGAAGAACTATTAGGATTTGTTGTTCGCAAATCGAACGGAAATATCCTCAGTTTAGTGCAAATCTAGACCAGTTTGGTTAGATTTTTGCACTTTTCGCTGTGTGAAATTCACAGTAATCTAGATCAAGTGAAGCCTTCTTTGTTTTTGCGAAAAATGTGGAAAAGGGGAATGCTTGCATAATTCATACAATTGATTAACTAATTGATATTCGGAAGTGTTAAGGAACATGTCAATTGTTTTCGTATTCACGACATCCAGTTATGTCTCTGACATTACCCATCCGCCTTTTTATCTTGGTAAAGCCTACGAAAAACTCTATCTTCTCAACGTCCCTCGCGAAAGATACGAAAGTTTCGTCGTCTTCTACAATCAACAGTGATTGCCACTGTTGAAAATCGCTGGGTCGGAAAGGATGTACGGAAATAAATTGCATTGCACTAGAAAATATTCGGCTAAATTCTCCCATTCAACCGATCACCTCCAAACTTTCAGAGCATCAAATCAATCAGTTGCGAACTGATATAAGGATTGTTTGGGACGAGAACTGTGATAAAGCATTTCCATGAAGACAAAAAGATTATATTAGGACCTAAGGACAGTGGGTCGCGTATAGATTTTAAATCTTCCTTCCTAACTCCCTAGATTCCCTTTGCGTCTGTGTGTTTAGGAATCTTGTTGAGTAGATTTAATTTCTCTCCTCTCCTCTTCTTCTCCCGGACACCACCAGGAAATTAAAGCGAATAAAATGGAGGACGCATTGAAACTGACTATGTTTCACAGAAAAATATAAGGCTTTATTTTTATCGCGACAACATATATGTTTTTTATGTACTAATCGTAGCTAAACTAAATTATCTAGACTTTGTCACGGTGGATTGAAGATATAAGCTTTTAAAGTCGAGATATTCGATGATTTTCAGCTATTCGATTTTCAGCAGTTCTTCAGTCAGGAAAAATTCAGCAGTTCTTCAGTCAGGAAAAAATACAACACGAGCGGTAACCTCAATGAATCATTCTGAAAATTTCACAGAAATTTTTCCACTAAATTTAGAAGACATTGTCAGGTTTGTTTTTCGATATTCATCACCTTTTTCAAGAAAATTTTATTTGAAACGGGAAAATAGCAAAAAAAAAACTACGTCTTTAGCGTACTGTCCTCAGCCCTTAAATGCAAAACTAACCCAAGTAGCAAATGTAACTTATTGAAATTTCAAGATGTTCTACAATTGTGTTGGAATTGTTATTTATGTTAGATATGTTCAGAAAGATTTTTCAATATATTTAAATTGACTAGCTGACCCGTCGAACTTCTTCTCGTCAGAAGAATTGTCAAAAGACGAAGTGGTCAACGTTTCTCTTCATTATTTTTCTGATTACTTAACCTACAATCAACGGATTTCGACACACACTCGCTACAGCTCAAAAAGAAGAAATACCACCAAAGATTAATGTGAAAATATGTAATACCTCTGTTAAGCGAAAACTGAACAAATACACAGATTTCTATTCTGAACAGTCCGTTTTAAGGAATTACTCATACGTAAATGTTCACCCGACAAAACCAACTTCGAAGCAGTTTCATATACACAAAAAAAATTCTATCTTTGTGTTCGGTAATAATTTTTCCGGCAACGATCTATAAAATATTATTTTTACTGAAAGTTACGAAAAATTTATTCAACTTACGGTCATCTGTCAAAGAACTACTGAATATCGGAAAATCCTATGTAAAAGTTACGATTATTTATTATTTACTGACACAGTCTGTGAACTCTGAAATGTCATTTCTCTTGACGAACTCAGTGAAAGTTTTACCAATATTCGGAAAATTAAATTCGGTAATCATCACTATACATTCAGCAGAAATAAAGATCTGTCAAATAACATAATTTTCGGACGTAAAGATGTGAAAATTTCTAGATTTGTAGAGAAAAAAACCTGTTTTTATCCACCTAGTGGTGTAATGATGCCTTTCTCATATCAATCATACTATCATATATAATACAGTGGTATTCTTCAAAATAATTTTTCTTCGATTCCTAAAAGAATAACCGAAATCGGTTTGTTTGACCGTCTATTGATAAAAACTATCAATTGGAAAACATTTGAGGTCGATTTAGGAAAATTTTTAAGTTTTTCCCCATCTTCAGTGATGGTATACAATTTTTAACCCACTTTAGCATATATTTCCGGACCCGGAAGTCGAATCCGCATGAAATTCAGGAATTACGTATGGGACCACAGGACCTTTCATTTAAACCTAAGTTATGAGAAAAGTTAGAACATATATTTTCTTATTTTTGAACATTTTACCCCATAACTCCCGAACCGGAAGTCGTCTCCAAATAATATTCAGGAATTTTTTATGGGACCTCAAGTCCTTTCATTTGAATCCAAGTTTGTGAAAATCGGTTCAGCCATCTCTGAGAAAAGTTAGTGCAAAAAAACGTTACATACACACACAGACATTTTGCGTACTCGACAAACTGAGTCGAATGGTATATGACACTCGGCCCTCCGGGCCTCGGTTCAAAAGTTGGTTTTCATAACCTTTCTATATGAGAAAGGCAAAAAGTGGTGCGAATTGATTGTTTGCGAAAAATAGATAATACTGATTCCTAGCGGTAATTTTTCATTAAGTGAATATATTCAAAAAGCCTTCTACAACTTTTTATTTCAGCACTCTAAAAATATGAAGGGTGATCCCATATTCTACTGAATTGCATCCGAGAATAATTGATCATTTTATTTGAATAAATTATTTCTGGAGAGCAAATGTAATTCAATTCATTCATCACATGCAAAAAAATTAATTAATCGGATGAAAATATGTTTTGTAAACCAAATTGCTCCTTCCTTTCCCAGATCTCTAGTACAATTTACCAAAAAATTGTAATACTTTACGGGTCAAGACGTTTACATATTTTTAGAATTGTTTTGTAAATTTCGACGAACGTCGGTATTGAATGATGAAGAAGTCATTAGAATTATGACAGATCGAAGTTCAGTGGAACTGTACCGATCATTCAGCAAATAAAACTTTTACTGAACGGATTACCGAATGTCCAGCTGTTTGAAAGTCAGTAAAACTGTACCGACATCCGTAAAAATAATTCGGTGTGTACAGCTTTTAAGCAGCGAGAAATTTTTCTCAGAATCTGTTCTGTACGTTCAAGTTATCAAAAAGTACCATGTCTAAAGTACGCTCTAAATTCAGGTACAGGGGAATTTTGATTGCTTGGAGACGTCGCTTAAATTGTAATTTGATATTGATCCTACCAGTTTGAACATTCTTCACAGAATATGCAAAAGCGAAGCTGTTTGAAGCACGCGAATCTATAAATAGAAGCAAAATTATAGCTAACGTTTCAGTCCTACGCGTAGCATACCAAAGGTAGGTTGTTGCTAGATAGTAAGACAAAAAGTGCCATAAAACGATTTGAAGCTTTAATTGGTATGCTCTGATCTTGTGTCATGCAAGATTGGATGAAATCCCATATTTTGTCGTTTCGCCTGAGAAATTGACGACAACCTCAGGGTAAATTTGGAGTGCATAAGATTAATTTCTAATTTATATAAGATGAACTCGATTCAGTGGCGTACCGAGGTAATTTGGCGCCCGGGGCAAAATAAGAGTTTTGCCGCCCCCATCGTTGGATTAGTGAGCAAAAGGAAGTGTGGGTGTGTAATGTCAGAGACATAGCTGAATGTCGTGAATACGAATCAAAGTGACACTCTTTCTTTATACTTCCGAATATCAATTAGTTGATCGATTGTGTGAATTGTGAAAGCTTTCCTCTTCTCTCTTCTGGGATTTTTAACGATACACCTAAACTAAAGTACAGATTAGTTAGATTGAACATTCTGACATACAATTGAATATTACGAAATGACCAGTATAGTTCGTTATGGTAAATGATGGTTCTTAGAAATACTTTTATGAAGGAGTTCGTGATGGAGAGTGACGAGTTGAGTTCGAATCTATTCTGAGTAGGTGCTATGCATTTTATATAGCAAATCAGCAGAAAATTCTACTACAAACTACAACTGGTTGAAAAATGGGCCGTATACAGTATAGTATAGAAGTCAAATGTTCTTCGTGCTAAAGAACGTTTGAATTTTCGAACCTATAAGAAGCAGAAACAACCAAAACGTAGTCCGAAACAAGAAGCATCGATCATGCCGAGGGTTCGAAAGCTGTACAATACGATTCTTGCTGGAAATTTGAACTGCATAATCATGGACGACGAAACCAACGTGAAACTCGATTACAAATCCTTGCCAGGACCACAATATTATACGGTGCGAGAAGGGCAAGTGTTAAACCAGTCCGAGACATCGATTAAAGTCGAAAGCTATGGTCTGGCAAGCAATTTGTAGCTGCGGTAAGATTTCAATGAGGAGCGAAATACACATCAAGGAAAGTTTACAAAAACGACTTCTACCCGTGATTCGAAGCCACAAGGATCCTGTTGTCTTCTGGCCAGAACTAGCTTCTTGCCACTACTAGAACACTACTCAACGGTAGAATGGTATACTACCAAAAATGTCACTTTCGTACCAAAAGACATGAATCCACCAAATTGCCCACAACTTCGAGCAATTGAGGAATTTTAGGCATTAACGAAGGCACATCTTAGAAAGCATGTCTCGGCAGCCGAAACCATTCAACAGTTCGAAAAAGATTGGGAAAAGGTGTCAAATCTTGTTCCCAAGAAGTCTGTACGGAATTTAATGAGGAACGTTCGCAAGAAGGTGCGCCAGCTAGTCTACAATGGCTAAGTAGCAAATGTTGAGAATAATATTCTGTTGTTGTAGTCTAATATTATCAGTGTATCGAATAAATTTGAATATCTAACACTTGCGAATTATTTACAGCGAAATCAAAGTGCGTCCATACTTTTTGGGACAGTCTTTAGTTGATTGATTGTGTGAATTACTGTTTCGCGTTTAGAATTGTACCGGAGCATCTATATTAAAGTATGACTAGGAATTAAATTCGGATCATGGGACTGGCTCCAAATTTAGTTGCAAAGTTCATATTCGGAGTTCAGATCAAGAGTTCAGTTAATTGATTTAGTTTTGAAATTCTGTAACTCATTCAGTAAAAACTATTCAAGCGAAGAGGTTGTGTTTCGATTGTACTGGCTCGTGAGTGAACGGCTGCTACCGAGACAATTCTAAGCTTCAGGTAGTTAAACTGCCCATAGCAAACGCAATATTCGGGACGTTTCCCGACTGGAAAGCTAGCAACGAAGGCCATCCCGTTCATACGCACAGAGGTGTAGAGACACAGAGGTGCGAGAGCATAGAAGTGACGAGTCACAGAGGTGCCATCGCATAAAGGTGCGAAGACGAAGGGGTGCAAAGGCACTGAGGTGCTAAAGCAACCCAGTGCTGATCTACCAGGTACCAGAATTTGTACGCTGTGTAGGATCAAAAGAGACGGCATATATCGCGAGGTGCTACACTGCAAGCATCGCATTTGATCGCCACCAAAAGCAAAAGCACTGTACCTGGGGTCAGGTACAGGCAGCACAGCAAGTGCAGTGGTGTCCACAACGACGGCAGAGCAACTGAGATAGCAGTAAACGACAGAAGACTGCCAATTGGAAACAGCAGAAGACTGCCAATTGGAAACCGTTGGAAGAGCTTCACGTCGTTCTTCACGATAAAGGAACAGAGACAGCTACAAGGTAGATTTAATTTATTTATTTTTTATTTCTTATATCTGAAATTTTACTAAAAATAAGTTTTTATTTTGGTATTATTAATTTACAAAAAAATTTAATGTAATGGATGATCTCATGGAAGATCATCCGAATCCGATTCCGGATACTAGTAAGAGTTTAAATACTCCGAGGGCTAAACATTATCCACAGGGTACCACTGGGCCATGGATAGTCTATATTCGAAAAAAAGAAAAGATTTTAAATTTGATGCAAATTACCAAGGATTTGACATCACATTTCTCTGAAGTTAAAGAAATATGTAAAGTTAATAGAGATAAAATTCGAGTTGTTGTCAATGACTTGAAACAGGCGAACGAAATTGTAACCTGTAAATTATTTTCTGTTGAATATCGAGTTTACATTCCATCGAAGGAGGTGGAAATTGACGGTGTTGTGACTGAAGCAAGTCTGACGGCCGATGATTTACTTAAAAATGGAGTTGGTCGTTTTAAAAACTCCATGCTTGAGGGAGTTAAGATACTCGAGTGCAAGCAATTGTACTCAGCATCTATTGTCGATGGAAAAAAGTCGTATCGTCTCTCAGATTCGTTTCGTGTAACATTTGCCGGATCTGCGTTGCCTAGCCATGTCTATATCGATAAAATTCGTCTTCCTGTTCGGCTTTTCGTACCGCATGTTATGAATTGCACGAACTGTAAAAAATTCGGGCATACAGCTACTTACTGTAGTAATAAGTCCAAATGTATCAAATGTCAAGGGCCTCATAAGGATAATCTTTGCGATAAAGATGTTGAAAAATGTGTTTATTGTGGGGAGAGACCTCATGATGATCTTTCAGTATGCGCTGCATTTAAGTTGCGTAAAGACAAAATGAAGCTTTCTTTAAAAGCACGGTCTAAGCGCACATATGCAGAAATGCTTAAAACGGTCATACATGTCTCCCCCTTGGAAACCGAAAACGGTTTTTCAAATCTTATGGAGCCAGAGGAATCTGACTCCGACGGAAATAGTGAAGATACCTCGTTTGTCACTCCTCAAGGGTCTGTTAAGAGGAGATTAACAAACCACAAAATACCTAAAAAGACACCTAAAATTACATCTTCAAAAAAAGATCCCCGTGTTAAAGCTAAAAAGCCAAATTTAAAACCAAAAACTGTGCCTCCTGGTTTGTCAAATTCACAAACCAATCCAGAAACTAGCTCAAGAAAAGACAATAATCCAGTGGGCTCCGTTTCACATTCACCAACAGGATTACTTAAGTTTTCGGAAATTGTAGAATGGATTTTCGCAGCATTCAATATTTCTGAACCTCTAAAGACTATCATAACGGCATTCCTTCCAATAGCTAGAACTTTTTTGAAACAGTTATCAGCTCAATGGCCAGTTCTTTCAGGTTTTGTATCATTTGATGGATAATTTATCATCCGCCGCAAATGATTCAATCACTGTTCTGCAGTGGAATTGTCGAAGCATCATGCCAAAACTTGATTCATTTAAAGTTTTGTTGCATAGTCAAAAATGTGATGTATTTACTTTGTGCGAAACATGGCTTACATCAAACATAGCCTTAAATTTTAATGACTTTAACATTATACGTCTCGATAGAGACTCTCCGTATGGTGGAGTGCTTTTAGGAATTAAGAAATGTTATTCCTTTTATAGATTAAATATTCCTTCGACTTCTAGTATAGAAGTTGTTGCTTGTCAAATAAACATTAAAGGAAAGGACATTTGCATTGCTTCTGTATATATTCCTCCAAGAGCTCAAGTTGGACAACGACAGCTTAATAAAATTGTCGAAGCCCTTCCTGCTCCACATTTGATTTTAGGAGATTTCAATTCGCACGGAATGATGTGGGGTTCCGTGTACAATGATAGCAGATCATCCTTAATATATAATATTTGCGACAATTTTAGCATGACGGTACTAAATATGGGTAGCATGACACGGATCCCAAGACCTCCTGCACGTCCAAGTGCATTAGATTTATCTCTTTGCTCGACTTCAATTCGACTAGATTGCACCTGGAAAGTATTTCCTGATTTACACGGTAGCGATCATTTACCAATCATCATCTCAATTAGCAGTAACAAAGGCATTGCTAATTCAGTTAATATTCCATATGATTTGACAAAAAATATTGACTGGCTTAAATACCAAAGTAATATTTCAAGTGCCTTAACTTCAATGGAAGAGCTCCCCCCACTTGAAGAATATGACTTCCTCGTTTGTGCGATTCTGGAGGCCGCAGAACAAGCCCAAACCAAACGATTTCTTGGTCTATCGTCTAACAGAAGGCCTCAAAATCCTTGGTGGGACAAAGAGTGCTCAGATGCTAAGCACGCGAAACAAAATGCCTTCAAGACGTTTTTAAAACGAGGAGGAGGAACTCCTCAGAATTTTGAAAAATTCTTGACTTTAGAAACCAAGTACAAGAGCATACTTCGGGCCAAGAAATGTAGGTATTGGAGACATTTTGTCGAAGGTTTGTCAAGAGAAACCTCAATGAGCACTCTTTGGAATACGGCCAGACGAATGAGGAATCGTAACGTAGGAAATGAGAGTGAGGAATACTCGAACCGATGGATATTTGATTTTGCGAGGAAAGTTTGTCCAGATTCTGTTCCTACGCATAGCATTATTAGGGAATCTTTTTCAAATAATGGTTCCATTGATAGCCCCTTTTCAATGATGGAATTTTCCATAGCACTCATGTCTTGTAACAATAACGCTCCTGGGTTGGACAGAATTAAATTCAACTTGGTGAAGAATCTGCCCGACCTCGCAAAAAGACGTTTGTTGGAATTGTTCAACAAGCTTCTTGAGCAAAATATTGTTCCACCTGACTGGAGGCAAGTGAAAGTTATCGCCATTCAAAAGCCGGGGAAACCAGCTTCCAATCACAACTCATATAGACCCATCGCGATGTTGTCCTGCATCAGAAAATTGTTCGAAAAAATTATTCTACGACGTCTCGACACTTGGGTCGAGACGAACGGTTTGTTGTCAGATACTCAGTTTGGCTTCCGTAGAAATAAAGGGACGAATGATTGCCTTGCATTACTTTCGTCTGACATCCAAATTGCCTTCGCTCAAAAGCAACAAATGGCATCTGTATTTTTAGACATTAAAGGAGCATTTGATTCAGTTTCCATTGATATTCTTTCAGACAAGCCCCACCAACATGGACTTCCAGCGGTTATAAATAATTATTTGCACAACCTTTTGTCAGAGAAACGCATGCATTTTTCACATGGCGATTTGGCAACATTCAGAATTAGCTACATGGGTCTCCCGCAAGGCTCATGCCTCAGTCCGCTTCTCTATAATTTTTACGTGAATGACATTGACAGCTGTCTAGTAACCCCATGTACACTAAGGCAATTGGCAGATGATGGCGTGGTTTCAGTTACTGGGCCCAAAGCTATTGATCTGCAAAAACCATTGCAAGATACCTTAGATAACTTGTCCGTTTGGGCTGTCCATCTGGGTATCGAATTCTCTGCGGAGAAAACAGAGCTGGTCGTCTTTTCAAGAAAGCATGATCCCGCGCAGCTTCAGCTTCATATGATGGGAAGAATGATCCAACAGGTTTTGACTTTCAAATACCTCGGGGTGTGGTTTGATTCCAAATGCACGTGGGGAGGACACATTAGGTTTCTGATAACAAAATGCCAACAAAGAGTAAATTTTCTTCGAACAATAACCGGATCTTGGTGGGGTGCTCATCCGGAAGATCTAATAAAATTGTATCAGACAACGATACTTTCAGTGATGGAATATGGATGCGTTTGCTTTCGTTCCGCTGCAAACTCTCATATTATCAAATTAGAGCGAATTCAATATCGTTGTTTGCGAATTGCTTTAGGCTGCATGCATTCGACACATACAATGAGTCTTGAAGTTCTGGCGGGAGTTCTTCCATTGAAGGATCGTTTTTGGGAGCTTTCGTCGCGACTGCTAATAAGATGCGAGGTACTGAATCCCCTAGTTATTAATAACTTCGAAAGGCTAGTTGAGCTTCAATCTCAAACAAGATTCATGACTGTATATTTTAACCATATGTCACAGGAAATCAACCCTTCAAGATATATTCCTATCCGTGTCAGCCTCCTAAATGTCCCTGACTCAACTTTATTTTTCGACACATCCATGCAGCGCGAAGTGCGTGGAATTCCGGAACACCTACGCTCGTTGGAAATCCCAAAAATATTTACAAGTAAGTTCAGGCATATCGACTCTGAGAAAATGTTTTACACGGACGGATCGCGAATTGAAGAAGCGACAGGGTTTGGTATGTTCAACAATAATGTTTCGGCCTCATTTAGGCTTCAAGAACCTGCATCTGTTTATATAGCAGAGTTAGCAGCAGTTCATTATAGTTTGAGTATAATCGTCACATTATTTCCAAACCATTATTTTCTTTTCACAGATAGTCTGAGTGCAATTGAAGCCATTCGCTCAAAGGCTGCTGGCAAAAATGAACCTTTTTTCTTGGGCAAAATAAAACAGTGCCTGAACGTCATATTGAACAATAATTATCAAATCACAATAGTTTGGGTCCCGGCTCATTGCTCCATTCCAGGCAATGAAAGAGCCGATATTTTAGCCAAACGTGGTGCTATTGAGGGTGAAATTTATGAGAGACCAATTGCTTTCAACGAATTCTATAGCTCGTCTCGCCAAAGAACACTTGCCAGCTGGCAAGCTTCTTGGGATAAAGATGATCTGGGTCGGTGGATGCACTCAATTATTCCGAAAATATCGACAAAGGCATGGTTCAGGGGACTGGATGTGAGTAGAGATTTCATTCGTGTGATGTCCAGACTCATGTCCAATCACTACACGTTAGATGCACATCTCCTTCGAATTGGACTTTCCGAGACTAATCATTGTGCTTGTGGCGAAGGTTACCGTGATATTGATCGTGTCGTTTGGTCATGCGTGGAGTATCGTGATGTCAGATCTCAACTAATAAATTCCTTGCGTACCCAAGGTAGACTATCCAATGTCCCAGTTCGCGACATTCTTGCTTGTCGTGACGTTCCTTACATGAAACTTCTTTATTATTTCATTAAGTCCATTGGAGTTCCAATTTAAATTTTATTTTATGTTAGATTGTTTTCTCTTCCATGAGTTCAACCAATAGCCAGCTATCTTATATTAAATAAAAGTGATGAACTGATACAAATAAACCTGAAATAGTTATAAGATCATGTACAAAATAAATGTATTTCATTTAATGTAATTTATAATAGCAACTCGCTTGATAAAAACAGTGTTTAGATTAACTAATGAATACCAACATACTAATAGGATATTCGAAATGTATTAGGTTTAAAGTACTATGTATTGTAGATGCCACGGCGAACAAAAACTTATGTATATTGCCTATGAAATAAACGTATTTATGAAAAAAAAAAAATTCTGTAACTGAACTCTTTTTCAGAATGATCCGAATTGAATTATAGAACTGAATACTGAACTTAAATTACGAACCTAACTTGAAGCACTTAATCCAGTTCCAAAATCTAGTTGCAGAATTCAAGTTCCGATTTCAATAGTTTGAAAATTCTGGTTCAGATCTAAAATTTTGTTCCAAAATCCAAAACTATAATTCATATCGTGAATTTTGTTTCGGAATACGGAATTTTTGTTTCAGCATGAGAATTTTGGATACGAATCCCGAACTCAAAGAGCCTGTTTTAATCCACCTAGTGGTGTAAAGATGCCTTTCTCATATCAGTCATATTCTATTCAAAATATGTCTCTGCGATGCTTGAAAGAAGAGTTTTTTTTTTCATTAACAAGTATAACCTAAATTTCCGTTTGAGCTACAGAACCTACAGAATGAAACAGTTCTCTGATCGGTTTGGCCACCCATGATAAAATGAAGAGATTGTCACTAATTGTAAGTACTTCCCACACTGAAACCTGAGAAGCGGTATAATTGAAGTCGGTTCGTATGACCATTAAAATGACGTACAAACTCTACTAGTTGTTATTCAAATTTGGATGATTTTATACGATTTTGACATTGTATTTCAAACGACGGTGTTAATTTTTGTTGAATCCGAAGAATATACTTAATTTTTGGTAGGGACATAAGATCTTTCATTTGAACCTAAGATTGGAATTATCGATTCTGCCATCTATAAGGAAAGAAAGTTAGATGTTTTTTTAGTATATGAATATTAGCTGCCGTCGTTACTCAAAAACCGGGAACATACTAATAATGACTTCAATAATGGATAGGCCAATTTAAATTTTATTGGCATTAAAAATGCCTTACTCCACTATACGGGGCCGGTTTCAAAAATAGTCGCGTAACATTCTTCTGTCATAATTTTGAACGTTAATAACTCAGTCATTTGTTGATGAACTGATTTAATTTAACAAACAATCGATTCGGAAATTTTTAACTTAAACATGTACAGCAACGTCGTTTCAGTATTTCAATAGCTTACTGTTGGAAAATGGGTAGAATCGACCTGTGTTCATCCACCAATCCCAGTTGTCCAAAATGGTGTCATTTTCTTGTTCGGCATAGGAGACTTTGCGTCATGCATAGAAACACCGCATCATTCTGCGTAGTTCGAAGAGGAAACTATAAATATATGCTGCAAAACATTTCTTTACCTAGTTGATGCTTGCCTGTGAATGAAACAAGTAGTTCGTCCAGTGAGGTGGTGACTGGACTGTATATGCGTTCGCTCGCTGAATTGTCGCTTTTACATTGTGTGTTGGTGCAATTTTCCGCTGTCTGTGGCACACCGTGTTCGCTTAAGTATCTTATATATCATCCAGCTATTGAATAACCGAATCAGCGTGGTTACCAGTTCTGTTGAAATATCCCATGTATTTAGCAAATTTTTGATCCATTTTTTGGCATTAATAATGCCTTACTCTTCACTGTACCAAGCTAGGTGTCAATTCAGAAAATGCGAAACTAACCGCGTAACCTGTTTCTGTCATAATTTTGAACGCTTATAACTCAGTCATTTGTTGATGAATTTATATAATTTAACTACCAATCGATTCGGTAACATATAACTAATTTTTTTTAGGTAACGTCGTTTAAGTAATTCAGTTGCATACCATTGAAAAGTTGGTTTCAATTGACCTATGTTTTCACGAGCCAATGAGTGACAATTGTTCTGAGAGAATCTAACTGTCAATTTGATCATTCGCAAAAAATCGAAACACTAAAAGTAGAGTAAGTTTGTAATTAGTCATTGTTTATTGCATCCACCATCATCTTTATTTTTATATTTATTATCGATACCTTAGAATTATTTAATTTTCAATGTAATCGTGCTCGGTTATGTCTTACATACAACTTTTTAATTTTTGTTCAACTGGTCATGAATAGCCTCTGATTTAAAAAAGTTGATTGCCGAGAATCTGTAAACTTTTTTCCCATAAGTATTGAGCAATTTGACGTCTCTGTAACACAATCCGGAACATTTTAATTAAATTATCAGCGTTGTAGCCGTCAGAATTGTTCAAATAAAATTTGTGACCAGAAGCTTCTTCGCACTTAGAAAATAAAATAATAAACAGTATCGATGGAGATGAAATTCTCCGTCTTCAAGATTGCCAGTTTATATAAACATTAATTAAAGCACACTGTCACTTGACCTTCACTCGAAAAAAATCTTCAAACAAAAAAATACAGTTGAACAAAATCATAAAAATCATATGACTTACATCAACCGGAACGTAGACGACAATATCTTCTAGTTCCCTGGCTTCTTTGCTGCCACTGGACCGGTAATCGGGAATATTGCGCTTGATATATAAAACTGAAAATATGATAAACATATTTGTTTTGTACCGTAGCAACTAGCATACTTCGATTTGCTAGAGTGGCCAGATAATTTTTTTTTTAGCAGGTTTAAGCTGTCACAACGAAACAAAAGAATGGGCTAGGCCACCTTGTTAATTTGATGAGCCGAATAATAGCGATCTGAAACTTGTCGAATGCGATACACAAACTGACTCGTAGGCATAACAAGTTTTATTCGTCCGCATATTCCACTCTCACAGCAAGAAGTTCGATTGGCACCGTATCTAACAGTATTCCAGGCACCAAACTGTCAATCAGTTCACGTTAATTCGGTACACCGTCTTACCAGGGGTACAATACCAAGTCTTGTGGTGGAGCTGCCATCTTGGATATAGCCGACGAGACACGGCGTTCTATGTTTTGCAGTCCGCAGGCTAGACGCCTTTTTGAGTCACTCTTATCAAAGGCAACACAAGCTTTTAGCTGTCGTAAAGCAAACAGAAAAACTCCAACGACGATTTACGTTAAAATATATTTAAAACTATCTTCTCACAAACATTTGTACAATAAGAAACGACAGTTAATCTGCTCTAAGCAACGGACAGAACATCGCTTCGTGTCAAGCTGGACATAGTGTATCGATTGGTCTAGTAATCCTATCGTTATCATTATCATTTCGATTTTCGATAACAGAGTCCTATTTGAAGGCAGGCAGTCCAAACTGTTCCGGTTGGAACTCTTCTAACGAGTTTAGCACCAAAGTCGCATGTTTTCGCTGATCTTCCGTTATTTTTGGATCGGGAACCATCACCACTTGCATACCGGCGGAAACACCTGCCGTCACGCCGTTAGGGGCATCCTCAAAGACAAGGCACTAGTGTAGGAAGCAACAAAAAAATTACAACTTTGAATCAATCTACATGATGACAAAGGGCACTTACCTCTTCTGGTTTGGGCTTGCTCGGGAATCTGGAGGCGGCTACCAGGAAAATGTCCGGGGCAGGTTTTCCTTCTTTCACTTCAGGATCCGACGATCCCGTCACCTTGTGGTGAAACAGATCGAACAGTTCTTGGTGGTTCTGAGTTTTAACCGCATAGGAATCGGCACTGGAACTGGTGGCCAACGCGATCGGAACGTTGTTCTGATGCAGATGGCGGATTAGACGTTCGGCACCTGTCGAGTTTTATGAATGAGGATAAATTAGTCGGTTGGCAAAAGAATTAGCTCGTAGTAAACGGTGCAAATTCGGCAGCACAGAGAAAATCAATTCTAAGCTAAGCTTCTATGGTTCTGTTATCACGCTATAGTACCTCCCAAAAGAGGGGCGCCGCCAAGATCCACTAGCTGTTTCTCGCGGAACTTTTTCAAAAATTCATCCACTGTACAGGACAGCTTCAGATCGTTCACTATGATCGAGACGGTTTTCTGTTCGGTCGTACCCAGGACCTTCAAGCGGGTTGCCCACGGATAGGTCGAGTTATACGATTTGACCAATTCCCCTAATATATTCTCGTAGATTTTCTCTGTATCTGTGAAAGAAGGTGAAAAAAGAAAAAAAAAAAAGGAAACCGATTAGCCGGGTTGGGTTCGGCGGTGTTCGTACCTGGCATCATTGCGCAGTGGGGCATCAACTCGTTGATTTTTGCGGTGGAAATCTCAATGTACTCCTCGGGAGTAATGGGCAGCTCGAGGGCTTCGACGATCGCAATGGCCGCCGGTTCCCGTTGCAGCCCCATCACCGATTGTTTGATTTCCCACGTGTAGATCTTTCCGTACGGATCGGCTATGGATTGCGTTACCTCCGTGTACAGCATCTCGGTGTCTGTCTCAGGCGAGGACAGTGGCGCGCAAATGTCGAACATGAACATAATGGATGATGAAAGGGGTTACAGTTAATCGTCAGATTTTGATCGGTATCTGCTAGTGCACCCGAACCAACTACGTTGTCTACTTGTCTCTACATTATTCTACTGAACTATAGCTACGAGAGGGCATGCAGCGTGCGGGAATCTAAGCTACCAAGACACTCCATTCTCAAGGGATCAGTGGAGACGAACGGTACTTGGTTAGTTATTTCGTACAATGGAGCTGAAAGTGCATTGAAACTACCATTTCATTTGCATTCGCGAAGGCATCTGTTTATAGTAAAATTGATTTCAAACAAATGGTTTGACAGCAGTTAGGGTGGAAACTGTGTTACACTCAAAATAATAATCATATTATAGTTACGTGAAAAGTTATGTGAATATTTTCCACCCTACTTTTCACGTAGGTTTTAATGGACTGGCATTTAAAAGCTGTTTAATGCATAATCCAGTAAAAGTTACGTGTTTCATAGGTAAAATGTAATGTACTGTTCATATCACATTTATCTATCAGTTCATACCAAATTTAGATACCAGAAAATTACTATTTTATATATTGGTTGAAGTCAAAAGGGAGATTCCAGATTTTAGTATAAATCTATGAAATGAAAAATGTCATGAAATATAAAATATTTATTTCAGAAAATTGTCATATAATTCCAATGGCTTAAAAAGCAACTAATAACGTCGTGGTATTTCAAATCGACAAGCTTCCAGAAATCGTTTAAGTTGTCACTGCCATCCAACCGAAGTCGAGATCCAAGAACTCCCACAACACTACCGATGCAGGTCGAAGTCGCATTACATGGTTCCGGTGTCTCTAGCTTCATACCGACGGCCTGTTTGAAGCATTCGGCAGGAGCGGGTAAACTTCCGGACTCACGCAGGCACTCGGTCCAGTTGAACACATGGAAACTTTCATACTTGAATGGTCCGGTCGATGGAGTAAAAAATTGTAATTAAATAACTTTTCTCGCAAATATTTACACTACTTACACTTCGAGGGCCGCTGCTCGCCATTTTCAAAATCGAGTTTTTCACACTGGAAATTCACGTAGATTGTTTGACGTTTGGTCAATTCACGTAAACTTTATGTGATGACTCTATTCATTTTAGGGGATGTTCGTATAACATTCATTTTCGTCACGTAAAATATTCAATTTGACATTTGAAACCATTCTACGTGATTTTTCAAGTGAATCGAACGTGAATTTTTATTTGAGTGTAGGTTTGCCATCAAGCTTAACGACATCATCATTCATAATATAAGATTCATCATAGCAGGCGCGAGTCACATTGTAAACAATTCGGCTTTTTGGGGTGATTATTGTCAATCAAAAATTTCTCGTTAAAATTGTATGCCATGAATTACAAATTATTTGTTGAAGTTAACAGAGAAAACTGTTTCTGCCGTTTCTGCGTTTTCCAAAAATGGCTGCTCTCCCAAGATTGTAAGTAGAACCTTGAGGGTTGCATAAGACTCAGACTTATAAACCAAGTAAAAATATGTAGCACTCATTTCTAGAGATTTTTATAAAAAGTGTTATAATTATCATGTTTATGACAAACGACGACGCCTAAAATAACGTGTTTACTTGCGTTAATTGCTCCAGTTTTGAATTTTCTGTTTCAGAATTTAAACACTTAAACGAACTGCATGAAAAACATGTGTAAATCAAACCTTCTAAAAAGAAACTCTTTCAAATGCCGCGGATTGATGTTGCCTTTTACTTTTTCAAAACATCGTTTGCAAAAACGTTTATTAAAAATAATATTATTCTAACAACAATAGTCACATTAAATTTGTGGTAATACATTCAGATATATTCATTCAAAATGTAACATATATGTTTGCCAAAATGAAAAGCGTAACCGTGCTTAGTCTCTTATAATGTCAACTTTTAGTTAATTATCTTTATGTTGTCAATTATCTGTCAGCCGTTGGGTAAAACAACACAATTATGAAATGAAATTTAGTCTGAACAAGAAATAGTTTTTTTTTCCTAAAAAGTGTCCATCTTGCAATGTATGAACGGTTGGTGTGGAACATAATAACCAATCTTGATGCAAAATTTTATCGAAATCACAAATGGGTTTTTGTAAATCGATTTTAAATTCTAAAAGTCAACTTTTTTCAAGAGTAAAACATGGTAAGGATTTTTTTCCAACATGTTTATTCAACAATTTGACTGATTTTGTAAAAATCACTAGTACAACACATTTTTGTAGGATTCGTGATTTTTCAACAATAACGATTCGAAAAAAAAACTTGTTTAGAAAACTTTCAAAAGACAGTTTTTGTGACAAAGTCTACATGTCAAGAAAGTGTCACTCAAAGCTGAGAGGGTGCTCAACATTTGTTCGTGTTAGCGCGAAATTCGGCTTCGATTAACGATTCTCATTTTCGGAATACTTGCAGACATGGATCGGGCAATAAACTTGATCCATTTGAACGTTTACTTATGATACATTGTTGTGGTTCCTTGGTAAGTAGTCCGCAGCAACAATAACATAACTGTTCATAACTGTTTACATCTTTAGAACTTGAAAGTTCTTTGAAACTTTTCAAAATTTATCTGAAATCTTCTGAAATATCCGGAAATCTTTGGTTTGGTTTTGGAAATTTTCAAAATCAATTTCAGGAGAAGTTTGCAAAATCATTTCTTTCAAATTGATGTTTAAAAGACAATTCATTTTTTTTTTCAAATCCTTTTAAATATTCTGAAAACTTCTTTGAAACACTTCTAAAGCCTGCTGGGGTTTTTGGAAATCTCAAAAATCTCAAGATCTTCTAAACTCTTCCGCTGGGATTTTCCAATACCTTCTAAAAGTTTCTTAGAAATTTTTAGGAATTATAGGTTTTTTTTTAATTTTCTGAAGTCTTCTGACATTAACTGCATTATTCGGGAATCTTCTAGATCATCCAATATATTCCTAAAATAAATGATTTTTTTTTGTAACTCTTTGCGTCTACAGATATTTTTGAAATCTTCCACAACTATCTGCAGTCTTTTCAATGTTTCCTAAATTTCTGAATCATCTGAAATGCAGCGGTGATTGAAGGGCAGCTTGCTCAAATGTCGCATTTTAGGGAAGAATAAATATAGAAAATAAACGGGTATTTTTGTATAACACAAATTTGATAGATAAAAATTACACCATTGGTTCGCTCAGATATCCATGAAACTTCGAGGACTTCTAGTCTAAGTCACAAAGATCCACTTGGCATGCTGTTTTTTACCGAAATACATATTGACTGTATTTTGAAAAGGGTTTTCGCTGAGTTTATTAAAATGAATATAGCCGAAAAATCACAAATCTTACCGAACAAATTGTTGAAAAATATCTGAAATCTTGCGAAATATTCTAAAATTTTCTGAGCAGTTTCCAAATCTTCGGAAACTTTTAAAACCTTTCCAGACTTTCAGAAATTTTCTAACATCTTTTCAAATCATCCAAATCTTTAGTTTTTCTAAAATTTTATGAGATAATCTGAAATCTTTGGAAATCAACTGAGACTCTCAGAGATGATCTATGCTGTTAATTCTCTGATTTATTCTGAAAAAAATCTTCTGAGATCTTCAAAATCTGAAATCTTCTGAACTTTTCTAGACCTCTAAAATCTTTTGAAATTTTCTGAAATACTCTGAAATTTTCTGGAATCTTTTGAAACTTTCTGACATCTTCTAAAATCTTCTGATCTTTTCTGAAGATCTCTGAAATCAAAAGATTTCAGAGGACTAGAGAAATCTTTTGAATTCTTCTAGAATTTCCAAAATCTTTTAAAATCTGAAATCTGGATTTTTTTGAAATCCTATGAAATCTTCTAAAATTTTCTGATATCTTCTAAAATCTTCTAGAATCTTCAGAAATTTTCTGAGATCTTCGAAAATCTTCTGATATTCCAGAATCTGAAATTTTCTAGTCCTCTGAAATCTTTAAACATCTCCTGGAATTTTCTGAAATTTTATAAAATCTTCTAATATCTTTCAAAATCTGGAACTTTTTAAATCCTCTGAAATCTTTTGAAATTTTCTGAAATCTTTTGAAATCTTCTGAAACTTTCTAAAATCTCCCGAAATTTTCTGAGATCTTCCAGAATCTGAGATTTTCTAGTTCTCTGAAATCTTTTGAAATCTTCTGGAAATATTTGAAATTTCTTTTGAAATTTCCTGAAATCCTCTGAAATCTTCTGGAACCTTCTGAAATTTACGAAATTTTCTGACAACTGTAATTGTAATAGTGCTTCCTTCGGAATCAATTGTTGCACTGGAGTTCGCATTCGATTCGGAAGTCATACTGAATTTCGAATGATATTTGATTCATTCATTCCGAATCGCTCAGATCCTGCTTTGAGGGCAGTTCGCACCGAACAAGTCGAAGCAGAAGCTTTGCTTTTAAGGAAATACATTCGTGGAAGACTATACGTCTATACGATATTGCATTGATTTAATTAAAACCGTGAGTAGATCTGCTGCTGGTTTTTTTTCTGTGCTGTCGTTAGTCCTGCCTCAGTGACTATAAAGACATCCCAGACATCAGCACCAGCGGAAGAGCTAATGGGAAGGTTTGCTTTGTTCGTCATTCGCATTGTATAAGTGGCAATTATAAATTGCCAATACTTAAGGGACGGGTAGGGTCTAACACTTTTGAAAAATCATTTATTATTTCCTTTTTATTTTCTTATAGTAAAACATTTCAAGAATATTCTGTAAAATTTTCAAGCCTATTGGAACGAAACTCTGGAAGTTATGGACCTTTATCTATGGCTATCTCATTCTGCGAAGAAACAAGAGCTCGTCGCACAGGCTCAAGATTTCTACTTCGATTGACTTCAAAACTTGACAAAACATTCTTGAAATGTTTCATTATAATAAATTATAAAAGGAATAATATGATTTTTTGAAAATTTTAGACCCTATGGGCTCACTGGAGTATTTAATTGTTACCATTAATTTTATAGACAAAAAAGTTTAAACGCATTTTTGTCGAAAGCAGGTTTTGAGAGTCCGTGTCCATCGTCATTCAAAAACTACTGCACCAATATTTTTCAATTTTTGCACACAATTTCTATATATAAAAAACCAGACCCCAACGTTTTCCTTTTCGTTGTTTGTTATTTTGGAGAGGTATTACAACTACAAAATGGCGCATTTTTTGTGAAAAATCCTTGTTTTCACTTTGAACAACCACCAAAAAGTTAAAAAAAATCAAACAGAAACGTTGGGGTCTAGAAAAACTTCTCTAACTATGCTGAATACCCCCCCCCCCCCCCCCCTTACAGTATAGGTTTAGCATACTTTTATCTATATACTTTTACGCTTTGTCTTAGACTCATCAGCGCATTCGCAGCTTATGTTATGTCTCAGTTTCTTGAGGCCTAAAAGTTACAGGTCTACAGTAACAAGATAAAAACTAAAACTCACGATAATGTATCGTTCAGACAGTGACTAAACTCTTCAATATTCAATATAAAAATAATTTCAAACATTAACAAGCTAGTGGAACAGATTTGCTTCTTCCAACAGATGTGATTTCGAATTTTCTTTTCTCAATTACACATTCGTGCAACGTTCAAATAACTTGGTAATGAAACTTAAACACGGAATCATATTTTATCGAACAAGTTCGATCAAACAAGAACTATCGTAAAATTCACTGATAATTTCCCCGGCTAAGCAAATCCACGCTCCAAAATAATCATCGAAACAACCTTTTCCTCTACACAGTACATCTTACATCACTCAAACACGTCACTCGCTCCATCCATCTCCATCCGCAGTATAGGTAGGGTAACCGTACTCATGTACTATCTACTAGTACTGGGGAGAGTTCCACTATCTATGTTCAAATAATAGGAAGGAAATCGGTCCGACCGATAAGAATTTCTTGCTTCGCAGTAACACAAATATTCCACATTGTGCATACGAAATTAGCTTATTCCTGTTATATGCGGTCTGAATCGATCAGGAGAATATCGAGGCATAAATCTAGGTACAACTGCCTCCCAGTTGCTCTTTTACGCGCGCTATCTCGCGCACATGACTGAAGTAGAATTGTTTTCCCGTTCCTCACTTCAAGCAACAGCCCAACGTGGGGAGGTACTTCCGCATCGCCGTTTTCCCTTTAGGCACACGCCAACGAGCTGGATGCAGTTGTGCATTGCATGCGATGTCAAGGTCAGCAGCTTGCATCACCTAGGCAAAGAAAATTTCCACTTTTCCAAGTAACTTTCCATCACTCGGCGCACCGTTCGTTGATTGGTTGCGGGTCAATACTATCAAAAACTATCGGTGAAATGAGGTGCTTTTTGCTTTCTTCTACTGGGATTTAGGAATGAATCGGTTCCGGATGGGTTTAGCGTCTTGGAAAGCCTGTCCCCGAATTATCCGGGAAAATGCTGGATCACGTCCTAAGGAAGCAGTAGCAGTACTTACCCAGCAGTAAACCATCCATGTCGAAGATGCAATGGGTCACTTTCCGAAAGTTGCTCGCCATTTTGCTTGCACTCGCGCCGAGAACCGAACTAGTACTGAACAGTCGACTCATTTTACCCTGACGGTGCTAGAAATGACAACAAAAACAAAAAAAAACAGTAAACAGTTAGTGGACAAAGAAGCAAAACAGAGAGAAAGAGCGAGAGCGAGCATGTATCAGCTGGTATGTTGTCCAACTTCAAACTTGCCATATGGTTAGTAAACACGCTGTCGGATTTGACGTCGCTGGCGATGAGTAATTTCGTGCCGAAACTGATCTGATTCGAACAAAACTTATCCTGACTATAACGAGAATTTCCGTATTTTCCTTTACCAGATCGGTGTTGAATGTTATAATTTACATTATTAATTCCGCTATTCTCATTTGTACTATCTCGTCTGTTTGCGATGTTGCCATAGCAACAAGTTGCCTTATCGTACGAAGAAAGGTAATGAAATCGATCTAATATGGCGAAGAATCCCAGCAAGGAATCGAAACAAAAGTGTTTCGAAATCGTTCAATTCCGATCCCATAAAGAACCCATGTTGAAGGGTTTACTGGACGTAGAGCCGCAACGATTCAACATTGGATTATCGTAGCCCAACACGGGGACCACTTTAAAAATATGATTAAGGTAGGCCTTTTTGTTGATTCCCGGCAAATTTAAAAAGTTTTTGCTGGAACTCAAGGAGGAACTGATCATTTACTAGTTTTTGGTATCCGAATAACTTGAAGATTTAATTTTATATATTCAGTTATATAAAATTTTCATTTGGAATTCACTGAAAATCAACACGAAAACGTGCAAAATCAGAGAAGGAAACGAATTGACAATTCAGTTCGCTTTTCCTCACTCAATTCGGACAAATTTCCAAACCAGTTGCATTCGAAATCAGTTATCGCACTGGAGTCCGTATTGATTCGGATTTCATACTGAATTCTGAATGAAATTTTTTCACCCACTCGGATTTGATTCGGAACTCATTAATTTGAATGGAAGTTAAGTGAAGTATACAGAAATAGTTTGATTTTTTGGAGAAAAAGTCTGGAGAATCTAATGGTCGATTCTCAAGACTTTGATATAAGCTAGTTTCAGTAAACTTACAGCAAGTTTGATTAAAATTTGAGGGTGATTACCTTAAGATATCGTAAAATGGAGGCATTGGGGATCGCGATTCGTGTGTCCATTAAAAATCATTCCATTTAATTTGTTTGTTGACCTTTCTAAGTATTTCCGAATTCTTACCGGATTTTCTGAGAATCTTTTTCCCTATGTAGTGATTGTAGGCTCAGAAAAATGATGAAGATCGGTAAAACATGCAATGTTTGAAGATTCATCATAGCCATTGTAAACTGGTTTCGCATGTAATTTAAAGCTAAGTCCGCCGAAGACCGAAATCAGCATTTTGGCGAAAAAATTAGTTGATTTTCTGATTTTAGTTAGTTATTTTTTGAGACAACTAAAAATATCTTACTTTTGCTAATTTAGATTTTTTATTTCTGATTCCCTTAATAATAATAAAATATTTGTTGAAATGGCTATTTTTTTAGTTGAATTCACTAATTCAACGTGCTGTCATTTCTTAGCTAAGGCACACTTCATTTCCATTCAACTAATTTTTTAGTTGAATTAGAGAAATAAACCGTTGTTTTCAATCAACGTGAATGGTTAAATTGGCTTCTGCAATTTGCAGCTATGTGGTGCACTGTCACCGAAAAAAAACGTTAACACCGTAATGACTACTAGCCACTAGATGGCACACTACTACCGAAAAATATTTCAGTCGCGGTAGTCTTTTCTTCATTGGCAGGTATAAATACGATTTTGTATTGGAGAAAAAGACATAAGCGAAACATAACACATTCTTTTTGAAAATTTTACTTCTAAATCGTTGTTTTCTTCATTCGACTTCGCGAAATCGACTCTCTCACAGAAAACTTTGAGCACTCGGAAAACAAAAACCGAATACAAGCAGTACACCGGACGGCGTAGCCCGGAAGGTACGAAGATACAAAAAACATCATTTCGATAGTCCCACGACAAAAGCGCCTAACTGCAAATGAGAGCCTCTCTTTGTTTACTTTCTCTTTTAATTATTACGAATCCATTATTGCAAATTCTCTAAAGTATCCAATGTAAATCGAAAGCTTGTAGTTTTACCTTGAAAGTTTTGCGAAGAGTAAAGCGTCAAATATAAAATCTGTTCGGTAAATCGTAAAAGAAAAAGTAAACAAAGAGAAACTGTCATTTGCAGTTAGGCCCTTTTGTCGTGGGACGGTCGATTTGACATATACAATTAGAGTGCAACATTCGAAACTCACTTCACTGTTCCGCGTAAAAACATTATTTCGCACAATCGCTTCAAATGCGCACAAATTCTGAATAAATACACTTTCCACTAAGAGTTTACGTTATTTTTACAAATCGAATCAGAAATTTATACATATATATATATCGTAACACATGCGAAAAACATCAAAACAATTTGCAAGCAAATTCAATAAGACTGTCCTTTTTAGCTTTTTAATGGATTGTGTTGCTTTGACACTTCTTATGGGGTTTTGGCTAATAAACTTGTTAATTAAACCAATTTCATTTTTGTGTTCTTTGTGCTGTCCTTCAGTAATGATGGTGATAGATAAATAGAAACAAATTTTCTGATATTAATAACAAATTAGTTGTCAATGAGAATTTCGTGTTGGATTGAAATATTGCTGGTTTTTGTCCAGGATATTCGCCAACTAAACAAATTCTCTAAAAATGAGAGGTTTTTCCAGCAAAGTAAATTCTCAATTTTAGCTAATTTCATAGTTATTTTGGAAATTTTGTTGTTAAAATCAACTAATTCAAAAACAGTAATACGAATTAGGCACAGAGCTACTTTCGGTCGTTACGTGCGCGAGCAGATGGTAATTGCCATGCACCAATAGCGAAAGGAATTGGGTTGATTGAGAACAAAGGTTAGAACGCTTGCGGGGCAGTCCAACATGTGGAATCCATTGCGGGAATTCGCCGACTCGTTCGGTGCTCTTCTCAATGATTATAATATTCGGATGTTTATTTTCACCTTTTTGCCTTTCTCATATAGAAATCAGTTCGTCGAGTACGCAATATGTCTGTGTGTGTATGTGTGTACGCAACAAAAATATGCACTCGATTTTATCGAAGATGACTGAACCGATTTTCACGTTCCTAAAGTCAAATGAAATATTTCGTGGTCCCATTATACGGATCAAACTTCCGGTTCACGAGTAACAAGGTAAAATGTTAAAACCCTATTAAATTTTATACAGATACGACTTCCGGTTGCGGAATTACAGGGTAAAGAATTAGAAAATAAGGAAATGTTAGTGCTTCACCTACTTCCCGGAAGGACAACGACTCGTCATTCTCTTTCTATAGGTATCGCGGAGTTAGAGATATCTAGAATTCGCTTCAAGCTATCGATTGGATATAAGAATATTTGCCATCTATTATGTATTCAGTTTAAATATATAATATCACTAACTGACCCGTCGAACTTCGTCTCACCCAAATTTGTTCAAATTTATGTTTGCGGACGACAGAATAATCAAACGACTATGTGGTTAACGCTTCTTTCCATTATTCTACTGAGTACTTAACCTAAAATCAACGAAATGTGACACACATTAGCTTTGGCAAAAAAATATCATCAAAAATAATATGAAAATTTGCAATACTAAGCAAAAAGGAAGCGAATGCACAGATTGTCATCTCATTCTTTGAGTCAATGCATTGAATAGAGAACTCTCTCTAATGGTTTCGACATGATGAATATGGTGCGACGTTTGCTCGTTCAGATATGATTTATGCAATCCGTTATTTAAATAAATAAAAAGATCAGCATTTAGTGTTGCATTAGAATTTTGTAACGAAAAAATAAACAAAATGTTGAAGAGCTTCTTTTCTATAGTTGCTCGCTCATACGGTACAGTTGGAAATATTTGCAATTCGTAGTAACCCAAGTAACCAAAAGTTTGAACGTTCACCCGACGCAACAGAACAAACTTTGAAGCAGCTTTTTGTTCAGCAGCAAGCAAAGTTCATTCAGAACTTTTTCGGTACGTCCAAGTTGCCAAAAAATGCCATGAGTTAAAGCAGTAAGAAAATGAATATTTTTCAGATACGATGGAACTTTTGGTAAGTTGAAGAGACTTCGCTTCAAGTTTGTTTCGATATTGATCTCTCCAAATTGGCAGTATGTAAAATATAAAATGCCAGTCTCAATACATTATGGTAATCAATCTCATCCCATGAGTCAATGCACTCAACGACATAATGGATACAAGGTGCCACGTTTTCTGTTTCAGATGTGACTCTTGATTCCAATTATCGATAAAAATGATCACTAATCAGAATTTTGTATTGATAAACTTAACACAATGTTGAAGAGTTTCTTTTCTAGAGTTGTTCATTCGATAGAGTAGGATAAATTTACAATTTGTAAATATATCCTATATCACATCTGTGAAACTTTTGATTGCTTGGAAATTTTAATTTGATACTGATCTTACCTAGAAACCTAGAATGGCAGTCTCAATCCATTATGGTAATCATCTTGAACATTGATATCTAATTGCCACTTATATTGTGCGCTTAGTATAATCTAAATCATTAGAAAACAAAATGCAAGGAAAATCTCTTATGTCGTTTTCGCTTGAGAAAACTGAAACTGACCCAGGGTAGTTTCATCAAACAGACACTTTTCACTAAACTCTGTTGATTTCGCACTTAGCAACGGGGGTTTTAGCAAACCTGATATAAAAATCAGGTTCGAAACTGACTCGATTTTCAGTTCAACAACGTTAAAACTAGGTTCGAAACTAGCTTCAAACAAACGGTTTGACAGCAGTTAGGGTGGAAACTGGGTTAGGTTTGCTATCAAGCGAAAACGACATTAGTCGTATCAATCGTAGATCTAACAATCATTGGCGACTTTTTCTGTGGAAAATTCCATTGTCCATACAAAACAACTTTATGGATTTTTCACACTTTTCCGACAATTTTTCCTAATTTTTTTGATGTACGAACCCGGTGGGGGTAAAAACTGATCAAACAAAAAAAGAATCATGTAAATCCGTCCATCCGTTCTTATGTGATGCGATTACAAAGAATGATCTCTGCATTTTTATATATACCGATGTAAACCAAAACCGTTTAACCGATGTAAACACACAAAACGACATCCTGTCAGCAGTCCGGACTTAATTCTAACGCCACGAAAACCAAAGATTTCGTGTAAATTTGACCCATAGGAATTCACTTTTTTTCGAGATCTCAACAATCGACGGAAACTAGTTTTGACGAAAAAAATTTGACGGGATCGAGTATTGTTTACACGACGCGCACGCCTACTGCGATCCTTCCTCCACGTTTACCTCCTCTAAACTTGACTCAAAACTGTTTATAAATTAAAAAGGTTATGCTAATTTATGATCAAATAAACTTTTCCTTTATCCAAGTTTTAAAGAAAAGTGTTTTGAAGAATCCCTTAGTAATATTAAAGAAAACAGGAGTTTCTATGAAAAAGGCATCATTACACCACTTGGTGTATTAACACAGGTTTTTGTAGTTGTGATTTGTTTTTTCTAGTGAGATGATAACCATTGTTAGAATCACCATGTCAGAAAAGTCATAAATAGAACCTGTTTTAATCCACCTAGCAGTGTAATGATACCTTTCTCATATTACTTATTTTTCCAAAAATATCACTAGATGATTCTGTGATGAAATTTTGTTTCAATCTGGAATACAATAAGAAACTTTTCTGTGGGTATAAACTAACGTAACCTTTTCGATTTGTAAAGTTATGTCAAGTTAATAAGAAGTTTTCTTTAATTTGAATCGTCGCACTGAATGATTAAACACACTTTACCCTATGAGACTATAGGAACTTTTATTTAAGCCTGTTTGTGGAAATCGATCAAGTCATCTCTGAGAAAATTGAGTGAGTCTCGTTTTAAACTTTTTGGTCACTATTTCCGATACTTATGGGACCGGGAACTTGGAACCATTATAGCCGAAGTCGGTTTGTTTCAGTAAGTAACTAATATAGCCTACAAATTGAATCAGTTTTAAATCATATCTAGAATAATTTTACCCTTTTTGCATCGCCGCTCTAAATGATGGCATGGAATTCAATAGCAACCTATTACCTATGGGACTATTTATTTTATTAGATTTTTTATTTTATAAGTGACACATACATACACTCACAGACACATACATTGCTCAGCTCGATGAACTGAATCGAATGATATAGAACACTTAGCCCTGTAGACCAATTTTCACTAGTCAATTTTTAAAGTGATTGCATAAACTTTATATATGAGAAAAGTAATAAGTATACTTTTATAGAAAAGCATTGCTGAAGGGATCTTGTAATAACACTAACAAGTAGGTACAAATTGAATAAAAGAATTAGAAATTTACTTTTCAGAATTTTTCAACAGAAAAATATAAATTTTAATGTGGCAACCCTGCACGCTATACGAAATTGAAAAAAGCACGCTGCGAATGGAGCAAAGTCGCACGCACCGTCACGCACTAGTTTTGCATAGTCGTTTTGAATGACGATTTGAATGTTTTGACACTCATCGCCCAATAACTTCGGAACCGGAAGTCAGATCAGGATGAAATTGCACAGTATATTTAAAGACAATGAGAGCTTTAATCTGAATCATAATTTGTGAAAATCGGTTTAACCGTTGCTGAAAAATCGAAGTGAGTTCCGTTTTAGGACATTTTCTCAGCTATTATCGGTACTTTCGGAAGCGGAAACCGAGGACTGCAGTATGAAACAAGTATAAAAATTATTTGGTTTGCGATTATTTATTTTATCACGTTTTTGATTTTAAGATCGCTAAGAGATTTACCAAATTGTAGGCTAAACCGATCATCAAATACTTATGGCGTTTTCGTTTTTAATTTGCACTACACCGGTGCAGTGCTACACTGAGGCATGAATGAACGAACGAAAATGACGAAAACATAAACAGTAACCATTGACTACAATAAACGATTCCATTGCACAGAGCTACACCAAACTTACAACGGACCATGTAAAGAAAAGCGAATTCCTTGAAACCGGTTAACAAATTCAACTACTTTGCAGATTTTGTTGGTTCAAATGAAAACAATTCATTGCGAAGAATATGAAACTATTAAAAAAACCCGTTTTTTTATCCGTACAACTCTGACTATCCGAGTAAAAACTTATTTCCTGATAAAAATCTTAGCTCCACTATTCCTGCCAGTTGTTTGTTACATTTGAATGAAATTCCGGATAAAGTATTTTTCCAGCGTCAACTTCACTTTCCTCGACTGTCGGAAAGCGGGAACAAACTCTGCATAGGTTATTGTAAATGATGCTAGAAAGGACTCATCTCACTTTTAGATGATTTGAACATGATTTTTTTTGAGTCGCTTTGACCGGCTAATAGCAGCGAGTTCGAAAGTCGGAGCATAATTGGGGACTATCAATCATATTTCTCTTATCAGACGATACTCTCTGATAAGATTGCTAATTAAAGCAAACTTCGATCATTGACTCGAATCTGAGATTTGTCAGCCAATGACCTAAATTAACTCTTTTTTAGTCCACTCGAAAATGTGTTGTCTCGTCATATGGGAGGCGAGCGAGTGGAAGACGACGAGAAATTTAATTTTCGAGGTTGCGGGACATTCCCGTTCGCTGTGGGTGTTGTTGCCCTGCGTACGGAAGCTGTTCCGGAGAACGCCGCGTGCTCGGCTTATGATCTATCATGCTGTTTTGGTGTGACAACGATATACGAATGAGCACACACAAACAGTGGCCTCTGTTCTCGGGCAGTGGACGAACGCGTGGCGGCCCCGGACAGTAAAGCGGCTTATTGCGAAGCATCGTACGAAAGTCTTTGTTTCTTCTCAGATTTCCTCTGTCTGGCAGACAATGCGTTGATCATCGATGAACCTCGAGCGTGAATAAACGACCACGATTCACTTGAGCCGAGCTTCCTTGCCGTGCCAATATTAATAGTACTTTGTCTATGAGAATAGAGAAAATTTTGAGAGCTTGTGCAAAACACGGAAAGTTGTGTAGTAAGCAAATAACAAATATTTCCTGGCAGAAAATGGTTAATAATACATCTGCCGAAAACAAAAATAACTTATTCTGCACTACTGCTGTAGCTGTCGAGGAGTTATCTGCTAGCTCGTTTGGAATACCGTTCTAAATGAATGCTCCCAGTGAAGTAGTTTACATTCAAAATTGACATGATTCGATTATTACTTTTGACTAATTATAGTTTATGATATATATTTAACAGTATGCAGTTCGTCGTAGAGCAATTTCACCGCAAATGAAAGATTTTTTTTTTGTTATTTTTTTGTTCGGCTCAAATTTTGCATTAGCATTATTCATGTTTAAACAAAACAATTTGCCCTATTTATTCTAGTCTTGCTTTTGAGAAGGGACAAAGCAAAAACCCCTTGAAAATTTTCAATAATGTATCACAGTTCGAAAAATTCTTGTAATTTTACATCTTATCAGATGGGCATAAATGGAGCGTCACATTTCACACAAATTTATATTCAAGAACATGTAGAATTGTGTGATTTGAAAATTACATGGCTTCAAAACGAATGGAATAAAAATCAAAAGATCGACAACGCGATTTGAACCGAAAAACGTTAGATCACAAAGCACACCTGTTAGTCGACTGAGCCACAGAAGCACATATCTGCTTGGCTGGTAAATCGTGCATCAAAATTCTTCCAGTATCATTTGCTAGCCGAGTGCAAATTACACTCGGAGCCAGGAAATTTCTGTACGAAAGGAATATTGCGAAAAAGTCTATTAGTTCAGTCATCTTAAGCAGTTTGCGTTTAGTGTGCACCTAGAAGTGAAATGTCAAAAATAATTGAACATGATGCCCACATAGAGGTGTGAACTTTTTTATATTGAAGTGTGTTTTTTCTGACGAAAGTATCGCCTATGAATAATTTAGAAATACGCTTCACTTTCAAGAGTTATAAAGCAGTATTCAACTTTGCTCGTGAATGCTATGAATAGTGCTGAAAAGACGAAACCTTTAGCCTATGAAGGCGATCTTTGGCAGATCACTTCTGATATATAGAACATATCAACAAAATTAAAATGAAATGAACGGTGTATTACAAGAAAATTGTCATTTTTATAAATTGTGTATGAATTAAAACTTCATATATTAAACGATCGGACCCTAGCTGTGAACTATTTTGCGAATAGTTTAAACTTTAAGTCAAAATTTGAATTTTGATATTTATTTTCTAAAAAGTAGTTAAATTTCACTCAACAGACAGACGACTCATCATTACCACAGAAAACATGAATACAAATGGAACTATTTTTCAAATCAAGAAATTGTAATACTTAATTCGGAAATGTTGGTAAAACTCTGGAGTTAGCATTAAGATTAATTTGTTTAGTTCTGCGTGCACATTTCACACACATTTATATATATAGGGATTTTCATAGAACAATGTGTTCTTTTCCAAGTTGGTATTAGATTGCAATTCTAAACCGTATTTACAGCTTATTTTTTGTGCAGTGTATATCGAGGAATATTCCATATATTTGGAGTTGTTTGGTTTAGTGTACTGATTGGGAAAGCTGTCATATGTGCATTGAAAAATTTGTAGTGTATTAGTAACCTTTTTTGCCACCGCACTTTACTGTGATGTCGCTCGTGAATCGCAAGAGTGATCCATATTTATATGAAAAGTTTAAGCTTGTTTGAAAGCTAGTAATGGGCCATTGATCAAGTTCGAAGATTAAATGACTGCGACTTCTGGTTCGGGCGATATGATGGTATAAGCGACGTAACCGATAAAAAGCGTAGTTTTTTTTTACCGCGCAAATTTGAAAGCTGTTGTTAGACCATTCATCGAGTTCGATAATCAAATGGCTATGACTTACAAACACAGTGATCCGGCTTCAGTTTACGACGCAGAATTAGCTGCTATGCAATACACCCTCGACATCTTTGAAACCTTGCCCAAAGACCATTACTTCATTGTCACGGACAGTCTAAGCTCAATAGAAGCTCTCCGGGCAATGAAGCCAGAAAAGTATCCCCCATGTTTACTGGGGAAAATACGGGAATATCTGAGAGCTTTATCTGAATGGTCTTATTTAATATCCTTTGTCTGGGTCCCATTGTTCCATTCCGGGAAATGAAAAGGCAGACTCATTGGCTAAGGTGGGCGCATTAGAAGGTGATATTTATGAAATACCAATTTGCTTCAATGAATTTTTTAGTATCTCTCGTCAGAAAACTCTCGAAAGTTGGCAAACTTCACGGAGAAATGGCGAACTGGGACGATGGCTACATTCCATTATCCCTAGGATATCGACGAGAGTCGGGAAACTCTCCGTCGGTGTAGGCTAGATCCTTCGGCAGGGGCTAGTCAAGCAGTCGCCACAACACCGATTCGAGTCGTCGAGGCGCCAGCGAACCGGAAGCCATGCTCCAACCGGAATCGCGGGACCGACCTCGGCACTCCATCGGGTGTGCCGTGTGGTGTAAGAGAGGACTCGGTGTCGGGAGAATCTCCTTTGCTGGGGATCTTTCCGTCGGAGTAGTCTAGATCCTTTGTCGGGGACTAGATGAGCAGATCGTCGCGTGGTACCGCTAGGATCGTCTGAGCGCCAGTGAACTGGAAGTCACGCTCCAATCGGAATCATTGGATCGACTTAGGTATCCTTTCGGTCGGGTCGTAGACGCGTACCGTAAGCGTCGGTTCGGGAGGACTTCCCTCGTCGGGGAACCCTCCGTCGGTGTAGACTAGATCTTTTGGCGGCCGTCGAGGCGCCAGTGAACCGGAAGTTACCCTCCAGCCGGCATCACTGGACCGACCTCGTCATCCAACTGGTCGATCCCTCGAGAGCAGGATGCTGATCCCCATTCTGCATAAATCTGGGGAGGGTGGTGCGAGCACCAATAGCCTTCCACCCCGAAGTAATACCTAGCGGTGGTGCCGGGGAGGTAGGGTTGGAGATCCAAGGTGTTTTAGTGGGTTGTTCCAATCAACAGTTGGGTAGTCCTGTGGAGAGTCCCACACTCCGTGCGTAAATGCATTTCACCTTGTAAAAAAAAAAGAGTATCGACGAAACCTTGGTTCAGGGGGATGAACGTGAGTCGCGATTTCATTTGTGTTATGTCACGGCTCATGTCAAATCACTACAATTTCAACGCACATCTCCGGCGTGTTGGGCTCGTGGAGAGCAATCTCTGCACCTGTGGCGACAGTTATCAGAACATCGAGCATGTCGTGTGGTCGTGCGTAGAGTATCGTAACGCCAGGTCAGAGCTTCTGGAATCCCTTAGGGCCCGAGGTAGAGCGGCTGAGGTACCGGTTCGGGATAGTTCCTATGCGCATCTCATAGGAACTATCCCTTAAGGGGCGGCTAGGTTCTAACACTTTTGAAAAATCATTCATTATTTTCTTGATATTTTTTTATAGTAAAACATTGCAAGAATTTTCTATGAAACTTTCAAGCCTATTGGAACGAAACTAAAAAAAATTCTATGAAACTTTCAAGCCTATTGGAACGAAACGAAAAAATAAGTTTCCCAGTTTTCCGATATGCCTGTTATTTTTTCCTGATCTTACAAAAATGTACCTGGTGGTTGTAACAGGTGCCCATGTTTGTATATAAAACAATCTGGTACCGCGAATTTTTTTTACGTCAATGCGAAAATTTCATAGTTTATGCTTCGTTGGAAAAAAAGTATATTGAAAGAAATGGATGAAAAATGTATGGAACAACATTGAACATTGTACAAGAACTTAAAATAAAATTCTGTCGGGAAAAAAGCTTTTTTTAATAAACTTAAAAAAACCATTCGAAAATCGTTACAAAAATAAAAATTTCGCGTTTTTTTTCAGACAGCAGTTTGAAAAAAAATCTCGAGAACGGTAGCATATAACAATAATAAAAATTTGTTTTAACTGGAAATTCAGCGTTTTTTCATAAAATTTTGTTTAAAAATAAATAAAATTAAGTTTTTCATTATATTCAAAAGTCTACATTATTCAATATGTAACATTTCCAAATATCATTTCTCCATTCTAGAAATTTGACAGCATTTTACTTCGGACTTCAGCTACAACATATCAAAAAATAAAAAAATCAAGAATACCTTTTTTGATATATTTGAATTTTAAGTGTTCTTTTCAAAATATATTTTTTCAACTGTACATTTTTTTTTACATAGTCCTTATAATCAGAGCTTAAAATTGTAACGCATTCTCAATGAAAGAAACCATTCCAACAACCTCATTTTCAATATTTTTCTGTCTCATTCGTAAATGACCGACACCAGAACAAACGAAGAGAGACGAAGCATTTTCGTTTCTCATTGAAAAAATGAGAGAGCATAATTGCCAACGTCACTCTTTGCTCTATGACAAGAAGAAACCAAACTAACGTCTGCAGGGAGCACCAGCAGAATTTCAATTCTCATTCTTTCAACGATGTATTGAAAATTTGTGACGTTTTGGCTAGAAAGAGTGACTAAAATATGACAAATCGAAGTAATTACACCCCAGAACCTCTTTGGAAACCAAAACTACTACATATTCGAGCACCAACAGGTTGAAGTCATTGTGAAACCTTTCTCTGTCATTTTCGATTCTCAAGGCTTCGGTTTAATATTGGCACTGCATACTATGGGATTTTCACTAAAAACAGCAAATAACTGAAAGGGCAAATGAACAAAGGAACGCAATTTTGAAGCTACTGTTCAGCTTATGTCATTGACTGGACATGGATTTCGTTCTCATAGTTTGCAAGCGAAGCTGAGTGACATTTTCTCGTCATTTTCGTTTATTTTGAGTCAGTGAAAATGACTTTTATTAGCTCTGCTTATATTTACATAGTATGATGGAAATGATTTTAATATTTGAGAACCCCCAGGTTTTAATGGGTCCAAATCGCAGAATAGTAAAATGTTTTCTGAAGCTCCTCGTGGCAACGTAAACAACCCATGCCAACAGCTAGTTATCACAATTATTGTGATACGCATGCGCTACGCTTTCACGGTTCGAAATTGCTGCACAATATTCTGCAAAACATCCACTAACTTATGTAACATTCTATTAACATTCAATGAGAAATATATGTATAATGCGTAAAGAATCCCCCGCGGTATTTAATAATTTAATAAAATTGAAACTTCAATTTCCAATATACTCGTTGTATTATCCTCAGAGATCACTACCGATACTATTGATGATATATTGGAACATCGGAGAATAAAGCTGTTTCATCGCTAGTGTCTCGGTTCTAGTTAATCTGATGGAAAAAAATTACTGCCTTCTATTAGCCACCCGGATCCGAACCGACAGGAGGAAGCAAATGCAGGAACTTTCTCCATCCGGTTCACTCCGAATGGCTTTCCGTCTATTACGACAATGGAACAACGCAAATATTTGCGATCTTGCGAGTGCAAAAGATTTCAAAATACCTTGTTTTTAATCAGAAAAACGGTGGTTCTCAAGAAGGAGTTGTATTTCTGAACACGGTAGCACTAATCGAAAAATATTCGAAAATACAGAACACTCAGCGATATGGTAAAACAATTGACGACAATTTATCCACGCGCTAATAATAAACACCAATAATAATGATAACTGTTTAAACAGCTGATTGTCAAACTGTGAGTTTAGATATGTACGCTCAATCAAAATAACCAAAAAGCATACGAACAAATACTCAATGTTATCTCATGACCTGTCTGTCAAGAATGAGGTTGCCTTGATTACTTCTCCGAAGAATGGATTCTCGGTTGATTTTTCATTAGGGCGTATAAGCAAGTGACAGTTTATCTTTAATCACTCTCTCTTTCGATTATTGTGATGTGATTAAAGATTGTCTTTGATTTCACTAATCTGTTTGAAAGTCGAGTTTTGGGTATCATTTTACGCAAAGAGTAGAGTGATACACGTGGAAACCGCTTGGTAATTAATAGAAAGTAAACAAAGAGAAACTGTCACTTGCTTATACGCCCTAATGAAAAATCAACCGAGAATTATGAAAAATCGTTTAAATGCAAATTCTTCACATTATTTTGAAGATTCTTTGAATAATAACGACAGTACTAAAAGTAAAAATAATATAGATCGCTCGAAATTAACGCATTATGTGGTGATCGCTTGAAACTAACGCTTCATGTTTTATAAGGAATCTTCGATGTGAAAATAAATCCTGTGAAGTTTTGACCGTTTTTCGCAGTTCTTGCCAGTTATATCATTGACTTTTCGATTTTCACTACTCGACTTGTTCGTTTAGTTGTTAAGGCAGCAGTGATGGCATTTCACTAGATTGATTCACCAGTATCAGACCCTGTCAGCTTGGAGCGAAATCAATCTTCAGTCCAGCAACGCCATCGCACAGCATCACATTGAACAATTGTTTTGGAGCGCAGTGCTGCTATTTTGGCGCGCACGAATTTGACATATCTCTCCCCTACTTCTATGTACGAGATTCGATGCGGATTCGCCTGAGGACGCCATGCTCGCAAAAAAGGATGTTGCCAACGATTTGTTCGGGAAATATGAGAGCTGGATATCTTGTTAATATGATGTCTTTGCCAGTATGTAAGTTTCATTTCTACACAGCGGATGCATTCGGTAAGCTCTACACAAAAAGGAAAGCGCACTTGTACTCAGTGTCCATTAGACAGATTTTGAGTGTGTGCTTGTGTTGAAAGAAGTTGGTGCGAGAGAACTACATTCTCTTCGCATGAATCGCTCTCACCTAAATACACCCAAGTGAGCGCTGGCGCGTTATGGTGAGCGAACACTTCTGTGAACTTCAATTAATAGAGTAGATCTGGTCTTGCTATGAAAATCTTGCAAGGAAAAACGAAAATTCATCGATGTTTTTTTGCGTGCCCCACGCTTCTTCTACGCAAACCACACACCAGAGTGCTCACCGGCGTGTACACCTGTGTCCACCTAAGAGAATTTGAGAGCTCTGCTCTAGCATTTTGGTGCGATTCAGTGCTGGAGGTAAAAGAAAATAAACATGCGCACTCATGATGCGTGCACACTTTATACAACAGTGGTGTATATACGTAAAAGATAAGAGCTCTAGTTGTCAATGCGAGAGAAGAAATTTCGCTTGCTCTTCGTCACACAGAGTGTAGGTGTGCGAAACAGCTCATATTGGTGAGCAGCTCCGAACCGATTAGCTCACCAAAATGAATCGATTCGACGCATCAGCTCATTTAGATTGAGCTGATGGTTAATTTTGTGATCCGTTTTTCTTGCGCCGTGAGAGGTAATCACCCCTATTCTGTACGTAGATGCAATTTCCATTCTGCATTCCGTTCGAGTTGAGTATTAACTCGAATATCATTCGATGGAGTTGTTCAATTTTCGAACATTACTCGATCGACTTGCGTACATATTACTTATGTTCCGTTTAGAATCGTTCTAATTTGTTTATACAAATGTGACGGTTTCGTTTACTAAGAAATTAATAATATAAATAATATAGAACGTGTAAGTAGTGTCGACAGCTTTGATGGTTAGTGTTCGAAATTTCAAGTGTTCCCGAACGAGAGTCGATCGAATCATACAAGTCGAACGGAATAAAGAATGCAAAATTCGAACTCGAACGAAAAAGTAGATTCGTTCGTCTCACAAATCCGTCGGATTGCAGAATCGGGGTGAATATCTCTTACTGATAATGTATTATTCAATCCGTTAAAGAAGGATAGATGCAAGCATGTTAGAAGTAACGAAACTTGATGCAAACATTTTTTCTCGTTTAGAGCTCGCTTTTCAAGAGCCGAAGATCCGTTCAGCTCGTAGCTTATTCCCCTCTTCACAATGCAGCGAACTGGGTAACAAATGAGTGAGCTGATGAGCTGCGGTTCTTTTAAAAAGAGCTGAGCTGTCAGCTCTCTTTTATGATTCGATTCATTGGAACAGCTCAGGAGGAAATTGCCCATATCTATTACGAACATCACATCGCCAACATTCTGGTGGAAAAATAATTTTTTTCGCTTCAGTGATAACTTCACTGTGTGTGATACTGGTAATAGCGAAAAACCGAATGAGAGCGCGACCTGAGTCTCTATACCACTCAGAAGCGGTGTTGCTACTGTTGGTGGCAGGCCCCAAAATCAAGACGTCAAATCCGACTTGTATGATTCGATCGACTCTCGTTCGGGAACACTTGAAATTTCGAACACTAAATATCAAAACTGTCAACACTACTTAAACGTTCTTTTTATATTATTTATTATTAGTAAACGAAACCGTCACACTTGTATAAACAAATTAGAACGATTTTAAACCGAACAGAAATAATTCGTACGCCAGTCGATCGAGTAATATTCGAAAATTGAACAACTCGAACGAATGATATACGAGTTCATACCCAACTCGAACGGAATGCAGGATGGAAATTGCACATTCGATCGGAATATTTCGAGTCGATCGACGTACAGAATAGGGGTGATAATCTTTTTTCGACCATGGTTTCCCTTTTGTACTCGTATACCAATAGAACATCGGGACTGAGATGTGCCTGACTACCTCAAAACCGTCAATCGATGGCGAAAAGGCAAGCAAGCGTGATGAGTTTTCTTCATTGTTTTCAAAACGCTAGAATCGGCTGCGAAGTGACTTTCAAACGAGCCCATTACATTTGACAGCAGTTGAGATTGGAACTGGGTTGAGCTTTGTTTCAAGCGAAAACGCCATACATACGCAATTTTCACTCACGTCAAGTTACTACTTTTTACTTCTGGTAATGTTGTCAAGCTTTTTACTTCTGGTAATGTTAAGGAAAGAGGTTGTCATGAGAATTCAACCTTTATTCGGGTCAGTTAGTAATACTTTTTTTTTTATTCAAGCATTCAATTTCTCTTCAATTACAAACTGTCCATACTGATAGATCAGTCCCATGTCGATTTTCGTTATTTTTAGGTTAGGTTGATGGATAAAGTCTGTGCTAAGTACCTATTATCAGTGTTGGTGATTGCCGAAAAATTTACAGAAGCTGCCCGATGTTTCTCAATATTGTATACAACATTTCCAATCCGGTAAAAGATGCTACAAGAACTCGAGTCTCTCAATGCATGAACCGCGAGAGAATGTTTCTACATTTCTTCGCTCCACTTCATACTTTGAGTATTTCACTGTCCTTAAAAAAATACAGTCTGATGGTGCTGTGTGGAATTTACCAAGAGAAAATCACAGGTTGACAATTACCGCAGAAAATCGAATCGATGATTGGACTTGATGATTCTCATACTAGGTTGCAATATTTCAAAACCCTTGTGTGGAGCATTCACATACATTTCCATAGACACAACTTATACAAAGGTTATATGAACATAGTTAGAATAAGCGGCAATAGTAAAATGATTCTATCGCAATTATCCACTGCCCATACAGAATCGGATCGCGAAACGAGAACAAGCAATCGTTCGTTGCTTCAGAAAGAATCCCCACAGCAGCGAGCTAACTCTTGATTCTCAGACAGGTCATCGAGAGAAATTCGCTCTCGCACTGGTGTCTATTCTATGTTAAATGAACCATGCCGGTTTTTTTGCGATGATATCCGTCTCTCTTTGGCACTGATTGAATCGTGTGAAGAGTTGCTAGTGAGCGTTCTTTGATACGATGAAAGCCATCCTTGCCTATTATTAATATATCGTGCAAAAATACCAAGTTTTAGCTTTTTGTAGCACAAAACATCAACATGCCAATTACCCATATGGAAGTGATATGCAAGTATGAGCAGTACAGGGATGAAAATAATCGTTTGAATATCGAATTCCCATATGATCTAGTGTCCAGGATATCTAACTTTCATACAGAAGACCCGGGATCGATTCCCTGTATGGAAATATTTTTAATAAGCAGTTGAATTTTTCTCCTGTTAATGAAACGTCGACCAAACTTTTGGTATTAGAATAAACTATTACAAAGTTTATCAAGTGAGACCTCAATTCTTCGTTTGCAATATATTCTATCAACGTGTTTGTCATCAACGCTTTAGAACTCTGGAAGTCCTATCAATTTTTATATGCACGAAACGATTGTGTAACGACGCTTTCTAAAGGGATTAAAATAAACAAAAGCAATAAAACAGTTGTCTAGTTGTTTTGCAACCACTCGCTTGAGTAACACAAATGTGTTTAGTATTTATTGATTGATGATATTTATATCATATTATTTGCCATTAAAAGGTTATGCATGCTTGTTCCTTACGAATAAAATTATCATAGTTGTGATCAAATGTAACTTGAAGTAGTGAATTACTGTGATATTTTGCCGATCCATGAGGTTCGTTTTGGTAGCGCATTTTGATAGCTCGTTTGGTACAATTTGTAGTCGCTTTACTTCCGAGACGATGTCATCAATGCAAACATGTAGTATAAATTGTCTTCTGATTTCGTTTTCTAAATACAAATTAGGTTCTCGCTAGATGAAGCAAAACTAACTAACAAAAATTGTTCTCTAATTAAACGAAATATAACAAAACTTAGTTTCACAGTACCTTGCACAAGTCACTCAACTCGAGTGCAAGCGCGTGTTTTCAGTTCCGTATGGTCGTTTGGTGATCAGGTAGCGAAGATACTGCTGCATCCCTCGACGATTTCCCACGGCGTTTTGTCAACACCTACCTTTATGATGATCGAAACAATTTTCCGGACGCCTTAAATTAATCCGGTTCTTTCTGCTTTTTACTTATTACCAAACAAGCTAATTTATTGTTATAATCTCTTGGTGATTTATTTCTTCCGTATAATCTTATCTAGAAACATCGTCTTCTTCGGAATTTTTCTCCGGTGATTAGTTTACAAACTGTACAAAACGATGCAATTGCAACTACAAAACCGCGTCACTCGTACAAAATATCACAGTCTAATTTTCTTGTATGAATTCAAAAAGTTTATTCATTAGTTTACCTTTATGTTTTTTTATAGTTGGTAATTTACGTGTTTTATTCAGAACACTTTTCTATTTGTTTAAACTAACCGTTTTCTTGTCTTCGTGATAAATTCCTCAAACTGTTTTAGACTTCTACACGTTTTATCAAACACAACCTATGCAGATTGATTGATAACTCAGAACTTTGACTCCAAACACCAAGCTTTAAGATTCGTTTAAATGAAAAGAAAAATACTTCCGTACGGCTATAAAACTCTCCATTGGTTAGATATTGCCAAATACGAACAATGAGCATTTGAATATCTTTTCTAACAAAAATCTGCTCAAGCATCCTCAGCCATCGGAACGGCATCCTGCAACGGTGGCTCGGGAGCCGAATCGGCCACCGGTTCTGAGTGGTCCGGAGCTGAAACTTCTTTCTCTGGTTCCGGAGCAGCAAATACAGCAGCAGCCACCACGTCCTGTACAGGTTCGAAAACCGATTCAACTGGTGCTGGTGCCGGTGGAGGAGAGGGTGAATACAACTGAACTCTGCTCTGTAGTGGTTGCGGCAATGAAAATCTTATAGTAGGGGTGGTCAGGCTCATTATTATTGGTGGTGGACTTGGATTTCTGGCCATTTCACGCTCCCGATTTGGTTCAATTACAGCGGTTGATTGCAGTTCATCAAACAGTGGAGTTCCGCCTCTCTTTCTTCCAGGACCGTTGCGTTCCTCAAACAGGTCTTCATGTTTTTCTTGAGGTTCCGATTGATTCATACTTTCTGTATAGTCGTTCCTCTCATCTTCATTTTGCTGCTGCTGCTGTTGACGTACGGGAGAACGTTCTGGCGAGAGATGTTGATGCATGGGGGAATGCTGTGCACGTTCTGGAGAGTGTTGTTGACGCTCTGGCGATTGCTGTTGACGTTCTGGCGAATGATGCTGACGTTCTGGTGAATGCTGTTGACGCTCAGGAGAATGACGTTGACGCTCAGGAGAATTACGTTGACGCTCAGGAGAATGATGTTGACGCTCAGGAGAATGACGCTTACGTTCTGGAGAATGACGCTGACGCTCAGGAGAATGACGTTGACGCTCAGGAGAATGGCGTTGACGCTCAGGAGAATGACGTTGACGCTCGGGAGAACGATTTTGACGTTCTGGAGAACGATTTTGACGCTCTGGAGAACGATTTTGACGTTTCGGAGACTGATTTCGATACTCCTGTTGTGGACTATGTTCATCCGGTTGTTGACGTTCTTGAACCTGCGCGTTTGGCTCTTGCCCTGGTTCTTCCTTTGGCGGCTCAAACTTGCGTACTTGAGTTACTACCGGAACATCATCATCCCACGTCTCATCCATTTGGTCCCATGTTGTAGCGTTGCTCTTGGAACCACCTCCACCACCGGAACCACCCGATTGTTGCTGCGGCTGATTCCAATCGTCTTGGCGGCGATCATGCTGCTGACCACCTGATTCGCTTCGACGATTCTGGCTTCTTTGATCATTCTGACGCCCAAAGCGACCGCCTCTGTCATTGTCTCCTCTACCATTGCCGTCGTTATTATCTCTCCAATTGCCACGTCCACCACGATTTCCACGACCTCCTCCGTCGTTCCAATTGTTGTTCTGATGACGATTGTTAAAATCACCACCACCTCCGCCTCGACCACCACGATCGAAGAACGCCGGCGGTTGATCTCCGCCATCTTCTTGTTGTTGCCCATTGTTTCCAAAAATATCCATATTCAAAAGCGACATGATGTTCATTGGCATATCATTGTCTATGGAAAAAATAAGACGCGAGGAAGAAAGACTTGATTAATTACCAGAAACACTCAATAACCTTTCCATAACATACCTGGACCACCGCGCTGATTACGGAATCCGGGGCCGCCACGATTATTGAACCGTCCACCACCACCACGTTGATTGTTATTGAAACGATCTCCCTGCTGGAAGTTACCTCGACGACCACCGAAGTCATCTCCACTTCCGCCTCGTTGGTTAAAATCTGTCACATAACGAAACATAAAACCTCAGTATTGTCTGTTCTATCCACGGACTCAACGAACCAACTGAGTAACACTTACCGTCATCATCGCTGTTCATATTACGACCACCTCTGAAGTTTCTTCCACCACCGAACCGCTGCTGAGCTTCAGTTGCTTCTCCGGCACTTCTTTCGGCCAGCTCTCGCAGACGCTCTGATAATGGCCTATCATCGCGACCACCTTCATTACCACTGTTTTGACCAGATGACGATCCCCGGTTCCTATCGTTGCTTCCCCAACGGCTTGGACGATCGTTCCGCTGTTCACCGTCACTGTCATCGCGGTTACTTCTTCGACCACGACCTCCTCCGTCTCGATCGTTTCCAAATCCACGGCGCTCTTCTCGCCCACCTTGGTCACGATCACGGTCACGACTGCCACGCCGCTCAAACTCATCCCGATTTCGTCCACCACGTCTATTCTGATCCCCACCAGCCACACGCTCTTGATCATTCGGACCAAAACCAAGAACCCCAGTCAACGGAATATTCGGTGGCAGCAGAGGCGGCGGTGGTTGATTGAAGAAGGGTACATTTGGCATCGGAATACCAACCGGTGGATGCACGTTTCCTCCGTGACCGTGGTTCGAAGGTTCCTCTTCCATCTCAATGTCCATTTCATCGCCACCAGGCGGGTGCATGTTCATCATCGGTGGTACGTGACTCGGTGGAGGGGGCGGTAGGACACCGACTCCAAACCCTCCGGCACCAGCCATCGGCAGTGGAGGAGGATTGTTCATCGCACCTGGCATCATCAAATTCGGTGGTGGCACGTTCATTCCCATACCGGGCACCATGGGCATACCCATCATCGGCAATCTGGAAGCAGAAGGCAGGAAATTTTATTAGGCGTGATAGGAGATAAAAGAATAGTCAACATTGTTTGTAGAAGGTTAAGTTTTCCAAACTCGGATATGTTGATATAAACTGTAAACGCACAAGGAAGTGAACTGTGCACTCCGCAACAAACGAAGACGGAATTTTTTCCTTAAAGGGTGGAAGAATATCCAATTTTTAAATCCATGTATTGTTTATACACGCACACATTGAATCACTTTAAAATAGCAAAAACTATGGCGACGACTCAGACGGTCATTTTCGCAACAGGTTTCAGTGCCTGGTTGTGTGTATGTTACTTTTTTGTGCACTAACTTTTCTCGGAGATGACTGAACCGATTTTCACAAACTTAGATTTGATTCAAAGGAAAGGTTGCCATTCAAAAGTTTAAAAATTTGTTTGAATCCGACTTCTGATTCCGGAATTATAGGAAAATATGTGCAAAAATTGAAAATATGTTCACTAATTTTTCTGGAAGATGAATGAACTGATTTTCACATAATTAGATTCAAATGAAAGGTTGAATAGAAAATTCCTGAATTTCATCTTGATCCAACTTCCGGTTTTGGAATTACAGGGTGGCTGGTGTAAAAATTTCAATTTCAAATTACTTAAATCACTTAACACACTTTTCTCAGGAATGGCTTAGCTACATGCGCTAGTACGGAAGAAGAAAACACATGCGCTAGTACGGAAGAAGAAACCTCTACGAACGAACCACGCTGTGTGCGGTGTTCAATTTCGTTCACGCGGTAAAGAAAACGAAAACCAACACCGTAGCTCGATTTTGAAAACACAAGCCAGTTCTTCGGCACCGAGAACAAATGAGTACGTTTTGAAGAAATCAGAATCACGAATATATGTTACCGGAGTGTGATTTTGGTGGAACCATGCTATGCTGCTATTAAAACAATTATAATGACATAACAAAGCATGTTTGCTGCTACAGTTTCAATAACATTGACACTATTACTATTCACTTGAATTCCATACAGAGAAGTAACAGGAGCGCAGTAGCGAACACAAACAAGCGTTCAAACCAGCCCGGTGGAAGGGCGCTCTACCAAGCGCTATTGTAGCCAACACAGCTTCTCAGCAGAGGGCTGGTTCAAACGCTCCTGTTACTTCTATAATACATGCTAAATATCGTTTAATTGGGTTTATTCTAATTAGACCATGAGAGTAAATCATTTCTACAATTAAAACTAAGTCTTTTGTCCCTATAATCAATTTTTTTTTCGCTGTAATTGCATTGAATATTGCTTTTGCGTATTGCACTGTTGATATCTAAATATCATCCATCATCTACTAGTGAAAATCACTGCAAGGCTGATAATCCTGAGAATTATCATTAAGAATCATGTGTGAATTTAAAACATATGACTCTGGTGTTATTGATAGGAATGAGATTATACTCAGGGCGATTTTTGACTAGGTGATAATTGCGCAACACTGATCAGAAATGATAATGCTGCCCCAGTATCAACCTCAGAAAATCAAACGATTTTTGTTATCATTATCGATGATGATTTTGTAAACCATAACCACATAATCGATTTAATACTATGTTCACACTATGAGTTAAAACATGTTATAACTCCGATTTCATGTTTTAAGCGAAATAACATGTTTTACTTTTGCGTTATTTCATATTCATAAACGTCACATTAAAACATGTTTTCCCGAAATAACATGATATAATTGTCAGTAAAGCACAACCCTGCTAGCATTTTCCTTCACTTTTCGACTATGTCAATTGACAAGCTGTTCAACAACAGCAGTTTTCCATCAAAGTAGCCATGTAATCATAAAAAAAAACTGAAAACTGGTACCAACGTTGCCAGATATACCGATTTCTCGGTATTTATACAGATTTTTTACCTCTATATAACAATACAGATATGTTCTCCCAAAATACCGATAATTCACGGATCACACAGATAAGTACCGATTTTGGTTTTTAGCTTGAATAGACATGAGAAAAGGTTGTCGTGGGACCTTTTTTTCGCTCAACTTTTCTACTACTTATGTAGAAGAGATATTGATACCGATATGATACAGATAGATTTTTGCGCCGACTAAATATTTTTGGAAAAATGATCTGGCAACGCAAATAGGTACAACCGTTTTTCTTAGTGTGAACAGTGCGGTTTTAACTTTATATTACTATCGTTAAAACATGTTATTTTCGGCCAGTGTGAACATAGTATAAAACCCATTCACAAGACATGTTTTAGGCAGCTGATTCGAAAATAATACTCTGTTTTGCTTTAGTTCACATAAAAAAGTAACACAATTTTAGGACTTCGCTAGGTTTGCGAAATTTTCAAAACAGATTAGAAAATTTACAGGTTGTGCACTGCTTATGTGGTATGAAATCAGAACAGTTCGTTGTAAATCAAAACTAACGATTGAGGAATATTGCGTTTTTCAATACAATAAAATAACGATATACTTTTAGAAGGGAATTTTTTATTAAACTTTTTACGTATCATCGATACAGTAGGAGAACGCGGCGCTTTGCAAGTCGAGCGAATCTGTCAATAACTTCATCAATCAACCGTTTCGACGTTGCAACTAAGACAGCAATTTGTGTTCAACTGGCATAAGCATAAGCCACTGAAGCCTCTACTGAAGGTGTGCATACAAGTTCTCACACAGCCCTACGCGACAGAGAACAACAAATCTTGAAACTAAGCTGAGTAATTACTTCTCTTCTTGAATCTGTGCAGTAACTCATATACACGGAAGACACTAACACAGCGAAAACAGATACTTGAAATTTTAGGTTGGATGTATATGAGATGTGTCAATTTCGGTACAAGCAATTTCGGTACACAAGACAAAGTACTCGAGTTCCGAGCGCCATGTATTGGCTACGGCAATACGATATGAAAAGATTGTTGGGCTGTCATTGACCACCAAGCGCAAGCCGCTTAGGGTAAATTTGTGCATATTGTGCTGTGGACAAATCGCTCATTATTTTATATTCGGCCCATCCCGACCTGCTTTCATCGAATAAATTGAGAATCTAAAAAATAATTGGATGCGGATGGGGGTGCGAATAATTCCTTCAATCTGACCGGTCGATGACCGTAAAACCCTATTGCGACTGAAACAGTCTCCGGTTCTGGAAATAGTTATTCAAAATGTCCAATATGAAACTTGCGTCGATTTCTCGCGAAATGTTATGAGAAAGACACCGTTACATAACTAGATGGATTAAAACAGGTTTTTTTTATACATTGATTCGTGAGAATTGTTTGGAAAATCGAATTGGCTTGGTTAAAAAATAGTCACTGCCGTCCGTCCTCAGCTCATTTTTCACAATGAAGCATAAATGATAAGAAATTAATGGTAATGTCGATACTTCGCCTACTTTACAGAAGGAAGACGACTCATAGATATAGTGTGAGGAAATTACGTGAAACTGTAAACAAACAAAAATGTTAGAAGCACTCCTATATGTCTCCAAAAAAGTACACTAAGGTATGTACACTGTGTTTTCTATACGGGTTCTTTTTGCGCATATTCACGAAGTTACGGGTATTTTTCATGTGTGCCGCGCGTTTTTTTTTTTTTTGCACGTTGATTGTCAAAACTATGTGGACTTTCAAAGATACGCAATTTTGATAGTTAATTATTTTAACATTTTCTATTTCCGATATATCGGTTTCAAGTTCATGGTTCTGGAAGTACCGGAAATAACCCTAAACGGAACTAACTTTATTTTCTCAGAGATGTTATGAATGTTCCGATTGCACGAAAAGTTCCCAAATCGAGCGAAGAACTTCAAGACTGTTTTCAATAAAAAATGACATTAATATTCCCGATTGGACCTCTACTAATGAGATGACTATCGGTATCCCATAGGATCCCCACCATTAGAATCGAACAGACCATGTCAACATTTTCACTGTATTAAACCGATTTTTGTTTACCATTTTTACCCTAACTCTAGGACACCCACCTGGGAACTCCTGCCATCGGGAACGGAGGCGGCAAGCTCATGCTAATCATTGCCGGTGGAGGCGGCTGACTGGTATCGACCGGATATACTGGATTCACCACGGCCGGTGGTTCCTCGTCTTTCTTCGTAGCGTTGGCAATTTTATCCTTTATCCACTGTGGCATTGTGTCCTCGTCAAACATGCCTCCCTCCTCCAAGCTTGCCAGATCGGTATTTGGACTCAGCTTGTTCCATGGAATGTAGCTGCAGCCTGTTAGAAGAGTTTCAACAATTAGATACTGGCCGTCGTTCGTTGCCCCTCGCAAAACTAACCTAAATCAATGTCCCAATAGTCTTTCCATTCCTTATTTTTTACACCCTTTCCAGTGGCCCAAGAGATGGTGATTGTGCGACCGTGCATTTTGTGGCTCTTCAAACTCTGCATACTCTTGTACGCATCCTGACGACGATTCATTACAATGAATGCACAACCACGCGGTGGGATCAGGTCGATGCTAACAATATCGCCATATTTGCCGAATGTATCGGAGAGCTCTTCCTGCTGGACCAGTTTCGACAGGTGACCAACCCAGAGCGTCGTACTGCATACTGTAGCAGTGCAATCAAATCAAATCGATGTCATTGTTGAAGCAAGGAAGAGAGATGGAAAATATAACATCGCATTAATCGCTCGGTTCTCTCTTTCGTTTCGCAGAAACACGTTGCAAAGCGTTAAAAACTAAACAAAAAAAGCACTACTCTTTTCTTTCAAATCAGATCACATGTCGCCTTCGTGCGCCCACGTCTAGGGTCACGGAAAACGACACGCGTTCCGAGATATCTTACCACTCAAATGATCCTTCTTGATTTCCGGTAAACCACGTTTCTTGCGTTCTCTCTCCCGTTCCTTGTCACGTTCTTTGTCCTTCTGGCTGATACGTTCTCGGTCCCGGGATGAACCACGTCCTCCCCGACCACGTCTGGGTGAATGTGAACGGGATCGCGACCTTGAACGAGTCCGACGGCGTCCTCCCCTTTCCCGATCCCGACGATCCCTGGGTGAACGGGAGCGGCTCTTCCGGCGTCTCGATGGAGCGGACGACTTGTACTGGTCCGCTGGCGTACTACGGGGCGAGCTGTGCGAGTCACTGATGACCTGTTGGAGAATCGAAACGAAGAAACAATTTCGATCGGACGTGGTTTAGGCGTCCGATCGAAACAATAGAAAAAAGAGAAAGAAAATACATTTAAATGGTTTCACTGGTGAAAAAGAGTAGGAGCTTTTTTTGTTCTTTTGACTAACGAAAGGCTTGCAACGTGTTTCTTTGAGCGTTTCAGTTCCAATCGGGAGCGAAGTAGGTTTGCGATTGAAGAGTCGTCTTATGGTTTTGAGACCGAACAATTTCTATGGAACAATAGATTGGCAAAAAAGGGTGACTTACCGGTGTTGAAGAACGACTTACAACTCGTAAGCTATTCTTGGGCGCGTTTCCGATACCCGATGGATTGCAAATAGTAGTACTTACTTAGGTTTTGCAATTTGGACGACCCCGTTGAAGATACATTTCATTTACAAGCAAAAAGGCAATATGAGATATTTTGGAGTCTTGAAGGGTATGATGTTTGAGCAAACTGGGGAACATATCTAATACATATTTGAACAGTTATTGATCCAAAACATGCGACATAATAATTGGTTGCCTTCATTTGGAGTACCGTATCATTTTAATTCTAAATTTGATCATGTTCGAATGTTTCGAATTGAACAATGATAGTTGTATTTCTTATCGAAACAAAATGCAATATCGACCATTTTCACAACTAACATCACAATCGAAAGACAAAAGAATCATTGCAATGAGCTTTGTACTTCATTTGTTATTCAGCTAGCTGACCACTATTTGACATCAGTAATAGCAAATTAGTCATGATCATTGCCAAAAAGGGACTAAGACGACAACCTTCTCACGAACGAGTGTGAGATGATTGAGCAGTGGAAACAGAATTACGACGAGCATCTTAGATCTAAAAAACTTGGAACACCCGCAGAAGACGATAGGCTGCCGGTCCATGATCTCCAGAAAGTCAATAAGGAGATTGGTCGACTAAAAAAACAATAAAGCTACTGCTTAAGACCAACTGAGCGCTGCACTTAATTAATGCCAAGATTTTGGGAGAGAACATTCTTCGGGAGGGGTGAGCGTGATAATTCCCGTCGCACTTGTAGAATGTCGAGACCGAATAATAACCCGCGACTTTAATAAGTCAGGTAGTTGATGAAGATCGTTTCACAGCAATCGAAGAAGCGAAATAATCTGCGTTGTACTACCTCGATTCTATGAGCTTTAACTACAGCGTAACTGACGTGTTGCTTAAATATAAGTTGTTCTCCGAGATACACGCCAAGATTCTTAACGCTAGTCGATCTTTCAATCAAGAATCCATCCAGAGAGTATTCGACACGGAATGGCATTTTTTTCCTCGTGAACGTAATGGCCGAGCACTTCTCGGGATTTACTATCATACGGTTAACTTTACACCACTCCGCGAAGACTAACAATTGCCGCTAGAGAATGGTTGCGTCTTCTGGGTTGCAAATGATGTGGTAGACATCATCAGCAAACCGATAAGCGAGGACCTTACAGAGCAAAATTGACATCATTGAAGTACAGTATAAATATTAACGGTCCAAGATGACTTCCTGTGGTATTCCGGATGATGCGAGGAGCTAATTATAACTACTTGCGGTTATAACTACTAAATAAACTTTTCGAACAGCTTTGGAATAACGCTGGAGAAAGTAGTACCGCGGTAGTTGGTTTATATCCTTTTTATCACCTTTCTTATGGAAGCTTCCCATAAACTGACGAATATTTCTGTAGCGAGTGACATTGGAAATAAGGCAAGAAGTTGAGGCCATCATTCCTACAATTGCCGTCCGTATTGAGTCTTCGTCGATATTGATGCAGTTCAATGAGTTACCAGATTAGGGAACATTAAATGCTGCGCTGCGGCTGCTATTTGCTGCTGAGTTACGATTTCATTTGAAAAAAAAAACGAGAGAACTTTACCGCAAACATCTGGCAGATTTCAGTGTGCACGAACCAGTACGATCTCCAAAGTTCATTGACGAGGGTAACCTGAGTTGTTTCGTCTGCTCGTTCACATGTTTACAGAAATACCTTGGATTTGATTTCAGCTTACGTTGTACATTGTTCAAGTAGTTGGCATGGAAGCGCCTAACAGTTTTCTTGTACAGCTGATTTATCTCCAAGTAGTGATTATGCAGGGTAGATCCTTCATGTTTGGAGTATTTTACCAGAGCGGCTCTTTTGGTCGTTTTCAAATGTTTCATTTCGGCGGTCTGGCATGGTGGATGCCGGGTCTGTCGGCTCAATCGTTTCGGCTACGAGCTGAACGGATCTTCGATTCTTGAAGAGTGAGTTCTAAGAAACCTCTTAACAAAAACTGGATCAGTTTGGATTCTATCGCCACTGCGAGCAGATCTATTGTATGTCGTTTGCAAAGCTAGTTTCGCTTCCGACAAGAGCGATTACGTCACAGCTACTAGTCGTTTGCATTGGTGAAAAAACAACGAAAAGGGGACAACGGTGGAGAGCATCACACAAAATGGCTCTAAAAGTTTTCTAGAACTATGAGAGTTTCTTCTTCGCAAATCGAAGGTAAATATCCTCAGTTTTGTGCAAATCTTGAACAGTTTGATTAGATTTGTGCACTTTTTGCTGTGTGAAATTCACAGTAATCGAGATCAAGTGAAGCCTTCTTTGTTTTTGCGGAAAATTTGAAAAAGGGGAATGCTTGCGAAAAATGTGAAAAGGGGGAATGACATCCAGTTATGTCTCTGACATTACCCACCCGTCTTTTTTACTACCAAACGGATGTAACACATATATTTTAAGAAAATAAAATAAAATTTGGCAGTTTATTTGAAAACTTTTCGAGAAAATATTAAGGTAAATTGTACCATCTGTAATATTCTACGCGCAACCGTCCCACTGAAGAAAAAACAAGCTATTTTTTAAAATATATATGTATGGTGCATAGAAATACACTGATTTAGCTATTAACCCCTTAACGCTCAAGGGAAATATGTTTCCCTTCTATAAAAATCGTTATAGATTCTCCAGTTACTATTAAATCGAAGTTTTTCCACTGAATGTTAAAGAAAACTCATTTCCAAGACGACAAATGTGTGTTCTGAACGAATAAGTAAAAAGAACTATCAATCTTTATTGCACTAAGAAAGTTTGTGCATAATGACGTATAGAAAATAGAACACATAATAAATGTGTTATGTGCAACGTCCACAAGTACATGAAATCGTTTCGTAGAGTGCCATAACTAACTACTTATTTTATTATTATGATAATCAAAGAAATTAAAGCAACAAATTAAATTACGACATAATAAACCCAGCTCTTCTTTTATTAATTTCTACGAATCATAGGGAAAAATATTTCCCATGAAATTATAGGAAGCTTATGCACCCTGCTATGTGTTTCTGGTGATATTCTTCTAATTTACACCCCTAATAGCTAATGTCGTTTTCGTTTTTAAATTGCACTACACCAGTGTAGCGAAAGCTGCACCTAAACCGTTCGTTTTTACCAATTGCACTACACCAGTGCTACACTTTTTCTGCACCGATACCTCTGGTGTAGCATTCATCAAAAGTTTGGTGTAGCTCTGTGCAATGAAATTGTTAATTGTAGTCAATGGTTACTGTTTATGTTTTCGTCATTTTTGTTCGTTTATTCATGCCTCAGTGTAGCACTGCATCGGTGTAGTGCAAATTAAAAACGAAAACGCCATAAAATATTGTCTTGTATTGACATATTTCGTCCTGCACATCTTATGGTCGTGAAAGGGTTAAGCTATACTGATATGGATTCATTGCCTTTTCAGTAGAGATTATTTTGCAGTTATGTTTTCAAAATATTTTAATTTATCCTTTGGCACAGTCGTTTGCAAAGTCGACAATAAAGTCCTTTTTCGCTCGCTTTTTTCGTCCACGAGTTGCTTTTGCCAAATTCCAATTTCTGCCATCAACGGACTCCGGATAGCCGAATCGTACTTTCTCGAACTGTATATATCGTTTGTTTTGAATATACGGCCGTGGATTAATCTGATTCAAATTGTATTGACTAACCGTAAGCGTAGTTTGAAATAAATCGTAGGACTGCATATTGAGCACATCTGCTCTCTTCTGTCTGCCTGTGGGCTTTCATTTCTCTATGAATTGGCTTGGCGAGCAGAATAAAAACAGTGCGGCCAACTGAAAAGTTTTGTAAATTTTGACAAAAGTCTGCGAAAAACTCCATTTTTAAAAGTCTCCAAAAATCTGCAACAAAGAACGTCTGCAGCAATTTTAGAATTTCGCCTATTATTATACATTTCTAGACATAACTGCTCCATCATGAAAAATAGCTATAATTCAATTTACAGACGAAAACATCGGCAGGCAAAAATAAGAGAATCTTAATTTGACTCTTTAATCGCATTTCTCTCAGTTGTCTATTTTGGAATATGGGACAATCGGGCGTAGAACGGCAGTAGAGAAAGTTAATAAAATTGCTGGGAAAACTCCGCTTGATTATCTCGCAGATGGCTGAACCAATTTCAACAATCCTAGGCTCGTTCAAAAGCTAATACTTGATCATTGAAGTTCGAAAATCAAATGTAAATGTAATGTCTTTGATACTTTTGGTTTCTTTTATTTTCAGATCACTAATGTTTCAATCTTGTTCGCGATTCACTGAGTCGCATCATCTGAAATAAGGTTACGCCAACCGGAAGAAGAAATTTGTAGCAGCGAAAACTGTGAATAATCATGAAATGAATCATGAACAAACAAATCACGTTATTGCAGGTTACATCCTTCAAGCCGATACTTTACAGTGGAGTTGCGTTCAAAAAAGCTCAACAAAGTTGGTACTTGACAATACAATTTGAAATAGGCTTCACAGCGAAATTATCTAATCAACATTACTCTTCAAATCACTTGGTGATTGATTGAGTGAATAATCAAGAAAGTCAATGCGAAATTCTTCCAGAGTTCAGACTCTCAAATTTGCACCTAAGGTTTCCCAAATTATATGATGAGTATTGTCAATTTTAAGGAAAATCCATTCTCATCACTTTCAGGAATACATTCTATTCACACCATCAATTGTTACTAATAGTACAGTACTATTTTGAAATAGTGCATGCACGAGGTATTTCTTGTTGTCTTGACCCTTTTGTTGAGAGTAATAAATACTAAATAATATAATTCACTAACGTCAAAATTCCTTTCTCTGGAAAACCAATGCTATAAAAACGATAGCGAGTTGGATTCAAAGCTAAGTCTTTTTCCGATAAATTCAAATATTCCGCTTCAATTATTCCTACTTATTCCTAGCAAACTTTCGTCCGATAACCCTCTCGCAGATTCTAGCAAACACAATCACAGTCTAGATTCCTAGACTTCGCCCCCGTTAACAGTCAAGAACAAAAAAATACATTCACCGATAATTACCTCTGTAACCACGCCAAACTCATCGATTTCGGCTTCCTTCGGAGGTGGCAGCACTGTGAATACACGATACAAAAAAAAAACAATCAGTATTCCAACTCTAGCGGACAACGGACAATCATCTTCTTACCCGGATTCATCTCGACCGGCGGCTGTCGACTCAGATCACACTCGTTCGCAAAGGGAAGCTTCTACAGGTTGAGACAGAACGAAAGAGCAGAAAAGAAGGAAAACATAATACGGAAAGAAACAGAAGAAAAAACAATTGTTAGAACACGCAAATCACACACAGAAAGCTTACATCGATAAGCTGCTGTTGAGTATTAATAGTGCTAGCCACCTTGAGAACACTGGCCAAGTGCTTTTCGAACTTCTCCTCCTGGAGGCGCATCTCGGTCAGCTTGCTCTGCTTTTCCTCCATTTCGTGCTGTTTGAGCTTCTGCAGGTTCTGCAATTGTTTCAGCACATTCGGATCGGACAGGATGGCAGCGATGTTACTTCCGTCCGGTAGCGACGTCGACGGAACCGACGGCGAGTTTTTGTCTTCGTCCTCCTCGCTACCATAATCGAAGTCCAACAGTTTCTTGTTGAACTTGACCTGATCTTTACCGGCACCATGCGCACTGTCACCGCCACTGGTTTGTCGCATCAGAATTTGCTGGAACTGCTGCAACTGGCGGATGGTGTTCTGGTCCAGCGGTTTCTAAAATTAAACAAAAACATCTGTTTAGGGTGGTTCCTATAAGGTAATTTTCCCGACAATGGTGCTGACCGTTTCCGAATTCTGCGCCGAGCTGCCATGATCATCGTGCGACATCGGTCCCGGCGAATCGTGCGAAATAATCGAGGTATTCATGCCGTTGGAGCCACCGGCCGGTTCCGATGCGCTTGCGTTAGCAGCACTGGCCGCCATCGCCGCATTGTACTGCAGATGCAACGGATGTTCCGGATTTGCTAGATCGAACAGCGGTTGGATCGTTTCCGGTGCGAACACCATGTTCTTTTGCCACAGATTTAGAACCCGTATTATTTTGCTCTGGGGATTGATTGTACGGAGAAAAATATTAGCATTGTGGTAGTTTTATGATAAATCGATCAATAGTAATTCGAAATGGATTATTTTGAACATTGTCAGTGAGTGTGCCCCAATACAGAAAATCTATAGCATGTAAAATTGAATAATTTTGGGTGTTTGCAACGAGCGTAGCGAACATTTAAATTAAACATTCAAAGCAACGTCGGTGGGGTATTTTAATAATATACAATTGAAAAAACGGTTTCAAGTGACTTATGTTTTCACAACCCAATCACAGCTTGGCATAATGATGGCATCCTCTCGACCGTACAAACTATCGCACAAAACGGAATCTATGATTATATAACCCACATTTCTTTTTCTCAGTCAGCGCCTGGCTGTGATCGAGGTCGGTAGTTTGACTAGCGAGTGGATGACAAAAGTGAGGTTACATTTATTCGCTCGCTGGACAGTCGCTTTCGCACTGTGTATGGTATGTGGATGCCATTTTACGTCCGCTGCACAACGTGTTCACTTGAAAATGGATTGTTTTATCGATGGAGTAGTGTGCATACTGGAATCTTCTTTTATGAGCGAAACGGTGACATGCAGATAAATTCAGTTTAATGACGTGTTAAAAAGATAATAATAGATACTTATTTTAAATGTGGCGAAAAAACAATAAATTTTATTTCAACATAAGTACATAGCTACTATTTTAAACTGAACCATAATTATGTAACCTAATTAACATGATCTGATCAAGCAAAACATTTTGACACAATGTTTAATAAACATCTTGCTTTCAAGGATTAAAGAGAAGGAATTTAGACCAGTAATAAAACGATTCCAAATATTCAGAATTGAATTGTTCAAGTTATTTTAAAGCCGCATCCCAAGTTTAATATAAATGAGCTGCAGACTCACATGTACTGTATCATTAGATCTAATTTCACATAGTATTATAAGTAGAATTCGACCAAATATATAAAATCATCTATTAAGTCGATTCACTGTTTATAAAAGAATAAGTTTTTACATGCCATAAATCCCGACCAAAAGACAAGTAGATGTTTTTAGTTCAGTACTTCCGCCATAATCAAAAAATTTTAAATATTAAGTGAACCTAAGAATTGTTCAATTTTTAATGTCATTGTGCTCAGTCGTATCTGTAATTTTCTCTACTATTTCCTATTCGATACTCTACTGATTAGTAAATCGATAGTAGATTAAAATGAATATTTTGAATATTTTAGCGAGTAAGGAGACAAAGTTTTTCCATTCAATCTGCCATTGATTCACTAAGAAATAAAACATCGAATTTTCAATAGTCAAAATATTATAAGTTTACTGAATATGAATAAAACTATCCAATTCGAAGTGCTTTTGAGTCAATATTGATTAAAGCATCGAATCGGCAAATGTAAAACCATAATTACAGTTTCTTATATTAAGCCACCCTACGCTCACTGAAAATATTCAAAATAATCCAACTCAAAATTCTGTTGATTTACAAATCAATAGAACAACGAACTTTCAATAGGTAAGAAATTTTAGCCACCCTTCAACTAACTCGCTGAAAATGTCAAAATTAGCCTACTATTGACTATGAAGTTTTCCAAATATTGGCCCTTATTACCGGTATCACTACACGGTGAAGTGAAGTAAATGTAGGTTTTTATCACCAAAGTCACTTCAGAGAAAAATGTAACTACTTAGATGAGCTTCTTGTTATTATGAACATCAAATCACCAAAATTTTGTTGAAAAAAAAATGATTTTTTTCACTGCAGTGATTACTTCACTGGTCTCAAGTGCCAATGAGAGTTTCTCTTTCAATTATTATGACATATTCCTTTAATTTCCAATAAATTTTTCGGGGCAGATCGAAAGTTGATGTTTTCAGTCACCATTAATCGAAACAATTATTTTGAGTGATAGTACATGAGTTTAGGACGCGCGCGTGAAATTTAAAACCGTGCAGATATTCCTTGCTGCCGTGCTTAACTAGGACGTATGTAAATATAGTTTAGGCTGCGGGGAGGATTCCTGGCGATGCATGTGTAAATGTACAGGATTCCTCGGCTTCTAGTAGCAACATGTATTGAATTAACAATCCTTCTTTCCCAAGTATATCTGCGTTCGGACGTGGCCGGCGTCGGTATTGATCAGCATATAGGAATCAGTGCAGTTTACACATTGTTAAATTACGTGCTATTCCCAAGCAAGGTGTTTCAGAAAAACATTTTGCTAGTCTATTTGTTTCTGATCAATAACGGAGTAGCAACATACGGCTGTCTCTAATACTTAATATGGCAGTTAGAAGAATGAAATTTTTTGATAATCGTCTTCAGTTTCAGCTCTTTCAAATGTGGTATAACGTATGAATTTTCTCTAGGGGGAAGATTTCACAAGCTTACCCGGTTATAGCTTTTTAAATTATCATTTAGATCGTGTTTGCTGAACGCCACGCTCTGGATAGTCATTACCATTACCAAACCCGATATAAAAATCAGGTTCGATTTTCAGTACAATGTCGTTGATGATTCCATTTTTAGTACAATGTCGTTGAAACTACCTTCGAAATTGGCGGACAGGTTAAATCAGCTGGTTTTCAAAGAAGGGTGAATCTAACATAGACAGCAAATGGAGAAAAACGTCGATGAATGTTTCGACTTTGGTTTCAAATCCTATTTAGAAATTATAGTATATTCTCAGGTCAATTTTTGATTAGTGGATGAACTGTTGGTCTATCTTTAGAAGGCATGCAAATTTTACCATTTTCCTTCTATATCCACTGAATAAATCAACATGAAAAGAGTTTCCCCCTTTTTCGATTTGTTTACTTTTTGTTTCCTGTGTGAATTATAAAGTTACGCCCTTGCGCATTTTTCGTGAAATTGGTTCGTTTTCGCGACTAAGACAAATCTGCGGGTAATTTATCGTCTCATTTACTATTTCTTGTAGTAAAAGGTTCGGAAATCATCTAAAATAAAGAAAATAAAAAGTTTCGCCCTTCCTTACTAGCAATTGAAATATCACCCTGTTTGTTGGCATGGAACACGGAGGGCGACACTTACGTAAACAAATGGAATGACAGTTTCGCCCATTATAATTCATTGTATTAATATAGATTAAATTTTCTGCAGAATCCGAATTTTTAGGCAAAATTGTAGGGTTTTAAAGCATTTATTAGTAGGTGAGAGAAACTACTCTATTTGTTTACTTTTGTAAGATTCGCCCATCTTTGAAATACAGCTGAAATGGAGTTAGGGTGAAAACTCGGTTAGGTTTGGCCAACCATCTGAAACCGGTATGTGAGCACCAGCGATTTGAAAGTATACCGATTACGTTGAGCCCCTCGCGTTTCGAGCCCCAAAAACTGCGATGTTTTGATACTCATCGCGACTCTCAAGTTGTGAAAATTATCTCCACTTAATGTCCTAAAACATTGTTTGCTGTATTTTAGGTAAACCGACAAGTTATTGTGAGAGAGTCGACACAAAATTCACTCATTTTCGTGCACTAAACAAGGTAAACGCGTTAAACAAATGCATTACTGTTTGTTTGTTTACGTTGCAATCAGCTGATTTTGAAGTTCCGATTTTGATCTCATCAAGATGGCGTCGTGACAGCAGGTCGGGTTTGGTATCAAAGAGAAATCTCGGTTGATTTTTCTTTAGGGTGTATAAGCAAGTGACAGTTTCTCTTTAATCACATTCTCTTTCGATTATTGTGATGTGATTAAAAAGATTTTCTTTGATATCACTATTCTGTTTGAAAGTCGAAAGTTTCGGGTATCATTTCATGCAAAGAGTTGAGTGATAAACGTAGAAACCGCTTGGTAATTAATAGTAGTAGAAAGTAAACAAAGAGAAACTGTCACTTGCTTATAAGCCCTTTTGAAAAATTAACCGAGAAATCACATTAATTTTACTATAAACCAAGGACAGGACCTGACAATTGTTAATCCACTTTTAGGACCAATTTCGGACCAGCTCGTGATTGGTTGAAATTGACATAAGAAAGTACAAGTTATTGAAATCATTATTACTGCAGGGTGGTAGAAAAAGTGTTGTCAGTATCGTCGGTAACAATGTAGCTTGATATTGAATATTTTATTTTTCGGGTCATCTTTTCAAAATTATTAATTTCAATAGGATTTAAGTTCAATTTGTTTTTAAGTCCTGTCAATGCGGAAAGTATACGAGTACATTTAACAATCACTGGTTATGTTGGTTGAGAATAGCACCGAATCTTTGGATACTTCTGTATGTTATTATTTTTCTCAAATAGAATATGTTGAATACTTTAGTTAATAAAGCTGCAAAAATTAATTACCCAAAATTGAGTGTTTTAGAAAATTTTTATTAAGCTGTTCCAACTAAACGTTTTCTTCAAAACAATTATCTGATCAAAATGAATCCAGAGCTATATTTTTGACCGATATAACATTTGTCTAAGTGTTTTCAAATGATAAATAATTGCATGTTATAAGGGGGGAAAGTTTTCAGAATGAATAATTATCTCTACTGGCAACAGTGATCGCGAGACATTTATTATTTACAGCAGGGAGCAACCGGAATAAGAAGAGAAATATTTTTCTGGAAAAAGAAATAAACACACCGCCTACATCCTTGCGAAATTGACTGACATACAAAAATGTCACGCATTAGCTTGCTTTAAAAGATTCACGCGATATCAGAATATCAAAACAATGTAGTTCAAGTGACATGATCGCCTGATCATGCATGATCGCCTTTAAACGCAAATTAATTCGATTTTACAAACTTTTTTTTTTCAGACATTGCCGTAATCATCATGTATTAAGCCAATTCATTCTGCGAACTAGTGGTGCCACCCAAGAATATTTTATTTTGAAAGTTCACAGTCGCATACTCTTTAATCACAGTAAAACCACCCCGGTGGCACGATTGTCATCTGCATACAATTGGCTTGAAGCCGAAAATGTTGGTTCTTTGGTTCTAGTTCGCTGTCAAATGCTGTGTTTAAGCAGTGTTCACACGTGCACATTTTTCTTCATGCGGTTGCACCAACATAAGAAACGATTTCGATGGAATATAATCAAACTATAATAAACCACAATTTCTTTTTCTTATTGTAAAAGAGGTCAAATTACTTGTTTTATAGAGAATACTAGACTAGAGTTATATTTATATTGGGTTTGAAAGAATTAACTTTTGACACCAGTGTGGTTTGATTGTATGGTATGAACGTAGATTAACATATTGTTGACAACGCCACCAAAACAAAATGCGTCGGTTTCAGGAACCAGCTTCCATAGCAGGGGGATGACTAAAACATACTTCACAACCAACGGCTGCATTAATTTTTTCGCTTGATGGCAAACCCAAAGCAGATTACACCCTAAATGCTGTCATACCATTTAAAATCAATTCCGAAATTAGAAATACTGACATTGATCTAAAATCCAGTTCACACCACTACTGTTTACGAGTGATTTTAACTTGATTTCAATAAAATTGTTTAACAAATTAATTTTTATCTGGTTTTACAAACGAAACAAAAACAAGATTTCTCCTTGTGTACTCCAACTCGGTGATTTACTACTTGTTAGACCGGTTACTCAGCAACCTCTGATAATTTCATATGCGTGAGTAAATTCATGATTACTTAATCGGATGAGTTTTATATAATTTATATAAGACATGGTATGCGGGTTCTCAATAAAACCATAATGACGATACCGTTAAAAATTATAAAATAATCATAGGATGATGCATCCGGTATTGGATAGAAAATATACAACTTTGCCTTCTCCCCGCATATGGCAACCCTGTAAGTCGCGAGCCCCTCATAACGGTACTACCATCCATGGCTTTCCTTAGCACGAGCACTCACCTTATCCTCCGGCGGACAGCGGAACAGGTGCGCAAAGGTTTGCTCCATGTTACGGGCAAAACGGGGCGCAAAGACGTCCTTTTCCGCTCCGAACTGATGTCTGGACTGCCGCACGATCGAATCAATCACGTACAGTCCCGGGATCTTGTACTCCGACTTGCACTTGGAGATGAACTTTTCCACACTTTGCACGACGTGCTTGTAGAATTTGATTGCCTTCATCGCACTCCGGGTAATCGAGGCCATCTTCGCCTTGGAGATCGGTGGCTTTGATTCGTAAAGCCCCGAGAGCTGGAAAACACAAAAGCACAAATTTCGGGATTAGTCATCCCGTCCGCACACAGAAACAAACAAGGATTCGTTTCGTCGGAAATTTTACATAACCAGCAACCATTGTGCTGAGTTCGCGGAGCACCCATTTTTTTTTCGGGGTCAGCTCTAGCATCACCGTGCACTTTGTAAGCACTTTTTCTCACCTCCTGGTTGAAAACTCGCACCGTTTCCATTTCGCACTGTTTGTAGGTCACTTTAGCTCAATGTTTCAATACCGTCTAGCCATTCAATAGCATATTTCCACCGTCAATTGTAAAATTTTGCGGAACGGACAGTTTTGTCACAGGTTATTCGTCCACACACGCACACAAAATTTTCGATGCAAAATGGCCGCTCCGGTGAAACGATGGATGGGGTACATCCAACTGTCACTTAATAATCGACCATCCATTTGTTCAACTATAGAACGTTTTTTCAAACTATCCTAAGTTGCAACAAAAATATTGAACAGCAATGTCATTGAAAGAACAACAAGGGAATCCAAGTAATGTCGTTTTCGTTTTTAAACCGGCATGGCATGAATAAGCAAACGAAAATGAAGAAAACATAAACAGTAACTCTTGACTAGAATAAACGGTTACATTGCACAGAGCTACACTCAACTTAGAGCTGTGCGCCGCCGCGCCGCGCCGCCGCGCCACGCCGCCGCCGCCAATAATTTCGACACGCCGCCAATTTAAGAAAAAGATGATCAGCGCGCCGGTTATCACATTTTAATCGTGCCGCCGATAATATTACATCAGCCGAAAAAATGATTTTATCAATGTGGTAAATTGTTTACAGTTTTCATGAAAATTCATTGAAAATTACAGTACAGTTACTTTCCTCCTACTTATACTGAAAATCAGTACTACCGATGTCAACCGAAGCCAATGTCATTTGATTCAAAGCCTATTCTCTGTCTTTATTTAAAAGGTTTTGAGCTATTGGCACATTATCGGTCGCGACATCTGAAAATGAAAAATGGAACCAAAAAAAGGAGCATTCTTCCGAAAAAAATAAATAATGTTAGGTTTTTTCCGATTAACATTTTTTTTAGAAACCAGTGTAGTGTTGATTTCTCAGGTACTAGAATGTTTAGTGATCGAGTACCATTTATTTTGGATACTTTATTTGTTATTTCCGGGCATTTGAAAAATGGTATTGAACAAAATTTCATGATCCATTCTAAATAAATGTTAGTTTTCGCACAATAGATTAAGATCAACGTTACCAACTCAAAGTAAAAACATTTTCTTCTACTTCTACTATGACTTTTCAAATGAATTTACCCGTTTTTATAAGAAATCATTACAAATGTGAAGTAATTAAAATTTGAATTTGTTAATTTGATATTATTTTTGTTATCTGAATGAATTTGAGCGCCTAATCGATTTTATGTTAATTACATACGTACGAAAAAGATATACTTATTTTTTGAGTTGATAAAACGATTTTTATACATGATAATTATCAACTATGTAAAAAGCGATTTGAAAAATAGTTCCGAATAAAACTTCATATTTCTTGCTCATAATAAAAAAAAAATCCTTTGTATATGAATGAAATATTTATTTAAACAATAATCAACCATCTCCAAATATCGCATTTATATTCATCTCAATTTCTCCTCTAATTCGATGCATTCGAAAACATTTACCATCTCCATTCACTACGTTGGCTTTAATGGATCACATAAACATTAGGATCGTTGATTGTAGGTCGACAAAACAATAAGATAGAGAAATTGTCCTGTGTGAATCAATATTAAAATTTTTAATATGTTTATAATTGATTACGCCGAATCGCGCCGCCTCCGCCGCCGATGTTTTCAGCAAATAGCATCACGCCGATTCGCCGCCGCCGCTGGTCAAAAAGACGTTTCAGCCGCCGATGTTGACAATTTTGTTCGGCGCACAGCTCTAACTCAACTTTTGATGAGATGCTACACACTCAAAATAATAATCATGTTATAGTTACGTGAAAAGTTATGTGAATATTTTCCACCCTACTTTTCACGTAGGTTTTAATAGACTGGCTTTTAAAAGCTGTTTAATGCATAATCCAGTAAAAATTACGTGTTTTATAGATAAAATGTAATGTACTGCTCATATCACATTTATCTATCAGTTCATATCAAATTTAGATAGCAAAGAATCACTATTTTATATATTGGTTGAAGTCAAAAGGGAGATTTCACATTTTTATATAAATCTAAAGAATGAAAAATGACATGCAAAACAAAACATTTATTTTAGAAAATCAGCATATAATTTTAAATAAAAAATAAAAGGCAACTAATAACGTCGTGGGATCTCGAATCGACAAGCCTCCAGAAATCGTTATGTTGTCACTGCCATCCAACTGAAGCCGAAGTCGAGATCCGAGAACTTCCACAACACTACCGATGCAGGTTGAGATCCCATTGCATGGGCCCAGTGTCTCTAGCTTCATACCGATTTTGAACTCGTTTTTCGGTGGACCAACGGCCTGTTTGAAGCATTCGGCAGGAGCGGGCACACTTCCGGACTCACGCAGGCACTCGATCCAATCGAACACATGGAAACTTTCATACTGGAATGAACCGATCGATGTAGTAAAAAATTGTAATTAAATAACGTTTCTCGCAAATATTTACACTACTCACACTTTGAGGGTCACTGTTCGCCATTTTCAAAATCGAGTTTTCACACTGGAAATTCACGTAGATTATTTGACGTTTGGTCAATTCACGTAAACCTTATGTGATGACTCTATTCATTTTAGAGGATGTTCGTATAGCGGCCCATACACGTGACAATATTATTGTCAATCCAAAGTATTGTCAATACCATCAATCCAATTGGCCTGATGACTTGAGTTCGAGTTTTTTAAAAAATTCAAGCGTTTGGCGCTTTAAATATTGCAAATGAATATTAAAATATAGAGAGAAGAGATTATTGCATATATTTAACAGTTTCTCTCTGGAGAAAAAGTATTGTTGGATTGATGAGCAGTTTTGATTGTTTTGGCAATATTTTCGTCAATCCAATGAAGTTTCCATTACACGATCAAAAGTATTGTCAATACTCCTTGTATTGACAATAATATTGTCTCGTGTAAGGGCCGCTTATAACATTCATTTTCGTCACGTAAAATATTCAATTTGACATTTGAAACCAGTTTACGTGATTTTTCAAGTGAATCGAACGTGAATTTTTATTTGAGTGTTTGATTTCAGAGCCTTATGAAATCTCGGTTGATTTTTCATTAGGGCGTATAAGCAAGTGACAGTTTCTCTTTGTTTACTTTCTCTTCTAATAATTACCAAGCGGTTCCCACGTTTATCACTCAACTCTTTGCATGAAATGATACCCGAAACTTTCGACTTTTAAACAGAATAGTGATATCAAAGAAATTCTTTTTAATCACATCACAATAATCGAAAGAGAGAGTGATTAAAGAGAAACTGTCACTTGCTTATACGCCCTAATGAAAAATCAACCGAGAAATGTTTTCGTCGTCAAAATGTGACCACCTTGGCTTTAACGTCCCAATGTCGACTGTCATTTGACGGGTTTATCACTGTGTATTCTTGTTGGTAAAAAATCGCAGCTAGCTGTTCTCAACACATCGGAAACGATTCCAGTTTTGCGAAACCCCAAAATGAGACTTTCCTTGTTTCGAGCAGCTCGATTGAATCCGGCGGTGAAGGAACTTCGTCTTCATCTATGTCAAACCGGCGAGGCATCCAAGGGAGTGCGGTAAGAATTGTTCAGAATCGGAAAATTTGTTATGATATTTTCTGATTACACAATCATTTTTTTGTAGTGAATTCATCAGCACTCAGTATGCGGCACTAAAGCGTGAAAATCCTAAATTACCGATTTTGGTTCGCGAATGTAGCGGGGTACAGCCGAGGCTGTGGGCTAGATACGGTTTGTTTAGATGATTGCTTTTTATATGGCGAAATTTTAAAACCGTTTCCTGCTTCCTTTCAGAAATGGGACAAGAAAAATCAGTTTCTTTAACTAACGCAGCTGCTGCGGATGTTGCTAAACATATTGATACCCTTGGAAAGTAGGCTGAAAGATAGGAATATCCAAAATAGGTTTGTTACAAGATATTAAACGAAATAAAAAGGAATCACTACTGGCATTTGACTTCTACTTTAACTTCCTCTGATTATCAGGGTCATTCTTGTTTACGTCCGTATCGTCCATTTTTAGTAGATGGGAATTCGGATATTTTTACCCTAAAAACATTACACTGCGCTTAGTGATTAGATCATGTTTATTTGCTGTTCGTTACAGTTATATGGAGCTCTAGAAGATAGTTAAAATACATTTAATTGTATTAATACTAAAGGCTACCAGAACAGGTCGGTTTATGTTTCTATTTTAAATTTTGTTGTTTTTTTGTAAAGGACTGCTGACTGTCCTATTTCTGTTATTACTGCTATTGCCTTCATAATGCACGTTGAAAACATTACACAAATAAAATGTGAGTTTCTTTTCTTGTTAAAACATGGAAGTTTGCCCTCGACAGATGCTTTCCGTGAGCTGACTTGGTTCTTACGTTTAGTTCAAGCAATAGAGTATCGGTCATATTTTGGCGAGACTTACAGCTTCAATTAAGCCGTTGCGAAATGGGCACTTTTTTGCGGCGACGATTCATCTGTGACCGTTCCCACAGTTCGTAGTAGCGTTCCTGTTTCAACCACTCTTGATACTTGTACCACCATTCTTCCCATTTGATGTAGTCCTTAATGTGACAAATTAAATATTCAGTCGAAGTGCTCCAATTTGTAGTTCAAATGATTCACTCACCTGCAGATCCAAGTCTCTGAGATAGCCACGACCCTTGTAGTACTCGTACCGCACGCGAACGTCATCCCAGGAGGAAAGTCCACTCGGTCCGGTGGTCATCAGTTCTTCCGGGAAGTGTCCAGCAGGAGCGGGCGAGTAAGTGTACCGAACCGGTGGCGGTGCTTCCGTTTCTTCTTCGATCATTACCTTCAAATCGCCACCGGAACTGTTCTTCGTGATTCGCATATTTTCCATGTTGCTACGGTCGACACTCCACTGTGCCATCTTACCGAAGCGTTCCGACAGCGAAAGCCGGGTAGTGGCGGTAAATCTAGGCAGCGAACTTTCGCTGCTGGATGAATCTTCGGACCCGGACGACGGAGAACGCGGACGACGCTGCTTCGGTTCTCCTTCGATTTTGACACGTGTGCGCAACTGAAGTAATCAAGACAGGGTATTTGGTTATTATTTTGTATTTGGATAGAAATGTGGTCAGATTTTGAACAGTTACAGCTCAGTCAATTTCGTTTCTTTTAGTAATATTATTTCTACTGATTAGAAATATTTCTACGCATCATATAGCATCTTTTTTCACTAGCTTAAAACCCGAAACGTTGTGCTTTATTGCTGGCTTTCCCCAACAGAGGCAATTTTTTGAGGGTCAATTGGGAAACAGAAAGGATGCTGTTAGACAGCAAGCATCACGTAACGTTATAAAAACGATTCGATGCGCTGACAAGTTTACAGCAAGTGTTATAAATGGCATTGCATACACTTGAAAACAATTTAAGGTGAACATGGTGTTCTTGGTTCGTGTTTTCGAAGTTCTTTGAATTTTCACACGAAAACTAGAAGACATCAGATGCGTAGATCAAAAGTAAACGCTCGTACAATCGCACAATCATAATACTATGACTGACGACTGAACTGTTTAATGGAAACTATCGTTCACTTAAACTTTTGGTTGCCTCGTTTCTCATCAATAGTTCGAACAACCCAATGGGGCAGATCTTCGTAGTTTTTTTTTGTTTCGTTCTTTCCGATAGTCACCTTTTCGACATGTTTAACTTTGTGCTTTCTGCTGGAACTAGCCGAAGCCACCTCCGCTGATGACGGTTTCGGATGGCGAACCTTGGCCGGACGTGGCTCCTCCTGAATGGGTTTGTGCTTGGCGACTCGCACCGGCTTCGGCGAAGGATCCTTCTCTGATTCAGGCGTTTGTGGATGTCGGTACCGCTCGACCGGCGGTGGCGGAGGAATGGGCCTCGATGGACGATCGCGTGGATCCTTTTAATGCAAAAAAAATAAACATTTCAAATTGTGCACTAGAATTGCTGGGGCGATACAATTACTCTTAAGTTTATTTGTTACCTTATCGATGCGATGAACCTTCGGTATTGGTTCCTTGCGACGCGGATCCATCGGCGGCGGACTCATCGGACGAAGTCCCGGAACTTCGCGACGACTTTTCGGGACATGTGCCATTGGCGGCGTGGCACCGCGGAGACGCGAACGCGGACCGGATATCGAACGAGATCGGCTGCCGTTACGCGAGAGAGGGAACAAGAATGTTAGTAACCAACGTTTGCCGAAATGGTTTCGGGTTTGGTACTAGTATTCCAGGGAAGGAATACCGCGGCGCATACTTACCGAACTGTACGACGATGTCTTTCATCAGCGGAACATGCAGAACAAGACTCATCTGAGCAGCTGGACATTGACGGAGATCGGCTCATCTGTGAACGAAAAATTGCATTTTTTTTGTCGGTCTATGTTACGTCATCTGGTGTCCCTACCTTAGGTGGCGGTGACGGAGGTCGCTTGGTCCTCGGTCTCGGTGGAGGACCCGGAGACATTCTACGAATGGGGCCACGACGAGGTGAATCAGGCACTGAGATCGGTGATTTTCGGTGAAACTCCAGTGGCGATTGGCGGCGCATCATGCGCGGCGGTGGTGAACGGGGTCTTCTTTTCATGACCGGTTCTGGTGGTGGCGGCGTCAGTGATACAGGACGCCGTCGGATCATCGGCGGTGGTGGCGAAGGCGAAACCGGTAGTGGACGACGTTTTCGCATCGGAGGTGATGGACTGCGACGGTGTCGAAGAGGCGGAGTTCTCGGTGATCGACTACGACTGCGACGTACCATCGGTGGACCGTTCCCAAAACGAGTCGATCCACGTTCACTGTCCGAGCTGCTGGGATCATCTTCGATATACATTTTTTTGAATCCAGTGTGACGCCAACGGTTCGGATCTTTTTCCTCAACCTCGAGTAATTTTTTATCCCAAGTTTCATTGGGAAAGGCACGGGCCTTTCGCATAACGTTGTCGATTTCCTTGCGTTTGCCAGCCGGATGGCTAGGATCTGAAAAAAAATCAAAACCTATTGAGAGAAACCCACCCAGGATAAACGCTGAAAAACACCTACCATTAATCCGAACATGATTGGGTTTACGGTCCATACGCAACTTGGGTCCGCCACGCGACGGCGACGGACTTCGTCTCGTGAGGCGACCGACGCCGGACATGTTACGGTCCATTGAAACGCGCGCACAAAACTTCACTACCGGAAGTTTCGTTCAACCTTTTTTTTGCGTAAAGTTCAATGAAAATTGTCGGAATGATTTAGCACACAATCATACACGGATATCGTTCTGCAAAAGCGGTGGGATGAAAAAACGGAATACAATATCATCAGAATATGATCAGTTTAATAACTGTAGTGCGAAAACCAGCAAAACATAACACAACAAAACGATTCGGGAGAAGCTTCTGTACGGCTAATTAACCGACGGCGAAACGAAAGCCACGACGACGCATTGTCTTCCGACGGAAAATGACAGCATACGAGGCGAATGTCATCCGGGAATTCTGCGAACGACAGTTTTCCGAAGTGTTTGAAAACAAGTTCACGTCGCAAACCATTACGACCGACGACGCCGGAACCGATGGGCCAATCGAACGACCGAGCCAATTTCGACTTTGTGCGCGATTGAAGTCTTCTCCCATCGCGAACCCGACGGATTTCGATCAACAACCGGCATACGCCCTCCAAGCGAAAGGGAAAGTTCACCAATCTTCACAGAAAGGAAGAAAATTTTAATCACATCATCACAGAATTTATCAGGCGGCTGTCGCCAACTGGCCATCCGCCCAAAAACCGCAGTGAATAGCTTCCTCTTGCCAATTTCTTGCTTTTTTCATCAACGGTGAAAGGAGCTCTTATTGCCGAGAGCATTACTGTTTTTCAGGGCCACAATCCTCACGGGGGCAGCATAACCCATTTTTCACCCAACGCGTAGCACCCATTGCGTTGCAATTTAGCAAATTCGTTTCGCACGACGAAGTTTTCTTTTCGCACACGCGACGTTTGCCAGTACGCACAATTACAACTCCGAACCATATTCGTACCTCTTGGAACGCGTAATTAGCCACGAATCGACAGAACCGAGAAAAAATTGTAAGCTGCTGTAATTACTTCCAGATCAAACCGTCGCCATTTCAGAATAATTTTTCGGTCGACAGTCGACGATGATGCATTCGAAAAAATGGCGTACGCCATTTTTGTCGACTCGCAACAGGTCAACTTCCTAAAAACTGAAATCAAAATCTTTTTCATATTATAGTGATTTTCACTGTCGGCTAGAAAAGATTGCGATGCGATAAGATAGCGACAAAATGCCGCAAAGATAGCGAAACTGTCAATCGCATCGATTCAACCCCTTCGAGACCACAAGCTAGAAAAAAATATTTTTTAAATTGACCGTTACAATGACTAATTTTTTATTTATTATTAAGAAAACTTCAGTCTTAATGAATTCATATTGATAATGCGTATGTGGCAGATTACGGCTACAACTTGCACGGATTTTTTAAGCGTTTTCTATTTATTCGACATGATGTACGATTCAAAAGATCCGCCTCCTTCCGTCACCGCCACCGGAACGTCAGCTTCCGTCAAAATTAGTTTAATACTTTCTTTACCGGAACGTTCACACGCTCCGTCCGTCAAGACGATCCGTGACGGTGACGTTACGTGTGAATGGCTCCATAAGAATGCATGTAATTAATGTTGACGGTGCCGGTGACGGAGATTGATTGTGACAAAAGAAGACGGATCGTCTGAATCGTACATAATGGTTATTTTGTGCTTAGTATGTTCCCTTTTCATTTATATTTTGTATTAATCGACGCCTTGGTTTTCAAAACCTCGTCCTTTATTCGATTGTGCTATTTGTCTACTCTAAAAAGTTGGTCGTCTTTGACAGATATACATTTGTTGATGCTTTCGACGAACAATGAAATAACAATTGTCACTAAGGAATTTTACCAGTTGAAAATGCGATTGGCCTCAATCCAACAGCCGATTAATTTTTCTTTTGGCTCTAATGCTAGTTAATTTCAATACAACAGACAGCGAAGGGGTTAAAACAACTGTCTAATTTTCTGGCAGCGATGCCAGATGAAATTTTAGGCGTCTGCGTATTAGAAATGGTCCTATGTGACCTCAATATTTAGAAGTATGACGAAAAAACCAAACGAAAACCCTACAGTAATAGCAAAAGTCATTAAAATGGACGATTGTTTATAAAAATTTCCAAAATCTGAACAAAAGTCGGCTTAATTGCAAAGTCTGCTAACAAACGAAATTGCAAATTTACATACCAATCTGCAAACCTGACATCAGTGTTTCTGACGCTCATTATTTCGCTATCCTGCGACGATTCCGTCGCATTCTATGTCCAGCTGAAAACCACTATAATTCGATTTTCTGAAGTGAACATGCTTACTTCACGCGTTTTTTTTATAACGGCCAATAACCCAACTTTCAACTTATACTTTTGAAAGAAATTGCAGGCGAGCTATGAAAAATAGAGTATCGAATTTAACACCAGACGAAGGAGAAAAATTTTCTCTACCGTTTACTATTATGACTTACTCTCAGCGAGTGCCGAGTTTTCCGAAATTACTCTTCAAAGTAAATGTTGATGGATGGCTTTTTGGTCGTTATCAAAAAAACGCGTGACTTTACCTTTTTCAAAACTCGCCCTTTGGAAGTATGGGTAGACCTAGAGTGCCTATAATCAGATAATAATATAACTCTGATTATAGTCACTCCCACATTATCAGATCCGAACGGATTCCGAATCAATTCCGAATCGGCGAGAAATTTTCATCCGGAATTTCATGTGGAAATCATAACCCTCTCAGCAGGCCGTTCAATTTTGTTGATTTTTGAGCGCTTGTTGAACGATATATTGCACGAAATATTCGTTCAATTTGCTGGAACGGTTTGTTGTTGTTTTTTCTCTTGCAAAAATAGTGTGAAAATTAAGTGTTACCTTTCCATAGAAAAAAAATTTGTTGTTATTCTACGTGAAGTAGATGTATTCTGCAGGTATGTATTGTTAGTTTAAACAAATAAGTTGAAAAAACTTCAGAAATTCTGCAGTAAAACTAGTCCAACGGGGCTCCAACTCCTCATGTTAAAAATGGCTCAACAATGGACCTCTGTCTGCCGGGTTTGTTGAACGAAAAAAATGGCATTCGGTTCAACGGTCTGTTTCAAAATCGGCAAACGAAGGTCCCGTGTTGGCCTCCCGTTGAACGATTGATTGGACTTTCATTGGACCAATGATTCAACGTATTGGACCAATGAAGGACCACCGTTGAACGATTTTTTCTAAGTAGGAATGGATTCCGAATCAATTCCAACTCCAGTGCAACAACCGATTCCGAATGAACCGGTTCGCCTACAACCGGTTGATTCGGAAATCATTCGGAATTGAGTGAGAAGATGCGGACTGAATTGTCAATTCGTCTTCTTCTTCTTCTTTCCTGATTTTGCACGTTTTCGTGCTGATTTTCAGTTTATTTTTAAACGAAAACATTATATAACTGAATATACAAGTTTAAATCTTCATGTTTTTCGGATATACAGAACTAGTAAATAACCAGTTCTTCTTAGAATCCCAACATAAACTATTGAAATTCGCTGAAAATTAACAAAACGGCCTACCGTAGTCTGCATCATCCATTCCTCTAGCTAGAGTGTAGTGAAATGGCATAAGTCGCATAAATTTCACACTAACACATTCATAAAATGAGCGAATATTCAATGACATTTAAAATGTCACTGTCAATCAGGTTGATCGAGCAGTCAACTCAGGTGAAAATTCTAGCACTGAACCGATCGAGCACTAAAAAATCATGCAGTCGAGTAATGCCGTTTTTCATTGAAAAACACTAGTGGCGTGGATTGCTCTGATTTTGCACTTTCGAGCAGAAATGCAGTATTCTGACGGTGTTTTATTGTCATTTCTGCTCGAAAGTGCAAAACCAGAGCAATCCACGCCACCAGTGTTTTTCAATGAAAAACGCCATAAGATTTCATTGCTCATTCCGTCATTTCGATAATGTGGGCTCTAGGTAGACCTTATTCGTGAATATTTCGAGTTGTATAGTGGTTTTCAGCTGGACATAGAATGCGACGGAATCGTCGCAGAATAGCGAAATAATGAGCGTCAGAACCACAGATGCCAGGTTTGCAGATTTGTATGTAAATTTGCAATTTCGTTTGTTAGCAGACTTTGCAATTAAGCAGACATTTTTGCAGATTTTCGAAGTTTTTATATACAATCGTCCAATTTAATTACTATTGCTATTACTGTAGGGTTTTTGTTTAGTTTCTCTCGTCATAATTTTAAATTTTGAGCTCGCATAGGAGCATTTCTAGTACGCAGACGCCCAAAATTTTTCAAAAGGGCGTATAAGCAAGTGACAGTTTCTCTTTGTTTACCTTCTCTTCTATTAATTACCAAGCTACGTTTATCACTCACGTTTTTGCATGAAATGATACCCGAAACTTTGGACTTTTAAACAGAATAGTGATATCAAAGAAAATCTTTTTATTCACATCACAATAATCGAAAGAGAGAGTGATTAAAGAGAAACTGTCACTTTCTTATACGCCCTAATGAAAAATCATCCGAGAAATATGATCAACAATTTGAGAAAAAAAATTCAACAGTGTGAGATCATCATAAATAACTCAAAAATTAAGTTTCCTCAAAACTTTGGAAACAATAAGGAAAACGCTTACTTGCCTTTCTCGTACGTATGATGACGGTTTTGAGCTATAAAGCACATATCACTCCCAACGTCTGGTGAGGACTTTTCGCAAACAGCAGTAACAACAGACCTTCTGGGTGGTATAATGTCTCATGTGGTCTCATTCGCAATCAGGACATCGTGACGAGCAGTCGCCTTCAAATCAGTAGCAACAACAACAGATTATCTTTAACCGCATTCAGCTTCTAAATATTGGATCTGGATTCGGGAGCTAATTTCGAATTGGATTCAAAAACTGAGCTCAGAACATGGATTTTGGTGGTTTCAGATTTCAGTTTCAGAATTTAGATCCAGATTATAGGGTCAGAATTGGAAACTATAATTCTGGAACTGAATTTAGTTCCTTAATATTTGTTCAGGATTCGAATCCAGAATTCTGATTTGCGATATTAACTTCAATTTGTAAAATTCACACAACCTACTACTCCTTTTCACGTCCTCCAGTTAAGTCAGTGACACCATCAACCCCCTTTTTATATGGATTAGTTCCACTAAAAGTAGGATAACGGTACCACCATTAACCTCAGCGCCATTATTCATCCCATATACGAAACCAATTAGTTAGAGTGAAATCTGCTGTCTCTGTTTGATAGATTAAGATAGACTTTAAGAGTAAGATGAAAATAGGACCATTCGCTTCGAGATTTGGCCACGTTACAACAGCAGTAGTGCACAATTTTCGAACTATTTTTTCTGAGGTATTGCTTCTTAAAGACGAAGCAGAGATTATTTATCCGTCATTCCGGGTTTTGGTTCCTCATGTGTACCGTTTTGTGCTAAAGTGCACATGACTTATATAAATTTTTACGCTTCGCATTCAGCTCATCAGTGCGTCAGTAGTTTATGTTGAACTGTTAACGCCACCTAACGGTTCAACATAAACCGCTGTGCAGACGTCAAGCATATGCTATTTACAAATCACTTATTTGCACCGAAGGTTCATGTCAATCCTGACGTGCCGAAAAAGCAAAACAAATTGACGGCAGATAGACTTACTCACTTTCGAGAAAAAACGGTATTTGTCAAATTCTGAGTCAAATTTACTCAGTTCTATAAAAGGAAAAAATAGCTTGAATGATCTACTTCAATCTGTGGTCCTAATGATAATTCCTAATAATATTGAATCACGATCAAACCTATTTACAATTTTCGTCCAACAACTTCAAACTTACCATTGACGGAACAGAACAACTTCAAACTTGTCTTTGACGGAACGGACTCTGCCCTCATAAATACGGTGCCGGTCTGACACTTATAAGAAGTTCATCAAAAAATCGACAAGTTTTCCAGAATTTTATCGCACAGTGTTTTCAAAGCACGGACAATGAAGTTTATTGTCAATTTAGAAACAGTAACCGTCTCGGCAAAATGTATGATTACTGAGAAGTTCGGCAATCCTGAGCTGTCAATTATTGCCGAACTTGTCAGCAGCAATTTTGCTGTTAGTTCGGCAAAAGCGATCGGGATCGAATCATGGATTACCGAGTCATCAGTAATCGAGTGTAGAAATGATTTTGCTTTATTATTGCACAAAAAACTTATCACGAAATTCAAGTTTGGGGAATAAGTGTATTTTATTAATGTTCACTTTAATTAAAAAAAATTAAATTGCGAAAAGAAACATCAAAGATAAAAACATTTGTTTCTAGTGCTCGTCCTACCTCATAATATACAAATATTCAAAAGTATAATGAACATTTGATTCCACATAACTTTTCACGTAATATCGTCCGGTGCTGTACAAAATCGATAGGTGACATTAGATGACAAGTGTCGGGCTGAATTTCAGTAAAAGCACATAAGCACATAGCTCGAAATATAGGCAAACGGATTTGCTGATTTCGGTATATTTGTTGTTTACGGACAAGTTCAGCAACTTATTATGCCAAACTTCGGCAATAAAATGCGCTTCACCGAGATATCAGAACTTTACAATAACGAATTTCGGCAATGAGCATGTGAATTACTGAACAATCAGTAAAATTTTGTGTTGCCAATTCAATTCGGCATTTCATTTTGCTGAGCTCGAGAAGCGGTTTTAAGTGTGCAGGGTGGCGGATATGGTAAACGCAAATACACGAAATGCATAAGAACGCAGGCTCAAGTCCTGCCTCTGGGTGAATGTTTTTCATAGAAACAAATATCTTTTCTATGAGTTCTCTTTCATTTAACTTCTCAATCTGTTTTTCCGTTCAGCTATTGCAAAAACCGAACTTAGTTATGTCGCCTTCACGTCAAACCAACTAGAAATTAATAAATTGGTTGTTGTTATTGTTGTCGTTTATTAGCAGCTTTAACTACGTTTGGGTCGTTCGCCGCACAATAAATAGGTAAAAAAGACTGCTTTTTTTATAATTAAAGTCAAGCAAGGTCTTGATATTCACCCTCATTCTTGTTTACGGCCGTATGCGATACGTTCGAAAGTATAGCAAATTCGTATTCCCGTTTACGTTCGAATCAATCACACTTTTAAACATCGTACATGCATAAAAACAACGCCCATTCAACTTTAAGCTATCAGTTCTGGTACAGATTTGAGTTGTAAATAAAAATCTTTGATATCATTTGTTATTTGACTTGTTTTTTTCACTGATTTTGTATCATCATGTTTGCTTACGTCCGTATCGACCATACGACGAACACATGCTTTCGAACGAATGCGAACAAGCCATTCTTGTTTTCACTCGAACGTGTACGTACGCGACTCCTGTGCAAAAGAAGGATCGGTAGCACAGGTAGTTTTTTAAGGAAGATTCCAAGCATCAAGGAAGTGACGAATGCTACATAATAAATAAATATCGTACTCAGGACCAATTTTATTCAAGTCGGTAAATGAAATTTTCAAATTAAACTTCGTGCAAAGTAAAAAAAGCATTTGATATTGCAGGCCGATCAGTAGTATCTGCGAAAAATATGTTGTATTTTTCTTGCAATTTTGTCATGTTTTCAATAGCCTACATATTTATTTCATTGGTAAAATCATGCATTTAATATAAAAAAAATCATGTTTACCCATGGTGTAGTTTCCATAAAGTACTTAATAGATGCAAAATTAATGCGTAAAAACTTTGAACCTCGCATATATTCAAAGGCTCCCCACAAAAAAACAGCATTTTACTATACTGCTATGCTTTCTAAATGATTTATGCAAAACACAAATTTATGATTTGATTACAAATCACTATTAGATTCGAAAATAATTTTGTTAGAGATCGGTTAAACTTTTTTCAATGTGTTCGAATCGTTGATTCGCAACATGAAACTTACGAATCGAAACCACGGCATTTCGTCTATTCGTCCGTAAACGGGAATGGGACATTTCGTTCGTACGAATGATGTTCGAACACACGTTTCGTTTGAAACTAAAATGGCATACATTCTAGCGTTTCGCATATGGTTAATCACATGAATTGGACTGATTACATCAAGGCTTAGCATTTATTTTAAGAAGTTTACTGATATTTGAATATTTTGTGGCAAACGAGTCGCGTTCGAATTCATTCGAGTGAAAACAAGAATGGCTTTTTCGTATTCGTTCGTAAGTACCCGTTCGTCGTATTGCGGATACGGACGTAAACAAGAATGAGGGTGATTACCTTTCGCTGCATGGCTTGTGCTACGATCTTTCCACATAAACGAATATTATACACTAACAGCACTCGATATTGTCAAACTCTCAAGGATATGGTTTGGATTATTCATGGAATAGTTTATTACGCTGAACAAATAGTACTTTTACATGCGGGTGATACTTCCAGAGCCGGGTATTTCACATTCAATATTTGGTATATAAATTAATACATTTACCCATTATGCCACTGGCGCGTCCCTCGACAAACCACTTCACAAAATTCAATGCACTATGCAAATCTGTCAAAAAAGTGCATTCAACTGAAACTGTCATCAGTGCTGTAATCGAACGAGCGAGCGTATTAAAAAAAAGTGAAAAGAAGAAATTATTGCGAGAGCGAAGAAAAAAAACTCGTCAGTTTTGGTTGTGTGTTTCCATTTTTATATTCTGCGTAATTTTCTGGATTTTGGTGTCTAATTCAGAACCTACGGGGTGGAAAACAACATTGTGGAGCTTTGCAAATAAGCAGCGTTGAAGTTTTCAGCGTTATCAAAGTGTTTGCTGCGGTGGCACAGACCGATCGGAGTTCAGCAGTTTCTAGACTGCTTTTTGTGGTCAGAAGAGTTTCATCCTGCCACCACCAGTTCCTATTAATAATAAATAACGGTCGGTTCAATACTGCTGAAAGGTGAAGAGTGCAGAATAGACTCCTACTTTGTTTAGGAATCCTTCAGGAATCCGTTCCAACTTGTCACGCAAACATGGCGGATCAAACAAATCTGAACTCCACTCAGGGTAAATTGAATATTTTAAGCAAATCAGTAGCTTGATATTTTAATTTTGTTTATTTTTTCAGATCAAGTTCGTGGCAAATTTCTGCCACTAGATATGAACAATGCGAACTGTGACCGGAAAAGACCGATAAAAAAGCTCATCTTTCAGCCGAGTCCAGTCGGGAGTTTTCCTTCGCGGACGCCTCCGCTTCCAGACAAAACAAGAGATCGGATAAAGATGCAAGCGACGGGAAAACTTCAGATTGCTGCCAATCAGATCTATGACTTCACAGCGGACGATCTAATAGACGAGGGAGAGATCGGTCGAGGAGCTTTCGGTGCCGTGAATCGTATGAAATTCATCCAAACGGACACGGTGATGGCCGTCAAACGGATCCGGTCAACGGTCGACGAAAAGGAACAGAAACAACTGCTGATGGATCTGGAGGTGGTCATGAAATCCAACGACTGCAACACAATCGTAACCTTCTACGGTGCGCTGTTCAAGGAGGGCGACTGTTGGATATGCATGGAATTGATGGACACTTCGTTGGATAAGTTCTATAAGTTTATCTGTGATTGTCAGCACGACCGGATCCCGGAGTCGATACTGGGTCAAATTACGTTGGCAACGGTGCGAGCTTTGAACTATTTGAAGGAGGAATTGAAAATCATCCATCGGGATGTTAAACCCAGCAACATCCTGCTGAAACAGAACGGAGACATTAAGCTGTGCGATTTTGGCATCTCCGGACAGCTGGTGGATTCGATTGCGCGGACCAAAGACGCTGGCTGTCGACCGTATATGGCGGTGGGTTTTGGATAGCTTCCCCCGCTGGATGGGATTGTTTGAACTGTGGAATAATTGCTTTTTTGTTGTTGTTGTTTCTTTTAGCCCGAACGAATCGATCCACAGCGCGCTAAGGGGTACGATGTACGGAGCGATGTTTGGTCTTTGGGAATTACTCTGATGGAAGTGGCCACCGGAAAATTTCCCTATCCCAAGTGGGGTTCCGTGTTCGAACAGCTATCACAGGTAGGTTGCAATCAAAAATCTTCTTGTTCTTGAGCTACCAGCTTCTTTTGCTGATTACTCGGCCTACAAGAAATGGATTTCGATAAGTTCAGAGTCAATATCTTTGTTTTGATGATGTGAAAATGTCATCTTATCTTTTGAGCTATTGACAGAGATAACAAATCTCACTTTAGCAAATAGTTTTGATAAAAAAGATGAATGGAGCATTGTTCTTTGCATTGCAGGTTGTCGAAGGAGATCCCCCGCGATTGTTACCATCCTACAACGGTATGGAGTTTTCGTTGGATTTTGTAAACTTTGTAAATACTTGGTAGGTCGTACTTGCTGTCTGTAGGTAGTGAAATGACTTTTAATTCCTATTGTTTTCATCAGCTTAATCAAGGACGAGAAGGACCGACCGAAGTACAGCAGACTGCTGCAGCACGCCTTCATCCAGCGAGCAGAGCGAAGCCACACCGACGTGGCGGCGTACGTGAGCGAGGTGCTCGAGTCTATGGCCAACAATGGCATTACACCTTTCACTACGAACCTGCCGGCAGAGCGTTGGAATGAAAGTTTCAACTAGGACCCGTGCGCCTTTCTGAGGCTCAATCATTTATTCTCCTTCCTCTTCTACTTCTTTCCTAGTTCGGTGTGAGATTGGTTCTTGAACCTGCAGCGCCACCGTGTAAGTTGTGTCGAGATGAAGACCACGCTTGCACTTGTGATTTTTATGGACGCGTTCGTGTGTATTCGTCAATGTGATAGTGAGATTTGTTCGGATGGGGGTTGTGGTGACTGAGAGGGGATTTTTCGGTTCGTTTGGAATATCGTTTCCAAGCCCTGGGTTCTCTAACAATAGCAGGTTGTTGAAATGGGGTGTGACGAGGACAATAAATTGCCTCCCAAGATTTTTTGTTGTTGTATAATTTTACTTTGAAGAAAAAAAAATAATGTGGTTGGGTAATCCTGTATCGGCAGGTGTTTGTGCGTGATTGCTAGTATGAGTGACTCCGCGAAAAATCGTGATTGAAAAGCAGAGATTCAATAATTTTTAAACAATATAAATAAAAATATTTAATTATGTGAAACAAAAAAAAAATACAAAGTGAAAACAGAGTTAGACGATAAATAGCAGAGGAAGCAAACAAAAAAAACTAGTTGTTGTTAGTTGTTGAATAAATCAATTGATTTTGAACGCTAAAATAGTCGCTTTTTAGGGAAAAAGTGTATCAAACAAAATGTGAAGCCACGCTAACAGTTGAACTAATCAGTGAAAAGCAAAACTTTTCTAATAACTTAAGATACTAGATTACCTGCTTGAAGTAAACTTCATAAGCTATAGTCATAAAAACTACGCCAGGGTATAGAATTACCACTTTCCATGAAGGCAGAAGATTTCACTGCATAACCCATTCTGGGGAAGGCATTTTCTTTTGTGAAAAAAAAACACCTTTTAAACAAGAAACGGTCTATTTGTTAGTAATCGCCTTAATTTCTTGCTTTAGCTACCACGTGAGCGAGCTGCTCGATGCATTTATCACGATTTCTCCTTGCTCTGGAAAAGCTCTGATTTAAATTAAAGCTTAAATGCATAGAATGTTGCTGTTTCCCGTACCATTTACTGTGCAAACAAAACTTTTTGGGCCTTCAAATCTTGTTTCTAGAACACTTCCTTCTAGAAGGCTACCTTTCTGAAGAGCTTATCACCGACACTGTAGAAAATGAAAAAAAATACCAAAACAACACGCAACTACACTAACACATACGACTATAATAGATTACTGACACTATTAGAACCAAGAGGTTAAACAAAGTAACTAAATAATTAAAAAAGAAGTTTTAATCTTAATGAGAAATGAAGGGAAAGGTATTATTCTAAATGTAGGAAGCAACAGCAGAGAAAAGCATCCGAAACACCACGAGGGAAAGCGAAGAACGTCACACAACTAACTAAAAATAATGCAAACCAACAGGAACGACTATTAGTAGAGCGAAATTTGTTATAGACACTCACTCCTACACTCACACAAATAGTCCTTCAGTGATTCACTTACACAGAAAAAGAAGCGTTCAGTAAACAACAAAAAATAAACAGAATAAAATAGAAAACAAAGAAGTTTAACCATAAACCATCCTGTGAGTTACGGAGCTGCAGACAATTAAGAATAAACCACAATGCAATATTAGAGAATTTCTGAGAAAAAGCTATAGTTCGGTATGCAAATTCAGATATCACCTTCCAAGAGTTTGAATGTCAATGGTTTCTAAAGGCTTACTAAAGAACCCTCGACATTAGCACAGCCTTGTGACAGATTGAATAATGTTGTCACTGTCCCAGGGTTAGTGCACACCTAGTAGTTTAGTTGCATGTTAAATGTAGTTCTCTCTTAGGTTGCATTGAAGAATGTTTGTTACTTTCTCAGACAATCGTTACTTTTACTTTTCTATGATAATTTCAACAATATTGGTAAGTTGTATTAAAATCAAGAAAAAAGGCCATAGAAGTCATCATATTTAGTAAGTGTAAGTTCAATAAAGACTGTCGTAGAAAGTATGGACGCAACCAAAAACCGCTGCCATTTCGCAATTGTTCAGAATTTGTTAATTTTTATGGCTTTCAGCAGAACAACGTTGAAAAATTGGTGCACAGAACGCGGACTGTCACTGAGAAAGATATCAAAAATGGAAGGAGTAAGTGAAAAAGCCATGCAAAATGCAATCAGTAAGTTCGGTGAGGATAAACCGAAAACGGGTCGAAAAAAGGTCCTGCTAACCCTCAGTTGTATAAACGTATACTGAAGGCGTTCGAGCAAAAGAAGAAGGTTTCAGTTCGGGATGTGGCCAAAAGCGTGGGTACTTCGAAGTCAAATGTTCTTCGTGCTAAAGAACGTTTGAATCTTTGAACCTATAAGAAACAGAAACAACCAAAACGTAGTCCGAAACAAGAAGCATCGATCAGGCCGAGGGTTCGAAAGCTGTACAATACGATTCTTGCTGGAAATTTGAACTGCATAATCATGGACGACGAAACCTACGTGAAACTCGATTACAAATCCTTGCCGGGACCACAATATTATGCGGTGCGAGAAGGGCAAGTGTTCGATTGAAGTCGAAAAATTTGGTAAGAAAGCTATGGTCTGGCAAATAATTTGTAGCTGCGGTAAGATTTCGAAGCCCTTCATCACCACTGCTTCAATGAACAGCAAAATATACACCAAGGAATGTTTACAAAAACGACTTCTACCCATGATTCGAAGCCACAAGGATCCTGTTGTCTTCTGGCCAGATCTTGATTCTTGCCACTACTCGAAATCAGCGGTAAAATCACTTTCGTCCCAGAAGATTCACCAAATTGCCCACAACTTCGATTAATTGAGGAATTTTTGGCATTAACGAAAGCACATCTTAGGAAACATGTTTCGGCAGCCGAAACCATTTAACAGTTTGAAAAAGATTGGAAAAAAGTGTCAAAACTTGTCGCCAAGAAGTCTGTACGGAATTTAATTAGGAACGTTCGCAAGAAGGTGCGTTAGCTACTCTACAATGGCTAAGTAGCAAATGTTAGGAATAATATTCTGTTGTTGTAGTCTAATATTATCAGTATATCGAATAAAGTTTGAGTATCTAACACTTGTGAATTATTTACAGCGAAATCAAAGTGTGTCCATACTTTCTGGGACAGTCTTTAGTTCAGCAACGCATTTGCACATGGTGAAATGATAAATACTCAACTCCTTGCTTACACCGGTGTTCTGTTGGCCAACATGGACTGGTTCGTATGATGAGGAATTGAAAATGCATAAACCTAGCCAGGTTTAGAATTTGCGCTATTCAGCTGCCCGATCGGTAACCCAGAAAAAAACTTATAAAGGCTTACTAAAGGTGTTCTCCTAGTGTTGGGAATCGAAAACCGTTGGCAATAGTGTGTTTACACTTTCATAAAGAACAGCTGGTGCCAGTTTGATCGAAGTAGTCAATCGCATTCACAAATAACGTCAAATGGAACTCGAAAAAAAAACAAGTGAGTAATGTCACAGACATAACTAGACGACGCGAATACGAATAAAAAATGATAATCATTCGTATTAGTTGATTGTGTGAATTTCTCAACTTTTACTGCTTCGCTTCCAGAATTGTAACCGTGCAATAATACAAAAGATGGACTTATTGGCGACAAATATTTTCTGCCACACAATTGAACGTAACGTTGAACAAATGTGAGTAAAAAAATAGCAACATACAGAATTTTGATGTCGATTATTTCATTTCGGATTGGCATATTTCAGGGAATGAAACTTTCAAAGTTCTGTACAAGATTAATTTCTGGCATTCAGAAGGGCCAAACTGTGGAGTTTTGTACGATATTAAACACTGTTCGGAGCATTTTTCTCGAACGCGAAACGGTCAAATGCTGGCTTCATTCGCACTCGCAAATTTTGCAATTATCTTCGATTTGCAAAGAAGCAATCTTTATAGTTATTTGTGCAACATTTGGAGGCTGATTTTGCATAATGTTCACCATCGTTGTCCACTTTTCGTTGTTTGTTGTTCCAATGCTGGAACTGGAACTGTGCTCTCGACCTGAACCCACCGGAGTGATGCACAATGCTTTATTTCCTGCTCGATCAACTGTAAGCTGCAACTGCAAATATATAAAGTATTAACGTATTCTACCTACCCAGGTACGAGAAAAGCGTCATTAGCTCTCTTTTTTGATACTCGTGGATACCCGGGTTGGCGGTTCAATTCACTTTGACTTTTGTGGAATTTGACCAAACATTTCAGAAAACTTAAATTTTGAATTATTTGTAATTATGTCATACAACTTCAAATGTTATTATAAATTGATGGTCATATCTCCGATAGCATGTAGAAAAACTTATGTTGATACGTTAGGTACAAGAAGAGATACTCACGATCAATACCTTATCACTCTCTCAGAGGATAAATTTGGAAAAGGTGCCCCATAGTAAAGTAAGCCGCATTCACGACAAAAGGGCCGTCCAAACATCAGTAAAATCCAGCAATGTTATAGTTACTTTTTTGTAGATTTACATAGTTGCACATTTTCTTATTATACTGAGAAAAATTGCAACTTTCATATTATTTTTGAAGGAAACAACTAACAGTTCCAACAAACTGAACGAGTATTTCGTCCAGTATGCAGCTCTACGTTCAACAAAATTTAATCGTTTTCTCAGTACTCAATTCTTCTTGTACGACCGCGTTTTGACGAAACACAGTGGCCGCACTTTGATCGAGTATAACTGATCGTTATGTTTGAATCCCATGAATTGAAATTTAAATCGCTACCGCATCCAGCATATTCGCCAGATTTAGCCCACTGCGATGATTTTCCGATTATTTTTTTCTTAATAATAAAAAAAGGTTGCTGAAGAGTTTCGCATCGAATGATGGGGTCATCGCTGAGACTAAAGCCTTTTTTAGCGGCTAAGAAGGAATCGAGGTGTTAAAATGATATGACGCCGTTGAAATAATTGTATTGTTTGTCAAGAAATGTTACTTGGATTTATTTCTATTATTCAAAAAATACTTCTTTTCTTACAATACGCAATAAACTGAGAGACAGCGAAACCTCTAACGCTTTTTCCATGTATATTTCCGGCGAGCGCCTGCTTGACCTGGTTTTTTACGTTCTCTTCGTCTATAGTCACGTTGCAATAGACCGGCTATTCTCATTCGATCAACAGTTTCGGTGTCGACAAAACTTCTCAAAGCCATTGAAATACCCCAGCGAATTGCACCAGACTGGCTGGAAAAGCCACCACCGGCAACATTCGCTATCACGTCTACCTTTTCAACCATGTCGGCGAAAATCAAAGGAAATAAAACCTGTTCTCTGGCCTGGACATCTTTGAAATAGGTAATATCATGTCCATTAATGGTTATCGTTCCTTTTCCGGGTGCTAATAAAGTTACATCTCCCCGGGCAGTCTTTCGCAAACACTCATACACTGTAATATAGCTTCTGCCGTTTTCGTCTATCAGCGGTTTTGGTATTTGGTCCGAATGAGTTTTCGCCAATAGAGGCCTGCAATATTTGTCAAGGAACGATTTCTTTTTATAAGCATAAGGATGACTGTTAAGGCGAGATATTGCTTTGATGAAATTGTCGTATTCGGTATCGCAGAGATTTTCAAGAAGGATTTTCTCTAAAGCATCCTTTGACAGCCAATCGTAACCAGCAGAATCGATTTTCTGTGTTGGATCAGGAGAGGCTTGCTTCAAACGCATTTGATCCTCTACATCATTTAATTCATTAATGTTACTGACTATCTGGAAGAGTAGTTTGCAATAATTTGGTCTCCCAGTGTAAAACATACTATGGAATGGTCGTCCTGATTGATTGAACTCAGCTGCTTTTCGCTGGGGAATCACTAGTTCCGGAGGCTTCATCATGGGTTTAGCTTTGGCGTCATACAATCCCGACGGAAACAGATACTGTATTGATCTATCTATGTCAGCCTGACTAAACGTTTCAGGATCAGCTCCCATCATGTTGGCGAGATGACGTTTTCCTAATTTAAATGCCACATTTTGTGTACTCATGAATTCATCATGTTCCTTTGCACGATCTAAATACGCCTTCATTGCTTTGCTTATTTTGTCGTTATTCTCCGCCACTGCTTCTGAATACGCTCGAATCGGCAAACCATTTGTATAACTTTGAGAACTCAGTTTTATTTTAGTATATAACTCTGCCGCAAATCTTATAGAATTAGATTTCATCGGTATTTGCGCTAAGCCGAACATACTTTCGGTGAATTTTTTATATAACTATGAACACCTAAGCAGAGATGCCAGGTAAAAATTTCAAATATCTGCAGACAGGGTCTGTAAATCTGAAAAAAAATCTGCAGTCAGCAAGTATGTCTTGCTGGCAGCTATTTCTCTATAAAGTATGACACGCAAAACTGACTTGGCGAGCAAAAAAAAAAAAAAGGTCGCGGAAATTTCAAAAGTCTGTAAAAGTCTGCGAGAATTTCAAAAGTCTGCACAACAAAAAATGTCTGCAGCACTATACTCCAAATCTGCAGATTTACAGACAAATCTGCAGACCTGGCATCTCTGCACCTAAGACAGGATGAAATTGACAAGAGGATTCTTTCATTTGTTTTTTTTACACGCTCATTGAAAAGAACTCATGACTAGAGTTGCGTTTACTCAAATTCATAAACTGGAACGGAATGCCAAAATTTTACACTGATAAAAATCAAATGCCTAATCATGAGAATTAAATATAATTCTCAACTGATTTTTCAAATGGCTGTATGAGCAAGTGATAGTTTCTTTGTTTACTTTCTATGAATTCTATGACGAGGTTTTCTTGGATTTTACAAATCTTTTTGAAAGTCAAAGATTTCGGGTATCATTTTATACAAAGAGTTGAGTGATAAGCGGCCCTTACACGATCATTAAAAGTGTCATTACTAAAAAGGAATGGCACTTTTAATGATCGTGTAAGGTCTACGAGTTCAGTAATGATGGAATTGTGGATTTTCCATCATTACCAACATTATTTCTTCTTCTTATTTTTTTGTGGAAGTGATGAATATCTTTAGAACTATACGCGAAAAAATGACAAAGTGTAGATTTAAATTGTTAATATTTCATTAACCTTAACGTTTCAATGGCAAATCAAATTTATTTTCAGCTAAACGAAAATAAAAATATTGCTATTGCTGGAGTAGTTACAAATACTCATCATTAATAATGAACGTGTAATGCTAAAAAGTAATGATGTGCAGTAATGCAGTAATGACGAGCGTTTGAGCAGAAGTGTCATTACTTAGTAATGACACTTTTAATGATCGTGTAAGGGCCACTATAAACTTGGTGATTAATAGAAGACCGATTTCCACATACTTAAGATTAAATTAAAGGTCACGTGATCCCAACAGAAACTCTTGAACATCATCCAGATCCGACTTCCGGTTCCAGATTTATAGGGTGAAGAGTATTAAAAATGTTATTCCATCACTTAAAGCAGTGAAGCAAAACACGTAAAAAATCAAAGATCTCAAAAGTATTCCTTTCGATAGTCATTTTCAGCAAGAATTTTTTCCAGAAGCACAGGAAATAGTGGAACTGTTTCATTTTGTTGGTTGTACAAGTTGATGCACAACCTTTTTTGTTTTCTTTCTAGAAGCAACATAAATTGTACCACAAAGGATAGTAAATATGAATGGATATGAATGATATGAGAAAGGCATCATTACACCATTAGGTGGGTTAAAACAGATTTTTCTCCACTTCGGTGTTGCTTCTTAGAGTCGAAACAAAGACATTGCATTCGATTGTATCACAATTCGTTGATTGAAAGTCGAATAATCCGCAAAATAACATGGCAACTGTTGATAGTCTTTTTCATTTAATTTTTATCCATGTTATTTTTTCTGTCTCTGGCTCAAAAATTTATCTGGATTTGACTGTGACTAACTATGTATGAGAAAGTTTTTGACCGGACTTCATTTTGAGCAAAAAAAAAAAAAAGAAAATAAGGTCTTCCATCTGTCGCTTAGGCCAAAACCGTAAAGACCCAACTAACCAAAAGTTCAGATAAAAGGGACTGATTTGGCTTAAGCAGCTCTCAAAGTTAATCAATAGCATTCTAAGCAGCCCATTTTTTAAGTAATTATCCACACTTGAAAGTTCGCGCGACGCAGCGGAACGAACCTCTAAGCTGCTTCTAGAATACATTGTTCAGCTTCTATGCAGTGAAAAAGTTCACGCGGAACTTGTTCTGTACTTTCAAGTTGCTAAAAGTACCACGTGCACTCTTAAGCAGGGAGAAAATTCACGCGGAAATTGTTCTGTACTTCGAACTGTAAAAAATTGCCATGTGTTTTCTTAAGCAGCTAGAAAGTTCACGCGGAACTTGATCTGTACTTTCAAGTTCTCAAAAGTTCCGCGTGTACTTTTAAGCAGCAAGAAAGTTGACTTTTTAAGTAATTGTGGAATTTCTGGTTGCTTGGGGATCTAGTGAAATCTGACAAAATTTGGTCAAAACTGTAAAATCTGGAAAAAGAACTGGGTAGTATCTAGAATTTTCTACTATACTAATTGAACAAAGCACACTGTGCTAGGCGTTTCGTACCGGTTTTGCATCATTTTGTACGACAGTTTGTGTGAAAAGTGAGCGACATGTTTTTTTCTTCATTTTTAGTGCATATCCTTATGTAATTCCGGAACCGGAAGTCGGATCGTGATAAAATTCAATAGCGATCTATGGAACTATAAGACCTTTCATTTGAATCTGAGTTTGTGGAAATCGGTTCATTCATCTATAAGAAAACCGATTTGTCAAATACACTTAGACATTTGTCAAATACATAAATACACACAAATGTACACACACAGAAATTTTGTGATCTCGACGAACTGAGTCGAATGGTATATGACTCCGTTCAAAAGTTGGTTTTCACAGTGATTGCAAAGTTCGAATAAAAAGGGACTGATTTGGCTTAAGCAGCTTTCGAAATTCATCAATAGCACTCTAAGCAGCACATTTTTTAAATGATTATCCAAACTTGAATGTTTGCGCGACGCAACCAAATGAATATCTAATCTGTTTCTAGAATACATTGTTTAGCTTCTATGCAGCGAAAAACTTCACACGGAACTTGTTCTGTACTTCGAACTGTCAAAAATTAACACGTGTTTTCCTAAGCAGCGAGAAAGTTCATGTGGCACTGGTTCTGTACTTTCAAGTTCTCAAAAGTTCCGCTTTTGTGCGATTGTGGAACTTCTGGTTGCTTGGGTAGCCTTTCTATATGAGAAACCCAAAAAAAGTACGGCAGTGTATACAAGTTTTAAAGTTGGCAGTAGAACTGTTCGAATACATAAAATTGAAACGGCTTACCGTCTCGCTGTTTGACTGAAAACTCAGAGGACCGTTTTTTGCTCACTCAATCGTTTTCCCTTACGATGGGAAGCGGCAAATCATATCAGGTGTACAACTTTGCTTCCGCCGTTTTTTTTCCAAAGTTAAAAACTTCATTGCGAAAAAGTGCTTACAGATGTATTATTCAAAGTATTGTCCGTCGCTAGCGACAACTTTCTTCCATCTTTCCGGCATTTTTCGAATCCCGGCTCGAAAAAAGGAGTCCTCTTTTGACGCTATCCATGAAGCAATCCATTTTTCCTACTCTTCGAAGGATTGAAAATGTTGATCTGCCAGGCCGTGTGCCATCGAACGGAATAGGTGGAAGTCAGAAAGGGCGACATCTGGAGAATACGGTGGGTGGGGCAAGACTTCCCATTTCATCGTTTCCAGGTACTTTTTGACCACTTTTGCGACGTGAGGCCGAGCATTGTCGTATTGGAGGATGACTTTGGCATGTCGCTCTTGATATTGTGGCCGCTTTTCTTTTAGCGCACGACTAAGGCGCATCAGTTACGTTCGGTAGGGATCTCTTGTGATGGTTTCACCCGGTTTTAAGAGCTCGTAGTAAATCACATCGAGCTGATCCAACCAAATACAAATCATAACCTTGGCGCCGTGAATATTCGGTTTTGCCTTCGACAAAGTAACATGCCCGCGCTTTCTCCATGATGTTTTGCGTTTAGGATTATCATTTCGAACCCACTTTTCATCACCGGTTACGATTCGATGTAAAAACCCCTTACGATTTTGTCTTTGAAGCAGTTGCTCACATACAAATAGACGGCGCTCGATTTCCCTCGGTTTCAACTCGCACGGCACCCAGTTTCCTTCTTTCTGAATCATGCCCAGGACCTTGAGACGTTTTGAAATGGCTTGCTGACTCACTCCCAACGATTCGGCAAGCTCTTCTTGGGTTTGGCACGAATCTTCATCAAGCAATGCTTTTAGTTGTTCATCTTTGAAGGTGTTTTCTCTTCCACCACCATGTTTGTCTTCGACATCAAAATCACCATTTTTAAAATGTTGAAACCACTCCCGACACGTTCTTTTACTCAGAGCAGCATCACCGTAAGTTTCTGAGAGCATTCGATGCGCTTCGGCTGCATTTTTTCGAATTGTAACAGAAAAGTAAAACTTCCCGCAAATGGCGAGAATTGGGACATTTTCGAGCGTGAATAATATGAAAACGAGAACAACTGTCACTGAAACGGCGATGACAATTCGTTAGGCACTGTACACACTCACTTTAAAGGCATTATCATCTATGTATTTTGACCAGCCTCAGCCGGTACAGCCACCTATCGGAAAACGGTGGAAGCAAAGTTCTACACCTGATATTTTGCCCCGAGCGCAAATTATCCTAGGTACGCCACAGCTGCTGAAATATTTGTTTCAGTTTTAGTTCTTTTATCAATCTCCCACATAAAACTTAGAGCTGCTGAACATGCTGTTATACAGTTTCAAAAAATATATATTAAAAATTGTAACAAAAAATTGGGGTAATATAATATAATAATAATTGATATAATTTTGTCCTAGTTACTAGCAAATATCAATTGAGGTGAACAGAGTCTTTGTTCTTGGTTCATGTATTCGTTGTGTTTCGTATTTTCACACGAAAACTAAAAGCTTTGCGTTGTGGATCAGAATCGATCAAATGTGGCGCACGGATAATTGCATATTGATAATTAAATATTATTATCGTATCGTATTATCGATCATTCGAGATTTTGTTGGACTTGTTTCACATCAATAGCTCGAACAACCCCATGAGGCTGCTCCTTGCAGTTTTTTTTTTTCTATCACCATCTTCAGCTCCAAAGTAGTTCAATTGTTCAAATGAGCAAAACGAGTCATAATTTGGGGAAAATAATATATTTTCATGTTATGATAATACACCACGATTAAAATTTCTCGGATTATGATCCATTCGGATTGATTTTGCTGAAATTTAAACGTAACGCACTTGACGTTGTTGAGTATAACTTCAGGCGTGTTTCTGCTACGATGGTAATTTTTGCAACATAAATTCAGGCGTTATGTGTGATTTTTGCAACATAAATTCAGTGGAAAGCACGACGAACTTCTTTTAAAATTAAAATATTCTGTTTTTGAAAAACGACGATGCATAAAATAACTTGTTTACTTGCATTCATTGCTTCAGTTTTGATTTTGTGTTTCAGAATTGAAACACTTGAACAAACTGCATGAAAAAACACGTGTGAATCAAACCTCTTAAAATGAAACTCTATGTCGAATTCTTGCAAAAAAAATCGTCTTATTTATAATATTTAGGTGAATCAATACAGCTTGTGTTGTTATATCTATGAAACCAATTAATCAAAGTGGTTGAACAAAATATTTTTCTGATTTTCGTTAGATGGTGTTCCAAATTCACAATAGAAATAAACGCTAGCTATCGGAATATTACAACGGTCACATCAAATGTTTAAAAATACATTCGAACAAAATGTAACATTGATGTTTGTCAAATGAAAAGCGTAGCCGTGCTTAGTCTCTTATGATGTCAATTTTCGGTTCATTATCTTTATTTTTATGTTATGTTTAATTCTCCCGGTGGGTTAAACAACACGATTATTAAATGAACATACTTCAGGATCAAGTAATTTTTTTCAGTAGATCTTGCTTTTCAATGTCTGCTTTTTGCTTTACTATTAGTCTATTAATCTATCACATCACTTGAGGTAGAGGGTTCAAAGTGATATCCGGGTAGAAAATTAGAGTTACGAGCTTTGAAAGAAATGCATTCTTCAAGTAACGCATTTTGGAACCATGAATAATTTTCATGGAAGAAGAGTTATTGCTCATGATTTCATGATAAGTTAAAATTATTGGTTTCATGATTTTCTAATCATGACAGCAGTAACAGATTTTTTTTTATTCAATACAGTAACAGATTAACCAACGCTGCTTTGATAATGATTTCAATGAGAGGAACCACCGGTTGACGAATTTTTCTTCGGCGGATATTTGCACCCATAGGATGCACCATGCAACAATAGAATGTACTCGATGAAGAACGTGATGTTGGTAGCAATAATAAGAAAACACTTGAAAGGAGTGGTCGTTCTGAGCGATAAACGCTTCATTATGTATGATACGCTTCCGGTTGCCGCCTGTCGTTGTAGTGTGATTTGGTTCTGCAGTCCTGCTAATGTTCTGCAGCACAGTAATATTTAAAACATGTGTCTTCGTTTCATTGAATATTTTGTGACAAAAACGATGCAATATTCTGTAGGATTTTTTTTTAAACTTTTGAGATCAAAATTTGTGTTTACTCAATTCCATGGAGATCCCAGATAACCATCAAATATTGCTTTACATGCGCATATAGGGCAGATTTAACACTTGATCTATATGCACACACGACGAGTGCATAAGACTTGGTGGTTAAGTGGGATGCATTTGTAATTTTTGAAATGAAATGAAATTAGAAACATTTTCAACATTCAGCAATATTATCCAAAAAAACCATGAACAGTGCTGATTATAATTTGTTCTTATAAAGGTATGTATGAGGTTTTAAATTGTACACTTACAGTTCCAAATCTGCTTCGAACAGAATAGGTATCTCCTAGATTCTTTTTGAATATGGCATGATGACATCAATCATTCGATCCAATAGACGTTAAAGACTACCACCTGTTGCACTGTTTTACTTTGTTTTCAAATGTACACGAGAGTTGTCTAACACAATTTACCTCTTCTCTCATTCCACAGTGCACTCAGACGTTCACAAATTGAACAACCCTTTGGTTAGAAATCTCAGCTTCTACGGATTTCGCGGCTGACAAGTGACGCAAAAATGCAACCCTTCAACAGCCTACTATATCGTATATCTCGTGCTGTATAGGTCATATACAGCAGCACGTGCATGACTACGAGGATCAACAAATTTACTCTCTTTCCATCTCCCTCTCGTTTATGATGGAGCGACTTTATCATCTACAAGAAAGGAATCATCGGATATTATCATCGCAGCTGGCAAGCAAGTTAGTTGTAAATCAACAGCTGACGTGGTAGGATCGAACTCTCTGATTAGAGTCTGTACCAAACGTAAGCCGGAAGTGAATTTACAATCAAATAACCGTTCGAAAAACAAAATACTCTGAAATGTGGTAGAAGAAAACGAATGAAATGGCCATCCGGCAGCTTCGGCTGGCGTCCATGTTTCCGCCGGAAGTGAACGTGGCCTCGCAAAGGCGCCAATTGTGCACCGCCCAGCTGCCCTCACCATCAGTTCACGTGCCATCGATTTCGGTTCGACTGAACGGTTATTCGCCGCGTGGTTTCCCAGGTGAGGGCCATGAGGTCTTCGGTAGCCCAGTGCTGATGCAAAACGGCGGTTCCGGAGTGCGACGTTGTGGTGCTTCAGCTGGTGGTGGAGGTGGTGATTTTGTGAATAATTTAAATCACATCGTTAACGATTGCGGCATTAACGATGACGATGACGGTGCCAAGGATAGCGCGCCCACCGATGCTGGCCCGTTGGGCATAATGAAGCGCATATGCTCGGAAGGAATCTTGTCGGCGGCATCGTCAGGTTCTGGTTCCAGCAGTGGCGCTAGCACGGGGTACTACTGGATGCTGATGATAACTCCGGTTGTGAGCAGGTACGACGTTGAAGGTTGTGTTTTGTGAATATTTCCAAACTATCAAATATTAAACATTGCATTGAATATTTCACAAAAACAAGATTAAGTGAAAATAGACGAATTTGCTGCGTGTACTAGTTGTGTTATTTTGAAAGGAACCTTTCTGGTCTAGACCTGATTCGAATTAAGTGAACATTCAGTGTACTGGTAGAATATTTTTCAAGTTTCACAATTACCTGAAGCAACCACTTTCTTGCTGCTTAGAGTACACTTTTGAGAACTTGAAAGAACAGAACAAGTTCCGTGAGAACTTTCTCGTTGCTTAAGACTATGCGTGGTACTTTTGGCAAATTGAAAGTACATAAGTTCTGTGTGAACTTTCTCGTTGTAAGGAAGCCCAGCAATGTATTCTAGAAGCAGTTTAGAAGTTCGTTCGGTTGCGTCGCGCGAACTTGCAAGGATAATGACTTTAAAAACGGGCTGCTTAGAATTCTATTGATAAACTTCGTAAGCTGCTTAGGCCACATCAGTCCCTTTTATGTGAAGTTTTGGTTTTTCGGGTGTAAGGTTATTTCCAAGGTGTAATGATATAAAAACATCTACCTGGTATTTAATACGTATCTAGTATTGGATTATTCTAATTTTTCAAGAAACATTCGTGCTATATTTAGTGAAACTAACACATGGATCAATAAGTCCCGAGACTAACAATGGAAACAACATTTTTTTTGCAAAATTTTTTTTTATTCATCAACATAACCTTTTAGGGTGATACAATGGTTCCAACGTTTTTCCAATTTTTCAATATAATGTTTATAAAAAAATTTATCTTTCGCTTCAAAATAAGCTTAAGTTTCAGCGATGACCTCCTCATTTGAGCCAAATCTTTTTCCCTGGAGCATTTTTTTAAGATCAGCAAAGAGCCAGTAGTAACTGGGGGCTAAATCTGGCGAGTATGGGGGTGGGGAAACAGATCAAAGCCCAATTCGTTCAATTTCGCCATTGTTTTCATTGTTTTGTTCATTGCTGTTTTTGTTCCATCGAAAGCAATCGCGGCACCCACTTGGAAAAAACCTTTTTCATGCTCAATTTTTCTTGAAGGATAGTAAATACACTTCCATATGATATCTGTGTCATCTCAGCAATCTCACGGAGCTTCACTTTACGATCTTTCATTATAATTTTTGTAACTTCACTCACATTTTCCGGTGTAACGGCTTCCACAGGTCTACCCGAGCGTTCCGCGTCATTTGTGTCGGTACGACCACGTTTAAACTCGGCGAACCACCGACAAATCGTTGCTTTTGATGTACAAGAGTCCGGATAACATTTTCCAATCCATTGTTTCGCTTGCACGGTGTTTTTACCCATTAAAAAACAATGTTTTATCAAAACACGAAACTCGGTTTTTTCCATTTTTTTAAACAAACTACAAAACGACTTTACTCCAACCTCGATAACTCAGCTGTTTCTGGTCGGATCGACTTAAAATTTTGACCCGTTTCAAACAAAGGTACTCTAGAAAGACGTGGTTACTGGTTTACTACGAGCGCCATCTTTGCTTTAGTCTCGGGACTTATTGATCCATGTGTTATGCAATCCAATTTTCCACAGCTCGGAAAGGTTTTATGCACTTTCAGTAGAAAACGAAACTGCAAGACGCAAGGATGACGATATTTAATCCTATTAAAAAATCCTATAATTGATGAATCCCGAGCTGGTCATCTCGCCGAAAATCGTTTCACCGAATGAAACTGTTAACTGAATGATTTTTTGAACAGAAAATAGTTAGACATATCAGCAAATGTTGCTATTGAACCTGAAATTTGACATTTACCAGGTAGAAACTACGCCATTTTAAAAAAAAGAACGATACCGAGCATAAACAACGTCCTGTCTTTGTTGTTTGGGTCCCTGAAAAGGATGAAAATGATTCGAAATTTCAACGAAAAATGATATGGACTGATGAGGACCATTTCCATCTTTGTGGCTACGCCAACAAGCACAATTGTCGACGGAAAACACAAGATTTATTGTTTAAAAGCCTCTCCATCCTCAACGTGTAACTGTTTTGTGTGCCAAGGGCCATGGGACCCATTTTTTTCGAAAATGAGGCTTCATTTATCATGACCGGAATTTGATGCGGATTATCTGGACAACATTTACTTTCATCTAGACGGTGCTTCGTGTCACACAAGCTACGAAACCACCGACCTTTTACGGGAAAAGTTTTTTCCGAAAAGGCGATCACAGTTGGCCACTGGGAACGTGTGACTTCTTCCTTTTGAGCCACATCGAAGATAAAGTCTATGCCAATAGCCGTCGGCAGATTTGCTGCCGACGAATCGACTGCTGATTTTGTTTCCGATGATTATCAGACGAACAACGTCTTCATATTTTTTTTGCTAAATATCAAAACTTGTAATCGAAACGTCGGGTAAACACAACTGGTCTTATTTGAGTGCAGCTAGAGCCGAGTACATCACATTATGAATTTTGAAATAAAATCAAATTGTAGCTCCTCAGATCCTATTCTCAACCTGTGGTTAACTGCTATTACCTAGATCAGCTATTCTAAACCTGTGGACCTGTACTTTTTGGGTGACCGCGCATCTTTTTCATGAACAACTTTTTCCTGTCTACAATTGTTTCTAGCAGTACGTGTTGTAATAAAAATTTATTTTGTTTTATTTCGATTAGAGTGTCGACACTTTTTGTTTAAACAGTGACGTATTCAGGGGGGAAGGGTGAGGAGGCGAAGGGGGCACTCGCTCCGGGCGCAACGTTCTAGGGGGGCGGCAAATCAATCCTTGGGGCCTTTTTTGTTTTTGCTCGCCCAAGCCATCTTTCCGGAGATGGACTTTCCTCGGTACGCCACTGTGTTTAGACCTGGGTAACATCAATCAAAAGTTATATGAATTTCAAAAGAAGAACTTAGGTAGAAAAATGTAACTCCTCTATTTGAATCTTATTTAAGTTTAGGGTTTACAGTTTACAGTTCATGCTGGCATCTCAGCCAACACAGTCGAAAATCGTTTGCGGTCGAAGCAAAAGAAACAAAGACAATACAGTGCAGTGAACAATAGAGTGTACGGAATGGTCAAATACGATTTAACAAAGCCTGAAACTTGGCCTGCAAGACCGAATTCAATTTGTATAGATTTCAAGCGTTGCAAAGTTAGACCAGCAGCAAATGAAATTGAAATCTTACTTAAAGAACGAATGCATCTAGACGCTAATAATGTAACTGAGATAACTGTGTGTACAACTGCAACCAAATTTCCGACAAAAATCGATGCAATCTTCAATTGAATCGATTCGCTCTCTGTATTAGTTAGTAAGTTAGTATATAAGTTCCTTTTCCCCATTACACAATACAAGTAGGTTTAGAATTTTCCCTACACAAAAATCTCAGAATTGCGGAAGCAAATAATGTCCTCATGGTAATAACCAAATCATATATATAATAGGGCTGAAAAGTCACCACTTGTGGCTGAACACCCAATTTAAATCTTAATAATTTAATTTTAACTCATAGTCCAATAAATAGTTATTTAAAAAAAAACTGCAACCAATGTACAACAAGGCGCTCCTACAGCAACTAGAAACGAGCTCAAGACTGCGAACAACAAGGAAAACGAAAAGAAGACGGAAATCAAAAACAAAACCACCGATGCGGCAATGGAGGACGAGACGAGCCACGAACAAAGTGCCCCTCAATCCTCGCAGGCGGGAAATGGAAGCTCTTCTCCTCCTTGAAAAAGAGTGACAACGAGATCCACTTCAAAAAATTCTTTATTTAAAAAATCGGCTAATTCGGCCACGTAAAGCTTGTACGCAAATAGGCCTAAATAAAAATATCTTTTAAATAAAAGAAAATCCTGTTTACCCTGTAGTTCCGGAACCGGAAGTAGTATCTACTACAAACTTAGACATTCAGTATGAAGACTTTTCCTTTGAACCTATAAGTTTGTGAAAATCGATTTGGCCTTCTTGAAGAAAAGTGAGTGAGATCCCTTTTGCAGTTTTTAATCACCATTTCTAATTCTTCCGAAATCGGATTCAGATGACCGGAATAGCCGAAGTTGACTCGTTTACCAGCAACAAAAATGACCCTCAAATTGAAACAGTTTTGAACCTAGTTAAACCTAGACTTACTATCTCATGTTCTATTTCGGTTAAACCAATTAAACGAAATCTAACAAGCAAAGCGTTTCTGTTAGAAGCCCAGCTAAACAGCATGAATCTACAGCATAAAACATATAGTAGGATTATTATTATCATTGTTATAATAAACATCTTTACACTACCGCAGAGTGGTCCCAATCAGATCAAAACACGCGTTGTTTTATTTGTGCTTCAGGGGTTAATTTTGGAGCTTTCATGTCTTCAGAAGAATTTATGTTTGAAATAGTTCGCTTCTTTTAATATAATCATAGTTGTCATTAATCTACCTACAAGTGAGTTGAAATAATTAGTTTGCATACAACTATCCGTATAGTATGTATGTCTTTAGAAAAATTGTAGATCTTATTGAAACAAGAAAAGATGTCGAAGACAAGAACACTTCAAAATGCATTGGTGTCGAGATCACATCATCACATTGCATGTATCTTATTGTTTATTAGAGACCTCCAAAATCAAGTTTTTCCATTATAACTTTTTCAATAAATTTTTTAGAATTTTTGAATGTTCTACAATAATATTTCAATTATTAAAATGCATATTTTTGTCAAAGGTTGCATATTTTAAAATTCACAAACTAAAAAGTTTTTAAACAATTTAATTACAAAATACTACATATTCACTTATCAATATCTCGATCAATTCTTTTTGCTTTTGTCTGAAGTTTTCAACTGCTCCTATTTTCTCGCTTACTTTGATAAATATTGAATTTAAGATGCAGGGTTAATGAATACTGCGTGGGTGCTAAAAATACCACATTTTCGAGATATTGATACTTGAATATGCAGTATTTTGTAATTAAATTGCACAAAAACTTTTTATTTTCTGAACCTAAAAATGTGCAGTCTTTGACAAAAACATGTATATTGATAATTAAAATATAATTGTAGAACATCCGAAAATTCTAAAAAATAATTAACAAAAGTTATGATGGAAAAACTTGATCTTGGGGGTCTCTAATAAACAATGCATCATATCTCGACACCAATGCATTTTAAAGTGTGCATGTCTTCGGCATGTTTTCTTGTTTTAACATGATCTACAATTTGTCTAAAGACATAACTGCTCTATCTCGTACTGCATGCAAAAGTATTTTTTTAACTTACCTTTAGGTGGACATTAATTCCAACTTTGATTATATTAAAGGAAGGGAACTATTTCAAACAGAAATTCTTCTGAGGACATGAAAGCTCTATTCATTGACATTCTTTTATTTTTTCTGTCGCACTTACTTTAAAATAGCTATATTTTTTATCAACCGCAGCACCGTCTTTTACCAATATCACACACTAGTAGCAGACATCCGTAACCGTTTTGTTTTCTTTATAGCGTGTACGAAGTAGAACAAAGCACGCATCGTTCGTTTTCTGTTTTCTTCTTCCACCGTACCACCGCGTGACAATATGTACAACATGTCATTCTATATGGCGATTTGAAAACTTTGACACTCATCGCCCTGTAACTGCGGAACCGGAGGTCGGATTCGGATAAAATTTCACAGTAGCTTTAAAGACAATATGAGCTCTATTTCAATTCAAGCATCGCAGAGAATTCGAAGTGAATTCTATTTTCGAGTTTTTCTTCATCACTTTCGGTGCTTCCGGAACAGGAAAAGAATGGGACCAGTAGTGCCGATTTAAATTTTTATGCCCACAAACTAACAAGCTCTGTAAACTAGAAAATTTATCAGACAGTTTTATAGTATTTGCATCGTTCGTGGAAAAATACTAATGAAATTGGTAATTTTCCACTTATCACGTCACGCTTTAGTTCCGGAACCGGAAGTTCCGGAAGATTCGGATAAAATATTCTAGAAATTTTTAGGAAACTATAACACTTTTCATTTGAATCTTAGTTTGTGAACATCGGTTTAGTCGGAGTGTCATATACCATTCGACTCAGTTCGTCGAGTACGCAAAATGTCTGTGTGTGTATGTGCGTATCTGTATGTAACGTTTTTTTGCACTAACTTTTCTCAGAGATGGCTGAACCGATTTTCACAAACTTAGATTCAAATGAAACGTCTTGAGATCTCATAAAAAATCCAGAATATTATTTGGATCCGACTTCCGGTTCGGGAGTTATGGGGTAAAATGTTCAAAAAAAGAAAATATGTGTTCTAACTTTTCTCATAGATGGCGCGACCGATTTTCACAAACTTAGGTTCAAATAAAAGGTCCTGTGGTCCCAAGCGTAATTCCTGAATTTCATGCGAATCCGACTTCCGGATCCGGAAATATAGGGTAAAGTGTGTTAAAAATTGTATACCATAACTTAAAATGGGGAAAAACATTAGAAAAATATCTAAATCGACCTCAAATCTTTTCCAATTGATAGTTTTTATCAGTAAACGGTCAAACAAACCGATTTCGGTTATTCTTTTAAGAATCGAAGAAAATTATTTTGAAGAATACCACAGTATTATAACAATATGATAGTATGATTGATATGAGAAAGGCATCATTACACCACTAGGTGGATTAAAACAGGTTTTTATACTGGAGATTTTGCTGGAGATAGAACGAAATCTTTTTGTCGTGAATACGACTTACTTTACTATAGGGTGCCTTTTCAAAATTTACCCTGTACTAGAATGGGCAGAACTTTATTCTTGATGTACTTAACCCAGCAACATAATTTTTTTTACAAGCTATCAGAAATATGATCAAGAATTTGTGATTTAATTTTCAACAGTGTGAGATAACCATAAATTACTGAAAAACAAAGTTTTCTAAAACTTTTGGAAATAATGAGTAACATTCATCACTCTTGCTTGCCTTTTTCGCACCCGGACGACGGTTTTGAGGTAGTCAAGCACATATCAGTTCAGATTATCTACTGGATGAGTATAAAAGGTAAACTTTGATTGAAAATCGTTCATTTTTTCTAGTGCTTCAGACGGATGTCGAGGTGACATCCCACCAACATCAGTAAAAACAAACCAAGTATAAAGCTTAATAGGCACAGGTGCTTTTATTTGGACTTCGATCTTCGTTAGAAGGAGTCACGAGTAATGAGAGTACGCACAGGTCGCAGAGCAAGTTTCCTTTCGAAGAAGATCGATTGCATCATTCTGCTGCTGGTCGTTTGCATTGGAAAAAAAAACAACGAAAAATGGAAAACAATGGGGAACATTATGCAAAATCAGCCCTTCTAATAGTTCCAAATGTTATCTCAAGATCTATAAAGATTGCTTCTTTGCAAATCGGAAATTAAAACCATCAGTGTAGTGCAAATCTAGGATAGTTTGATTAGCTTTGTTCAATTTTTGCAACAGTGTTTAGTAACGTTTATATCATGAAGAACTATACTGATTATTTCGTAATGTTTAATTGTATGTCAGAATGTTTAATTGAATGATCTGTACTTTAAGTGTATCGTTTCAAATTCTAGTAGTGCAAAAGGGGGAAAGCTTCCACAATTCACACAATTGATCAACTAATTGATATTCAGAAGTAAAGGGTGATTTTTTAAGAGCTTGAGAACTTTTTTAAACAATAAAACGCATGAAATTTGCAAAATCTCATCGGTTCTTTATTTTAAACGTTAGATTGGTACATGACATTTACTTTTTGAAGATAATTTCATTTAAATGTTGACCGCGGCTGCGTCTTAGGTGGTCCATTCGGAAAGTCCAATTTTGGGCAACTTTTTCGAGCATTTCGGCCGGAATAGCCCGAATTTCTTCGGAAATGTTGTCTTCCAAAGCTGGAATAGTTACTGGCTTATTTCTGTAGACTTTAGACTTGACGTAGCCCCACAAAAAATAGTCTAAAGGCGTCAAATCGCATGATCTTGGTGGCCAACTTACCGGTCCATTTCTTGAGATGAATTGTTCTCCGAAGTTTTCCCTCAAAATGGCCATAGAATCGCGAGCTGTGTGGCATGTAGCGCCATCTTGTTGAAACCACATGTCAACCAAGTTCAGTTCTTCCATTTTTGGCAACAAAAAGTTTGTTAGCATCGAACGATAGCGATCGCCATTCACTGTAACGTTGCGTCCAACAGCATCTTTGAAAAAATACGGTCCAATGATTCCACCAGCGTACAAACCACACCAAACAGTGCATTTTTCGGGATGCATGGGCAGTTCTTGAACGGCTTCTGGTTGCTCTTCACTCCAAATGCGGCAATTTTGCTTATTTACGTAGCCATTCAACCAGAAATGAGCCTCATCGCTGAACAAAATTTGTCGATAAAAAAGCGGACTTTCCGAATGGACCACCTAAGACGCAGCCGCGGTCAACATTTAAATGAAATTATCTTCAAAAAGTAAATGTCATGTACCAATCTAACGTTTAAAATAAAGAACCGATGAGATTTTGCAAATTTTATGCGTTTTATTGTTTAAAAAAGTTCTCAAGCTCTTAAAAAATCACCCTGTATAAAGAAAGCGTGACAGTTTTATTCGTATTCAAGACATCCAGTTATGTCTCTGACATTAAACACCCATACTTTTTTTCTCACTAAACGAACGGGGCCCGTATTTCAATCCCCCCGGGTCCGTTTTTTTCTCTCAGCGGCACTGTATATCAGAACGGTTTTCAAATTATTGAACGAGAAATTGATTATCTTTGTTTCCAGCAAATTTACGTTTACTTCGTCAGCATTTTCGTTCGATATTTATTCTGATGATTTAGTTAAAAATCTGTATCTGCACTCCCAAAACTAAATCTTTGAATATCAATAGAAACGATGGATTTCAGGTTGTGTAAGCTTCTAGTGTTTGGAAAAAGTTTACCTTCCTTCATAGTATCCTAAACTGTTGCCCCAAAAATTTGAATTTTTATACCAATTTCGCAGTTTTTCGGTTGCCCTGGTCATTGCCGCTGTTGCCGGACCTCAGTGGCTGCTGACGGAGGAAAAAATACCGAATGGCAACTACAACGGTACGATGAACTACAACCAAAAGGACGAAGGGATATATCTCACCAAATATACCAAATCGTCACTTTGGATGCTTTGCAGTAAGATTGGTAAGTAGTTTCTAGACTCGGGATTTTTGTGTAGTTTTATATTAGATTAGATTTTTTACAATTCTTTGAAAGCACAACTTTTTTTCCGATGTACAATAAATCTATGGCGCAAAATAAATAATGTTAAGATTGCATTATCCTTGAATACAGCCCCACTCGATAAGTCAGAAATCGAAAGCCAATAGAGAATGTCGATAATCAGAAAAGGAAATTACTACAGACGGAAGTGGTGCGACGGTTCACGCCGTTGACGAGTTTTTTCCGTCGGTTTCTGTAATGTACTTCCAGTCGAGCTCAGTCTCACTGTCGAGAAAGCGAAATTGTGGTTGAAGAGATCTCAAGGATAATTTAACAGTCGGTGGGATGTTTTATATATTTTTTTTGTATAATTGTGTACTCAAATTCGTTCAATGAAGTCAACCTAAATCGGATTTTCAATTCGCAGGAGGCAGCATACTGGGCACGGCCGCATCTGACTTCCAGTGCACGATGATAGCCTACTTCCCCCAGGAGGACTACAATCCCGATCCGCACGATTCGACAAATGCAATTCCCTGTAAGTATTGAGAAATTTATTAAACTGACCCAGATTAAGCGGTAATACAGTATCATCCGGCGAGTACATTGTCTTGCCACTTATTAGTAATAACCGCAAAGTGATTGAACAAATCGTCCAATAGCATTGTTCTCCATCATATCCCGAACCCTCTCGAGGGCACGGATGACGGAATCGGTCGTAATAGAATTATTTATGTCCACTGCCCGTCTACAGTAGCTCTACAGTATGCGTCATAAAAAAAAAACAAATGAAAACAGTTGACACAAAGTACAATTGAAATTTTTCATTTTAAAATTTGATTGTAGAGAAAAAAGGAATCGAATTCGTAAAACTATATTCGTGTCTTCGAACAAAATAAAGATATCCAATATAATTTGATTATTTATTTTTTTCATGTCGGCCATTGTACTGACCGGTTAAAATTTCTTTCCCACAGGCAGCAAGTCTATAGCTTTGATGTTTGTCGGGTGTTATTGTGTTATCTCGATGTCACGAGTACTTTAATGTTCGAGATTCATACTTGTTTTTTTTTCTCTCGAATTGTCCCACGTGCTGCTGATGCACACTTATTTTCCCATACAGAAGCAGTACCAGTGAGCTGTTTCCGAAAGGATTAAAGGGACTGCCCGGTGGGTAGTGGCGGTGTGGGTTTTTTTTGTATTAGGCAGAAGGATAGAGGGTTTACAACCGATACAATACTGACAGCAGGGAAAGCGAAAATTGATCCTGTTATAAATGAAGCATGCATTTTGGGTCATTAGGATCCACATCGGTCGCCATTCTTGTGATCAGCATTCTCTTCCACACAATTGCATATACAGCACACACACACACACACACGGTGGACGGAGCATTAAGGCGAGAAGGTGCCCCTTGTACCTGCTAATGCGGAAGTGTATCCACTAGTAAATGGGTTATCGTGATGCTGGGATTCCCCAGCTATAGTAGATAGATTTTCCGCATCATTGGCATCCTGGCTTCGGCTTTTTGCGCTCTTACAACACTATCAGATTAGTGACACTTTAGAGTTTCTTTCTTCTACTCTAATTTTCAGATACGGTAATCAACTCGTCACCTTTCTTCTTCACCTCCAGTGTGGTGCTCGTAATCAGCTACGTTCTGTTTCTGGTGGCAATGTGTTCATCGAGGCGAAAGATCTGTTATTTCGTATCCGGGGTACTATTTATAATTACAGGTAAATTCTACACAGGTTAAGTAAATTAGGCTTCTTTTAAATTTTGTTTATTTTGGTGTATTCGAAAGTAGGGTATATAATTTTAATCAATGTGTCACTTTCTAACCAAGCGTCTCCATCGGATATATCTAAATGGAAATGGGTGGCTGATTATAGGATCTCTAAGGATCGCCTCTGGGTTGGCGGCTCAATGCATAGGACGGTGGTCTTACAAGCCAGTTGTCATATGTTCGAGTTCCCTGACCTGAAAGGATTCTTAGGCCCTTATTCTGCGAGTCGAGTGAGGTGAGATAAGTCGAGTCACGCGATTCTCACAGTCGAATGAAGTGACAAAAGTCACCAGGGTGAACTCTCACCGTATTCCTGCAGTCGAATCTGGGTGACAAAAGTCACCGGGGGTGAGTTTTAGAGTCGATACCTGTGAGTTAAGTGACAGTAGAAATATAAAACGAAAAATCGAGATTTTCAAAATTTCTGCTTTAAAAAGGTGAATGATGTACGGAAAAGGATTGAATTGTTTGTTTAGACAGAAAAACCGAAATTGTTAATCTTTTTAGCTATTCTCAAAATATGCGCTCGATCGGAATCGCTTGCCTAAATCGGCTAAATCAAGTCAAATAACATATTTGACTGGATATTCTGAGGGGAGGAGTATTAACTATTCCCATTTTGTTATGAATAAAAAACGGCTATCAATTCAATTTTGTTTTGTTTGCAATGTCCCAACAAAATAGAATGTATTATGTATTGCCATTGAATTTTATTGATAAGCTTTGTAGTTATACCTGACTATCCTTGTCCGCCTATTTGTGATAGACAAGTTTGGTATATTTTTGCCCTTCTCATACAGAATGGCTATGTAATCACTTTGAAAACCGACTCAGAAATCTTGAAGTTAAAGTCGATCAGGCAGGTCTAGTACGAAAAGATATTTTGAAGAAAAAGATTTATGCTATAACGTATGAGGATTTGATTCAAAAAAAGATTTTGGGTTTTATATCGCAATTAAAAAAATTGATTACCTTTTTATATTCAAAAATAGAAAAAAATAAAAAAAAATTGTTTGAACCTATCAACTAAAATGTGTGTTAAATTTACACTTCTACTTTATATCACATGCACATGCTTGAGAAGGAAAACTGAGAACAAATTGGCAAAGAAATTACAATTTATACCATGATAATTGTTAATTTTAATGGGAAGTAAATTCAATGAATCTTATTTTGAATTTTTAAATACACTGCAGAATTATTGTCAATTGTAATTTATGTTTTAATGATAAAACACCTAAAGTTCTAATTGGTCATTGAAAAACAACTCATGTTACTCATCGCCAACTGTTTTATGTGAACTTTATATGGCGTGATAACGTACGGAATAACTTACTAACTGGTGAAAATGATGCGGTTACAGGTTTATAATTTTTGCCTTTCTCACATATTTAAGGGCTATAGAATCAATGTGAAAATGGGCCTTTCAACCGAATTCCATATACCATTCGAATCAGCTCGAAGATCTGAGCAACTATCTGTGTTTGACAAATATTAAGATTAAAAAGTACTTTTTTACATTTTCTTTCAGAATGGAACTTAGATCCGGATGCGATTCAATAGCAGGCTATATTGAACCATGAGACTTTTCATTATATCCAACTTTTGTGGAAATCAATTCAAAAATATTCATGCAAATTTAGTCCTAATGTGATTTTATTAAACATTTGACCTTGTTAATCAAAAACCATTTTGATCTAGATTCAATTTAACAGTACACTATGTTACTACACGATCTTATCATTTTATTCATAAATAATTTTGGAATACTTTTCTATGATTATTAATATCAAGACCATTAGTATTATTTCGTCTAACCGAATGATGTTCGGCTGTGTCTGTATCATTCATAAGTTCGTTCACCTTTCCGAATCTAGGAATAAAAAATACATTAAGCAATCTTTTTTTTTGTAAACCGCTTTCAGACAGTTGGGCTGAAGTTTTTCATGTCAACTTAAATAATACCTGCATTTAACTTATCGAATTTGCTACTTTTGGCGGTTACAACTCTCGCTTGATCTGTCAGAACCAATATTTAATTGCAAGCAAAATCATATCGTACACACCTCCTGGCCATCGTCGGAAGCGTACTTCACCAACATACGACAATCAACTTGATACGCTAATTAGTGCAGTTGTGCTTTGCAACAATTTGCTCTTTTAATTTTTCACCGGCTATCAGTTTATCGATACACGTAGTAAAATCGAGTGTACCGGCCATCGTAACCAAATTCATGAAGGAAACTAATCAAATATATTTTGGCAGGAACTATCAGCGGCTTCCACGGCCCATTAGGCAAATTTCAACTGTGTTCCAAATCATTTTCGATGCTGGAATATTTATCGCGAGCATGCACTAGCGTATTTGTTATATTAGTGCACTCAGAATATTTCTTATATGAGAATAACGCATGCAAATAACAAACCCTGCAAACATATAAAGATTTTCATTGAATAAGTTTCAATCGAAATAAATAATTTATTTACCTAACAACAGGCGATTCTTCAATTGTTTTGACGTAATTTCAATTGTTTTGACGTTTGGGAAATGAATCGTTTGTCGCTTGAGGTACATCTTCTCACTCACCATGGAATGAACCTCTCACGTCACCCGAGTCGACTCGTAGAATAGGGTGACTACAGTCATGTGACAGCGAGGTGAGATTTGTCGAGTCACCTCACTCGACTCGCAGAATAAGGGCCTTAGTGTCAGTAGGATCGTATCAACAGCCATGCAATGGTTCTGTACGCTAAGAATCGGCTGCGAAGTCTGTTGAAACAGAAAGGCTAAATTCCACAAAAGCAATGTAATGCAAAGACTTTGCTTTGCTTTGAGTGTCGGCACATTCAAACCGCCATATAAAATGATGAAACAAAACCGGTACGCAATGGTACATGCTGGCACGGAAGAAGAAATGTGATTTTGGTAAAACGCTCTTAGCTATTTTATGATAAGTGCGACCGAAATAATAAAAGAACATACATCGGAATTGTGTGCTTAGCGATGTATTTGCAACTCTTACAGCCGGTCCGGACGAACTGATACGATTGATCAAGGCTACGATGGGTCGAGTGATGTGCGTTGTTCAAGTATCGGGGATAAACTCGAGTCCCTTCGAAACTCGCAGATGGTTACGGCAAGGTGATGGCCTTTCGTGTCTGCTATTCAACATTGCTTTGAAGGGTGTGATAAGAAGAGCGAGGATAGACACGAGTGTCACGATTTTCAGAAAGTCCGTCCAGCTTCTTGGTTTCGCTGATGATATTGACATTATAGCACGCAACTTTGAGAAGATGGAAGATACGTACATCGGACTAAAAGTTGAGGCCAAGCCGCTCGGACTAGACATCAATGTGTCAAAGACAAAGTACATGAAAGGCAGGGGCTCGAGAGAAGATAATGTCAGCCACCCATTACGAGTTCTGATTGGCGGTGAGGAAATCGAAATGGTCGAAGAGTTCGTGTACTTCGGTTCACTGGTCTGGACTGCCGATAATGACAGAGAAATTCAGAGACGCATATTGTCAGGAAATCGAGCTTACTTTAGACTGCGCAGGACGCTTCGATCGAGAAAAATTGGCCGTCGTACAAAGTTAACTATCTACAAAACGCTGATTAGACTAGAGATGGGCAAAGTAGTTCATTTCAAAGAACCGTCCAGTGATGCAGAGTTCTAGTAAAAGAACTAGTTCTCGAGAGCCGTTCGTTCGATCTTTTCATAGTTAATTTGCCTGTTGAATGACTAACCGAGATCTCAATTGGAACTGAGGTTTCGTAAATTCAAAAAAAGGTTTGCCCGAGCAAAAAAAGGTTCACGACTTTGAACTGAAGAAATACCGTTCTCAAAAAAAGAACTGTTGATCATTCATTCTTTCAAACGAACTAGTTCTTTTGAACCGTTCGCGAACGAATTGCCCATCTCTAGATTAGACCGGTTAACCTCTACGGGCACGAGTCCTGGACAGTCCTTGCGTAGGTGGTGGCGTTGCGAACCATCTTTGGCGGAGTGCGGATGGAAGACGGTACGTGGAGAAGGTGAATGAACCATGAACTGCACCAGTTGCTGGGAGGACCAACCCTTGTCCAAACGGCCAAGGTCGAGCGGTGCCGGTGGGCCGGGCATGTTGTTAGAATGTCGGAGAACAACCCGTTTAAAATGATCCTCGATAATGATCCGACCGGTATAAGAAGAAGAGGCGCGCAGCGGGCAAGATGAATCGATCACATTGAGGACGACCTGCGAACCCTTCGCAACTACCGAGGCTGGCTGCGAACAGCCATGAACTAACTTAGGATAACCCCTAAATGACCATACCTGAATCGGCCAGTATTAGTCGAAAAAGACTTTTTCGTTCGGTACGTCAGAAAAGACATGGCACTTCGGTGCCAATTGAAAAAGTGTTTTGCAAATAGCATTAACTTCACGTCTGCTTAGCGGTTCAAATTGAACTGTTTAAGTTTGCACTAAGCAGTTTAATTTGAACTGCTCTGCACTGAAGAGTCTAAGACGAAACGTGAAGAAAAGTAAAAACGGTTATGTGCCCAAAGCACAAACTCAGGATAACCCCTAAATGACTCTCTCTCTCACGGTGTAATCTACAGAATCAACAGTCCCATAATATTTTTCAAACTTTTTTTCGTTTCTGTTTCTGATTTCGGGAGGGGTAAGGGACCTTTCACCTCACTCCCTCTGAGTACGTGGCTGCCGGTAGCGTTGATTGAAACCGTCGAATCATGTGAAATAACATTTCAATTTACTGAATACTCTCATATCATGAAAAGAACTAATGATTGCTTCATAGATAGACTAGAACAATTAATTTACTTGTATATTATTTATGCTCATTCTTCTTCAAAATTAAACAGAAGTTCTCGCTTCGATAAGATATGCCACTGAGCTTATTTTGATCAATATGGAATACACTCCGTTGTAGGATCATTTATAATCATTTCATAATTTTGACATTTCCAGTAGATTTTGCAAATGAGTGATTCTTTTACATGTTAACATTAGGATGTCAAAACTCTTGTAACGCTTTTTTAACACCTATAATTTACAAAAAAGTAAAACAAATCACGCTTCGTAAAACACAAAACTTACAAAAAAGTAACGGAGAACGGAACACCTCGTAACGCTTGTATCTTTTAAAAAAGGAAAACACATGCGACGTTTTGTAGCACCCAAAACTTTCAAAAAATTACGCATGTAACAATTTGTAACGCCTATAACTGACAAGAGTTACATATGTAATGCTTCGTATCGCCTAAAACTTATTTAAAGTAACGAATGTAACACTTCGTAACGTTTCTAAATTACAAACAACACACAACGCCTGAAACTTACAAAAGGTAACGTAATAACGTAATAACGCATCGTAACAGTTGTAACTTACCAATTAGTAACGCATGTAACGCTTCTAAACTTCATAACTCACAAAAAAGTAACACATGTAACGCTTCGTAACGCCTAAAATTTACTAAAAAGTAACGCATGTAACGTCTATGATTCACAACAAAGTAACGTTAGTAACACCTATAACTTACAAAAGAACTACGTATATAAAACTTCGTAACACCTATAGCCCCCTTGAAAGTAACGCATCGTAACTCGTTTACCGCAAGAATCGAACCCTTATAATGGTTTTTAACATTCATAATTTCCACTAAATAACTCATATGATTTGTAACCCTCAATTTAAGAAAATTGTCGTGTGATACGGTTTCTAGCTTCTTTAACTTAATGTAAAACGCTTCCCATCTCACGATAATATCGAGTGAACCGATTCGTCAAATGGAACATTTCTGTATAAAATGTTCAAAACGACGAATGTAACAATGAGATATTCTCTTTGTTTACTTTCTCTTTCGATTATTACGGTACTGTTAGCAATCTCAGCTTTGTCGTAGAAATAATGCGTAGTATGTAAGTGAACATTGTAAACAATTTATATGTAGTCTACTTTTGCTTGAAGAAATAAATAAATAAATAAATAAAGACGGGTGGGTAATGTTAGAGACATAACTGGATGTCGTGAATACGAAAACAACTGACATGCTCCGAACTTCCGCTTCCGAATATCAATTAGTTGATCAATTGTATGAATTATGCAAGCATTCCCCCTGTTCACATTTTTCGCAAAAATAAAGAAGGCTTCACATGATCTCGATTACTGTGAATTTCACACAGCGAAGGTGCACAAATCTAATCAAACTATTCTAGATTTGCACTAAACTGAGGTTTTTTACCTTCGATTTGCGAAGAAGAAATCCTAAAAGTTCTTTAGAAAACTTTTAGAGCCATTAGAACGGTTGATTTTGTGTGATGCTCTCCACCGTTGTCCTCTTTTCGTTGTTTTTTCACCAATGCAAACAACTGGCAGCTGTGACGTAATCGCTCTTGTTGGAAGCGAAACTAGCTTTTGCAAACGACACACAATATATCTGCTCGCAGTGACGATAGAATCCAAACTGATCCAATTTTTGTTAAGAGGTTTCTTTTTACGTGATTTCGTTTGTAGCTATTTCACTAATGGGCGGTCCTAACGGCTACAAAAATAGCCACATACAGAATCAGGATGTTGTACGGGATTCATTCCTACCTTTCAGAAGGACCAAATTGTGGAGCTCACTACGATATTAAGCACTTTTCGGAACATTTTTCTCGAAAGATTTGTTGTACAGCAGCAGATATTTTGTTCTCTTCCTCAGAACACGTTCTGATTGGCTGGTGTTGACATAGGTTAAATAAGACAGGTTTTTCAATAGTGTACTATTGAAATACTTCAATGCTGTTGTTATACACGTTTAAGTTGAAAAATTTCGATTCTATTGGTAGTTAAAATATATAAATCCTTTCACAGATCACTGAGCTATGAGCTTTCAAAATACGAGAAAGGCAAACGCGCCTTATGAGATATCCTCTTTGATACTCGTTTATACCAAACATTTCAGAAAAGTTTAATTTTGATTTATTTGAGATTATGTCACACAACTGAAAATTTTATCATAAAATTGTGATCAAATTTCCGATTGTATGTAGCAAAAATTATGTTGATTCGTTAGATACAACAAGAGATATTCACAATCAAAAACTTATCACTCTCTCAAAGGGGTAAATTTTGAAAAGGCGCCCCATAGTAAAGTAAGTCGTATCCACGACAATAAATAAATAAATAAAATCCTTCACTCCAATTATTTACCGATAATAATAACTAAAGCTATCATCTATGAATCTGCACTGAAGGAATTACCGAAAAAAGCAGGAATGTTTCGCAATAATCGAAAGAGAAAGTATACAAAAAAAATCTCTCATTATTACATTCTTCGTTTTGAACATGTTATACAGATTTTTCCATACTGGGGACGGGTATAACGTGACGGGTAAGTCGATGCCTTTCACGCAACCCGCCTGGGTTCGATTCTCAACCCCATACATAGGGTCCGAAAGTTTTTCCGGCCCGAAGTGACAAATGACCTTAAGATTTTAAGCTCTAATCAGAACAAAAATGAAAATTTCCATAGTATTTTTACTCAGGCGTTGACTCAGATAGGCCTCAAAAAACTTCGTAACATATAAAGATTCAAAAACTTAACTACTATTTTATGTAATATTATGATTGTCATTTATTTTACCCCGGTTTTTCTTCAACTTTTTTTTCGTCTTTGATCCTGATTCCGGGAGGGGCCATGGATTTTTTTAATCGATGAAAATAAAATAATTAAATCTTGCACGAATCAATAAAACGAAATTAAACCAAGTAAAATTCTGTGCTCCTGTTACTTTTGTATTTGAAATTCATGTCAAATACGGAGTAATAGTTTTGCTGCTGTAACAATCGGTGCATAGGGCGGTGGTCCTCTTAGGATCATCCGAAGAGACGCTTGTCTATTCCAATTTCATAAGTTTATTTTGACCTAATTTGAATGTGACTATTTTAATAAAACCATTTTCTTTCCCATTAGGTCTCATCATGCTGATCGGATTAATCATGTTCATTTCAATATTGAAGGCAGAAATCGGTTCCAAACTACGGCCACGCTCGTCCCTGCAGGCACCACTGTTCATCTTCCGTTATGGTCAGAGTTTTCTGCTGTTTGTATTCGGTTTCATCATAACGGAATTATCGGGAATCCTCAATGTTCTCATCTACTCAAATTTACACCAACGGGAGTTTAGTCATTCGCAAACGTACCCAACCTATCAGAACTTGAGCAGACATTTTGATGACTCTACACCAAAGACAGACCCGCAGAAAACGTTTGCTCCGTACGACGGAATGCATCCGCGATACTACTTCGAAGCGAATGATGGATGTGCGGTGCACCGGAAACGAGCTCGGCAAACTTTGATCAAAAGTTTGAACGAACTATACACGGAACCGGCACCGGTGATGAAAAGTACTGCAACCGCTACATCACCTCCATTTGCTAAGCCGGTGGACATTTCGGCTCCTTCCAGGATTGAGATCATGGCCGGAAGTGGCAAACTGACGAGAAGTGTTTCGACATGCACCGATATAGTGATGGCAGATGAACACAAGAACGATGAAGCAGGACAAAGTGATGAAAATCTGAAGAACATTTGCGGTATATCCAAACAGTATTTTACAAAGGAACTGTCTAAGGAAAAGCTTTTTAATGAGTTTTGTAAGAAAGTTGGACCACGACCGAAGCCAAAAAATATATACTATATCGAGGAGGACGGAAAGAATGGGGATGGATTCCAAAATGTGTTCGTGATCGAGGGAAATAACAGCGATGACGATAAGTTCAAGCGAAGGCGACGGAATTCCATGTTGAGTGATTCGTACGAACGACGCCAAAGAGTTAAATCGGATAATTCGTTAGACCAAGCCTTTGGAATGCACCGATCTTACGATGGATTACTGCGAAATAACCTTGACATGAGACAGACTTTACCGAGAAATTTTTTGAAAAAAAATTATAACCATTTCGCGGAAAATGAGTTGGACTACGATCGAGGCGGATTCAGCAGTTTGGACGATTTAGCAGATCAGACTACGTGGAATCGTCGAATATCCGCTAGCGGAATATTAGAACCCGTTAGGTATCAGTGTTCGACGTATTCTGATTCAATTATCATATAAACTAATTTGTATTTTTCCATTTCAGATCAAACGCTTCGCAAAATAACATTGATTCCATCGCCTCGTACCACAACCAATCCAATTGGCCGAAGATGATTCCCAAGTCCACCACCGATTTCACCAGCTTACAACAGAAGCATCTCCTGCAGCCTACCTCTCCGTCTTACGCCGATTACGCCGTGAACTCACCGGTTCAGGTTCATCGCAGTTACGGTGATCTAACTAAACATCAATACGTCCGCATTCAGCATCCATCGCTGGTGGGTTACCATGCTGCCAAAATGTCCGGACCGATCTCGCCTGTTTTCGATCTCGACAAAATTGAATGCGAACGCCGCAAATCGCACTCCCAGCTGTTTCTCAATAGTCCTGCTCCGCCGCAGCATTACGACTACGTCAACGGGACGGCTGTTTGAAGAAACATTTTCTCGTATTGACAGAATTATACCACCTTTCGGAGTCAGGGTAAAAAATAATACATAGTTAACAACCATCGTAGCCAATACAGCAAAGTTAGCACAATTTACTCATCATAGTGCGATCGATCATGAGCGCTTTGGTGTTGAATGCAACTGCATATCACCTACTTCGTATGTTTTTAGGATTATTGTTAGATATCTATGTTTGTATACATGGCTTGTACTCTAAATATACAATATACTAGGTGGATTAAAACAGATTTTTGCGTTATCAGATAAACTTGTGGATGTTTTTTTGTTTCATGTTGCTATTATTTCAAATACTTCATTCAAAAGATTTTGTTACTTGTTTCTACAAACTGTTATCATTGTTTGATAACGGTTCCGTAATTACAAGGCGATTTGTGCAAAAAGAACGTAAAAAAATTCACTCGATTTACACAGAGCTGACTGAACTGATCTTGACAAACTAAGATTCAAATGTAAGGTTCGGAACTGCATTATGCAAATCTTGTTAGGCAATGGAGAAACAATCTCATTTACGATATACCGGATCTCGAGTACCGGAATTAAAAGACAAAAGGCTCTAAAATCGAGCTCATTTCGATTAATCTAAGATGACTTCAGCGACTTTCACAAAACCGAACCTTTGGCTTCGAAGCAGGCGTTTGTTAAAATAGAATCTCCTTCCTTGAAGTTTTTTTTTAGACCAGCCAACAGGTAATAGTCGCTGGGGGCCATATCCGATGAATATGATGCACCCATTATGAATTCGAATTCCCAATTTATGCAATTTCGCCATGGTTGTCGTTTTCGTTTTTGGTCAACCGTGAGCAAATGCGATACCCACTTTTACGAGTTTTTTTGTTCAATGTAATGTTTCCGATCGTAGTTTAAATTACTACGTTGTGTTATTAATTGGCCCTTTGGAAAATAGTTTTAAAAAGTGCGATAAAGTCATGTGTGTGTGTTATGGAGCAGCGAGAGTGCTATTTATTCAATAATGTTGATTTGCAAAACTAGAATCGAATCGATGCTCAAGCGGCGGAAAGTGAGCATTTACTGCCCCAAAATTCAACGATATTAACCGATCGAAGCGTCGTCTGCATATCATTGCCGGTGTTATCAGATTTCTACACGGAACGACCGAAATTAGCTCTGCGCCTAATTCGTATTACTGTTTTTGAATTAGTTGATTTTAACAATAAAATTACCAAAATAACTATAAATTTAGTTAAAATTGAGAATTTACTTTGCTGAAAAAACTCTTATTTATAGAGAATGTGTTTAGTTGGCGAATATCAGGGACACAAACCAGCAATATTTCAATCCAACACGAAATTCTTTTTGACAACTAATTTTGTTATGAAAATCAGAAAATTTGTTTCTATTTATCTATCACCATCATTGCTGAAGGACAGCTCAAAGAAAACAAAAATAAAATGGGTTTTATTAACAAGTTTATTAGCCAAAAACTCATGGGAAGTGTCAAATCCATTGAAAAGCTAAAAAGGACAGTCTAGTTGAAAGCGCTTGCAAATTGTTTTGTTGTTTTTCGCATGTGTTACGATATATCCATATATAAATTTCTAAGCCGATATGTAGAAATGACGTAAACTGTTGTATTTATTCAGAATTTGTGCGCATTTGAAGCGATTGTGCGTAATAATGTTTTTGCGTGGAACAGTTAAGTGAGTTTCGAATATTGCACTCTAATTGTATATGTCAAATGATGTTTTTGTATCTTCCAAACTTCCGGGATACGCCATCCGGTGTACTACTTGTACTCGGTTTTTGTTTTCCGAGTGCTCAAAGTTTTCAGTTAGAGCGTCGATTTCGCGAAGTCGTATGAAGAAAACAGCGATTTAGAAGAAAAAAGAAGTTTATGTTTCGTTTGTGTCTTTTTCTCCAATACAACATCGTATTTATACCTGCCAATATAGAAATGACAACCGCGATTGAATTTTTTTTCGATAGTAGTGTGTCATCTAGTGGCTAGTAGTCATTACGGTGTTAACATTTTCTAGGTGACAGAGCGCCATGTAGCTGCAAATTGCAGAAGCCAATTCAACCATTCATATTGGTTGAAAACAACGTTTTATTTCTCTAATTCAACTAAAAAATTAGTTGAATAGATATGAAGTGTGCCTTAGCTAAGAAATGACAGCACGTTTAATTGGTTAATTCAGCTAATAAAATAGCCATTTCAACAAATATTCTATTATTATTAAGGGAATTAGAATTAGAAAATCTAAATTAGCAGAAGTAAGATGTTTTTAGTTGTCTCAAAAAATAACTAACTAAAATCAGAAAATCAACTAATTTTTTCGCCAAAATGCTGATTTCGGTCTTTCCGTGTATGGAATATGTGAAAATCTACAAGTCAATAGTGTTATTCAAGCTGAAAATCTAAAATGGGTCTTCAGCGGACCCATCCACGAGTGTAATTTTATTCATTTTTTCAATTCTAAATGTGGTAGTAGGGGGTTCTCTTTGTTCGCGTTCTCTTTCGATTATTGATGCAGATTAAAAGATGACAGCTTTAGGTATTATTATCGGTCAATAATTGGAGAGAAGGATTGCTAAGAGTACCGTAATAATCGGAAGAGAGGATAGACGGGGAGAGTCTCGCATTGTTGCACTCGTTGTTTTGAGCATTTTATACAGAGTTGTCGTGTTTCATCTCGCGTTTTTGACAGCAATGTAAATAGAAGAGGAGGTGGTGGTGAGATCGTTCCTTAGAAATATTTTATATTTTTCCTACTTGTAGTGCCTTATTATAGCACAGCCTTTAGACGTAGCCGGCGTCGTTATCGAAAATGATTTTCTTCTCCCAAGCTTCATTTTCTTGGTTCATTGTACATTTCCACTCATTCGGTCAATCTCGAATTGCAACTATGGGCGATCTACTTCAGCTCAGCTCAGCTCAGCATCCTCATAGAGAAATGTTCATGCAACATAATGTACACACTGCCGTATGATATCCTTAAGGTGAAATGTAGCGTCATAAAATGCGCGCAAAATTTTATCCGCTTCAGTTGAACGAACCGTCGCACAAAGCATACCAAGAAAAACGGACACATAGAAACAAGAACTTTTTTCAATGATTGAGCGCAGTGGGTTTACCTCTCGTTATATTGGCTTGTAAAAAAGACTGAACGTAATGGATTTTGAATCCTTCACACTTTGAATATATGCTAATACAATCGTTATTGTTAGTGATTACTCTTACACTAGAGCTATAAATCATGAGTAATTATGAATGACTAACATGAGGTAATATGTATATGTATTAACCAACTTGATAACCATGTGTATGCCTGTTGTTTATCAATGTTTATCACATTGTTTATATCACGATAATACTTGGTTTGTATTTCATTCAGTAGCTTGTCAATGATGAAGTTATAGTTTTGCTATAAAAATTGCTACAATCTAAAATAATACCTGTTATACGATATCACACAGCCAAGTTTTATTGCTTCAGCAACATCAATGCATTGAACTCAACAGAATTGGACATTATTAGCATTATAAATGACAGTTACTTAGAAAATAAACAATTTCTTACAATACCCATTTTATTGTATTCAACTCGTTTTTATTTCAACACAAAACCCAATGCAGCATAAATTCGCGTCATAATTTTACATGTAATTTTTGCTCACGATATAATGCCACCGTGCCCACCGTGCCCACCGTGCATTTCTCACACCACCTCAATACGAAACAGCAGCGCGCAAGCAATAAAAAAAATGCGGAAAAGTTTATGTAAACTTTTTCAAATTTCGGATGTTTTAGCTAAAATTTTATAATTTTGAGTTGCATTTTCAGATTCTTTGTGAAATTCTGCTACAAACACTACTTTTCAGTTCTAAAATCATCCCCGTGGAACGGAACAGTTACCGTTTATACATTTCAAAAACCAATTACGGCTCGGCAAAGCAAAATTTCAAAATTCTAAGAATACTTAGTTATGATAAATTTGATTTCGAAAACTTAAGTGTTTTTGGTTTTTCGAAAATCGGTCTAGTTTTTGAATAATTGATTAAAAACGCGATTTTCGCATTCCGCTACATTTTACCTTAAGATGTCAGCTATCTCACGCAATTTGATTTATGATTTTTAAAAACAATTTGGTGGGTTTTTTCACAGTTTCCAGTGTAATCTCCTCAGGCGGAGCATTTAGCATCTTTAGTGTCAATACGAGCACGTTTAAACGGGGTCATGAAAAATATTCATAAAATTTGACAAGAATCGATAATTTTTGAGGACCAGGCACACATTTTCCATACCTTAGATATGATATATATGGGGGTTGATGTAGCAAGTGCCTTTAAAAAGGAGGATGTAACGGCATTTCTAGAATTTTTTTTCGGTCTTACCTTCACGAAACATTTCCGAGCTACGCCGCACAGTGGTCCAAAACTGGAAAAAGACGGTCAAAAGTCTGTACTGACTTTCACTGATTTTTAAGAGCTAACATGTCTTCGAAAAAGTTGTACAAGATTATATTACGTTTCTTTTGAAAGTGGCACCTTAATTTTTGTTAAGGGGGTAGTACCAATTTCGAATAAAAATACTGTTTTTTCTCACAAAAAATTTTTTATTCTATCTCATTTTGCAGAAAAAAACATTTGAAGTATTTTTGCTGAAGCTATAAATAATGTAAAAAAATATTATTTGAGATATATTCACTTTAAAAAAAACAGTTTTTTTTTTTATTTATCTACGTAGAATCTACCTCTATAATCTAAGTATATACTACAAAGTGCGCGTAAACACGCATAAACAAGCTCATGCGTGCACGCGCAACTTAAGTAAACTGTGATTTTTATTTTGTTTACTTTTTGACAATTAACAATATTAGAAAAAATCTAAGTGGAACTCGATGCAATTTTTTTAGGCCTTTTCAAAGTTCAAAGTTTGTAAATCTGTGCCATTTTTTAAATCTGTGAAACACAGATTAATCTGTAAACCTGGCATCCCTGCTTACCAGTGTGGTGAACTGGTGAGCTGCGGTTCTTTTAAAAAGAACTGTGAGCTATTAGCTCACTTTAAAGATTCGATTCACTGGAATAGCTCAGGAGCGAATTGTCCATTTCTACGCTAACTGCAAAAGTGAGTTACAGAAATAGTGTGACGCCATCCGTTTCTTAACCATTCATGGTGTTCAGCATGGCCATAATGAAAATGAGTCTCACGAATAGTACTCAGACAATTCTCATTGGAAAATAAATTAGATTATAAATATATTTTCCTATAAGTATTGTAAAAGTTTGCTGCATTAAGTTGCATATTTCGCTTCAGTAAAAGGTTTCCTAGGTAAAAATAGGTAAAATTATGTATAAATTTTCCAGAAAAGAAAAAACCTATGCATTACCTTCTACAAAATTATGAGATTTTATATTTCCTACAATTATTCCAAACAAAGTATGTATAAAAAAATAACTTGAAACAAGTTATGATTAGAAAACTAGTTTTAAGGGGGTTGTCATAATTCAAGCACTAAAACTAACTTTGAAAAAGCCTAAAGGAGTTCCATCGAGCTCCACTTAAATTTTTTTTATAGTATTGAGCATATCTTTTTCTATAAATTTTGTAAAAATCAGCTGCATAAAGTTGCATATTTTGCTTCGGTGTAAGGTAAATATGTCAGTTTATAAATTGATAATAAATTGACAAAAAATATGAATTGTCAAGTTATTTGCACTTTAATATAATAAGTATTCCATTGTTTATGAAACTTAATTTTAAAAAAAATCTTCATGGGGGGGTGAAGTGAAAACAGATAGAGCAGATATAGACTCATTTTTTTACGTTTCGCATTCAGCTCATCAGTGCGTCAGCAGTTTATGTTGAACTGCTAACGCCACCTAACGGTTCAACATAAACCGCTGAGCAGACGTAAAGTATTTGCTATTTACAAATTACTTATTGGCACCGAAGTGCCATGTCTATCCTGACGTGCCGAAAGAACAAAACAAATTGACTACAATCTGTTGGCGGCCAGTATGTCGTCAATTTGTTTTGTTCTTTCGGCACGTCAGGATAGACATGGCACTTCGGTGCCAATAAGTAATTTGTAAATAGCAAATACTTTACGTCTGCTCAGCGGTTTATGTTGAACCGTTAGGTGGCGTTAGCAGTTCAACATAAACTGCTGACGCACTGATGAGCTGAATGCGAAACGTAAAAAAATGAAAACTAGTCACGTGCACTTTAGCACAAAACGGTACACATGAGGTACCAAACCCCTAAATGAGATATAGACTTTTTATGCACAGTAATACATATTTTCTATGAAAATATCTGGCATCTCTGTGCACAGCCGATGAAATACACACACTTCACAGCGTTATTTTGACATACAGCGGAAAGAAACCAGTGCTGCTGGATTTACCACAATGGTTATTTCATTAGTATTTAACACGCTCTTTCTGGTAATATTCGTAGCCGAAATAGTTTTTTTGAAATACAAATATCAATAATATAATTAAACTAATATCACGGATTCCAAAAAAAAAACTTTTTGTTGATAATAATTTGAAAAAGAAAAACAATTTCGTTTTGTAACATTATGAGAAAACCTGGCAACTTTGCGAAACCAAATGAGATGAAAACACAGCGCAATCAAGTGAACTAAGTGAAAAACTTTCATGTAATATTTTTGAAGACTTTTATTGCTTGTCGAGCAGTTTTTGAAGTTTTTACTCGTTAATTAAACAAGTGGCAAGCGAATATTACTAATTATGAAGTCATCCAGCGATCAATAGTAGTGTAATTGTGCGAAACAATGATCATGTTTTGAGACGAATTGTTTAGTAGATAATCAGAAACATGACGAACTGTAAATCTTGAGACGAAAATGTGTCCTAAATCGAAAAGTAAGTTTGTTTTAAATGAAAAAACGATCACCGAAGAATTTAAAACCATTTCTGCCAATGGAAAAGTGTGACAATAGCTTAAATATTCATTTTTAAACATTTCACAATTTGGTTCAGGTACGTTGTAAGATATTATTCATATTCAAAGTAATGAGGTGAAGGGATGAGATGGAAATAGGAGCTCAGATGAAATAGGGAGCCCTTACCCTAGTTCTAAAACATTGCAGAAGAAAAAAAAATTCTATCTCTTCAGAAAAAAAAAGTTATGGTTATATTTTTTGTCAAAGTAGGCCATGAACAATTAGAGATAGAATCAAATTACGCGGTATATATTTGTTAATAATTTCTTAAAAGCAACTATATGCATTAAAAGAACGGTTTGGAAGCTACTGATTTATGTTCACGTTTTTATTGATTCGAGCCACTGTGTGCCGGGTGAATCAGCTAGTATTCAATAACAGGCTATGAGACCAAGAGACTTTTCATTCGAATCTATGTGTGGCAGGTTCAGGGTTTCGGACTTAGAAAATGGTACCGACGGGTTCGAGCTTACAACCGTCAATTGACTGATTTATTTTTTGAATTGTAGTTTTGTTCGATTTACATTTTCAATTAGTGTGAGTGTACATTTTTACCGAGAAGTCTTGAGTCTTGACCATTACATATTTAAAAGAAGTTTTGGATGTAACGATTGGAGAAGGCTAGTGTTTATTAAACATCGCTCGGCTCGCGGCGATGGCAAGAACAATTGAAGTTATTTATTTTACTTCGCGCTAGGCGGAAAATCCACGCCAGCGGCGCGCATGGTTTAATGTGTTTGATTTCATTGCGTTACTTTGCTTATGCGCTGTAAGCAATTTAAGTGTTGAAGCAAAGAGGATCGTCATTGGTACCAAGCATAATTTCGGTCATGTTGGTCCAACTCGTAAAATGTTTAAAGTTTATGATTTGTAAAAATGCTGATGCACCAAATCATAAGACTGAATGTGCTACAATGTATGGAAACGGAAACGTTTACAATGTATCTACATTGTGTCGAAATGAAATGTAGTATTGAGGTCGTTCTGACTATGTGGATTGGGATTAACGTGGAAAACGTGGTGGTTTCGTAATTTCGCCACATATGATTATGAAAACCGGTTCAGCCGTTTCTAAGAAATTAGAGTGATTAGATCACTTTTTTCGATACTCCCGGAATCTGGAACGAAGATCCGGTATACCCAAAATCAATGTGTTTGGTCATCAACTAATCAAACCTGCCCAATTCAAGAATTATACGGCTATTTGAATTTTCCGTGTCATACATAAAAAACGCCCTGAAATTTTTATACCTATCAGTCTGTAATTCCTGAACAAGACGTCGTATCTGGATATAATTTGGTAGGATTATATGAGTATGTAAAACCTTTCATTTGAACCTACGCTTGTGAAAAGTGGATGAGCGGTTTCTGAGAAAATAAATTGCACGTTTTCAGTTCATTTTGCACATTTTACCCCGTAACTCCCGAACCGGAAGTCGAATCCAGATGAAATTCAATAGCAACTTATGGGACTATAAGGCCATTAATTTTAATCTTAGTTGAAGAAAATCGGTTGGCGGTCTCTGAGAAAATCAAGTGCACTTTTAATTAATTTCTTGCACCGGAAGTCCGATCCGGGTTAAATTGAACAGCAACCTATGGGACCAAGAGACCATTAATTTGAAAATCGGTCCAGCCATCTTCGAGAAAATCGAGTGCACATTTTTGTAACACACACACACACACGTCGGTTTTCACAGTGATTGCATAACCTTTCTATACGAGAAAGACAAAAAACTTGAGAAAGACTACTTCTAGGAGAAAGATCACAAGCAAATAAACATATTCGTTTTTTATTTAATCTAAAAAATTAAAATTTAGAATATTTTAAGTATTTATCATAAAAAAGTACATAAAAAATACATTCGCCTTTTTTAAAATCAGTCTTGAGTCGAATTGCTCTCGCATTCATGCAAAAAAGGTCTACAATACTGAAGACGCGGATAAGGCTGCATTCAAATCGAAATATGTGAAGTCTGATGACTCTTTTCAGGAACTATATGCTATTTTGCTTTCCAATCTTGATACAAAGATACGTTCGCTCACCGACCTCCACCAGATGATCCATCGCTTCTCCTTACCAAATACTACGTAGCCAGGTTCCGATATTTCCTAGAAAAAGTGGTACTTAAACGAGGTACACGTACAATTTCCACATTAACTCTTCACAGTTCACGAACACAAAGGCTAGTTTGTAGGTTTCAACAGGGTCATGACATTCCATTGTTGTCATCGGGAATGCTGGAAGTAGTGAAATCTTCGAATTCTTCTGACCGTGATATTATCACACAATCTACAGTAACCAACAATCTTCATATTCAGTAAGGTTCAGTGTATTTACTTACAAGTATGCAATTGCGTAAGAATCTATGATATCTCTTAGCAGAGAAAATAACTCACTACACTGTTGTCGAGTTTTACCCATTTTGTTTATTTATTTTTTTCCACATCAGTGCACTATTGTAAACAACACACTATTGCAAATGGCAGTAGTTGTTTCTGCTAGCTCAATATTACGCCATGTGTCTGTGTCTGATATTTGACGGTGGTAATTTACTTTACGAATATATGGCTAATATGTTACATTGTCTACGTGTTTGGTTATTGTTGTTATTAGGGTTTTAAAACTCAAAGGGGGGGCATAAAAACCAAAAGAACGTAAAAAACGATTGCAGTTCATCATGTGGATATAATGGGTCGTGGTCGATTAAATACAAATATAAGTGTAGGACTTCATTTTGAATAGTAATAATAATTTGCGTTTATCATATATCAACAGAATCACTAAAATTCTACATTCCGAGAAAATCTATATGACAAGACGAATAGGTAATGTTTATTGACTTATACAAAACATTCTGTACTTTACCTAAGGTTGAGAAACGAACCTCAACCTCAGAAGTGTATTTATAATTATACTGTTTCAGTAAATTTATGATTCGCAATTATAAATGGTACACATAAAAATAACCGACTTTCTAAAAATCCAATCACATTTAGGCTACTTCAGGCCAGATAAAATAACCATTATTATCAAAGCTTCAATTTCCGTACTAGTCCGTCTAGCTAATTGGCTGAGACAGAAAAATATCGGAGAATTTTTCAACTGAAGTTGATATCACGTGTTTTCCGATGAATTCAATGGAGGAAATTGTGAAAAACTATGAGAAATAGAAGCTAATCTCTCCTGCGGTTCGCAAACAATCCTACCTTGACACTTCTACGATCGCAGTACTTCTTTATTATCCATTTGATTATCCTTTCTAAAAACGTCGACGACGTGTATGGACATGACTTACCTTGCATCTACTACCACTAATAATAACTATTTACACCGGATAATTTCCTCGCGAGGTACCGCCCTCCCCTCCGAAACGGTTCGATCTCCGCCCGGACTGGTTAACGTTGAAATTAACATTCGGCAGTGCTGCTACCCCGAGGCGACCACCACCTCCGGCAGATCCAGCACTGCCTGACGGAAGCCCACTGGTCGAGGGAAGATTCGGAGCCGAACGAATTTGGCGGCGCTTTGCATCGTCGTGAGAGCTGGCACCCAGTATCTCGTCATCGGTCGTATCCTCACCGTGGAACGAACCACTGAGATTGCCGTTGAGGATGTTGTTACTGGCGGTCGCGGTGGCACCGACCGGAGTACTCGTTCCGCCCGTCACCGGATCGATATCGTCGTCGGATACGAGCTCCTGTGTGTCCGTGTTACGTCCGAAGAAGCGCATTTTTCTGTGGTAATAAGAGTGGAAGTAGATCGAAACAGCTTGTTTAGTAGAGCGAAAACTTATTTTAGGCTACGCTCGTTCTCTTCACTCATGCACAACTATGCGTATTTGCAATGTATCTTCAGCATTTGAAGATGAATGATAATACATTTGAAATTTGAAGAAAATGTGTTCTGGAAAGTATTTTTTTCAAAAAATAAAAAACACGAACAATTTCATTCAACAAAATGGACATGAACATCAACATCTTCCTTCATTGTTCTCCGTACGATTTCAAGACAATTGTATGATTTGGCGAGACGGTTTTCGTCGAAATAACAGAATCAGTACCTACCTTACGAACCGATCCCAGGCACTGACGGGCAGACGTTCCTCACCGATCGGACTGTATGGTGATTCCCCTGCCCCTGTGCCACTGCCACCTCCCGGTTCGTCGGCATCTCGGCCAGCATGATTGGATGACATCTGCGACTGAACCACTCGATCGAACGGATTGAATCGTCGCTGTGGAGTACCCAACATCTGTCTGGGAGTGGTACTGGGTGCAGCGTTAACACTGCTATCATCTAGCAGCTCGTCGTCATCGGAAGTCATGTTTACCACGTGGGCGTCGTCCGTGTTCGGTGGTGCCCGTGCCACTCGATTGCTACGTCGTGGCGAGCTGACAACAGTTCCATTCTCCTGGGCCGGCGAGCCCGGTGCATCGGAATTGACCACCTGGTTGGCCTCGGTTGAGTTCAGCAATGGAGTGTGTTCATCGGCATCCGACGAAGACATACTGTCGCTGTTGGAGCGTACACGTGATGGTCGTTCACCGCGGGCAAGAACCTTCCGTTTGCAGATGGGACACACCCGGCGGTTCTTCGTCAGCCACGGGTCGATGCATTTCACGTGATAGGCTGAGAAAGGAAGTTGTGCTCAGTGTTACCGGAAAGCAAGGATTGGAGCAAATGGACAAACATACCATGATGACAGGGCAAAACCCGTAACCGTTCGTTATCGATGTAGTCATCCAGACAGATGGCACACGTCTCGTAATGCATTCCCTTCGCAAATTTGACGATGGGGATCTTCTTCAGCACACTGTTCGGCAACCGATGACGCAACATACGGCGACGTTCCCGTATGAGACGAATAATCATAAAGCAAATCTGTGCGACCGATAGTGACAGAGAGTTTTATTTTTACAGAATATTTATTCGTCTAATTCAATTCAACTTACCATTATAATGAAGCACATTCCAACCACGATGGCGAAGGGAATTATGAGATTGTTGTTGATGTTGAACGGAACGTCATCGGTGATGATCAGAGCGAAATTCAGGGGGTACATAAAGTTCTCGATGATGTACAAACCGTTGCTTTCGCCGATGAACACCGACGGGATGATAATGTCTTCCGCATGGTTGGCTGACATTCGCTCTGAAGGAATAGAAATTACGAAAGGAATCCCGCATTAGATATTGGGTATTGCAACATGTGGCATGTGCCCTAGTGTGGCTCTGATGTAATAAGTATAATCTAACCCGTTGGTCAATAAGTACCCTGTCTGACAGGCAGGTGGCGAGACTAATTAAATATTGTTGTAGAGTACCGGGGTAAAATGTACGAAAAGTATGGAAAAAAGTGCTCACGATTTTCTCTGAGACCGCATATATATAATGTTAATTCATTGTTAAAATGTATTAGGAGAAAAAAGCAGGTTTAAGGTATAACTTTTGAACACTTTCGCATGTTCGAATGATCTTCACCATTGTCAAATTAACCATAATTCCGTGTTTCGAAAGAACCAGTAGTCAAAAATACCATAGGCCCAGTTAAAACGATAAGTACAATTAAAAAATAAGATACTGGCCCTTATTACCGTTCTCACTTCCACTTTCACATTTACTTCTGTTACATGTCACTTCACTTGATTTTCCCTATTACCAGTATCACGCATAGTGAAGTGATCACTGTAGTGGAAAAAACTCATTTTTTTCAACGAAATGTTGGTGGCGTGATGTTCATAATGACATCAAGTTCATCCAAGTAATTACTTTTGTCTCTGAAGCGACTTCCATAATAAGGACCTACATTCACTTCACTTGATATCCACCGTGAAGTGATACCCATAATAAGGGTCACAGTCACTTCACTTGGTTTTCACCGGTAATAAGAACCACTATCATGGTTATGCTAAACATTCAAATTGTATTTCATATGATTTACAGTTCATATGATTTACAGTTCAATATTACTATTCTAGAGCCAAAACCATTCATAGTAAAAGTGATCTTGCATATTGTTAACAGTGAAATAGTTCTCAGATTGGTTAGGCCATCTGTACTTCCGAAACCGGAATCCGGGAATCGGTAAAATCGAGTTCGGTTCGAGAAATGTGAATGAGATCCATTTTTAGGTAAAGAATGTATCGAAAATAAGCTATCCATCCTCAAATTTTTCTTTCAAATTATGATAAAAAACAATATTTTATTCAAACTGAAAATTGATCCTTTTTGTACGAGGTTAAACTTGAGCATAATGAAAACCGGATGAAATTTAAGGTATTCCTTCATGAATATTTGAATTTTTGAACGAACGCTCTTCATCAAGTTCCGGACAAGTGTTGCATCGCATTTTTTGGACGCTTGAGCCCAATTTTTTTTAACTCCTGCATGTTCCCAGTTGCCTTACCAGTCATCTTGAAAACCCTCTTCACGATTGTCCAGTAACGTTCGATGGGTCGAAGCTGAGGGCAATTTGATGGATTGATATTTCCGCAAGCCAATTGAGAGTGATTTTGACATAGTGAGCCGACGCTAAATCCGGTCAAAACAGTGGAGGTGTACTATGCTTCTTATATAAAGGCAGCAATCTTTTCTGGAGACACTTAAATCGATAGATTTCTGCATTTATAGTTCCGGTAGTGTAAAAAATGGTTGACTTCAAACCACAGGAACATATTGCTTGCCATACCAGTACCTTTCGACCGAATTTCTCCACTTGAATCGACCTGTCCGCATCGCTTACATCCTCCCCAACGACGACAGTAAAGCATTGTGGAGCCTGCAAAAGACGCGAATACAACTTCCGGGCCCTTGTTGCTGCTCGCTTCTTCTGATCTACACTTTGCTTTGAGATTGTCTGCTTCTTGTAGGTCTTCGCTTCTTGATACGCTGGATCATTCCGACACTCGTTCCTACTTTTTTGGTCAAATCACGTCTTGATATTGATTTGTTCTTCATGATTAGCGATACCACTTTCTGGTCCAGCTTTGGGTTAGAAGAACCGGGTTTTCTGCCTTTTCCTGGTAGCTCATCCAAAGAATAGTGTTCCCCAAACTTATTAATGGTGGTTTTAACATTGGCATGATGAATTCCAAACCGCTTCGCCAATTTTCGCATAGTCAATATGTGTCCAGAATCTTAATTTTCACTTCCTTTGCAATACGCGACATTTTGAAAACGCAGAATTTCAACCGCACAAACAAGTAAACGAACAAAAGCTGACAGCCAAACGCACAGCATGCTATGATCTGAGCATAAAAAACCATCACAAATACATGCGTACAACACAAATGTATGTGGATAGCCTATTTTTGATACACTACTTATATGACTACAATCTCCGGTCGTTAATCGAAAACCGGGAACCAGAAAAACCGAAATTAGTTTGTTTGGCCGTCTACCGATTGGAGTAGTTTTGAGGCCAGTGTAGATTTTTTTTACGTGTTTTGTTTCGCCGCTTTAAGAGACGGTACAAAATTATGAAAACACTTTACTCTCTAATTCCTCTATGGTTGATTCAAATCTCACTATTTCGATTAAACAAATCAAACAAGTAAAATTTTGCGCTCGTGTTACTTTCGTAATATGCTTTGTGATTGGATTTTTATTATTACTTTAATCATTATAATTATACCAGCTGCAAAAATTTCCTATACATCACGAAGCATGGAAGTCCGACGCATGTCTTTTCAAAATAAACATGAATCTATTGTAACCAAAGCTAATAAAATTCATTTTCATTGACTCAAAATAGACGAAAATGACGAGAAATTACTGTCCCTCTCAGCTTCGCTTGCAAACTAAGAGAACGAAATCCATGTCCAGTCAATGACATAAACGGGAGAGTAGTTTCAAAATTGTGTTCTTTGTTTCATTTGCCCTTTCAGTCATTTGCAGTTTTAAGTGAAAATCCCATAGTGTGCAGTGTCGATATTCAACTGAAGCTGTGAGAATCGAAAATGACAGAAAAAGGTTTCACAATAACTTTTATTTGTTGGTGCTCGAATTTGCAGTAGTTTTGGTTTCCAAAGAGGTTCTGGGATGTAATTACTTCGATTTGCCATATTTTAATCACTATTTATAGCCAAGCGTCAAAGAATTTCAATACATCGATGAAAGAATGAGCAAAGAGTGACGTGTGCAATTATTCTCTGTCATTTTTTCAATGAGAAACGAAAATGCTTCGCCTTTCTTCGTTTGTTCTGGTGTCGGTCAATGTGACATGAATGAGACAGTGAAATATTGAAAATGAGGCTGTTGGATTAGATTCTTTCATTAAGAATGCGTGACAATTTTAAGCTATGATTGTGACGCATCCGAAAATCTGTTGCCACGTTTCCTGTAAAGTGACTATGATTTGTGTCAGTCTCAGCATCATTTGTGTTCGGTGCCGATGGACTCGCTTTTGTTTTCAACACCGAGCTTCGGTGTCGGTTTTAATTTTCTTTATCGCGTGTACGAAATCGAACACAGCAAACAACGTGCTTCGTTCGTAGAGGTGGTGTTGTGGTGTTTCCTATTCTGATTACAATTACAAGACATGAACGTACCGGTGTGCTTTATAAGACGGTTAGGAATTTTCGACTCTCATCAACTTGTAATTTCGAAACTGGATGTCGGATCGGGACGAATTCAGGAATTCCGTGTGGAATCATAAAACCTTCATTTGAAACTATTTTGCGATAATAGGTAAAGCCATCGTTGAGCAAAGTGAGTTCGGTTTTAGAATTAGTGAACAATGTTTGCCAGTGCTTCCGGAACCGGAACAAAACCTATCGATTGGAAATGAATTGAGCCCAGTTTTAAAATATATTTCAATGTTTTGCGCTCTGTATAAATCTGTTCAATTCCGGAGCCGAAAGTCGGATCTAGATTATTTTTTAGTTTTTTTGCGACTATAGGACCTTCCATTTGAACCTCCTAAGTTTGTCATCATCGGTCATCGGTCATCATCTCTGAAAAAGTGAGGAAATAGGAAAAAGTGAGAAATTGAGGAATTTGAAATGGGAACCTTCACACTAATCACCCTGTAATTCCGGAACCAAAAATTGGATCAGAATAAAAAATCAAAAATATTTTATGGCATCGTTTGAATCGGTTCATCCATCTTCGAGAAAAGTGAGATACATTACCTTTATTTTTTAACACGCATTACTCTGTATTTTCGTAACCAGTAGATAGATCCAAACGAAAATCAGGAAATTGTTATGGAATCTTAACCAGGATGGCAAGTGAATTGCCGATTTCAATTTAAAAATTTAAAGTCACATCTCAAAAAACAAATTTCACTCAGGAGTGCAGGGCAGTCTATTTCGTTGTTCAATATGGTGACGATCAACAGAGCACGCGATAAATAACGTCGAACGCCAAGAGTGTTGAGTCCAATCGACACACGGCTTTCGTAGCTAGGCAGCTCGTAAGAGCAATTCCAAGCAAGCAGTCAAACAGCAAATCGAACGAATCTGCGCTGTACTGATTCTATTCAGTGAGCGCCGTTCAAGTAATATAGGTTCCATATTGTGGAACAGTACTCGAGCGTTGCACGAATGAGAGAACAAGGCAGTAGTTGTATCTTATATGAACTTTTTTGCGTGTGAACCTGATAATTGAGCATTTGTGAAGGTTCAAAGCCATTCGATTTATCTTACACCACTTTGAAAAAGATTCAAGTTGATGTTGAAGGAAAACGGCATCCTCCTTGCTTTAAACTATTAGGAATAGCTTGAGATCATCAGCGAAAAATAAGAGTAGACATTTAAATAAAAGATTCACATGGTTGAAGTACAGGAGGAAGATCAGAGGTCGAAGACCTTGCCTTGTGGAATCCCAGATGGAGCGATGAACTCTTTGAATATAGCCATTTATCTTGATTGCTAATCGTTAATTATTGATTATATGAACGAAACTAACGCAGCATGTTTGAACCAAAGCCCAATCTGTCCAAACTAGCGACTGTAATGGCGTGGTTAATTTAGTCGAAGGCAGTGGAAAGGTCTCTGTAGATAACGTCAGTTTGCAACCCACAGGAAATAGCATCCGACACAAGCGTCGTGAAGGACAAGAGATTGTTAGTCACTTGCTCGCACTGATGAGCAAATGAATCAAATGAAATTTTCAAAAACCCATAGGATATCTGTTTTACTTAATGGGGTTCTGAATGTTTAACATCTCTCGTGAATAACCAGTGCAATGGAAACCAATTTTATTTCCAAATAACCCAACTAGTTTATCTTTGCCTTCGGCATCATAGAGCTAAGGCAGTGTGTCCCATTAAAAATATCTTGGAATGGAAAAAACTAGTTTATCTTCTATGAGAAATCCTTTTACAATTGGTTTGGATCCAGCAGATTAATGTAACATTTGTAGTGAATGGATTACTCAAACAGACTTTGATTCAGATCATATACCACTAATTTTGTGAATTATTATCTGTTGAAATCAATATTGTCTCAAGATGACTGTGAGGTTTAGTATTAATTATTATTCCTTGTGAAGTAACTTTTATCCCATATAATATATGTCTGATATTTGCACTTATTATTACGCGTTTACATTATAGCCAGTTCGCTTGCGTGGACCCCTCTTGCTTGTATGAGCGAATCTATCTCATACAAGCAAGAGGGGTCCACGCAAGCGAACTGGCTCAAATGTAAACGCGTAATAATAAGTGCAAATATCAGACATATATTTGATGGGATAAAAGTTACTTCACAAGGAATAATAATTAATACTAAACCTCAAAATGACATTACTGAGACAAATTATGAAGAAACTAGGGTAATCATTAGTAAAGTTAAAGATAAGCTCTGATGCTTTCGGATTAATTTAAAACTACATTTAAGCCCTTAAAAAATCGTTAGATTAGACAAGGGGTGTTGGTCCAATTTCCAATGGATTGTTCAACATAGAACATGTATGGGAGAATAAGTTGTTCCAACATTTTTGCTGAACTTCTCGCTCCAACGCAAACTTTTCATTTGTTGAAAACTGTTATTATAATTTGAGCTAGTAATATTTTTCCCGGTTTTGCACTAACAACTTTTTCCCGTTTTTCTCGATTTTCCTGGTTACTTGCCACCCTGCTTAACACTATTCAGAGTAACGTAAGTTTGAGAAAATCAATGCAGTATTCTTTGAAAAAGGCATATAACTCAGAAATCGGAAGTGGGATCCAGAAGATATTAAGGAACTATGAATGAGACCATGAGACCTTTCATTTAAACCTAAGTTCGTGAAAATCGGTTTACCCATCTCCGAGACCCGAATGACCAAGTAGTTAAAAGGTCCTAAATAAAACAAAAAACATCTCCGAGAAATCTGAGCGACATTATTTTCACTTGGTGCACATAATCCTGTAATTCCGGAACCGGAAGTTGGATTCAAATGAAATTCAGGAACTTTGTATGCGATCAAAAGACCATTTATTTGAGTCAGTTTTTGAAAATCGGTTCAGACATCTCCGCTGAATAGAATGGTATATGATATTCAGCCCTCCGAGTCCCGGACCGGGGCCGCCAGTTCGAAAGTAGGTTTGTACAGTGATTGCATAGCCTTTCTATACGAGAAAGGCAAACAGAGTTCTGGTAACTGAAAGTAGGCAAAGAGAAACTCCTATAATTGTAGCCTTTTATCACATACAAGTCCTCTTGGCTGATCCTATCCGGAGAAAGATAATAGGTGCTATCAACCTCCTATTGCCCTCAGTCTCTTATTCGAGCTTTAGCAGAAAAATAGCAAAAAGTAGTGGATAACAATACTTTGAAAAACTGTTCCAAAAACTAAACGATACGAAATAATTCCAACAGGTGATAATGGCGAAAACTACATTTCTTGTAGTTATCTCTAAACACAATTTGAGAAATCCACTGAGACTTGGCCAAAATCTATCTGAAGCTAAATGTCCGGCTACCAATCTCTATACTAGACACCGAAATTTTCAAACATCAAACAATTAACTTACCGAGATCATTACTACCAACGTTGTGAACAATCACGGCGGCAAATCCCGCATTCTGTGCATTGCGAATTTTGTCCTCAAATGAGCAATTGTATCTGAAAGCAAAAACCACGTCAGAAGATCGGTTGTGAATCCACCAATGCGTACGCGATTGATTATCTGGGAATACCTTTGTATGATGACCGCGAAGCGCGTCGGTCCCCCGTAGCCAATTATCGACGTAATGTTGTCCGGTGGTCCGACCAGAGTTGAGCATCCATCGATCGGATCCGCCGGGACGGCTCGTACTTTGAGACCACTCTCCGGAATGTCTTCGCCGAATGTAGCTGGAAAATCCCGAAACTCTTCCAACAGCTAAGGCGGTGTAGAGAAACGTTAAGCATATATATATTTCGTTGTCAAACACCACCAAACCGAGCTTACCTGATCATTCTGGTACACCAGGATGTCTGCGTCGGCGCTTCTCAGCAGGAATACCGATGACAGCAGAACCAGTAGATAATAGTTTGTGAGTAAACTACGCACTAACAGCCAACTACTCAGCATCGAAAGTACCGTCATATTGCAATGTGATGGATAATGATAATGGATGCTCTTTCAAAACGAAACTTTGTTTGCACTATTATTGGGCCGTACGAATGCACTTACACTAACACTTCAAATGCATTAAACCTTCACCGTTCGTAGAATTTAATTCAAGTTCAATCATTCACGATTTTAGCGTCCGATGTCATCTTGCCTTCCACTTCGGCACTGATTATCTGTGCTAATTGGTTGAAAATAAAGCTCTGTAGCGCTAATGGTATCAACTGAATGTAGACGGCGGCTGCTATCCTGATATCGTTCACGTTTCACTATCGTAGCTCCGTTTCGTTGGGGTCTGAAAAATCAGAAAATGGAAAGTATTAGACATATTGAATTATTTGTTTACTGTTGACATGTTCGAAAGCGACCATGAGAAGAAGCACAACCCTTGGTTGTCACTGGAAGCATAGAATAACTGATAAGGTAAACGCTTGTTTAGACTGTTTGTCCGTATGCAAATATTTATTGGTTTGATTACGACGAGGCCGGACGGTTTTCTGAAACTCGGCATTGAATTGTGCGGTGCTTTGAATTTTTCTATCTTTGGCGAATGACAATTATGCGCCATCAGGCACTGATTTTGCGCTGAAGTGATTATGTATTATTAGCTCGTGTGCATTTCATACAATTTCCTTGGTTTGGAAAATGTTAAATCAGGGTTGTTACAAAAAATTTCAAAATTAAAACGCGCGAAATCCGCGCGAAGTCGAAAACTAAAACGTGCGATATTCGAGCGAAAAAGTCCTTAGTAAAAGAGCAAGACGCTTTGCAAGCGTATGAGTAATGTCAACAATATGTGCGTAAAACCAATTCCGGCGCTTCTCTTCCTGATTTTAATCGATAAATCTTTCATATGATTGAAAAAAAAAACAATCAGTTCATTCTGCTTAAAATTGCAATTCGAAAAAAGTGTCTTAGTCTAGTAAAACTATTCGGTTTTTCTTAAAACTGCTCGAGAAAAATTATTTCAGTTTCAGCCTACTTCCACTGACACATTTGATTAGCAACAAGCACATGCAGAAATTATTGCGATATAAAGATTCCCGTAGCTTCTATAAGTAAACCCGTTAAATAGGAACCTATAAATTACCATGCGAAAGGCAATGGAAATGGAATGTTGTAAAACTATTTATTTTTCCGGAAAACTGCTTTGTACAGAAAAATATTTAGTTTTGCTTATTTTGTGTAGCGCAATCTAATACAAATGCATTGAAGCAATGTTGCTAACTTTTTTATTAGAGAATTTAAATCTACATTCATAAAATGTTACATCAAACGTTGGTCAAAAATTGTTCAAAACTGATATTTCATACAAAATGTCAGGCTTAACATTCATTCGAGAATAACTAATTGTCAAAAAAGATTGTTTGTAACTCAATCCTGCAAGTCACTTTGATAAACTCGTTGCACTGCATATATGAATACATAGATCTATGACATACGTAGCAAATAAAATGTACGTAATACACAACCTACCAACACAAGTTAACTTGGTTTACTCTTGATCCTTAATTAATAATCTCTGATGTACGGAAAATGTTACAGTAAAAATAAAAATGCCTAAAACTGTGATTTTGAATGAAGTTAAACAGATTTCACCGAAGATATTTTTTTTTGTTTCGACATCTTTTTGCTCGGCAAACATTTCCTTTTTGGTAAGAATAATTTTAAGGTAGACCCAGGATGATCTGATTCACTCTTTTCAATTTCAGTTTCAATCTTTTGCATCAATAGATCAAAATCATCCAAATGATACATTTCCTTGAATCTAGTGCTTCTATAGTAACTAAATCTAATGAGACTTTTTTATGTTACTAGAAACGATTTCTTGATAACATTACGTGATAAATGAAAGTCGAAAGAATTGAAACATTTGTCAAATATGAATCCGAAGAAAACAATAGGAACTTACGACGTCGAATGTCAAATTGTAACAATTGCAAACTCTATGTGCTCTTTAAACATTAACTTGGTTTCCAGAACACCCAAGTGCTTAACACATGATGCGCGTTCGAGAACAATTTGTGGAATATTATAGTCGAACTTGAATACAGACTTTTTGCTACTAAAAGAGATGACGAAGCATTGAAACCATTTTGAAATATGAAAGTCATCGGCGAACGATAGTTTCATGCACTTGATCGAAAAATTTAGATAAAAATGAACGGTCCAAGGTGACTTCCTTGACGTACTCCAGATGTAACAGCACATGGTGAGGTTGTACAGGCTCCTATTTTCACTATCATTCCATTACCAGTTAGATATGATCGAAGCCAATTAAAAAATGATCCGTTTAATCCCAGTCTACTTAACTTGGAGATCGTTATGTGACGTGGAAGTTGAAAGCTTTGGCATGGATCCAAGCTGAGTCTCTGTAGTACGGTAGTTAGATACTATACCCTTGTTCACAGAGGATTGCTTCCATATCTCAGGAAAAAATCCATAACGCAAAGAACAATTGAAAAGGTTGGATAGTGGAACCAACAAACTATTAGAACACTTTCTTATCACCACGGATGAAATCCCAAAATTTCTTCGTTTCTTTTATTGTCAGACTTCGCTTCGTAAGCATGTCGTGTAAATTTTGCTGTATTATCACTGAGACGATATCTTCCATCTGACATCAATATCCTTGAAAGCAAAATGTTGAAATAGCAACTTGTATCACTCGAGATCGAAAAGCATAAAATCGAAATTTTGTCCACTGAAGAAAACATTTGCTAGAGCCGCCCTTCTAGTAAATTTTGGTTTTATCAAGGTGAAAATTCACCAATTCAGCCAGCTCGACCAATTGCTGAAACGTTCGTCCTTCTTTAATTTTTTTAAGGTTTCATAAAACTCACAAGCCTTAAACATATGAAAAGAATTTTTTTTATTCGAACAAATGATTCACAAATGTGGAATGATGTTTTGAGAAATTCGCGCGAAATCCGCGCCATAGCATCAAAATCTTAGGAGAAACCGCGCTAAATCCGCGAAAATCGCGAAATCCGCGCGACCGTAACAACCCTGTAAATGTTCAAAAACTTCAGTTGACCATTTTTTGTCTGTAAATTGTTTGGAATTGTTGCCAGATGGGTATCGTAGCCAAAGAAGTTACATTAGTCAAGTTTAATAGATTTCACCTACTAAGGCAAAACAATGCGTATAATCACTACACAGATCAAGATTGGTTTCCAACATCCGAAATTAAATTCGGGTCGATTTTAGGGAGATAGCTGGATCGCTACGTAACCGACAAACAGAACTTATCTCTATAGGCTCAATTTTCTCGCAGATGAATGAACCGATTCACTCTTCCGGTTCCAGAGAAATAATCCTAGAAGTGACGTAACGGACAATCTGCACTTATTTTCTTTCTTTCCTCGGTGATAGCATCGATCAGTTCGATTTTGAGAATCTTAGACTCGTTTGAAAGCTACTTTTGGATTGTGGATCAAGTTTGAAGGAAGAATGGATGACACTTTCGGCTTCTGGGATCCTATTGTAGAAATGACGTTATCAACAAGTCGCCACATTAATATTCGCTCAATTAATTAATTCACTCGGAGATGGCTGAACGATCACTAAGGAGAAATTCGGTGCACAAAACAGTTCATGCTCGCATCTCAACCGACACAGTCGAAAATTGCTTACGGTCAAGACAACAGAAAACAAAGACAATACAGTGTAGTGAACAATAGAGTGTACGAAATGGGCAAATGCGTTTTAACAAAGCCTGGAACTTGGCCAAATTCAATTTGTATTGAAACCAAGCGCTACAAAGTTAGACCAGCAGCAACCGAAATCGAAATCTTGCTTAAGGAACGAATGCATCCAGACGTTAATGATGTAAGCGAGATTCAATTCAACAAGGCGTCTAACTGTGTGTACATTATGTTCAAGGCCAGTGATAATTTCTTTCGCGAAAATATGTCGCAGTACGGAGAAATTCATTTCTTCGAAAGGGAAGTATGCCGGATTTTTTCCGCGGTATCTGGAAACGTGCGAGTGGTACGTATGCAACTACGTAAAGCAACTTCATCTTACTTCATCTGTGATCAAGGCAGGATACATCCGTGTAAAACGCTGATTACGTATGAAAATCAGATGGTTGCATGTCAGTTAAGTGAACAACCTGCACACTACGGCAAACCTTGCACTAAAACTAGGAAAATGACATCTTTCAACCGGAGGACAACCGTTCAATTACAGTAACTAGTGAAGTCAGGGCTGAAATTATTCATCTTGAATCGAGTTGCTCGAAACGATTATTTTTGAAGTCGATTCGATTGAACTGTGTCATTACGTATCGCTTTCGACCACGTGATCGAGATCCTAACAATGTGGTACTAGATTTCGACTGATGAGCCCATATACATTGCAATTTCATGATTGCAATGTATATGGGTTCGTTTAAGATTAAAACTATGAATTATTGTTTGGTTATTTTCGATTATATTTATTCGGTTCATGTACTGGAAAGATGAAAAATGTTTGTAATACTGCGGTTGTAAGTTGCCACGAAATAAACACGAACACTTTTCTGAAATTTAAATCAAGAAGCCGATTCATTTTGACTCCATTTGAAAAAGTAAAGAATTTGTTCAAGTGTGTGCTTGTACACAATTTATAGATGAACTTTGGAAAATAATCAGGCATACAACTTTGCTTCAGCCGTTTTTTTCCAAAATTAAAAGCTTCATTGCGAAAAAATGTTTACAGATGTATTATTCAAAGTATTGTCCGTCGCTAGCGACAACTTTCTCCCATCTTTCCGGCAATTTTCGGATCCCGGTTCGAAAAAAGGAGTCCTCTTTTGACGCTATCCATGAAGCAATCCATTTTTCCAACTCTTCGAAGGATTGAAAATGTTGATCTTCCAGGCCGTATGCCATCGAACGGAATATGTGGAAGTCGGAAGGGGCGGCATCTGGGGAATACGGCGGGTGAGGCAAGACTTCCCATTTCAGCGTTTCCAGGTACTTTTTGACCACTTTTGCGACGTGAGGCCGAGCATTGTCGTGTTGAAGGATGACTTTGTCATGTCGCTCTTGATATTGTGGCCGCTTTACTTTTAGCGCGCGACTAAGGCGCATCAGTTGCGTTCGGTAGCGATCTCCTGTGATGGTTTCACCCGGTTTTAAGAGCTCGTAGTAAATCACACCGAGCTGATCCCACCAAATTAAAGGTTTTTTCTCTTCTACCACCACGTTTGTCTTCGACATCGCAATCGACATTGAAACCACTCCCGACACGTTCTTTTACTCAGAGCAGCATCACCGTAAGTTTCCGAGAGCGTTCGATGCGCTTCAGCTGCATTTTTTTTCGAATTGTAACAGAAAAGTCAAACTTCCCGCAAATGGCGAGAATTGGGCACATAAACAGACATTTTCGAGGGTGAATAATACGAAAACAAGAACAACTGTCACTGAAACGGCGCACACACTCACTTTAAAGGCATTATCATTTATGTATTTTGAACACCTGATATAATAAAAAAATTCTGTATTTTTCATGTATTGTTGCAAGTCTAATACAATTTACGTCATCTATATGTGTAGTTTTAATCAAAGGCTTTTAGGTTCTGCAGCTTTCATTGTAATATTTTTCATATTTAGATATGGAGTGTATCGAAAATAAGCTATCCACAAATTTTTCTTTCAAATTGTAATAGAAAACGATATTTTATTCAAACCAAAAATTGATCTTTCATTGTACGAGGTTAAACTTGAGCATAATGAAAACCGGATGAAATTTAAGTTATTCCTTTACGAATATTCGAACTTTTGATCGAATGCTCTTCATCAAGTTCCGGACATGTGTTGCATCGCATTTTTTGGACGCTTGAGCCCAATTTTTTTGAAATCCTGCATGTTCCCAGCTGCCTTACCAGTCTTCTTGAAGACCCTGTTCACGATTGCCCAGTAACGTTCGATGGGTCGAAGCTGAGGGCAATTTGGTGGATTGATATTTTTCTCAACGAAATTTTTACCCTTTTCCGCAAGCTAATTGAGAGTGGTTTTGGCATAGTGAGCCGACACTAAATCCGGCCAAAACAGTGGAGGTGTACTATGCTTCTTATATAAAGGCAGCAATCTCTTCTGGAGTCACTCAGATCGATAGATTTCTGCATTTACAGTTCCGGTAGTGTAAATCATGGTTGACTTCAAACCACAGGAACATATTGCTTGCCATACCAGTACCTTTCGACCGAATTTCTCCCCAACGACGACTGTAAAGTATTGTGGACCTGGAAGGATTTTTGAGTCCTCCCAGGCCCATGTTGCTGCTTGCTTCTTCTGTTCTACACATTGTTTCGAGATTTTCTGCTTCTTTTAGGTCTTCAAGTGATTTCGCCTCTTGATACGCTGGATCATTCCGACACTCGTTCCTGCTTGTTTGGCCAAATCACGTATTAACATGGATTTGTTCTTCATGATTAGAGATACCACTTTCTGGTCCAGTTTCGGGTTGGAAGAACCGAGTTTTCTGCCTTTTCCTGGTAGCTCATCCAAAGAATGGAGTTCCCCAAACTTATTAATGATGGTTTTAACACTGGCATGATGAATTCCAAACCGTTTCGCCAATTTTTGCATAGTAATACCCTTCTCACTTAGTCATGTGTCCAGAACCTTAATTTTCATTTCCCTTCAATACGCGACATTTTGAAAACGCAGAATTTCAACCGCACAAACAAGTAAACAAACGAAAGCTGACAGCCAAACGCACAGCATGCTGTGGTCTAAGCATAAAAAACCATCACAAATACATGCGTACAACACAAATGTATGTAAATAGCTTATTTTCCATACACTCCTTATTGCTTTAGCTTAAAGATGTCAGGAGCAACCCATTCTTTGTAGTGTTCATAATCAATTTAGGTACTATTGAAGAGTCAAATACACGCTAATAGCACGAGATTGTGATGCTTTTGACATATTCGATATACTTTAAAGGTGTTTGGACATGAACCGCTAAGCAAACACATGGTCCGAAAAGTACCAGGTCTAACACATAGATGGGGCTGGTTTTATTGCAGTAAGCTTTTTGCCTTTCTCTATAGAAAGGTATTAGAATTGCTGGAAAACCCGACTTTCGAACGGAGCCTCGGAGACCCATAGTGTTATATACCATTCGATTCAGTTCGACGAGATAGGAAAATGTGTGTGTGTATGTGTGTGCACTTTTCGAAGATATTTGAACGCGCTCAATTTTCTCAGAGATGGCTGAACAGATTTTAACTAACTTGGGCTCGTTTGAAAGCAACTGTCGGGCCATTGATCAAGTTCAAAGATCAAATGGCTGTGACGTTTGGTTCCAGAGATATGATGATATAAGTGACGTAACCGACAAAACACGTTTTTTTTTTTTTTTTTGTTTCAATTATAGAGGCTTTAACATCTTAGGTCATTCGCCTCTTCGGACCAGAAAATCTTTCTGACCCTATGTGCGGGGTTGGGAATCGAACCCAGGCGGGCTGCGTGAAAGGCATCGACTATCCCATCACGCTATACCCGTCCCCCACAAAACACGTTGATTTTTACCGCTCTTATATGTAAGGTTGCCAATATTTTGGGATCACCTCTAATTTCGTAAAGCGGTAGTGCTCAAAAGTTTAAGCACCTCGAAAAATGTCCTCATGCAAAATTTGAGCTAAATCGGACATGCGTAAGGGGTGATGTCCGGCGGTTAGGGTTTGAAAATTTTCGATCTTGAAAAAGCAATATAGGGGGGAGTACATGAAATTTCCAAAATCGAAAATTTTTTTTAAAGCCGAAACTCGTAAAACTGCATGAAACGTGGAGATTTAGTGTCATCTCAAAAATTTTTGTTTTGAAAAAATCAACTTTCTGGGACTATATTTTGATATTTTTTCTACGTCCTAAAAAGTCGATTGTTCCAAAAAAAATTTTTTTCGAGATGACACTAAATCTCGACGTTTCATGCAATTCTAAGCCTTTTGGAATCATTTTTTTTTCGATTTCGGAAATTTCATGTAACACGTCGACATGTGACAATGGATGAAGCATGGATTCTTCACTTCACTCCGGAATCAAAACGATCGTCATCTTTTTTTATGATTGCAGCGCGTTTGAGCGACCAAGAAGTTTGCTTTTTACCCCATCTAGTATTACAAAATAGAAAATTTACCTTCTGGCAACTCAGAAAGCAACCTATTTGAACAGAGCTTCCATATATGATAAACTTCGCACGACCGTAGTTTTAATTTCCAGTCTCGTCCTGGAACAACATTTCACACAGTATACCAAACTAGTTAAACATTATGTGCTTCAAGTTCAGTGTGTTTTGAGTGATTAAACTCGGATGAAAGAAAACTACGAGTTCGATTCCTGCCTTTTTGGATTTTTTTCTCAAATTTTCGTTTCCGCTGTTTCATATGTTTGTTTTCTGTTTCTACTTAAGCTAAAGTACACGACGACTGAAACCAAAATTAACGTGAAGTTACTGGAAATCCCGTTCACACGGTTAAAGAAAAATGAAATCTGAATTTCAATTGCTGAAAGAGACTGAATAATATGTTAGTGCTCTTGATTTAATGGGTTTTTTTTTTAATTAACTGCCATTTTTTGCGAAATCCTAGCAAATAGAAAATAATCGAACATAAAAGAAACTCTAACATGAATAGGAGATAATTACTGCCAATTTCCATCCTTCATCACGTTTGACTCATCCCTGTATCTACGCAGCATGTAACTCAAACGAAACACACTTTGACGAACTGATTCATTCTCTGATTAGGTCCGACCAATGATCCTAACCGATGTGTTGGCTAGGCAGCTGAAATTCTAAGCCCAACCAAAAACAAAATAGTCTCTTTTACTGTTATTATTATCTGTTGCTATCATAGTACAGCCCAGCCTTGAAGTAGTGTAGTGCTCTCTTCAGGAGTATGCATGGAACCCGCAGCTCGATTGGCGCCCCTCCCCGCCTCTCGTGCTACTTCTTCTGGCGACGATGAACGCCATTGCTCTAATGGGTAGCAAATATTGATTGTTGTGCTGCTTCCTGACTGGAAGTGATGCGATGCTGTGGGTGCCTGGGCAATGCGGTGCCAGAATTGAGTAGTAACTGTTCCGTTTTTTTTTCTTCTTCTTGTGCCTGCACATTTCTAACACCTCAAACTATGCCCATCTCGTCATTGATTATGTGCGGATACCCGCGTGTGCTCACAGCAGGAGGTGAATGTATTATTCGTGTCAATTACTTGTTGGTCACTGAGTGCGACCAAGTGCCCTTCAGGCTACGTGATCCAGGATACATTCGTGTTACACATTACCGGGACGATATTTTGACTTTGGAAATCGAATTTGTGCGAATTTCTTTGTTTGTCAATGTATAAACAGCATTTCTGTTTTTAATAAGCTTCCTCTAACCGAATATTCATTTTCTACTCAAGCAATTCTTTATAAGACTCGTTTCAACGATAGTGTTGCTATTTTGATTCTGAGTTACACAAATTTCACCACCTAATTACCTAATCGTTGATAATAAAGTGGTAACAAAGAATTAGATAAGAGAACCATTCGGGTGGTGTTCGACAACAAAATCGTATGGCAGGTAGTTGAGGTAATCCAGCTTATCGCTTATTTTGAAGATAGGGTGATGTGAAAGGAGAACGCGGAAACTCAACAAAAAAAAGCATTGTTTCAGTCAGTTGTGCTTACCATTGTTCAAACTTCAAACTCGGCAGGCGACAGGCAGCAATTTCTTCCCGGGCAGAATTCCGATTCTAGAAACGAGCAACATGAGTCATGATGTTAATTTTCAAGTTGCTCCAAGAATAACAGTTCCGATATCATGAACTATGTTGACAAATTTGACAAAAAATTCAAGCTGTATTTAAAAAAAATTGCAAAATGTATATCCGGGTATCTATCAAGCATAGCTGCACGGATTTACACAATTCTTTTTTTTTGTGTTATCCGTCTCAACTTTCCCTATAATATAGCATATAAATAATTAAGTAAATCCATCGGGAAAGTGGAGATAATCTGGGAAATTGTTCTGCATGGAATTAGATATTTTCCACTCAATGTATGCTTGATCTTCGATAATTGTGTGGCGCGTGTCGAGTTGTGCAATGCTTGCCAACTGAAGAGTAAAATATGAATAGTCGCGCAACGAGCTGTGTTGTGTGGCTATTTTACTGAGGCTACTTGATCCATGCGCTCCACTATTTTGAACCACATGCTTGAGTATGGATACCACATGAACAGCATACATGTTTCCTAAATCATTTGAAGTCAAGTCAAGTTATAGAAAAGTCCTTTATGGGTACCGCAATTTATATACAAAATTTTAAGTTATATTAGAATGGATTTGAACGAGGACAGGTTCTTCAATAATTCATAGTTTTCAGAAAAATTTCAGAAAAGTTTATCTCAAACTTTCAGAGTTGACCTATGGATGCGGTTGTCACTGTAGCCATGCGTTAAACTGCTATTTATAATACAAAAGGATTGAGGTGTATAAGTGGCAAAATCGAATTATTACTGTAATCTCAACTCTCAAATCTGCCTAACTTTAAACGTAATAGAAATTCCCGTTGAATTGAATAATTACTTAGAAATCAAATTCTTGTGTTGGTCTAGTTCGGAATTGGTATTTGTGTTGTAATTATTACACCTTAGTGAAAATATAATGACGTAACAGTGAAGTGGAGTGAAATTCCCAAACACAAAGATTGATTTAAACTGACCCCAAAAATAACACATGGATCAATAAGTCCCGAGAAACAACATTTTTTTTGCAAAATTTTTTTTTATTCATCAACATAATCACCTTTTAGGGTGATACAATGGTTCCAACGTTTTTCCAATTTTTCAATACCATGTTTATAAAAAAATTTATCTTTCGTTTCAAAATAAGCTTCAGTTTTAGCGATGACCTCCTCATTTGAGCCAAATCTTTTTCCCTGGAGCATTTTTTTAAGATCAGCAAAGAGCCAGTAGTCACTGGGGGCTGAATCTGGCGAGTATGGGGGGTGGGGAAGAAGATCAAAGCCCAATTCGTTCAATTTCGCCATTGTTTTCATTGCTTTGTTCATTGCTGTTTTTGTTCCATCGAAAGCAATCGCGGCACCCACTTGGAAAAAACCTTTCTCATGCTCAATTTTTCATGAAGGATAGTAAATACACTTCCATATGATATCTGTGTCATCTCAGCAATCTCACGGAGCTTCACTTTACGATCTTTCATTATAATTTTTGTCACTTCACTCACATTTTCCGGTGTAACGGCTTCCACAGGTCTACCCGAGCGTTCCGCGTCATTTGTGTCGGTACGACCACGTTTAAACTCGGCGAACCACCGACAAATCGTTGCTTTTGATGGACAAGAGTCCGGATAACATTTTTCAATCCATTGTTTCGCTTGCACGGTGTTTTTACCCATTAAAAAACCAATGTTTTATCAAAACACGAAACTCGGTTTTTTCCATTTTTTAAACAAACTACAAAACGACTTTACTCCAACCTCGATAACTCAGCTGTTTCTGGTCGGATCGACTTAAAATTTTGACCCGTTTCAAGCAAAGGTTAGTACTCTAGAAAGACGTGGTTACTGGTTTACTACGAGCGCCATCTCTGCTTTAGTCTCGGGACTTATTGATCCATGTGTTAGCATGATGGATTTTTGCAAAATTATGCACGTTTCAACAAACCGTTCAGAACTTGATAGTTCTTGAATCTAAACGTGTGACATTCGGTTAAGCATTTCATGAGATGTCGAAGATTAGAGTTTTTGGTTATTATTTACGGTACTTCCAGAACCGGTATCAGGGACCAGCAAACCCCAAAACAATTCGTATGGTCATGAAATAACATGAAAAAAAATAGGAATATTTTAAAGCCCAACATAGAAGAATTTTTGGAGTCGTAATCTTCTATGACGGTTTGAATTTTAAAAACTCATCACCCTGTAATTCTAGAATCGGAAGTTGGATAAAATTCATCGATTTTGTATGGGACCAGAAGTCTTTTAACTTGAATTTTTGTTTAAGAAATTCATTTTGGCATTCTTTGAGAAAACGGTTGATCTATTTCCGATAGTTACGGACCCGGAATTCGGAAATCGGTGCAGTCGAAGTCAGTTAAATTCACCTAAAGGATTGTAAACCATTTCATTTGAGTAGCTATCTTTAAAAACCAAAGTGCATTTAAAATAAATTTTTTGGGTGCCTTCCGAGAGTAAAACTGAAATTAGTTTATTAAATCATCAACTATCAAAATCTGCACACCCGATAATTTATATGAAATTGACATTTTTACACTACTCACTTGAACGTATCTTCTGAACCGGAAGTCGGATCTGATTGAAAAAACCTGTTTTAATCCACCTAGTGGTGTAATGATGCCTTTCTCGTATCAATCATACTATCATATAAGGAGTGTATCGAAAAGTAGTTAGCAACATTGATTATTGAATAAAAAAGCGAAAAAAAATCATATTTTGACATCAGTTTTCGATATATTGTAGAAAAATAACATTTTTATGCATTTCACTGATTATATTGAAGAAAATCCTAGTTTCTGTGAAACGCTCGCACTTTGGACTTGACATTCTTCATTAATTTCTGCACAGTTACTTTTGTGACTTTCGTGGTGGCAGCTGTCCAGTTTTTTCAACTCCTGCATGTTTTGGGACACTGTACCTTCCTTCTGAAAGTGCCGCTTGACAATTTCCCAATAGCTTTCAATTGGACGAAGATCCGGGCAGTTCGGTGGGTTGATGTCCTTTTCCACGAATTGTACATTATTTTTTGACAACCACTGTAGAACGGAGTTGGCGTAGTGGACTGAAGCCAAATCCGGCCAGAAGAGATGAGGAGCCTTATGCTTTCTGTACAGTGGCAGCATTATCTTCTTCAAACATTCTTCCTCGTACAACTTGGCGTTAATTGTGCCCTTCGTGAAGAAAATCGACGACCGCAAACCACAGGTACAAATTGCTTGCCAGACCAACACCTTCTGCCCAAACTTTTCCATCGCCACCGTGGTGTCAGCGTCGTCCAGGTCCTGGTACACCGATTTCGTATAATATTGCGGTCCGGGCAGCGCTCGAGAGTCTTCCTTGGCGTAGGTTTCGTCGTCGATCAGGATGCATCCGTCTTTATTCTGTAGAATCCGGTTATACAGTTTTCGCGCTCTTGTTTTGGCCGGAACATGCTGTACCAGGGACTTTTTCGGCACCTTTTGTTTCTTGTACGTTTTCAGGGAGTTCCGAACTTTGATCCGTTGAATCATCCCGATGCTGATGTTGAATTGCTTGGCCAAATCCCGCGTCGACGCCGATGGGTTTTTTCTGATGTACTCAACCACTTCTAAGTCCCGGCCGGGCTGGCTGGGACCCGTTTTCCTACCGGATCGGGGCAAATCCTTCATGGAAAGGGTCATACCGAACTTCTCGATAATATTTTTGACACTGGTGTGGTGCACTTTCACCCGTTTTGCAATTTCGTTGTACGTGACACCACTTTCTGAGCACCAAGTGTGCAGAATTTTCTTTCGCGTTTCCGGATCAATTCGACTCATCATTGAAACGATAAACCGTACCGAAACCAATCGATTGCGCAGCTGTTATTGGCATGTATACAAACATGTCACCGCAAAACACGCAGCAAAAAATTAAGCCATTTCAGAGTAATAACTGTTTGAATGTTGCTAACTACCTATCGATACACTCCTCATAACAGATCGGCTGAAAAGTTCGTATCGTTTCTATGAGAGGACGCGACTAGAATTAAGTCCATACCATTTTCAGTAAGTACCAACCTTCAAAAGGTACGTGTATAAATTTGACAGCTGTCTGATTATTAGTTTGTGAGATATTGCATTTTGAGTGAAGCTACTTTTGTTATTGTGAAAAAAATGGAAAAAAAGGAATTTCGTGTGTTGAATAAACACTACTTTTTGATGAAAAAAAGTGCCGCCGATACCAAAAAATAGCTTGATGAGTGTTATCCAGGCTCTGCACCGGGCGAAGCAATAATTCGTAAGTGGTTTGCAAAATTTCGTACTGGTCATATGAGCACCGAAGACGATGAACGCAGTGGACGTCCAAAAGAGGCTGTTACCGATGAGAACGTGAAAAAAATCCACAAAATGATTTTCAATGACCGTAAAGTGAAGTTGATCGAGATAGCTGACACCCTAAAGATATCAAAGGAACGTGTTGGACATATTATTCACGAATATTTGGATATGAGAAAACTTTGTGCAAAATGGGTGCCGCGTGAGCTCACAATCGATCAAAAACAACAACGAATTGATGATTCTGAGCAGTGTTTGGAGCTGTTATATCGAAATAAAACCGATTTTTTTCGTCGATATATAACAATGGACGAAACATGGCTCCATCACTTCACTCCGGAGTCCAATCGACAGTCAGCTGAGTGGACTACACGCGATGAACCGAACCCAAAACGTGGAAAGACTCAACAATCGGCCGGTAAGGTTATGGCGTCTGTATTTTGGGATTCGCATCGTATAATTTTCATCGACTACCTTAAAAAGGGAAAACCCATCAACAGTGACTATTACATAGCGTTATTAAAGCGTTTGAAGGACGAAATTTCACAAAAACGGCCTCATTTGAAGAAGAAAAAAGTTTTGTTTCATCAAGACAATGCACCGTGTCACAAGTCGATGAAAACCATGCTGAAATTGAACGAATTGGGCTTCGAATTGCTCCCTCATCCACCGTATTCTCCAGATTTGGCACCCAGTGACTTTTTCCTGTTCTCAGACCTCAAGAGAATGCTCGCTGGTAAAAAATTTAGAAGCAATGAAGAGGTAATCGCTGAAACTGAGGCCTATTTTGAGGCAAAGGACAAATCGTACTACAAAAATGGTATCGCAAAGTTGGAAGATCGCTATAATCGCTGTATCGCCTCTGATGGCAATTATGTTGAATAATAAAAACAAGTTTTGGCAAAAAAATGTGTGTTTCTATTAAACGATCCGAACTTTTCAGCCGAACTGTTAATACTGTGGTATTCTTCAAAATATTTTTTTTTTTCGATTCTTAAAAGAATAACCGAAATCGGTTTCTTCGACCGTCTACTGATAAAAACTATCAATTGAAGAAGATTTGAGGTCAACTTCGAATTTTTTTATGGTTTTTCGCCCTTTTCAGTGATGGTATACAATTTTTAACACACTTTACCCTTTTTTCCTGATCCGGATGATATTCAGGAATTACGTATGGAACCACAGGACCTTTCATTTGATCCTAAGTTTGTGAAAATCGGTCGCGCCATCTAGGAGAAAAGTCAGGACACATATTTTCATTTTTGTGCTAATTTTACCCCATAACTCCGGAACCGGAAGTCGGATCCAAAAAATATTCAGGAATTCCATATGGGACCACAAGACCTTTCATTTGAATCATTTGAAAAAAGTTGGTGCAATTATTTTCACAATTTTTTGCACATTTTATCCCATAACACTCTCCGTGCCTCGGTTCAAAAGTCGGTTTTCACAGTGATTGCATAACCTTTCTATATGAGAAAGGCAAAACAAGAAATTTTTATTGGATCTTAACTGGGACTTTTTATTTAAATCAATTTTTATGGCTAATAAATTTTTATGACTAATTCAGAGAATTTTCTACGATTTTATCTTGTTATGTATAGAAACACAATCTTGAAATAAATTTTAAACAGTTATTTTATGTAAGGTAATGTTATTTCGGAACCGGAAGTAGTATTCCAATAAAAGTCAATATTGTTATACGAGTATGTGAGACCTTTCATTTGAATCTAAGTGAGTAACAAGGAGTGCTTATTTTTTACATTTATGCGCTTATCACCCTGTAACTCTGAAACCGGAAGTCCGACCCGGATAAAATTCAATAGCGTGCTATTGGACCATAAAACCTTCTACATGAATCTAAGATTGTGAAAATCGGTCCAGCCATCTCCGAGAAAATCGAGTGCATATTTTTGTATATACACACACACATACGCGCACACACATACACCACAGACATTTTGCGATGTCGACGAGCTGAGTCGAATGGTATATGAAACTCGGCCCTTCGGGTTTCAGTTTAAAAGTTGGTTTTCAAAGTGATTGCATAGCCTTTCTATATAAGAAAGGTAGAAAAATAGAGGTTTGAAAATATGAAATAATATTGTGGAAATTCGATGTTCACCTGTCAAATCGTGTCACAGCGCACACAGGCCTCACACCTTACACTAATAGGTATAACTTCAGGTGTATATCTGTTGTTGCCCGGGTTGACGGTTTGGAAATCGATAATTATACCGTGTCCAGTGTGATAAAATCGTCCAAGAATACCAAGACGACCCAACGGTGAGCAAAGGAAAGAAATGCAACCTTGTGAACGCAAAAAAGGAGTAATTAGAATCTTTCCATCTAGGACTTGCCCAAGAAGGTTACTTATTCCGTCTGGTTCGTCCAGCAGATAATGAAGCCAGCCGGACTGGAATCGATAAACAAAATATCCCGCCTAGAGGTTCTGGAAGGTAATCGATAAATTAACCCAAAAGTACTTGATGTGGCAGACGATCTGTATGTGCGGGTATTTCAGCAAACCGTACAAAACTACCGGCACCATCAACGGTCATATACGAGGTTTGTTCAAACTTTCAGTTTAGTTTAGTTTTCGATAAAAAGACACTAGATAGGCACTACAGTTTGGACAAGAAACAGATTTTGTTAGGATAACTTTGTGATGTGAAACACATCTTTATTTTCTATATAGGGGTGCAAATCAGAATCTCAAGGAAAAATACACGTAGAAATGTGGTCAGGTTTTAAACACACAGCTCAGTATATTTTCTATCAATTAGTAATATTATTTCATTATTTGATTGGAAATATTTCCAAGATTCGATTTGAATGTATCAAGCCACGTATGTTCAATTATAAATGATTGAAATTTTGAATAGTAGCGAGCAGTGTCCTATTTTGTCTGCTAAAAATCTCCGGCATATCGGATTTCCCTGCCAGAGACGACGGTTTTGAAGGAGTAAGCGATATATCGAAGGGAAAGCATCGCTCTGATTGGTCAATCGATGCAAAAGCGAAGCTGTTTGAAGCACGCGAATCTATAAATATAAGCGAAATTATAGCTAACGTTTCAGTCCTACGCGTAGCATGATAGAGGTAGGTTGTTGCTAGAGAGCAAGACAAAAAGTGCCATAAAACGATTTGAAGCTTTGATTGGTATGCTCTGATCTTGTGTCATGCAAGCTCGGATGAAATTCCATGTTATGTCGTTTCGCCTGAGAAATTGACAACTACCCAGGGTAAATTTAGAATAATATCAAAAAATGTTTTTTTTTTGTAAATCGGTTTTAAATTTTGAGTCAATATTTTTCAGTGTAGGACTCGACATTTGACTGATTTTATGAAAATCACTAGTCAGTGGCGTCTCGTCATCATGTGCACCTCGAATTGAAGGAATGAACTGCGTCCCCAACCCCAACCAAATTCAATTATTCTTTTGCAATCTTTATTTATTCGATGAAAGCAGGTTGGATCGCACCGAAATTGCGTTCATTTACACGCATCTCATATACATCAAACATAAAATTTCAAGTATCTGTTGTCGCTGTGTTAGTGTCTTTTCCGTGCACATGAGTTACTGCACAGATTCAAAAAGAGAAAGAATTACTCAGCTCAGCTCTGAGATTTGTTTGTTTGATAAAAAATCCCATCCAAAAGTATAACGTTATCTCATTGTATTGAAAAACACAAGCGAATCTCCATTCCTCAATCTTTAATTTTCACTTACAACGAACTATTACATCTGCTATCATATCACATAAGCAGTACACAACTAGTCAATTATGTCACAAGACGCCACTGTCACTAGTACAACACTGCTATCTATTGGAAAGATATGGTTAAAAAAGTTTGTCTACATGTACAGAAAGTTTCATTCAAATCTCAGAGTGTTGCCAACTTACGATTTGACGCGAAATTCGTGTAATGCTCAGTTGAAAGCTACTATTGGGTCATTGATTTCACTTCTGGTACCGGAGATACACACCCCTATTCTGTATTTCGGTCGAATCGGATTTTGTCGAACGAATGTAAAAATTTGCATTGATTTGATCGAATGATGCTTTTGTATGGAAAACTCGAACTCGATCGAGCTGCAGAATGCCAAATTTCGTATTCGACCGAAACAATCCGATTCGAACGAAATACAGAATCGGGGTAGTAATGGTATAAATGACGTAACCGACACCAATCGAACTGTATTTCTTATCGCGCAATTTTCTCGAAGATGACTGAATCGATTTACAACAAGTTGAGGTTCGTCTGAAATCTACTATTGAGTCGTGAATCAGGTTCGAAGATAAAATGACTGTCTCTTTCGGCTCCGGAGATATAAGGATATAAGTGAATTTAGATAAACTTACAATGTGGTTAATGATTATCAAATTTTCTCGGAGATGCCTGAATCGATTTTGAAAGTCTTAGACACATTTGAAATCTAGTATAAAGTTATTTTAATCTTATAAATCTATTAATAAGACTATTTAAATGGCAAGAGAAATGCATTATGTATACCAGCACTAGGTGGATTAAGAACAGTTTTTATCGTATGAAGCATTCATTTTTTAAGCATTGAAATATTACCTTTATTGAATGAATGTTGGTTTATTGATATGCTTTCGATTATTTTCTTTTTTTGCACAGATATTTGAGGATCCACAAAAAATAATCATTGATTACATGATTTTTTAATCATAACTACGGTAACGAACTCCTTCTTCGAGGGAACACTGTTAATAAAAAAAAAAGAATCTTGGCCCAAGAGATTACAGAAAAATTACTTGAGCAACAAGAAGTTTCCGGGAATTTAAATTAATTTTCGAAATGAAACAAATTAACAATACTTTATTCAAAAGATGAATTTGACCTTTTTCAACAGACTACTATGTGTACTACGAACCTATTGACAAACCAAATATTCTATTCAGATCCGGACTAGAATATACGACCTATGGAGAATCGAACCTTTGCAGACCACATCGAACTTTTCATAATGTTCAATCAGTTTTTGAAACAAGAAACTTGCTTCATGTCACACAAACAAGATGTGTTATCTTAAGGTTACGAGATGAACTAAAAAAATAACCCCGCTTGGTATTCAATGGCTAAAATATTTCAGCTACGAATTAATTCACTCTTCATCTCTGAGACATCAGTTCGCTTTCGCATCTCATCCAAGTCAGTCGATAAAACAAAACCGCTTACGTTCGGAACGGAAGAAACCAAGTCGAAATGAGTGAACCAAACGAACAAAATCTACCGCCGACACGAAAGAATACAATTGTTGTTGACTTCAGGCAGTGCAAAATTCGACTTTCGATACGAGAACTTGCTTAAAGAGCAAATGCATGTTGACATTAAACGTGTGCATTTACTTCAATGCAATAAGACAAATAATGTTGTTTACATCCAGTTTTATAGAGTTGGATGCAATTCAATTCGCAAAAGACAATAACAATGCGCACCATATGGAGAACGAGAACATTAAGTACAACATTCCAGTATATATGAAAGATAGTGCTATAGAAGTGCGTGTGCATAATCTTCACTCAAGCGTCACCGATTCTTATATTCGCAAAACTATGTCCCAATACGGAGAGATTCTCTCTATCGAAATAGAAAAGTGGAAGAACTTTTTCCCAGGTATTCTAAATGGCGTACGTTTGTTACGCATGCGCTTGAAGAGGCCTATACATTCTTATGTGACTTTCGTTCAAGATACAAGAATTCCGTGCAAATTACTTGGTTACTATGACAATCAGATGACCACATGTCAATATTGCCAGAAAGCTGTTCACTACGGTAAGCCATGTTATAAACTAGACAAGGAGACAACCACACCAAAGGACAACGGTGCTTCCTTCACACCAACCCCAAGCAACCCCAGTACACCTGTTACAGTCACCACAACAGTGAAGTATCCCCTTCAACAAACCATCCAACGTAAACCCTATAGAACAAAGTACACCAGCTGCAGTTAACAGATTACCATCCAACCAACCAGCAACTGCAAACAATGTACAACAAGGCACATCTACAGCAACTAGCAACGAAATAAACAACAATACCTCCGATGCGGCAATGAATGACGAGACGAACCACGAACAAACTGCCCCTCAATCCTCGTAGGAGGGAAATGGAAGCTCCTCTCCCCCTAGAAAAAGGGTGACAACGAGATCCAACTCATAAAAAAAATATTTAAAAAATCGGCTCAATCGGCCACGTAAAGTTTGTACGCAAATAGGACTGAATAAAAATATCTTTTGAATAAAATCTCTGAGACATGTTTCTTTTTTAGTGTCCGCACAAGAATAGTCTAATATTTCTCGATCGAACGATACTGTGAGCATTTGCATTGGTTGTGGCTCTTGGTAATGAAATCCATCTTGATGTGTCTCTCAGATGTTGTGGCAACAGTCATCAAGCTAAAACTTTTTTTTTTTTATTCTAGAATGCGCTTTTAGAGCTTTTAGTTCACTTGTATCGAAAATCTGAGTGTCTGTGCGCAAGTCATCGCTTGTCAAATCAGAAAAAGTTATACCTGTATTGGTCGAGCCGTGATCACCTAGAATTTGTTCCCGTGGAAGCTGCTTAAAGACCTCCCTTACATTCGTTTTCTCTTGTATCAGTATGCAGGTAACTCTTGAGAAACTCACTTTCGAACTCGAGTATGGCTCTTCGATTTGATTCCATATCCGGTTCGACTACTTGCTCTTTCGCGTAGAAAAATCCATCGTGAAATTGTATGTTATGGAAATGTTTCCACGCGATCGTCGATCATATGGTCAACTTCAACACTTACTGTGATTCGTCCGCCGACATGATCTGACGTGGGATATTAAGCTTGGGAGTCTCAAATGCATATCCTTCGTGTTTGGTGAAGACCATTCTAGCAGTTTGATCTGATAGAACAAAATATTTTTGACTGCTTCTGATCGTTGTTCAGCTAAAATACCAACTTCTTTTGAAGTTCCACCTGAATCTGCTGATCCATCCAGATATTCCTACAGAATGTTGATGTAGGAATTTGCCATCATTTTTTGTTGTTTATTCTTGGTAACTTCCCACCAAAATATCAAATACCAAATCCCACAAAAATACATCCTCAAACCATCACGTTTCCTCCTCCATGATTCACCGTGACTTGGATGTGAGACTTCTTTCAAACGATGCTCACCACACACAAAACCGTCATCCGTATATCCGTCCAGAAAACTATTCTACAGAATTCTAAGGGAATCATCAGCATGTGTTTGGGCAAACTTAAGTCGTTTGGGATTGTTGATAAATAGCTTCTTTGCAGTTCAACCCCTGTGCAACTAGAAGGCGACGACAAGTTCACATGAATTCGAGTTTGGAATTGAAACCTCCGTTAAAACCGTTGTCAATTTTGAGTTCCATATTCTTCAAAATCGTGAGCACTTAAAATTTTTGAAACAGTGTGAAGAATTACCGATGATCAATCGCGTAGTAATTTTATCAACAAACGAAAGAGAAACTGTTTTTCGTTTACTGTTACAAGTAACCTTTAGCCAGCACCAAATCATCCGGAATCTCTCTTCAAAGCGGATGTGACAGATGCGTTCCATTGGCCATGATATTTGATATCCATAAGCTGACTGAAGAACACTTTCAACGTTTTGAAAAAAGGATAAATTCATAATCCAAAATACATAAATTTCAATCCAAAAAACCTTTTCGTGTAAGAAGTATGTCTTCGAAATATGATTCCGGATTGTATAAAATATGGGAGTACTACAAAAGGCCGAAATACGAAAGGCGGAAAAACGAAAAGCCGAAATACAAAAAGCCGAAAACACAAAAAGCCGTACGTCACAGAAAGCCGAACCTTAAAAGGCCGAAACTCAGAAGGCCGAAACTCAGAAAGCCGAAACGATTCTTTCAACGGGCAGACCGGGCAAACGGTTTACTTGCGTGGGGCCGCGGTCGGAATGAAATTATTTTCTAAATATACTAAACGTTAGAATTCTTACCAAATACTTTGTACCACAATAATAACACACAACTCTAAAAACTGGTAAAAAATTAGATCAGCGAAAAAAAACGAACAAAGGTGATCACGAAAGACAGTTGTTGGTAGAGAAATAATGAAAAAATCAGCTGTTTTTCAAAGTAGGGCGAATCTTACAAAAGTAAACAAATCGAGTTACTCTCTCCCACCAATAGATGCTTCAAAATCCTACAATTTTGCCTAAAAATACGGTTTCTAAAAAAATCTCAATTTTAGTGATACAAAGAACTATAAAGGGTGAAACTGTCATTCCATTTGTTTATGTTAGTTTCGCCCTCCGTGTTCCATGCCAACAAACAGAGCGATACTTTAATTGCTAGTAAGGAAGGCGAAACTATTTATTTTCTTTATTTTAGATGGTTTACGAACCTCTTACTACTGGAAATAGTAAATGAGACGATAAAATTACCCGCAGATTTATCTTAGTAGCAAAAATCAACCAATTTCACGAAAAATGCGCAAGAGCGTAACTTCATAATTCACACAGAAATCATAAAAGTAAACAAATCGAAAAAGAGCTAGTGTCTTTTTATGTTGATCTACTCTGTAGGTATAGAAGGAAAGGATGCCAGATTTAAATAAATATCTTTTCTACTCAAATAAAAGAAATCAATTTTTTATAACTAATATGTAGTTTAATTATAGACAACATGTGGATTACTGCTAAAAATGTAACTTTTTCGTGAGAAAATTATTGTAACTCACTTACTCGCCATTATATATATATTTCGGCCTGTTATGCTTCGGCTTTCCGAAATTTCGGATTTTTGTGGTAGATAAGAACATCGTTGGCCTTATGTATTTCGGCCTTTCGTTATTTCGCCTTTCGTATTTCGGCCTTTTTTTAGACTCCCTAAAATACGAAGCAAATTTTACTTGTGTTAGCTGTTGTTACCTAAATGTATGTGTTTGTTCTTCCAGGTGCAAGGACCTTCTAAATAACATGATGTCAAGGATATTTCTTGACATCGTGAATCAAAATGATGTATCAAAATAAACAAATGGATTTGTTCGCATTTCAAACTATAGCTAAAATAGAACAAGCCAATCATGTTAGATTCTGTCATTTACTCCAGAAACGTCATATTGGAAAAAAACAATGTCTGTCCTTGAAAACAACTAACAGATGACAAACAATACTATTCCGTAGTTTGATTGTTCTTGTTTTAGCTCTGCGTCCCGCGGATCGCAGGCAAACGATTATTTCGTAACTGTAATCCCTTATCTTGTTTTCCGATGGTCAAAACAAAGGTCATTTACTGCGCCAATTTGGTCTAACTTTTTGTTACTTACATTTGAGAATATTTCTCCGACGTTTATCCTTGATGGGCAAAAAATGGTGTGCTAGGTTTACTGTCTCCGAAATAATCCAAAAAGAAACTGCTACCAAACTTTTTCCTGGGCTACCCAACAACCACGGGTGAGTTTGGAGGGGCAACAAAGCAAAGGCTGCTAATCAAATTATTCCACTCTCGCCACTACGATGTTTAATCCATTGCAATTTTTTGTCGTTTCGATTACGCACTGATTCTTTCTCTTATTGCACCGTCCACAATCTATTGAACATTATCGGACATGGTGAAAACCGTCATCACTAAATCATCGTCACCATCGATAGTACAGGTCGCCATTGTGTTACTTTTCTCAATTTTTGTGTAGCTCAAAAATAAAAACAAAGCACCTCTACTGGATATTCTTTGATTCTGTTGCGAAAAACTGCGGCGAACGCAAAAAAAGCTCACGTTTTTCAACCGAAACAAATAAAAAGCAAAGAAACATGAACAGTAAGCCACGTGAAAATATTCAGATGAAAATTTATAATTGTTTTCACAATGCTTTTCTACTTTGATTTTGCGATTATAAAACTACGCCACACACGGAATCGTTTTGAGTCACTGATGATCACGAAGTGGATGGAAACGCGACTATCACTTCACTTGTATGAATGAATAAAAAATGTGCACATCAAGAAGAGAAGAAACAGACAGAAGGAAACGAAAAGAAAGAGAGCGTGACAGCTGAAATTGACAGCTGACAGCTTTATTTTGTTACGGTGTAACGCTACCGGGGGGTACACAAATTAATCGCAGAATCCGGCTCCCTGTCACGACGCCATCTTGATGAGATCAAAATCGGAACTTCAAAATCAGCTGATTGCAACGTAAACAAACAAACAGTAATACATTTGTTTTACGCGTTTACCTTGTTTAGTGCACGAAAATTAGTGAATTTTTGGTCGACTCTCTCACAATAACTTGTCGGTTTACCTAAAATACAGCAGACAGTGTTTTGGGACATCAAGTGGAGATAATTTTCACAATTTGAGAGTCGCGATGAGTATCAAAACATCGCAGTGTTTGGGGCTCGAAACGCGAGGGGCTCAACGTAATCGGTATACTTTCAAATGGCTGGTGCTCACATACCGGTGTCAGATGGGTGGCAGAATCGGAGACGTCTGAATTACTGGTAATTTCCGATACTATTCAAATCATTGAAGACAAACACGAGAAAAGGTCCTAAGTGCAAATGAGAGTTTCTCTTTGTTTACTTTCACTTTCGAGTATTACGACTCAATCAGCAATCCTTCCATCTAACACTTCAAATAGGACAATAGCAAAAAACATCAACTTTCGATAGAAGCTGTACAATTTGTTGGAAATTACTGGAATTTACCGTAATAAATGAAACAGAAAGTAAACAAAGAGATACTGTCACTTGCACTTGGGACCTTTTCTAATGTTCATCGAGCAATGAATTCAAATTGTTATAGGTGGAATTTCCTATACTAGGTAGAAAAATTTTGTTATTGTTCCGAAGCGTGATGGAATGGAAAGAGCGAATGGCAGTAGCGAGCCTTATGTTCCAAAAGTGAGCTTAGCTCTTTCATATAAAGCAGCAGATAAATTAAAACAAGAAACAATTTATTTTGGTATTAATTCTAGTATAAGGGCCCCTACAGATCGAAGAGAAACTATTTAAAGAGAAACTGTCACTTGCTTTTACAATAATTGGAAAATTTTACCATGGAACACGACACGGAAAAAGGCACGATTCCAAAATAGTTTGAATATTAGTTATTTTCCAGAGTTTGATTTGTTCGAATTCGGTAAAACCAAGCAATTTCTTTTTTGTCTAAAGTTGCAGTGGTTGATTATAAGATATGCATGAGTTAAGAGTAATAAGTGACACTGTTCTTTTATCTAATTATCACTATGACATATCATACATTCCTTTTGTGTTTGGTGAAATTGTAGAGACAAACAGTTGTTAATTAGCGCAACATTTAAAATGATATACTAATGAAACGAATTATTTGAAAATAAAAGATTATGTTGGGTAAGACTTCGGAATTTTCTTTAGCATTTTTTTAATTTTTGACGATTCATAGATTTCATGACTACACTTTTATTCAGCAAATATTTGCCACACAATTCTCTGCAATCCGTGTTTGAGGTGGAAATAAAGGTGAAAAATATCCAGTTGAAATGCTCATGCAGACAAAAAAAATTGAAATTTTCTTGAACTCTTTTTCCAAGAGTAAAATGTCTGCAAATCTGCAGATTTCTCATGTGTTGCAGACATTTTTAGTTGCAGACTTTTGAAAATCAGACTTTCGTCAAAATTTACACTTCTCGATTGGCCGCACTGTTTTTTTTCTCACCAAGTTAGTTTTGTGTGTCATACTTTATCAGAGATGCCATTTATACAGATTTATCTGTATTATACAGATTTTTACATGCGCATACAGATTTAATACAGAGTACAGATTTCTTAAATTTAATACAGATTTATATAGATTTCACCATAAGTAATAAGGAAAAAAATTAAACTATCTATTAGTATTTGAGCTATCTATTAGTATTTGATTGCAATGACGAGATAAACGTTTAGGAATCAACGTACAAATCACTTTTAAAAAAATATATATTTTTTGTGCAGATATTTAATGAAGAACACTGAAACCCATTTACATTAAAATTTGTATCTAAATTGAACTTAAAAGTCTGCCAGACTGACAGTTGTATTACCTGACTTGATGTTGCATATTGGGTTTTGGAAATCCATCTCAACTTATGAAGTGAACATTTTCAAATTAGACAAGTATATGGCACCATAATTCAATTGTTGTTGATAGGAAAAAACTATAAAATTTCGTCGATGAATATAATATAAGATATGAAATTTAATCTACCACTCTATAACCATAATCTATAGGAATAACAACATAACTTTTAACATAATTGTATTGTAGAAATTTCATTTTATTAGCGAATACAGATAAATACAGATATTTTATACGAATCAATACAGATTTTCTATGAAAATATCTGGCATCTCTGTACTTTATAGAAAAATGAAAGCCCCCAGCCATTTTTTCGGATTCACAGATTTTTGCCTAGCGTCTCTGAGTACCACCGAGCTTACTAAAGGACTATTTACACATTTCAGTTCCGTGACGGTTCAGTGAAAGTGCCTTCAGTGCGCCGTCAGTGTTCTTTTTTATCGGTACCCTTCCGTTCCGTTTCCGTGCTGTTTCCGTTCCGGCACAGCCAATGCAATGACATACCGACTTCAGTGAAAATGAAAAATATCGGTGACGACGAATTTGAGTTTGCCGGACGGACGCGACACTGACGGCGAGCTGCACTGAAACGGCACTGTGCCGGAAAGGTGTGAATGCGCGCATAGAAAACGAATGAAATAATATCAGTATCCGTGCACGGTGTCGTGCCGGCACTGAACCGGACCGGATATGTGTGAATAGTCCTTAAATGCTGACAATGGAAAGCATATAAAATACACTCCCACAATCCCTGGATGTATGCAATCGATAAAAGTAAAAAGCAAAGTCAAATATCTTAAAACAAGAAATGAATTAATTTACCTTCCTTCACTTTAATGGGGTCGTAGGGTTTAACGGATGAACAATAACACTATTTTTGCGAATGTTTTATAGAGCTATAGTTCCAAAAAATGAATTCAAATCTTTTGCATAATAAGCATCACTTGAACAACATTTAGTATTTTTTTCGTGGAAAATATTGAGAAATGTTTTTGAGGACGCTTCTTAGAAATCATGATTTGCGGTGTCCACTGTATCTCAGCGGAGACTAATCAGAAGTGAACAAATCAAGGCAGAATGATTGTATACTATAGTAGATGTTTTTCTAGACACCATTTTTTTATTTTTAAAATTTTTGGTGGTTTAAAGTCAAAACTACAATTTTTCATATAAAAATTCACCACTTTGTAGCTGTAGAACCTCTCCAAAGTAACAAAAAAGGAAAATGTTGGGGTTTAGTATTCTACATGTACAAAGTTTGTGCGAAATTTGAAAATAATTGGTGAAGTAGTTTTCTACTGACGATGGACGAAACATGCGTCTAAAGATCATTGTCTTTAAAAACGAAGAAACAAGCCCGCGGGGTCTAACACTTTTGAAAAATCTTTTTGTTCTTTTGTATTTTGTTAAAATAAAACATTTCAAGAGTGTTTTATCAAGTTGTTAAGTCAATCGAAGTAGAAATCTTGGGCCTATGTGTCGAACTCTTGCTTCTTCGTTGAATGAGATAGGCATAGATAAATTTCCATAACTTTCAGAGTTTCGTTCCAATAGGCTTGAAAATTTCACAGAATATTCTTGAAATGTTTTACTAAAAGAAAATAGGAAAAAATAGTTTTTCAAAAGTGTTAGACTCTACCCGCCCCTTTATCTGCTTACTAACATCAATAGTTTTTCCTTTTTGCCTCTTTCTTCTCAGGTTACTTGCAGCGGCGCGCTTTCTAATTTGCTGACATCAAATTTCAGTAGCTTCAATAAATATTATTACACGTATAAATAAATTCTCCCACCCTACCGCAGATTCAAATTGTTCACGGTTTTTTTTCCACAGTATCTGTTAGAATTAACAATTCTAATTCTCAGTAGCACAACTTATCGGTATTCAAGAACTATCGACTATTGTAAATAATCCTTACTTCAATCTTGCTATTATGTTTTGTTATTGGTTTTGTGTATTCTCTTACTCGCTTTTACCATACTCACTGACAGCTTCTCGGTTATGCTCGCATCTAGAGTGCAGGGATGCTAAGTTACTCCATTCTGCTGCGGTGAATCATGTTGACGATAGGATGTATGTACCAGCGCGTATAGTAGCTACCTAGAGAAAGTGAGTGTTCTAATCTCATTTCACGACAGTAGACACCAGCACCATGTGAGCTTTTATAACACTGAAGTCAATGTATATTTGGATCTTCCGTCCGTTAAGTCGATAAGAGAAAAAACTTGCACTCACATGTACATATGATTGTGGTAGAATACGTAAGATCGAAGGATATCATCGAACAAAAGTCAAACCACCCTTTTTTATATTATGCACCTGCATCATGATTTATTACTCTAACAAAAAAAATACAGTCGTCAGCATTTTCACCATGCCGCGTCGTTTGTCGATCGAGTTCGCGTATTTTATATGATATAATTTTTGTTGATATACTTACTAATATAGAGGATAGATAGTTGCTCACAAAATGTCTTTCGAACTTTCACTTGTTAAATGTGGTTCATATAATTGCGGATGCGTTCGTGGAACTTGCTTATAGTATTCACAAATCTCTTGAATGTAAAATTACAACAAAACGAAAAAAAGGTAAAACAAAACAAAAATAGCATATCATGGGTCGCATCAAGTCGTAAGTACTCTTGCTTTTGCGCATTTCATTATTGCACGGGTCAGAGCTCTTTGCTAGTCGGTCGGACCGTTCCGATCCATACGGTGGGGGAAATATGCGTTCAGGTATGCAAATTTTACGTCCTAAATCAATCAGTTTTTGTTCAAAAAAACCAAGCTTAACATGTGCAAAATCAACAGTATTAAAGTATTTTATCTACTGTTTGAAATCTACGGGAAAAGTGTTTTCGATGTTTCAAAGCAAACTTTAATTCGTATTCAATATTTAACGGAAAACGGCTTTGACGCTAAATTTATAAAGTTGCACAAATTACGTTATTAGCGAAATAAAGTCATGATTGGGTAATGTGAGAAATCAAGCGGTAATAATTGTTCTAACATTAAAAAAGCAGTCACTATAAATGGACTTTTTGTGCGGCTATGATGGCAATTTATGATTTTTCCAATGAATTCCAGTTGATAAATAAACTAATGCTATTGTTATGTTGTAAGGTATATGCGGCACTGAATATATTGCCCTTGAAAGCGTCAAACAATCCAGAAAATACAGCAGATAGTAGATGGCAGTATTGTGTTACATTTAATTGCTGGTTCCGTTTGAGCGACAACCAGAGTACTAGCGAATAGCAGAATTTCTTCGATACGCTTGAATTCTGTCACAACTTGTACATGATGTTGGCCTTATCGCTGGTTACATTTTCGGAGTGATTTCCGGTACTATTGATACTGTTACTATTATTGTTATTAACGCGATCATGCTCGGTCGATCTAGACGATCGATAACTTTTGATAGTATATTCATAGATGTGATTACTGTTGAATCTACTGCTGCGGCGCCCCATTGTATTAGGAGGGTTACTGCCGGTAAGTGGGTGTCTAATGGAATTTTCGCAACCAGCTGACGCATCCCCACCATGTGAACTATAACGAATTGGCCCGAAATGCTGTTGGGTATGGGAGGCATCCCGAAAGCACCGCACAGCTGAGCAAATAATCGAACACCAACGCCAGGAATGACCCTGGCCGCCATTACCACATCCGGTCGATGTCGATGATGATGATGATGATGATGATGATGGAGCAACTTTAGCTCCGAATTGTTGCCTCGCTTTAGGCAACAGTTTGGATCGATTCGACTTATCGTTGTTGTTCCCGTCGCTTCTAATTCTATTGCCAGTCACCGGTTCGTTGCCTTGGTTGCTTTCCAAACTAGCATCACTTCCACTACTACCACAGCCACTGTCATGCGAGTTGAAGGGACCAACATAGCCGTCGTCGTTGCTGGTATCGATTACGACCGCCGGTGTAATAATAAGCAGTTGACTGAATTTCTTTCCGGTGGACAACCGCACCGCAGTCGCTTTAGCCATTGTCGATCGCGTAGTCGATCGAATACGGGTGAAGCTGGACGTATGTACTGCTGCAATCGTAGTGGAACTGCTGCCGATACTAGGACTGCCGTTGTTGTTATTGTTGTTACTGTTGCTTCCGCTGCTATTGCTGCTGCTGCTGCCGCTGGTGGTGGTGGTGGTCGTACTACTGCTAGCAAAGAGTATGTTATTGTTCTGACCGATGTTGTTGACTGCGGAAATTGTCCATCATCTTGCTGGCTCCTCGGAACCGGCCGTGTCGTCCGGCTTCATGATCTGATATGTAATCAGGTATTCAGGGTACGCCTGTCGAAAGAGATGATCAGTTAGTGGGTTCGATTTTCTATTAGATTTGCAATGGAACTTGATTGATTACCTGTTCACCGCGATAAACGACATACTCCGGAAAATGTAAGCCCCCAGCCGAGGGTCGTCCGATGACGGAATGATGCCCGGGCGGTGCATGGGCCATCTTCATTGCACTGAACTGCAGGAACGATTTTCCCAATGCCACACGACAAAGCAGTAATTGTCTGGAAGAAAAAATCGAATAGATTTAATATCTCACTGAATGGGATCGCAATGCAACTGACCTATGACACTGATAACATGATTTATCCTTATGAGCGGGACAACCAATGCCACCGCAGATTCCGTAAACGTACTGGTTCGATTTGGAACTGTGCTCGGCAAAATAAATACCGGCCCCGAACATACCGCCAATGTAGGCATGCCGCTCGTCGAATCCCTTCTGCACAATGGCATTGATAAACGGTGAACCGTGGAACAACATCCGTTCGCTTGCCTGGTGACCATTTTCTTCCGAGATTTCCTTACGCCGGTGAACATATCGTTCCCAAAGTTTCCGATTTTGTACTTTTTGTACCTACAATCACGAAGCATAAATTAATAAATGGACAAATCTTCTGCATCTTCGTTTTTTTTTTGCTTACTCTGACAATATTGTACCGAGTGAAAAAGCCACCCGAGTGGCCGTTATCTCGATGTTCTCTGATAGTCGCTTGCATTTCTTCTTCGACGACAAGAAATTCTTTGTCATCGGGAAGTAGATCAACCAGTAGAGTTCCCGGGTTCGGAGTTAGTCCAAGACCTAGTTAGGCAAAAACAATAAGAAATATGATCGTGCTTTTGGAACCCCCTCACAACACAAATCTACCTGTGGTGGCACGCAGTGTGGCGATACCCTTTAGAATTTTATGACGGAAGCCGTACGCAGAAACGCCAACCTGCTTCAGATCTTCGTGACCCATTTCAGCCAGTATGTCCATCGTGATTTGTTCCCGTTCGAGTAGGTCAATCAAATGGTCCAGCTGAAGACTGGCGAGGAACGCGGACACGGACGATTCGATTGATACCACATTTTGCATTTTGTCGTCGTCTATAACGACACCGTCGACGTTGGTTTCGGCACCCTGGGCTGGGCTGAGGCAGCTACGAATAGGAAGCTAAAATTTGTGATAAAAGTCAATAAATTTTCAATAAATGTCAACATGTCAGGAAAGTCCTACTTGTGGCACTGGTACCGATAGGGTCATGGAAGCACCCGTTGGCAATGTCACGGTTTCAGTGGTCGGTGAACAAGCAGTTGCCATCAGAGTGTTACTGGCAATCCCCGAACTACCGCCAGCAGCCGTCGATGCTTGTGATGCCACCATAGCATCTTGCAGAAGACATTTAACATCCTCGGCAGTTGCCAGATCCAAACTGGTTTGACCTTCCTGGTTTTTCATGAACGGATCGGCACCGTGAGCGAGCTGTTGCGAAATAATCATCGGTAATGACAGTTGTTGTAATTGCAAACCACACCACACTTACGAGTAATGAACACAGTTGAGTACGGCCCTTCTGAGCTGCCTCGTGCAACGGGGTATAACCCCATTTGTCCGTAGCATTTACCACGGTATTGTGTTTGATCAACAGAGCTGCGATATCTAAATGCCCGTAGGAAGAAGCATTGTGCAGCGGAATCAATCCACCTTTGTCCTGTGCGTTCACATCGGCGCCATGTTCTAGAAGATATTCAGCCACTTCCAAATTATTATAACCAGCTGCAACAATGGATTTCACAAATTAGTATACAAATTCAGTCATGTTACCATAACTATCTTCTAACGAACCTGCCAAATGAAGTGGAGTTGAGTTTCTGCCTTGAGCATCACGACAATTGATATTATCTGGAGCAACGAGTCGTTGAACGCGAGCCAGGTTACCCTTCTTGGCTGCATCCAAAAGTGCTGCGTTACCGCGGAGCAGATCCGCTACATCTTGGTCACCTTCGCGTACCAAATCCAGTGGAGTTGCTCCGTCACGGTTCTTTTTCGTTACGTCAGCTCCGTGCTAAACAAAAAAGTAATATCATTACTACATTTCCTCTTCGACACATCAGTAGTGCATTAGCAGTTTATGTTGAGCTACTAATGCCACCTCGTGGTTCAACAAAAACCGTCTATGATGTCTTCAAGGCAAATCATCAGTGTCAAAGAAGCCATTGCTCGATCTATATCGAATAGTCCTAGTGTGGCGATATAGATAGTCCTAGTAGTCCGAATGGGCAAAATTTATTATGTAAATTGACAAAAGCTCCGAAGTGCTAGATGAAAAAATTGGCTACTGTTTTCAACGTTCGCCGGTATCAATTTTGACAATTTAATGGCGAATTGTCCCTTTTATATACTGTTATATAACGTAACGAAGAAAAGATATTGAAAAAGCCGAGATACTGGCAACACTGTATAAAACAGTGAAACTAAAATAAAGATCACTCGAGAAGAGCGAGTCAGTTGCATACAGACTATCCAAGTGTTTAAATCTGAACGTATCACATTTCTTTAAAAGTTGAACTGTTTCCGCGAGTGTCCTCCACTTCGAGATAATTCTTCACTTGCCGCTTCATTGGTTATTCCTTCTAGGTGAGTAAACTAGTATAAAACAATGGCGACGAGGAAAATTAGCAGAAAAAGTGACATTTTTTGCGGCGTGCTTTGGCGCGTTTGTATAGATTCTTTTTGTTTCTCTAGGCAAGCTATCGGCAAATAGCGTTGGTCGAAACGACGCTACTAACACACGCAAAGTTTTTTTCTCTTGTTGAGTGGTAAGTGGTAATAGGGTAAAAGTCCATTATAGTGGAGTTATTTTCTTTTACGCAAAATTTGACGCGCATATTTTTTGGCATTGTGTTTTTGGCAAGAATGGCGTAATGTTTAAAACAATAAACGTTTCATGCAATTCTAAGCCTTTTTTCATCAAAATTATTTTTTTGATTTCGACAATTTCATGTAGCACTTTGTCACCAAATGCCACTTAGCCTACTTCGATTTTTTTTTCAAAATTGATCTGAAATAAAAACTTTAGGAATACCAGACTGAAAGACTTCCAGATTTCAAGACCTCAAAACTACAAAATTTTATGACTTCTAGACATCCAGATTTAAAGACATAGACTTCTAGACTTCAAAACTACAAAACTTCAAGACTTCATGACTTCACGACTTCATGACTTCATGACTTCATAACTTCAATACTTCAAGACTTAAAGATTTCAAGACTTCTTGATTTCAAGACTCCATGACTCCATGACTTCAAGACTCCATGACATCAAGACTTCATTACTTCAAGACATCAAGACTTCAAAATATCAGGATTTCAAGACTTCATGACTTCATGACTTCAGGACATCAAGACTTCATGACATCAAGACATCAATACTTCAAGATTTCAAGACTTCAAGAGTCCATGACATCAAGACATCAAGAATTCAAAAGTTCAAAACTTCAAGACTTCATGACTTTGAGACTCCATGACTTCAGGACATCAAGACTTTGAAGACTTCATGACATCAAGACTTCAATACTGCAAAATTTCAAGACTTCAAGAAATCAAGACTTCATGACTTCAAGACTCCATGACATCAAGACTTCAAGACTTCATGACTTCAACTCTCCATGACTTCAAGATATCAAGACTTTAAAGACTTCATGACATCAAGACTTCAATACTTCAAGATTTCAAGACTTCATGACTTCCTGACTTCAAGACTCCATGACTTCAATACTTCATGACTTCAATACTTCATGACTTCAATACTTCATGACTTCAAGACTTGAAGACTTCAAGACTTCAGGACTTCAAGACATCAAGACATCAAGACATCAAGACATCAAGACATCAAGACATCAAGACATCAAGACATTAAGACATCAAGACATCAAGACATCAAGACATCAAGACACCAAGACTTCACGACTTCAAGGTTTCATATAGCTTTAAGGTTGACTAGTTTTTGATTAATAAACAACCATAACTTTTGGATGGTAGCATATATTGAAAAACTTAATTGAGCACAATTATGCGCAATTTTTAGCTCGATAAATATTCGGAAGACAATCAAAAACTGTTCACAACAAAAAATGTGATTTTTTTATAGCCGCCCTACTTTTACTCTGAAAAATTGATGTAACTCGATCAAATGAAGAGGTTTTCAGACCCTCTTAGAAGCATTTTAATTGCTTTCATGCCAACAGTAAAAACATATTTGAAGCAGTTGACTGCAAATTGGCCCCTTCTCTCAGCGATTGTATCCTTCGATGGCTAAATCATCCACCGAGGTCACGGATCTAATCACTGTTTTACAGTGGAATTGCAGAAGTATCATCCCAAAAATAGATTCTTTTAAATTTCTAGTAAATAATCTGAAATGTGACGCATTTGCATTGTGCGAAACTTGGCTAACTTCTGAAATATCCTTAAACTTCCACGATTTTAACATTATTCGCCTGGATCGAGATGTTCCCTATGGAGGAGTACTTTTAGGGATCAAAAAGTGCTATTCTTTTTATCGAATTAACCTCCCCTCGATACCAGGTATTGAAGTTGTCGCATGTCATGTTACAATCAAAGGTAAGGACCTTTGTATTGCTTCCATCTACATTCCCCCTAGAGCCTTGGTTGGGCATCGGCGGCTCAGTAATATCATAGAGCTCCTTCCCGCACCGACGTTGGTTTTAGGAGACTTTAACTCACACGGTACGGGATGGGGCTGTCTTCACGACGATAACAGATCAGCTATGATCCATGATATTTGCGACAACTTCAATATGACAATCTTGAATACGGGAGAAATGACACGGATTCCTGCACCACCAGCAAGACCAAGTGCGCTGGATTTATCCCTTTGCTCGACATCGCTACGGTTGGATTGCACGTGGGAGGTAATTCCTGATCCCCACGGTAGTGATCATCTACCGATCGTAATATCAATCACCAGCGGCTTAAAACCATCGAAGACAATCAATGTTTCGTATGACCTCACACGAAATATTGATTGGAATAGCTATGCGACCTCGATATCTGAGAAACTTGAAAGAACTCTACAACTTCCTCCGGAGGAAGAGTACACGTTTTTGGCTGGCTTGATTCTCGATACTGCGATTCAAGCTCAGACGAAACGTGTACCCGGCGCAAAAACTAACATCCGTCCTCCCAACCCGTGGTGGGACAAAGAGTGCACAAATTTAAACGCGGAGAGAGCCTCCGCGTATAAAAAATTCAGAAAAAATGGAACACCTGATAATTACCGGAATTACGCGGCGTTAGACGTTAAAACTAAGAACTTGATTAGAGCCAAGAAACGCGGTTACTGGCGTCGGTTTATAGACGGCTTAACGAAAGAAACATCTATGAGCACTCTTTGGAACACAGCCCGACGAATGCGCAACCATAACACCACGAATGAAAGCGAGGAATACTCCAACCGCTGGATATTCGATTTCGCTAAAAAAGTATGCCCAGACTCTGTTCCGGAACAGAAGATCACCCGCGCCGCGACACCAAATACAAACGAATCACCGTTTTCGATGGTAGAGCTTTCACTTGCACTTTTGTCATGTAACAATAAAGCCCCGGGATTAGACAGAATAAAATTCAACTTGTTGAAAAATCTGCCTGACCCCGCCAAAAGGCGCTTGCTGAATTTATTCAACAAGTTCCTCACGGGTAATATTGTCCCACACGACTGGAGACAAGTCAGAGTTATCGCCATCCAAAAACCAGGGAAACCAGCCTCCGATCACAATTCGTATCGGCCGATTGCTATGCTTTCCTGTATCCGGAAATTGTTCGAAAAAATGATTCTGTTTCGTCTAGACAATTGGGTCGAAACTAATGGTTTACTTTCAGATACACAATTTGGTTTCCGCAGGGGCAAAGGAACGAACGATTGTCTTGCGTTGCTCTCAACAGAAATTCAAATGGCATTTGCTCGTAAAGAACAAATGGCGTCAGTTTTCCTAGACATTAAGGGGGCTTTTGACTCAGTTTCTATAAATATCCTATCTGAGAAGTTGCATCAGCATGGTCTTTCGCCAGTTTTGAACAACTTTTTACATAATCTATTGTCTGAGAAACACATGTACTTTGCGCATGGTGATTTGTCGACAATACGATTCAGCTACATGGGTCTTCCTCAGGGCTCATGCTTAAGCCCCCTTTTATACAATTTTTACGTAAGTAATATCGATGAATGTATCAACACATCTTGCACGCTAAGACAACTTGCCGACGACAGCGTTGTGTCTATTATAGGACCCAAAGCTGCCGATCTCCAAGGACCATTACAAGATACTCTCGACAACTTATCATCATGGGCTCTTCAAATGGGTATCGAGTTCTCTACGGAGAAAACTGAGCTGGTTGTATTTTCGAGGAAGCGAGAACCAGCACAATTACAGCTTCAACTAGGGGGTGAAACCATAGCTCAGGCCTTCACATTTAAATATCTCGGGGTCTGGTTCGACTCCAAAGGCACCTGGGGATGTCACATTAGGTATCTGAAACAAAAATGCCAGCAGAGAATCAACTTTCTTCGTACAATAACCGGATCATGGTGGGGTGCCCACCCAGGAGACCTGATCAGGTTGTATCAAACAACGATATTGTCCGTGATGGAATACGGATGCTTCTGCTTCCGATCAGTGGCGAACACTCATTTCATCAAGCTGGAAAGAATTCAGTATCGTTGTTTGCGTATTGCCTTGGGTTGCATGCAATCGACTCATACGATGAGCCTCGAAGTGCTGGCAGGCGTTCTTCCACTGAAAAACCGGTTCTGGGATCTCTCATATCGTTTGCTCATTCGATGCGACATTTTGAATCCTCTGGTGATTGAAAACTTCGAAAGGTTAGTTGAGCTTAACTCTCAAACCCGTTTTATGTCCTTGTATTTTGATTACATGGCTCAGAATATTAATCCTTCTTCGTTTGTTTCCAACCGTGCTCATTTCTTGGATACTTCTGATTCTACTGTGTTTTTCGACACATCCATGAGAGAAGAAATTCGTGGAATTCCGGATCACGTGCGCCCTCAAGTGGCCCCAAATATTTTTTATAATAAATTTAGAACAGTCAACTGTGAAAAGGTGTTTTACACTGACGGATCAAACATCAACGAGTCCACAGGCTTCGGCATCTTCAATCAAAACATCACCGCTTCTTACAAACTCAGTGATCCGGCTTCAGTTTACGTCGCAGAATTAGCTGCTATTCAGTACACCCTCGAGATCATTGAAACCATGCCCAAAGACCATTACTTCATTGTCACGGACAGTCTAAGTTCAATAGAAGCTCTCCGGGCAATGAAGCCAGGAAAGTATCCCCCATATTTCCTGGGGAAAATACGGGAACATTTGAGAAATTTATCTGAACGGTCTTATTTAATATCGTTAGTCTGGGTCCCTTCGCATTGTTCCATTCCGGGCAATGAAAAGGCAGACTTATTGGCTAAAGTGGGCGCATTGGAAGGTGATATTTATGAAAGACCAATTTGCTTCAATGAATTTTTCAGTATTTCTCGTCAGAAAACTCTCGAAAGTTGGCAAACTTCATGGACTAATGACGAACTGGGACGATGGCTACACTCCATTATCCCTAAGGTATCGACGAAACCTTGGTTCAAGGGGATGAACGTGAGTCGTGATTTCATTCGCGTTATGTCACGGCTCATGTCAAATCACTATACATTCAACGCACATCTCCGGCGTATCGGGATCGTGGAGAACGGGCTCTGCACCTGTGGCGACGGTTATCAGGACATCGAGCATGTCGTGTGGTCGTGCGTAGAGTATCGTGACGCCAGGTCGAAGCTACTGGAATCCCTCAGGGCCCGAGGTAGACCGCCTGAGGTGCCGGTTCGGGATGTGTTGGCGAGTCGGGATAGTTCATATATGCTTCTCATATACCAGTACCTCAAACACATTGATATACAAGTGTAATGTGTTATTCCTCGCTCAGAAAATATAATCTCCACCTACAGGTTCGACACTAACATCCGCCCGATTCTCTCGATCCCCGTCCCTGTTCACCATCTTCATTGGAATTAACAAGATCTTTTTTTTTGTCACTAACTTTTTCGTTCCCCTTTCCCTGTTTTTTCACCATCTCGATGGCAACTAATTAGATCTCTGTCGTTTTCAAACATTTTGTTCCCACACCCCTTTTTTACCCCGTTTCCCACAATATTTACTTCTTTTTTTCATTCTCTTCCGTAACATCACCATCACCGGAAGACCGCTCCAGTCAATGACCAGCATGCGGGCCACCCGCCGGGCCTTCGTAGCCTGGGGGTGTTTCCCGCGGACCCTCACGGACCGAAGAATGCGGCCAACATAGAAAATTACCATCGCCATCTGGAATCATCTCATCCTAAATTCAATTCACCGGCCACTACCGATCGCCAGATACTATATTACATAATGATACTACTCTAGTTTTAAGTTAGACGATAATTAAGATTAGTAAATACCCTTGGCATCTTAGAGCTTAAGCAGTGTGCCTTAATATTATATTATATTATTGAATAAAAAAAAAATAAAAAAAAAAAAATGAAGAGATATCAGGTGTACAACTTTGCTTCTGCCGTTTACCGATAGGTGGCTGTACCGGTTGAGGCTGGTCGAAATGCATAGATGATAATGCCTTTAAAGTGTGTACAGTGCCTAACAAATTGTCATTGCCGTTTCAGTGACAGTTGTTCTTGTTTTCGTATTATTCACGCTCGAAAATGTCTGTTTATGTGCCAAATTCTCGCCATTTGCGGGAAGTTTTACTTTTCTGTTACAATTCGAAAAAAAAATGCAGCTGAAGCGCATCGAATGCTCTCAGAAACTTATGGTGATACTGCTCTGAGTAAAAGAACGTGTCGGGAGTGGTTTCAACGTTTTAAAAATGGTGATTTCGATGTCGAAGACAGCATGGTGGTGGAAGAAAAAAAAACCTTCAAATATGAACAACTAGAAGCATTACTTGATGAAGATTCGTGCCAAACCCAAGAAGAGCTTGCCGAATCTTTGAAAGTGAGTCAGCAAGCCATTTCAAAACGTCTCGCTAAAAAAAAAGCGACCACAATATCAAGAGCGACATGACAAAGTCATCCTCCAACACGACATTGCTTGGCCACAAGTCGCAAAAGTGGTCAAAAAGTACCTGGAAACGCTGAAATGGGAAGTCTTGCCCCACCCACCGCTCTACAGCAAATGCTATCGTAGCCAACATTTGGGGAATTTGGTGGGCAATCAGTGCGCTCAGAGTGTGGTAAACAAACAATCGAGCATTTCAAATCGATTAAAGTCTTAATTTCCTTTATCGTAGTAATGATATTCTGATCGATAATTTGTGGGTAAGTGTGGTAAAGGGTACTGAATAAACAAGAAGTTAGTAATTTTTTGTTAGCCATTCTTCTTCATTATTTTGATCTTGGCAGAAGGATGCTGACCATAGTGATTTCCTAGCAGGGGCTGTTTTTTTCATAAAAGGTACTCTTTATTCAATAGCGCTTTTCTACGTAAAGTGTTATAAATGTAGGATGGTCTATGTTTTAATTTTGAGTAACTTTGCTTTTTGCAGTAGAAACCTTTTTTATGGTATTTTCTTTTGGTAGAGTTACAAAAAATTTTCAAAAAGATTTTTGTCTCTTAAAAAATCACTTTTTTATTGTAACTTTTATGTGAGCAGCTCTACGAGAAAGTTGTCTTCAAAAGAGTTGTGAAGCTAATTATTACACACGATTCTGTAACGTGTGATTTATAGGTGGTTTTTCGAAAGAGAATACTCTATTGTCTGAAAGTTATGTTAACGGTGTAAAGTGGCGTCTCTACTCAGTATTGTTTGGCAAATCATCCCGAATAGATTAACTCCAGAACAACGCTTCCAAATCGTGGAATTTTTTTCAAAATTAGTGTTTAATTTAAGCTGTTTATATAGCACCTCATGATTTTTATGGTGCACATAATCGTCCGTCTGAGACCACCTTAAAGAACGTAATTACCAAAATTGTCGTATTTGGAGTAGAGATAATCCACACGCTGTTCAAGAGTTACCGATGCATCCCGATAAACGTACTGTTTAGCGCGGTATATGGGCTGGTGGAATCATCGGTCCTTATTTATTTAAAAAATTAGGAAGGACGACGCGTTACCGTGAATGGAAATCGATACAGTATCATGATTAATGAACTTTAGTTGTCAAATCTTCGAGATATGGATGTGGTTGACGAAATGTGGTTTCAACAGGATGGTGTCACATGTCATACAGCGGCCGAAATAATCGACTTATCAAAAAAATATTTCCACGTTCATGTGATTTGACGCAACTCGATTATTTTTTTGTGGGAAAACGAGAAGTCATTGATTTATATGGATACCAATATTCAACGTGTCATTACTGAAATACTTGAAAAAGTGGCCGAAAATCGGATCTCCAGAATGACCAGTCGTGGCGGCAGTATGCCCGAAATCATATTTAAATGTTAAATGCCAAGAAAATATTCACGAAATAAAAAAATTGCCATTTCATAATTTGGTGCGTTTTATATTAAATTTCAAATCAGCAAGCTCCTTAAAACACCCTTTATAACTAATCTCTTTAATATGAGCTCCCGTTAAAAAGTTATGTTTGTTGTTTCATCGAAAACTAATCAAACTTCAAATATTAATATATTATATATAGGTTTTATTTTGTTACCAATTTAAATTAGATTAAGAATGTCTTCAAAATATTCTGAAAAATCTAATAACTCTTAAACGGCATAACGTATCAACTTGCAACTACAGCCGAGAATAGATTTGTTGTTGAATAATTTGCATTAATTTTATTACCAAAACGTTCGAGATCTAACAAAAAAGTTAGAGTGAACCGAGAGGTGGCATTAGTGGTTCAACATGAACTGATGATTCGAAGACGAAACGTACAAATAAGATTTTAAATGGTATCATAATCTTAAGAAATCTCATACCTTAATGAGCAGCTTGACAATCTCGTACTTCCCCTTGGCGGCGGCTTCGTGCAGCGGGGTAAACTTCCACAAATCCGCTACATTAACATTGGCTCCATGTTTCACCAGCAGTTCGGTCACCTCGTAGTGCCCATAGGAACAGGCATTGTGCAGCGGAACCAATCCGCCTTTGTCTGAGGCGTGAACTTCGGCACCGTGTTCCAGCAGAAACTCCACCACCGGAACGCGATTATATCCGGCAGCGAAATGCAGTGGAGTTGAGTGCCGTCCGTCAAGATCACGACAATTGACAGTCATCGGATTAGACAGCACAATCCGTCGAACCGTATCCAGATCACCGGCTTTGGCCGCTTCCAATAGTTGGCACTCTAGATCGACTGTGTCGGAAGGAGGGTCCTGTAGAATTTTAAGCACATTTTCCGTCGCCAACTGGGCAGCAGTGTACCCCTGCAGGGATACAATGCTAATATCGATGTTATACGATAACAACAGTCGACAAGCTTGAATGTTATCCTCTCGAGCGCAACGATGTAGTGTTGTTTGGCCGAGTCCATCGAGTGCATCCACCTTGGCACCGTGACGTAGAAGTACGTCCATAATCTCGTAATGGGAATTATCAGCTGCAATGTGCAGTGGCGTCAAGAAGTCCTTATTTTTCTCATTCAACAAAGCACCCTTGCGAATCAAAATCTCGAGAACTTGTTTCCGCTTCGGGTACACGGAATGAGCTACTGCGTGCAACGGTGTATCTCCACTGTACGGATGTACGAAGTTGACTGTCTCGGCGGTGAGGTTCTTTTTTAGTCGTTGAATATCCGCCTGACGACAAGCATCCAGAACACAGTGTCCTTTGTATTCATCTGAAATATGAGAAATAATAATTGTTTGCATAAGTTTTTCTTTCCAGTTTTTAAAATTTACTTACATGTAATTTTCTCCTGCAGTTCGCGTGTCGGCGCCGAATCGATAGCCGACTTGTTATGGCAGTTTAGTAGCGTCGGATCAGCTCCCTCCGCAAGCAGTAGACTGCATACCTCTACCCGGCTTTTCGAGGCCGCCTCGTGCAATGGAGTGAAAGCCCAGAGATCATTGGCGTTGACGTTCCCGCCGTGCTTGATCAGTAATTCAGTCACCTCAAAGTGACCGTAGGAACAGGCATTATGTAGTGGCACAAGGCCACCTTTGTCCTTGGCGTGAACGTCGGCCCCATGCTGCAACAGTATTTGCACAACCCGTATACGATTGTAACCGGCTGCCAGATGGAGTGGAGTCGATTTGCGACCATCACTTGCATGACAGTTCACGTTCAGTGGTGTCAGCAGTTCCAGTAGACGTTCTTCCGAACCGGATCGTGCCGCTTCCAGAAGTTCATCTTTTCTGTACTCACCAGTCAGTACGGGCCTTGTGCAGGAGTCGGCCAAATCTAGTGGAATTTTATTCTCGGAATTTCTTATGTTCGGATCTGCTCCGTGTTGTAGCAGAGCAATACAAACATCTACTTTTCCTTTGCTTGCTGCCTCGTGCAAAGGAGTGTAGTTCCAGTTGTCTCTAGTGTTTGGATTTGCGCCGGCTTCCAGCAAAAGACGTACGACATCAGCATGTCCAAATGAACAGGCGTTGTGCAGTGGATGAAGCCCACCGTCGTCACGGGCTTGAATCGATGCGCCATTGGTTAGTAGAAACTCGACCACATCTCGACGTCCATAACCTGTGAAGGTAAAGAAACGAGACCATTATTAGTGCTGGCTTGGAATCGGTGATAGACAGCCGTTTATATCAATCAAATTTCAATTTATGTCCACACAAGCGACAAAAGAGATAATAAAAATTTCACATATCAGTCTCCAGTGAGGAATAGAAGGTAAATTACATTGGTGATTATATGTGGAGTGTTCTCTTGACGGATGATGCCAGAGGAGGGAAACGTAGAATTGAACCACACTTCGGACGTTTTTTCTCATTGGGTACTGTTAGTGAAATAACAATGTTGAATACTTAAAATGAAGGTCAATTTTTGTACTTTGAAGGAAAAATATCGAAAATATTTCAAATTTCAAATTTATTCAAATTTGGTTTGGATGAAATCTCGAACTTTTCTTCGAATATCACTCATAATATATTAGACACTTTGTTGACTAACTTCGCATCCTGAACCACCTATTCATACTTTTTCGTTTCCTGTTCGACAACTGTCCAATATTCTTACTAAGCGGAATTGAGTAAGAACAGTTGGGTGGATTCATATTCTTTTCGATGAAATCCTCTTCACTGTCACGGCATCGCCATAGCACTTATCCGCTGTAGTGGCAGCTTACCAAATCAGACCGAAGTTGTACGAAATAGACTTTCCAATGTACTCCTATTTGCACATCTCAAAATCCATAGACTTGTTAAACACGAATACAGATCAGAATGAACTTAATAGACACATTATCTTGACCAATGAGCTGCCGAATAATCCATCTTCACGTACATTTCGGCGTCCATGAGAATGCATTCTTTGAATTTCGTAAGAATCTTATTGTACAACTTCCGGGTACGTCTTTTGGCCACTAACTTTTCTCAGAGACGGCTGATCCGATTCTCACAAACTTAGATTCAAATGAAAGGTATAATTGTCCCATACATAGTTCATGAATTTCATTTCAATCCGACTTCCGGTTCCGGAATTACAGGGTGAATAGTAAAAAAAATCCAATTTCAAATTACTTCTTCACTTTTCTTAGAGATAGATACGACGTGACCGTCATATTTCTAAATAAAATTCTTAAATTTCATCTGAATCTGACTTCCGGTTCCGGAGTTATAGGGTAAAATGTGTTAAAAAGTTGATACGGTTTCTTGAAGCGGAGAAACAAAAAATGTAAAACAATTTTTAATCTGGCCTCGAAACTATTCCAATTGGTGACTATTATCAGTAAACAACCAAATAAGAAGAGATTTCGGCTATCCTGGTTCCCGATTTCCGATATCGGAAGCACCGGAAATAGTGGTTATATATTCCAAAATGGATCTCACTCACTTTTCCCAGCGATGTCTTAAGCGATTTTCACAAACTCAGGTTAAAAGGAATGATCTTATTGTTTCATATTGAATTCCTGTATTTTGTCCGGATCCGACTTCCGGTTTCGGAATTACAAGGAGAAGATTGTTAAAATATATATACCGTCACTAAAAGCGGTGAATTAAAAATAAGAAGAATAATTTATAAAGTCGCCTCAAAACTGTTCCAATCGGTAGGCATTGTCAGTAGACAGCCTGACAAATTTGTAGCCATTGAGTCAAAAATGAATGGAAAAAGAAAATTATTTTGTAGAATGCCACTCATTTATATATGAGAACATGTGAGATATGAGAAAGGCATCAGTACACACCACTAGGTGGATTGAAACAGGTTTATGCAGGATACTCGCACCACTTAAAGAAAATAACATAGCATCGGATATCCGCATGAAAAATAAAAACAAATAATTATAATGTAACTCAAAATATTTTTGCTTGAGTCTATTGAGGCAGTTCTCTCTTCGCGAGAGCCCAATATCGCTAGATAAGTCGCAGCTCCGGTCAGTGGATTCGCCTCTTTCGGTGCAACATGAACTTCATTTACTTTATACCTTTCCAAAACATCTTTGGTGTAGTGACAAAATGCCAAATCAACCCAGAATAACGAGGGAGAGTCATGGCAGAATAGAAATGGTAAGGTAGTGATGACGCTTTGGCTTGCTCGACCACTGTGAAATCAAACTTGACCTTTTTCTTCGTTCTGAAATGCTTCTCTACGACGTTTTGCTAAATGGCAGTATAAATAGATATTCCGGGAAGTTACTCAAAGTCATCCAGTACTAGTCCATTATCACGCAGGAAAACTGTAAAAAATTCGAGATATAACTTGCGAGTTCGGGTTTTAGCCGTAGATCGGTTCGGTTGATCATTACGGTTCGGTATAGTTTTCACCTTGAACGACTTCATACCATGCACGAAATATGCACGAAAGTTGTAGACTATTTTACTATTTTTCTAGCCACAGAGCGTACCAAAAGATCTGGTCGCTTCTGTAATATGCGCTTCACCCTTGCGTCCTTCTGGTAGTTCCTAAGTTCCGGTTTTGTTCCACTCTCAGCCACGTTACTGACAGATCCAGATTTTCATTGCGACCGAACACAAATGCCTTTCGACACAATCTTCGATCTAAAAGATTATAGTATCACCAAAAATAGATTTTTCACGCGTTGATGAAGCATTTCCAGAGTTATACGATTCTGTCGCGAACAAGCCTTAGGAGATAGTAACGAGTTCGAATCCCGGCGTTGTAGTCGTCGGTCCTATTTCTAATCTTTTTTTATTGTAAGATGCTGATAAAAACTTGGAACTATGCGGTATGTATATCTTGCAGAAAATCTACACTGCACGGAACCACCCGCGATCCTGTCAATTAGTGAGGACACATACCTTTCAATTTCAACAAATATTTTAGTTGAAATAACTGGTGTTGTTATTGAAACAAAATTCTGTTAGTTGAAAAATAAATCGGTTTTATTTGTTTTAGACATTGCAAATAGTTGAATCAACTCGAACAATGTTATTGATTTGCGAAAATAATCAAAATATATCTACTGATACACGTCATGATCTATTTGATCTATTTTAGGGCTGGGAAAACCACCGATCACGGCTGATTTCAAGTGATCTTAACCAAGGAATAATTCATAGCGAAATCAGAACTGATCTAATCTCTAAGTGATTTTGATTTTAGTATGATCATGATCATGTCAAGTCGAGATCAGTAAAGATCTAAATTCTAAAATAAATACTTCTGATTCGATCGGAAATGATTGATGTAGAAAAACGTTGTTAATCAGCAAAAGTGCCTAAAGGGGGAGTATTGAAAGATGATGCCTTCAAACGGTTGAACTAAAGTTATGCACTGGCATCAACCGCTGGGAATTGGAATTTTGCGACGGCAATTCAAACGCGCCATTCAATCGCAGCGCGTTCTGTGTGCTTGAAACCCATCGCTCCTGTTACCTCCATAGATTAAATTCATGTCAAAAAGCGTTTTATTGCTAATGCAGCAACATCATCATCGGTATCAAACAGCTGGAAGTAAATCAATGATCGAATTTGCAGCATAAAATTTTTGCGCATACCTGAAAGATTACGAGATGATCATTCATTAACATTTTCTAATTTGTCACCAAATCTTTTTCATCTTAAACAAGGTTAACTTTATCACCACTCCGCTGTTAGATAAACACTTGTTATCATAAATTTCTCAAATCGAATAAACACAATTTCACCAAACGCTTTAACCATCGATGTTGTTTTCATTGACATTTTAAAGCGACGCGAAGAGATTTCAACTAAAAAAGTTGTTGATTTTGCATTGCGATAATTGTTTTCCTTTCAATTGTCTCCGGCATTTGACAGCATTCAAAACAACATATTTTTCAACTACTTGAATATATGCAAATCAAAAACCATATTGGTTGAATCAAAAAGAAATTAGTTAAATCAACTATCGCAAAAATCAAAAACTGCGATATCGCATTTTTATGATCGAAGGGTTCTCCGTGTGAGGTCCTTTTTACGCGGGGGATACGTACCGCGTAAAAAAACGCGCGAAAAATAAACCGCCTAACTTCGGAAATCCATTAAAAAAATACTGCGTAGCTTCGGAAATCCCCGTAAAAAACTATAAAACTCTAACAAAAATGTTGATGCCAAATATCTTAGAAATGCATGAAACGTCAAGATTTGGCGTGATCTCGAAAAATATTTTGTTGAAAAAAATCGACTATATCCGAAAACGAAAATTTTTTGAAAAAATCAACTTTTGAGATATCCGAAATCTAAATAAAATTTGTATGTCAAATGTCTTATGATTGTCTGAAACGTCGAGAACTAGTACCATACCGAAAATTTTTTTTTTGAAAAAATCGACCCTTTGTGACTTACAAAAGTTTTGAGAATGCCGATATTGACCTTTTTTTATGCCAAATGTCTTAGAAATGCATGAAACGTCGAGATCTGGTGTAATCTCGAAAATAATTTTTTTTTTGAAAAAATCGACAGGAAATAGAAAAATTTTGAGATATCCGAAATCGATTTTTTTTTCGATCGACTCTTGGGACTTTTGGGGGGGGGGGGGGGGGGGGAATTTTGAGATTACCGATATCGAAAAAAATGTTTGATGCCGAAATGCACGAAACGTTTAATCTTGTAAAATATTTCCGCGTAAAAATGAACGCGTAACTTCAGAAATCCGTGTAAAATGAAACCGCTTAAAAAAGACCTCAGTGTACATAAGTTGAATGTGCGTAAATCGTTCAAACTTGTTTAAAACAAACCAAAAAAGTTTTAACTTCAATGCGAAATACAGTATAAATTAACAATGTTCACTCGAGGTTTCAGTTTAGCAAACGCGAATTGTTAGGCCGTTCTTTTGGCTCCTTTTTACTTCCTCCTTCCACGTACACCATTATATCTCCGAAACCAGAAGTCATAGCTATTTGATCTTCGAACTTGATCAATGATAGCTTGTTGAAATCGGTTCAGCCATCTCTGAGAAAATTGAGCAGGAAAAATACATCGCGTTTTGTCGGTAACGCCACTTATGTTCAATTTTTGTGGCCTGCCACACGAGATATTCCTTTGCGAACTTTGAAAGCTAAATGTGCTTGAAACTTTCGGACACTTTTTCTATTTCTGTTGCCGTTTAATATTCCTGTCTTAAGAGCTGTTCAAGATCTGTTTGGACGTAAAAATCATCGTCCTATACCACATTATCAAACTTAATGTACAACTTCCGTGACCGTAAAGACAGTACTGAAAGAATGCAATCGGCATAAATTCAGTTTATGTCGAATAGTTTTGAAACTCTCCAGGAGTATGTAAACAAGTAATAGCTATACACTTTCTGTTTCGTCTACCAACTTTGCAGCTATATTTTTTTGCAAAGTTAGTTCATTCAAACGCTTCTCCTAGAATAAATGCCTGCACCATTGATTTATCGCTACCCATCCATTCCTGTGCAACATTTGCGCCATATTTCTTACAAATTTTCATCCACTCTTTTTTAAAAATCTTTGGTGTTTTGGAAGACTTTTCCTGTTTTTGGAGCTTGTCCTTCATAATCACCCAGAAGCAGCTCTGGCGAGTTTGGACCATTTGCCATCTTCGTACCGCTTCATCACCGGTTTCGCGTAATAGCTTGAAAAAATAAAGTGTCAATATCGTGGGACCTGTGGAAGGATACAGGCGCTCCTCGAGGCATTATTCTTTATGTATTTGACTGTTGATGGAACCCTTCGTTATGTACGGCTTGTTGAATTTACTGCACCCACAGATCGCCTGCCACACCAAGTACTTCTTGACAAATTGGTTGACCTTGTGCTTCCGGAACTTTTCCGGGAACATATAGGCGGGACTGGACGATGAAAAATTCTAGGCCGGAAGCCTACTTGGAGTCCGCTTTCACGTACTCTTGTCATCAATTACGATGCATTTCGGCTACACTAATTACTTGCAGTATAGGCAACCGTACTCTGTTTATCGATGTTTATCAAGTCCGGCCCGATTCATTGTCTGCTGGATGAATCAGCCCAAAGAATTGACCTTCTTTGCCATGTCCTGAATCGAATCGAAGGTTCGGATTGTGCTTGAAGTATTCCCTCACCTTCCTTGTATTCACGAAGTTACTTTTCTTCCGCAGAAGGCTGCTCGTCGTATGGGTTTCCTTGAATGATTTTACCACACGAAATACAGACGAAATGTCGATTCTCAACTGATTTACGATCCACCTGTGGGACAGGCCTGGATTTTCCACTTCTTGCTTAGAAGCAGGCCATTTAGATAACCACTTGACAGATTGTGACGAAAACTTGCACGTGTACACATTACAGTCTAAACTATTGTTTTTGTCGCCTTAAAAATTTATATTATTTAATAAAAAAAAGATTTTGTTTTACGTTTTGCATTCTGGTCATCAATGCATAAGCAGATTATGTTGGGCTGCTATTGCCACCTTGCGGATCAACATCATCCGCTAAGCAGACGTAAAGTCATTGCTATTTACAACGCACTTTTTTGCTTGAAAATCATGTGGATCATGAAACTATTTTAGAAAATTCTGCGGACATCGACACAGCAATTAATAATTTGAATCATTACATTATCGAAGCAAGAAATCTTTCAGTTCCCAAAGCTCAAACTAAATTAAATTCTCCTATCATCGATGACAATCTTCAACTGCTCATTCGGTTGAAGAATGTTCGTCGACGACAATATCAACGTTCTCGTGATCCTGCTATGAAAAACATAGTTAAGGACTTACAAAAAGAAATTAAACATAGATTTACTCTTTGCGAAATGAAAATTTCGCTAAAGAAGTTGAACAAATTAAACCATATTCTAAACCTTTCTGGAAACTTTCTAAGGTTCTTAAGAAACCTCAGAAACCAATTCCTGCTCTCAATGAAGGAAATCAAATACTTCTTACAAATGTGAAAAAGCTCAAAAACTTGCTCAGCAGTTCGAAAGTGTACACAATTTTAATTTGAACGTTGTGAGTCCTATTGAAAATGAAGTCTCACTGAAATATGAGCATATTTCAACCCAAGTGTTATCACACGATGACATTATTGAGACGAATTTTGATGAAATTAAATCAATTATTAGGAAACTTAAAAACATGAAGGCTCCTGGTAATGATGGAATTTTTTATATTCTTATTAAAAATCTTCCCGATGTTGCCTTGAGACTCCTGGTTAAAATTTTCAACAAGTGTTTTTCATTAGCTTACTTCCCAAAAAGATGGAAAAACGCTAAAGTAATTCCTATCCTAAAACCTGATAAAAACCCAGCAGAAACATCAAGTTATCGCCCAATTAGCTTACTTTCTTCTATCAGTAAACTTTTTGAAAAAATTATCTTGTTAAGAATGATGACTCATATAAATGAGAATTCAATTTTTTTACCAGAGCAGTTTGGATTACGTCATGAACGTTCAACTACTCATCAACTTGTCAGAGTAACGAACATGATAAAATCAAATAAATCTTCTGGGTTATCCACTGGAGTTGCTCTTCTAGACATAGAAAAAGCATTCGACAGTGTTTGGCACAAAGGTTTAATAGCAAAAATGTCTGATTTCCAGTTTCCTATTTATTTGATCAAAATTATTTAACTGATCGTACTCTTCAGGTTAGCTATCAGAATTGTAAATCTGAATTGCTACCCGTACGAGCCGGTGTTCCGCAGGGTTCGAGCGTAGCTCCAATCTTGTATAATATTTTCACTTCTGATCTTCCAAATCTACCCGTTGGTTGTCAAAAATCGCTATTCTGTGACGACACAAGTCTGTTAGCCACAGGTAGAAATCTAAGAGTGATCTGCAGTCGCCTACAAAAAAGTTTAAATATTTTCAGTGATTATCTGTCAAAATGGAAAATTAAACCAAATGCAGCAAAAACGCAATTAATTATTTTTCCTCATAAGCCAAGAGCTTCTTTTCTTAAACCAAACAATAATCACATTCTCAAATTGAATGGCTTGGAATTGACATGGTCTGATCAAGCTAAATACTTAGGTTTAACGTATGACAAAAAACTCACTTTCAAGGATCACATTGAAGGAATCCAGGCAAAGTGTAATAAATATATTAAATGTTTATATCCTCTTATAAACAGAAATTCTAAGCTCTGTCTAAAAAACAAATTGTTAATTTATAAACAAATTTTCAGACCAGCCATGCTTTATGCGGTACCAATTTGGTCAAGCTGTTGTTCCACCAGGAAGAAAACGCTTCAAAGGATTCAGAATAAAATTCTGAAAATGATTCTGAAGCGTCCTCCCTGGTTTAGTACAAATGAGTTACACAGACTCACAAATATAGAACCATTAGATGTAATGTCACATAATATTATAAGCAAATTCCGACAATAATCGATCCAATCTTCAATTGAATCGATTCGCTCTCTGTATTAGTTAGTAAGTTAGTATATAAGTTCCTTTTCCCCATTACACAATACAAGTAGGTTTAGAAGTTTCCCTACACAAAAATCTCAGAATTGCGGAAGCAAATAATGTCCTCATGGTAATAACCAAATCATATATATAATAGGGCTGAAAAGTCACCACTTGTGGCTGAACACCCAATTTAAATCTTAATAATTTAATTTTAACTCATATTCCAATAAATAGTTATTAAAAAAAACGCACTTTTTGCACCTACCGTATTGATCCGCGAGGTGGCATTAGCAGCCCAACATAATCTGCTTATGCACTGATGAGCAGAATGCGAAACGTAAAACAATCAAAACAGTCATGTGCGCTTTATCACAAACCGGTACCCACGATGTACCAAGACCTAAATGACGAGTCTAAATTAGTTTTATAAATAAAACTTCATCAATTTTTACCCATGCAATAAAAAGTTATATACAAAATAAAGCTTTGATTTTTTTCGAGTACAGTCTTTATTTTGCGTTATTATGGATTTCATATTTATTTTAATGTAGAATAATGGCGTTGAAAAGGTAAGGCAAGTAAAATAGGTTTTATTTACAGTAGCGATAAGTACGCGCCAAATTTACATGGATAGTACCAGTGTTGCGAAAATATCAAATAATCAAATCTCACCGCTGCAGAAAATCATGCGCGATTTTCGACAGCGATTATCACTATCTACAATATCAATGATAATTGTGATCACTCGAAGTGAGTATGGAAAATATCACACCCCGTCCAATATCACCATAGTGATGTTTCGTAAACTCACACATGATTATAAATTATCATCATTGAAAATCATTCTCACAATTATCAGCCATGCAAAGATTTTCACTATCACATGGTGATATTCAATGAGGTGAGTGAAGTTTTGAAAATCAATTTCAACCAAATCTTATCATGCAGTATGATTATTTTTGGAATGGGTGGTGTCGAATCTCGATGTCTGAAGTAATTTGAAATTGTTGATAGTGAAATTCGGTTCGTAAAAATTCATCTAAACCCATGGCAATATGGATATTTTTGAAACGGGTATGATGAGTAGATGTTAAATATCGATGTCTGGAGTCATTTTGAAATCCAACATGGTGGCTCTCGGTTCATGAAAATTCAACTAAACCCATGCAATATGGGTATTTTTGGAACGGGTATGATGAGTAGATGTTGAATATTGATGTCTGGAGTCATTTTGAAATCCAAGATGGCGGCTTTCGGTTCATGAAAATTCATCTAAACCCATGCAATATGGGTATTTTTGGAACGGGTATGATGAGTAGATGTTGAATATTGGTGTCTGAAGTGATTTTGAAATCCAAGATGGCGGCTTTCGGTTCATGAAAATTCATCTGAAACCATGCAATATGGGTATTTTTGAAACGGGTACGATGAGTAGATGTTGAATATGGGTGTCTGGAGTCATTTTGAAATCCAACATGGTGGCTCTCGGTTCATGAAAATTCAACTAAACCCATGCAATATGGGTATTTTTGGAACGGGTATGATGAGTAGATGTTGAATATTGATGTCTGGAGTCATTTTGAAATCCAAGATGGCGGCTTTCGGTTCATGAAAATTCATCTAAACCCATGCAATATGGGTATTTTTGGAACGGGTATGATGAGTAGATGTTGAATATTGATGTCTGGAGTCATTTTGAAATCCAAGATGGCGGCTTTCGGTTCATGAAAATTCATCTAAACCCATGCAATATGGGTATTTTTGGAACGGGTATGATGAGTAGATGTTGAATATTGGTGTCTGAAGTGATTTTGAAATCCAAGATGGCGGCTTTCGGTTCATGAAAATTCATCTGAAACCATGCAATATGGGTATTTTTGAAACGGGTACGATGAGTAGATGTTGAATATGGGTGTCTGGAGTCATTTTGAAATCCAACATGGTGGCTCTCGGTTCATGAAAATTCAACTAACCCCATGCAATATGGGTATTTTTGGAACGGGTATGATGAGTAGATGTTGAATATTGATGTCTGGAGTCATTTTGAAATCCAAGATGGCGGCTTTCGGTTCATGAAAATTCATCTAAACCCATGCAATATGGGTATTTTTGGAACGGGTATGATGAGTAGATGTTGAATATTGGTGTCTGAAGTGATTTTGAAATCCAAGATGGCGGCTTTCGGTTCATGAAAATTCATCTGAAACCATGCAATATGGGTATTTTTGAAACGGGTACGATGAGTAGATGTTGAATATGGGTGTCTGGAGTCATTTTGAAATCCAACATGGTGGCTCTCGGTTCATGAAAATTCAACTAACCCCATGCAATATGGGTATTTTTGGAACGGGTATGATGAGTAGATGTTGAATATTGATGTCTGGAGTCATTTTGAAATCCAAGATGGCGGCTTTCGGTTCATGAAAATTCATCTAAACCCATGCAATATGGGTATTTTTGGAACGGGTATGATGAGTAGATGTTGAATATTGGTGTCTGAAGTGATTTTGAAATCCAAGATGGCGGCTTTCGGTTCATGAAAATTCATCTGAAACCATGCAATATGGGTATTTTTGAAACGGGTACGATGAGTAGATGTTGAATATGGGTGTCTGGAGTCATTTTGAAATCCAACATGGTGGCTCTCGGTTCATGAAAATTCATCTAAACCCATGCAATATGGGTATTTTTGGAACGGGTATGATGAGTAGATGTTGAATATTGGTGTCTGAAGTGATTTTGAAATCCAAGATGGCGGCTTTCGGTTCATGAAAATTCATCTGAAACCATGCAATATGGGTATTTTTGAAACGGGTACGATGAGTAGATGTTGAATATGGGTGTCTGGAGTCATTTTGAAATCCAACATGGTGGCTCTCGGTTCATGAAAATTCAACTAAACCCATGCAATATGGGTATTTTTGGAACGGGTACGATGAGTAGATGTTGAATATTGGTGTCTGAAGTGATTTTGAAATCCAAGATGGCGGCTTTCGGTTCATGAAAATTCATCTGAAACCATACAATATGGGTATTTTTGGAACGGGTACGATGAGTAGATGTTGAATATTGGTGTCTGAAGTGATTTTGAAATCCAAGATGGCGGCTTTCGGTTCATGAAAATTCATCTAAACCCATGCAATATGGGTATTTTTGGAACGGGTGTGATGAGTAGATGTTGAATATTGATGTCTGGAGTCATTTTGAAATCCAAGATGGCGGCTTTCGGTTCATGAAAATTCATCTAAACCCATGCAATATGGGTATTTTTGGAACGGGTATGATGAGTAGATGTTGAATATGGGTGTCTGGAGTCATTTTGAAATCCAACATGGTGGCTCTCGGTTCATGAAAATTCAACTAAACCCATGCAATATGGGTATTTTTGGAACGGGTATGATGAGTAGATGTTGAATATTGATGTCTGGAGTCATTTTGAAATCCAAGATGGCGGCTTTCGGTTCATGAAAATTCATCTAAACCCATGCAATATGGGTATTTTTGGAACGGGTATGATGAGTAGATGTTGAATATTGATGTCTGGAGTCATTTTGAAATCCAAGATCAGCAATAAAAATATACTACGAAAGTAAGAAAATTGTTTGAAGTGATAGATTAAACATAGCAAATTTTCGAAAATATGTATAATTGGATTGTGTTAGTTTTCAATCGCCAATCATTTGGTTGACAGCAACCAATTTGATGTCAACAATTCGACTACCAGAATGCTCAACAAACGAGTTCCTTACTTTTCCCAAGCTTTAGAACAGTAGTATTGGTTCAAGTGCAATATTTGCAGAACTGTCGATGATAAATTTTTGATAGTGATTCTTAAATAAATGTCTGCTTTCGCACAATGAATTCAAATCTACAATACCGTCTCGAAGTGTTGCACTAATTTTTCAAAGAAAATTGTCCGTTTTTATCCGAAATTTGAAAAAAATTACCTCTATAAACAAACGGTAAGTAATGTCGGAAACATTACTGCAAAATCGACGTTAATGCGCAATAGCCTGCACAGTTGTCTTCTAGTAGACCTACAAGCTTATGAAATTAGAATTTAGAGATGCAGATTATAGCGACAAAATTACAAGGTTGTGTAGCAGATACTACCAATCACGGTGACGTTTAATATTTTCAATTCACACTTAATGCCATTTAATATATAGTAAATGGTTAATTGATGAGTGTTACTTGCCGCTAGATGACACTCAACTCCCGAAAAAGTTAAAACTCCGTGGTTTTCACTTCAGTTTTGGTGGGTAAAACACGGTGATAGATTGCATTCACGAGAATAAAATACCAACACCAAAAAAGAACTTCCATGCACTGTCCACCCTTCTGGCATCAGTTGTAGTTTCTTTCCTCTTTCAAATTCATCATTTCTCCGTTTTTAACAACAAAAATATTGAATGCAACACTGGAACCTGCAGAAAAATCCGACCGAAACACAGCGAAACAACGCAGAGCAACAAAGAAATACAATCGCACGCGACGAGCGTTCTACACAAACTAAGTTCAAATTTTTCGAAAAATTTTCATAAACTAGAAGTTCACATTTTGGATATCAAAATGACTCCAGACATCGATAATCGACACCTACTCATCATACCCGTTCCAAAAATACCCATATTGCATGGGTTTAGTTGAATTTTCATGAACCGAGAACCACCATGTTGGATTTCAAAATCACTTCAGACACCAATATTCAACATCTACTCATCATACCCGTTCCAAAAATACCCATATTGCATGGTTTCAGATGAATTTTCATGAACCAAGAGCCGCCATCTTCTATTTCAAAATGACTTCAGACACCAATATTCAACATCTACTCATCATATCCGTTCCAAAAATACCCATATTGCATGGGTTTAGTTGAATTTTCATGAACCGAGAACCACCATGTTGGATTTCAAAATCACTTCAGACACCAATATTCAACATCTACTCATCATACCCGTTCCAAAAATACCCATATTGCATGGTTTCAGATGAATTTTCATGAACCAAGAGCCGCCATCTTCTATTTCAAAATGACTTCAGATACCAATATTCAACATCTACTCATCATATCCGTTCCAAAAATACCCATATTGCATGGGTTTAGTTGAATTTTCATGGACCGAGCGCCACCATGTTGGATTTCAAAATGACTCCAGACATCAATATTCAACATCTACTCATCATATCCGTTCCAAAAATACCCATATTGCATGGGTTTAGTTGAATTTTCATGAACCGAGAACCACCATGTTGGATTTCAAAATCACTTCAGACACCAATATTCAACATCTACTCATCATACCCGTTCCAAAAATACCCATATTGCATGGTTTCAGATGAATTTTCATGAACCAAGAGCCGCCATCTTCTATTTCAAAATGACTTCAGATACCAATATTCAACATCTACTCATCATATCCGTTCCAAAAATACCCATATTGCATGGGTTTAGTTGAATTTTCATGAACCGAGAGCCGCCATGTTGGATTTCAAAATGACTCCAGACATCAATATTCAACACCTACTCATCATACCCGTTCCAAAAATACCCATATTGCATGGGTTTAGATGAATTTTCATGAACCGAAAGCCGCCATCTTGGATTTCAAAATGACTCCAGACATCAATATTCAACATCTACTCATCATACCCGTTCCAAAAATACCCATATTGCATGGGTTTAGTTGAATTTTCATGAACCGAGAGCCGCCATGTTGGATTTCAAAATGACTCCAGACATCAATATTCAACATCTACTCATCATACCCGTTCCAAAAATACCCATATTGCATGGGTTTAGATGAATTTTCATGAACCGAAAGCCGCCATCTTGGATTTCAAAATGACTCCAGACATCAATATTCAACATCTACTCATCATACCCGTTCCAAAAATACCCATATTGCATGGGTTTAGTTGAATTTTCATGAACCGAGAGCCGCCATGTTGGATTTCAAAATGACTCCAGACATCAATATTCAACACCTACTCATCATACCCGTTCTAAAAACACCCATATTGCATGGGTTTCGTTGAATTTTCATGAACCGAGAGCCGCCATCTTGGATTTCAAAATGACTCCAGACACCAATATTCAACACCTACTCATCATACCCGTTCTAAAAATACCCATATTGCATGGGTTTAGTTGAATTTTCATGAACCGAGAGCCGCCATGTTGGATTTCAAAATAACTCCAGACATCGATAATCAACATCTACTCATCATACCCATTCCAAAAATACCAATATTGCATGGGTTTTGATAAAATTTTACGAACCGAAATTCACTATCATCAATTTCAAATAACTTCAGACAATGATTTTCGACACCACCCGTTCCAAAAATAATCATACTGCATGTTAAGATTTGGTTGAAATTGATTTTCAATACCACACTCACCTCACGGAATATCACCATGTGGTAGTGAAAATCGCGCATGGGTGATAATCGTGATAATGCTTTTGAATGATAATCATGTGTGAGTTTACGAAACATCGCTAAAGTGAGATTGAACGGGTGATGATTTCCCCCATACTCAGCGGTGATATTTGATGTTTTGAAAATTTCGCACACCGATATTAAGTGATAATCGTTTTCTAATATCATTCTCAGAATATCAAATGATTTTCTTCATGATGTTCGGCGATGATTTTGTAAGTGATAATCACCAACAATTATTATCGGCGATAATAACTGATTTTTGATATTTTGAGAATGATAATGCCAACACTGGATAGTACCGCACTGCAGATGAAATTGAAGCAAACGCGGCCAACTCAATTTATAACAACTACCAGTAAGAAAAATATTTAAATTACATTAGTAATCTAAGACTAAAGTTTGATGCGTTCATCAGTGCTATTCCGCTCTACATGAGCTCGTTTAAAACTGTTACAATCAGCATATGGTGTTCAAAAGCCTAGCACCCACCAATGATTATTCCTAATAATTGCCCGTGGAATTGTAGAAATTCAAGTTTATCGGGCGTTTAACCCTATAACCCAGTCCAATGATTTCCTCCGGCGAAGGCTACTTTGAGGTTGAGTTCCTCAAATTATACCCACAAAGCAATCATTTCAAACGAGCTCCAGCAGAAATCATAACAAAGTCTCCTCAACCAAACACCATCTGGGGTGGATCGAAATTGGAAAAAAGAAGGTCACGTCTCACAGCACGGGCTTGCGGTGCTGCTGCATGTTCGTCTAGAAATTTTGGCTCAAAAAAAAAAAAAAAAACGAGCGATATGCTGGCATGGACTGGTTGAAACTGTTTTCAGCTTAGACATAGCGGCTGGTTGGTAATTTGGCAGCTGATTTTATGCTACAATTCGTGCAGTACGGCTGTCTAGCACCTAAAACACTGCACCGTACTTGAGGAGGAAAGTTTTCAACACGAATCGGAGTACTAAAAGTATGGGTTGAGAATATAAATCGTTTATCAGCTGTGCTGGTACAAAGTCCGAATGAAGAAAAAGCCCGTAGAAAATTATATTCATCGTTTAATCGTCAAGAGTAGGAAGAGCAATTCGGTGTTTTAGTAGTATTTCACTGCGTACGCGACAGTTTCCTAGATTAGTTATGTGGACTGAAGCTAAAACTTGTAATATTTACAATTTACTTCGAGATAAAAGCCCAAAGGTTGGTCAAAAATAAACAAGAATTGTTCCAATGGGTCCGTGCTGCCATATTGAAAAAGCGATAAAGACTAGAATTACTTCTTTCCTTATTTTATTTAGGCTAAATTCCTTCCATGATGCTTTTCGCTCAAGATAGGGTATTTTCACATTTCGATTCTTAATTATTCAAAAAATTGTTTCTTATCTTTTTCTTCGGGCTTCTAGAACTAGTTTCATACTATCTATCAGCGGTGTCTCGTGACAAAATCTACAGGTTGTGCACTGTACATGTAGTTCCTTCTTTTCTTGAGTCAGTCTAATAACTCATGTGCACGAAAAAGACAATTCCACAGCTACAAGAAATACTTGAAATTTTAAGTTTGATTATGAGATGTTTATAAATACACGCAATCTCCGTGCTTATAGTGGTGGGGGCAAAATCATTCATTATTTTATATTCCGTCCTGCTTTTATCGAATAAATCTAAAAAATAAATGATTGCGGAGGGGGATGCAGTTTATTCCTTCAATTTGACACCTTGTGCAGTGCACGAGGTGCACATGAGGACGAGACGCCACTGCTATCTATCATCTTTCAAGCCTTCCTTTTTGGATGGCAAGTTGTTTCCTGATGTTTTCATTTTTCACGGGTTTCCCGGTTACCTCGGCTTGCGAGAAAAAAAATTCCGGTTTTTCGAATAGGCCCAAATCGCCTCTGTTTAGCTTTTTTTTTAATTCCTTTAAGGGACGGGTAGAGTCTAACACTTTTGAAAAATCATTTATTTTTGACATTGTGAAGACGGTACGACCACTTTGTTGTAATCTATTGAAAGATGGCTTTTTGGTCAAGTGTTGCTTTACAAAATATTTATTTTGCGTTAAAAGCCTACGTTTCGAAGGAATATCCCCTCATCAGAGCTCGGCGCACAGGCCCAAGAGTTCTGCTCCGATTGATTTGAAAATTTGACAAAGCAGTTTTGAATTGTTTTATCATGACAAAATACAAAGAAAAATAAAAGATTTTCCACGTTCCGCAGAAAAATGAATTGTTTCGTTCGATTTGATACACAAAAAACGCGTTTTTCTCGAAAGTTTTGAAAGTCCATCGTCATTCAAAAACTACTGTCATATTTTTTTTAAAATTTTGCACACACATATAAAATACCAAACCCCAATGCTTTTCCTTTTCGTTGTTTGTTACTTTAGAAATGTTTTACAGCTGCAAAATGGCGGATTTCTCGAAAAAAAAATCGCATTTTTAACTTTAAATAACCACCAAAAATTAAAAAAAATTAAAAAAAACTCAAACAAAAACGTTGCGGTCTAAAAAACATCTACTTTAACTATACTGCTTTGATTTGTTGACTTCTGATTAGTCTGCGCTGAGATGTAGCGGACACCGCAAATAATAATTTCTAAGAAGCGTCCTCAAAAATACTTTTTCATCGGCTTATTTCTTCATATTTTTCCACGAAAAAAATATGAAATGTTGTTAGAATGATGCTTTGTATTATGCAAAACATTTGAATTCATTTTGCTGAACGATAGATCTGAAAAAAAAACGAAAAATAGTGTTTTTTCAGCCGTTATACTTGTTTACATTTTCAATGCGTGGGTGAGTAAATAAATCGAAGGGATTTGAAAAACCCACAATATATCGATCTATTTTTCTAGATGCTAAAAATCTCTCGTGTAGTAATCAGGAAAATAACCAAAAAGTACAATTGTTTCATAATGAGCTCTCTGCTCTTTCCTAGCCAGTTTTATTTCCAAATAGCCCAACTAGTTTATCTTCTATGAGAAATCCTTCTACAATTGATCTGGTTCTAGCAGATCAATGTCTCATTTTTCGTGAGCTGATTACTGAAACAAACTTTGATTCAGATTACTTGTCTATAACAATCATACCAGAATGTAAACTAATTCAATAGATTTTTAAAATGTATTATTTATTGTAATATGAGTTAAAATTCAATTATTAAGATTTAAATTGGATGTTAAGCTACAAGTGGTGACTTTTCAACCCTATTCTGTACATGATTTGGTTATTATCATTAAGACATCATTTGCTTCCGCAATTCTGTGGTTTTTGTGTAAGGAAAATGGTAAAACTACTTGTATTGTGTAATGCAGGCATGGCAAAAACACGGATCCGTTCTGCACGGTACTCACCTTCAGTCGTGAGCACACCACCAGGAGTATTGAATGCTACGCTTCGTGCCCGTGTTGACAAAATAACACCGAACGCAGTAGAAAAAGCACCCATAGCGGTGGTCGTGTAATTGTCAACCACCGGTGCTTGGATTTTCGGGTAGCACTGAAGTCGAGTGTTCCTGACTTCGGCAAACACCGAAGCCGAGTGTTTCCGATTTTGCCATATACGTTGCTTGTACTATAAGCACCTATAGCGCCACGGTATGACGAAAAATGCGTTTGAATGATTTATTCTTTTTTCATCAATACGCGTCTGATTGAATTCAATTGATTGACAGTATAACCAACGCATGGGTGCTCTTCGGTGAAAACACTCGGCTCTGGTGTTTAACGAAACTGAAAACACGCGGTTTCGGTGTATGCCGAAGCTTGAAACACCAGTGCCGAAAATAAAACAGCGCCACGAGCACCGTGGTTTCGGTTTCTCTTTGTGCACTGGCACGCAATGGCATTCTCAATACACGCGGTGGCGGTGGTTATAAAAGACACGCAGTGCAGTGCAGTGTTTGGACATGCCTGGTGTAATGGAGGAAAGGAACTTATATAACTTACTTAGAGAGCGAATCGATTCAATTGAAGATTGCATCGCTTTTTGTCAGAATTCGCTTATAATATTATGTGACATAACGTCTAATAGTTCTATATTTGTGAGTCTGTGTAACTCATTGATATATTAAATCATTACATGATTGAAGTTAGGAGTCTATCAGTTCCAAAAGCTCAAATTAAATGTAATTCCCCTATCAATAACGATCTCCTCCTTCGTCGACATCAATATCAACATTCTTGTGAATATACTATGGAATCCAAAGTTGAGGATCTGCAAAAGAAAATTAAACATAGATTCTCTGAGCAAATCAAACCATAGTCTAAACCTTTATAAGGTTCTTTACAAGTCTTCAGAAACTGGTTTCAACTCTCAAAGAATACTCCCTTAAATCAATATCTCACACATACATGGGCATAACACAAGTATTGCCTCAAGATGACATTACGGAGGCAAGCTATGATGAAATTAGGGCAATCATTATCAGGGTCGGTGAAAGAGGTGGGTACTGTGGGTAATACTACCCACTACTAATTTTCGAAAGTTGGTAATTACCCATCATACCTTCGGAGAGGAAAACAATAGTAATACTATTAATATCTATAATAATAAGATCCTTCAATTTTAGCTCCCCATACACAGATTCCACTAAGTATGGAGAACCAAAAGCTAGCATACGTGGTCAATATATATGTCAAATATATGTCAGATGATATGAAGAACAGAGAAGCAGAATCCTATGTCTAAGTATACGATTGGTCGCATTGATTGTAGACATCGGATTTCGGAAATACCAGAAGTAATGGAGAATAGCTCAGAGATTGAACTCACACTCATTGATTTTTACAGACTTTTTAGTTCAATTGGTCACGATTTGATTTTATTTAGAGCTACAAGTTTATGAGTGATAAATAATCAAGTCATATAAGTGAAGATAAACACACCATAATGAACAAACGTACCACATGGTTCTGTGGTCAAGAGAATCCTAAACCCCGAATATTAATCCCGAGTGCAACCTTTTTTGGGATTTCTCTCATTTAGAAAGGCTATACAATCACTATAAAAACCCGACTTTTGAACCGAGGCCCGAGGAAGGCCGAATGTCATATACCATTCGACTCAGCTCGATGAACTGAGCAAATGTTTGCGTGTGTGTGTGTATGTGACAAATAATGTCACTCGATTTTCTCAGAGATGGCTGAACCGATTTTTACAAACTCAGATTCAAATTAAAGGTCTTATGGTCCCATCGATCGCTATTCAATTTTTTCCCGATCCGACTTCCGGTTCCGGAATTACAAGGCAATATGTGTAAAATATGAGAAATGCGCTCTCAATTTTCTCGGAAATTTCTTAACTGATTTTGCAAACTAAAATTCAAATGAAAGGTTTTAAAATTTTTTAAAAAGTCCCCGAAAAGTTGATCCAGATCCGACTTTCGATTCCAGTATTACAGTGCGATTAGTAAAAATATTCAATTTCATGAGTTTTTTTTTTACATGCGATAACGAAACGTGGTGCACATTTTTATAAAATTTACTGGTAAATTCATCTAGTTGGCAGATCTTGTTAGTTGGTGAATATATAAATCCATTTTGAGACTCACTTCGATTTTCCAGCAACGATTGAACCGATTTTCACAAATCATGATTCAAAAAAAGCTTTCAGAGTCTTTAAAGATACTGTGTTATTTCATTCCGATCCGATTTCCAGTTCCGAAATTAAAGGGCAATGAGTATCAACACTTTCAAAATGTCATACAAAATGATGCAAAATCGGTACGCATCGGTACGTGTTGATATAGAAGAAAAAAAAGCACCCGCCTAGCACATAGCATGCTTTGTTCAATTTCGTATAACGTGCAGGGTTGCCCCATTTAAATCTATATTAACTTGACATAATTATTTTCAAATTGAAAAGGTGATTATAGTTTATACCACAGCAAATTTTTCATTTTATTCAAGTTTGAAAAAAAAATCTTGACAGAGTCTTCTAGTGAAGTTTTTGAAAACATAACTAATATGAGAAAGGCATCATTACACCACTAGGTGGATTAAAAAAGGTTTTTTACTCACTAAACCAGCGATGGGGGCGGCAAATTATGTTTTACCCCGGACACCAAATTTCCTCGGCACGCCACTGCTGCACATAGTTTCAAAAAGAAGGTTCCCAAAATGGTGTCGAATATTCGACGTGCGTGCTAAAGCCCGTTTTTGTGAATTAACCGAATCAATCTGAATGAGTTTTTGAAAGAAATTCTCAACCCATCCCATTTTATCCGGATCCAATTCCCGGTTCCAAAGTTACGAATTTATGAGAGTGGCTGGCTCAAATGGAGTCACTAAAGAAAGGGTGATTAATTTGCTGGTATCTGTCATTCGTGTCATTGTCAAACTTATTCACTTTGGTTTATAATTTAATCATGAACCGACTTACAACGTCTAACAGTTGGTAAATGTTCATGTGCTCAGGTAAATGTTAATGTGTTCAGCGACGAGTCCCATTTCTGGTTGAATGGATACGTCAACTGGCAAAATTGCCGCATCTGAAATGAAGACCAGCCAGAAGCATTGCTACGCACCTGACGAACAACCAAAAGGTTAAAAGCGGGTATAAAAAAAACGACATAAATAAATAAATACTATTTCTACTGTCAATGTTTTTTCATTAATTAAATGCATCATTATTGCAGCAATACGGTGCATTAAGTTTCTCATGCTTTGCTATTTTTTGTGCGGAGCTACATCCGGAACATCCTAACACTGTGTCAATGGATAGGATTTTATGCACTTGCACACGTATACGATTAACCAGTCCCTCATTATTTTGAACCAGTGAGAAGCTATAGCAAAAACAAAGAAACCACGATGATTATATTCACAAAAAGTATAAGACAACAAACGAAACCCCAGTAAGCTTTTTGCTATACCCACCGAGAGGTGTGAAACGCAAAGTGATTCGAACCGCGGTTTGTGGCTTTATGGTATATCGCAATTGAAGTTTCAACAAAGAGCAAGAGAGTGAAAGGTGGGGGCTGGCTGAAGATGGATGAGAATTACCCTGTTTTTGCTATTATTTCTGCTTATAGCTTCTGAAAAGTGAAACCTTCTAGCCAATCGATGGAGTTGTGGCGGTTGTGTCCGCCTATTGTTTTGTATGCAAGAATTGACGGTGCCAGACAAGACAAAATCGAACTACACAGAGGGTAACCTTTGTGCGTTCGCATTGCCCATATGTCTGAAACAGAAAGTCGTAAGACGCGACCAAGTAACCATAGATCATTTAGCAAGTGTGTCAGCCGTCCAGATTGAGCCGAACGGATGTTTCGGTTGAGTTATGATTCGAGCTCAGAAAGGTTGCAGCCATACATCGGTTTTAATTAATTATAACAGCTATCTAGTAAAACAGAAATTTACTTCTGTGTGAGATTTGAAAAAAAGATATTATATAATTACAATAACAAGATTCTCCACGAACGGTTAATATTAACCAATTTCTTGTCGATCCTATCAGAAAGCTCTATTAACTTATCAGAGAGGAGAAACAAAACTTGCTTATCGAAAAAAAAAATTACGACTAATACTAGAACCAAATAGTCTGCTACTTACCAGCCGCAAAGTGCAGGGGGGTTGATTTCCTTCCAGCAGTGTCCCGTGCGTTGACCGTCTGCGATGTAATCAGTTTTTTCACTTTAACCAGATCGCCAGTTTTGCATGCTTCGAAAAGATCCCGCAGCGGATCGTTTGCCATTGCGGCCGCCTCGAGGTTGACCGCTAGCATGGATCGGGTGTTGCTGATGGTAACGTTACTACCGGTGGAACTACTGCTGCCCACCTGGAGCGTTGTTAGATGATGATGTCCAGCCGACGAGGACATTTCCCACAAACCAATGTCAGTCGGTTCCAGCTTTTCTGACCTTACTCCGGAAACCGGAATGCTGACACATTGGAATAAGATCCGACCCGCTCGTCTGGAATGCAACAATGGACACCACCGAAGCGAAACTATCTAAACACCTCTAGAGACAACCGAAGAACGGAACCAGCAACGTTCACCACTAATCACGTTCGGGGTGGATGCAATACAAGGAAATACACCACAAGCACATCACAGCCTCACTGGAGTTCCGTTAATTTCATAACTCCACTTTGATGAAAAATCGTTTCACTTCTTCCCTTTCGCTTCGCAATTTGGCCTTAGCGAAACGCCATTATGAGGCAATCAATATTGTTCGATTCTGATCCCCCATTTGCTTATACGCAACATCTTTGAGCAAATCAAAAACTGCATTTTGCAGACGAAGAAGTCTAGTTTCTACCAGCTGCTTTAGGAAACAAAAGAATAGATGAAAATTCACGAAAACACCAACTTTGGTTGAGAAACAGGGTCATCCATCACAGCACAAATGCAGACACTTTTTTTTTATTCGTAGATTTGGCTTTTCGTTTTCACAACTTTTCACGATAAAACGTACTGGAAGACATCCGAAAGACACGAGAAACAAGAGTAAAATTGAAATGCACAAGTTCGCCGGAAATGTGGATATTTTTCCAAGAAAATTTACTCATTGAATAAATTTCTCGCTGGTGAAAAAACAACACTCAACCGAATAAAGATGATGGCCTCCGCTGTCATTAGATATGTACACGCTCATTCAATGTTACTCTCAAGTGAGTCATTTGTACTCACTTTTGCTTATTTGGTTCAAATGTCAAAAAGTGAGTAATATTGATTTATAAGAATGAGTAACTTCGACTCAGTTTCTAAATTGACAACAAGTTTTACTCACAGAGCTTTGAAAACGTTGTGTGAAAATTTACGTGCACTGAACTTTTCCCTTTGTCGGAAGGCGGAACTTTTCCCTCTGTCGGAGGTGGAACGGAGGAAGGCAGACGGATCCTTTCCAATGAGCGATGAACAGGTAACGGCTTCCTTCATTCGTTGGAAGTAAGTCAGCAAAGCATTCCTTATTCGAATCCCTTATTCAATTCGCTTGATATTGAGTAATATTTACTCACTCGAGCTAATTTTACCATTTGTAGCACTGAGTAAATGTTACTCAGAATTTGACAAATACCATATTTACTCAAAAGTGAGTAAACAAGCTTTGCTCACTATAGAGTAGTTCCACTTTTAACGAAAGTGAGTGAAATTGTACTCACTTTAGAGTAACATTGAACGAGCGTGATTCAATGTTACTCTCAAGTGAGTCATTTGTACTCACTTTTGCTTATTTGGTTCAAATGTCAAAAAGTGAGTAATATTGATTTATAAGAATGAGTAACTTCGACTCAGTTTCTAAATTGACAACAAGTTTTACTCACAGAGCTTTGAAAACGTTGTGTGAAAATTTACGTGCACTGAACTTTTCCCTTTGTCGGAAGGCGGAACTTTTCCCTCTGTCGGAGGTGGAACGGAGGAAGGCAGACGGATCCTTTCCAATGAGCGATGAACAGGTAACGGCTTCCTTCATTCGTTGGAAGTAAGTCAGCAAAGCATTCCTTATTCGAATCCCTTATTCAATTCGCTTGATATTGAGTAATATTTACTCACTCGAGCTAATTTTACCATTTGTAGCACTGAGTAAATGTTACTCAGAATTTGACAAATACCATATTTACTCAAAAGTGAGTAAACAAGCTTTGCTCACTATAGAGTAGTTCCACTTTTAACGAAAGTGAGTGAAATTGTACTCACTTTAGAGTAACATTGAACGAGCGTGTACTGCTGTCAGCAGCGATGCCAGATAGTAGTAGTGTCATTTCCGTAGATTGGCATTTTTCTCGGAAACTCCGTAGTTCTCCGTTGATAAATTTAGATTTCCGTAGAAAAAATCCCATTTCCGTAGATTTTGTCTGCGGATCCGTAGATCCGTAGAAAATGGTCGAATCCGTAGATCTACGGAGATTTCCGTAGATCTGACCTCGCTGGCTGTCAGAGAGCTTTTCGAATTGCTGATGCGATGCAAAAAGTACACATACTACCAAAGTAAAGTCTTGTTTGTTTTCATGAAATCGACAATGTATTCGTGTCAACTGTTATACGGATGTCAAACAGAGTTTTGTCAAAAGCAAACTGTTATAATATAACAAAATTATGCACACTGAGCTTGAACTAATTTTTGTGATTTATTTATGAGTTTTTTTGTCTTTCATTAGCCATGTGACAACGGTATGTTAGCACCATCCATTTGAAAGTACATTGATAACGTTGGGCCACTCGAGATTGGGCCCCAAACACCGCGTGGTTTCGATACTCTACTGTATTTTAGGTGAAGCAGAAAGTTACTGTAAGAGAATCGACCCAAAAGTGTAGCTTTCGGTTAAACGTAAAACGATTGTATAATATCGATTGTTTATTTACGTAGTAATCAGTTGATTTTTTAATTTTCGACTATGATTAAGATGGTGTCGTGGCAGAGAGTCGTTTTTTTTAAAATTAATTACTACGCAAAGATAGAAGAAATAAAATCGTGGGGGACTGGTATAGCGTGATGGGTAAGTCGATGCCCTTTCACGCAGCCCACCTGGGTTCGATTCCCAACCCCGCACATAGGGTCAGAAAATTTTTCTGGCCCGAAGAGGCAAATGAACTTAGGGTTAAAACCTCTATAATCTAAACAAAAAATAAAATAAAATAAAATCGTGATTATCGTTTTCATGTCGAAGGTAATGATTCAACATTTACAATTTATTTCTGTATACTTCAAAAAGTAACGTAATATTCCCCAAAAAGACGCATAAAAATGTCAATTGATTGTCAGGTGATGAGTTTTGATGATTATTTTCTGATTTTGATTGAAGATTTGAAAAAGTCTATGGTTTTCTTAATATTTTTTCTCATCAATGGAATACTAACATACAAAAACATGTAAAAATTTGGTTAAAAACTTGAAAGATACTGATTCCGTGGTATGTTTGATTGATATTTAGGGATAAATCGTAAGATGAAATATTGAACTCGAAAAAGTGAGGTTGGGTGCTATTTTCATATCTGGGAAATTCTTAGGTTTCATGGTTGAATTTAGAGAATAATTGGTTAATTATGATAAAATGTTATTTTATTCATCTATTTGTTCCTCATATTCAATCATCTAAATCAAATAAGTTGGTGAACTAATAATTTCTAACTTCATCCGAGATTTTCAAGTATATAGGGCATTTCTTAAATCATACGTTTGATGATATCACGCGAATAATCTTTTTTTTTCAAGGGGTCGCTATATTTATGGTAACTGGTGGTAAATCGCTCACGAACACTTTTTATTTCGATTGTCTAAACAATCATCGTCAAGTTATCTAGTCTTGTCGTAGAAATAAAATATTAAAATACATTTAACGTAATAATACCACAAAGAATTAATCCAATAGTTTCCTATTGCATGTTGTAGAATGCCTTCAAAACGCAATCAGCTAAACGGCTGCAGAAGTTTAAATAATGAAGTCCAAAATGGAACATTTTTTGGCTTTGCTCTTGCGGAGCTCATAACTCTCCGACACAGACTGACTAATTAAAGGCAGAGACAGAAATTATGTTTTTTGTTCGGTATATTCGCCGCATAACCGGTCTACGCCTGTGCGATGGCGTTACTGAACTGAAGATTGATTTCGCTTCAAGCAGACAGGTTCGGTGATATGCAACATAATCTTTCTTTTCTTTTTCAAATCCTGACGATTAAGGTTCGTTTGTTGTTTCTGAAAAGCAAATTGCTTTTGGTAAGGCTTGTTGAGATGGCTACACAATACACTCAAGTATCTGAGATTCAAATTCAGGATGATATAACAATTGCATCTTCATCCTACGGGGCAGGCCCTCATAAGATAGATGTTGCAGATGTGATTCCATCCATTGTTCTTGTAAGGTTTTAGCAGATTGTTTAGCATTCCTTATGGGGTACCGAACTTCTGCTCATAAATATTCCGGGACTGTAGAATGCTATTGATTTTGTAAAATCTTTAAATCCTTTCGGTGATTTTAGGTTTTATTGAAAGTTCATTTTGGCACTGGTTGTTTTCCTACAACAATTACCACACAGTTTTTTCTATGTTCTTCTTATCTAACCTTGATGAAAAGATGATGAGAAGCCATGGCAAGGTACTAATCTTCAAATGACCTACTAACGGTTTTGTTCCCAGAACTTTGCCAGTCAAGGGTCTTAAAACTAGTGTAGTTCTATGCAATCATTTATACTGCGATACCACGTGATACACCCATTCGATGATCGCTATTAATCAGTGCATCTTCACCAGAGCAATCGTTTGTTAGGCGTTAGATAAGGTTAAAGGTAAGATTGAGGTTTTACACAGTCATATGTCATTTACGTATGTTGATAAGCGTAATAAACATATTCTATGTAGAATCTAAGCCATTATCTTGAATGTTTGACAATATCTTTATCTAGTATAGTTAGTTTATAGCGGCCCTTGCACGAGCATTAAAAATGTCATTTTACATGATGACTAAGTAATGATGTATAGTGATTTTCACTGTCGGCTAGAAAAGATTGCGATGCGATAAGATAGCGACAAAATGCCGCAAAGATAGCGAAACTGTCATTCGCATCGATTCAACCCCTTCGAGACCACAAGCCAGAAAAAAAGTTTTAAATTGACCGTTACAATAACTAATTTTTTATTTATTATTAAGAAAACTTCAGTCATGATGAATTCATATTGATAATGCGTATGTGGCAGATTACGGCTACAACTTGCACGGATTTTTTAAGCGTGTGCTATTTATTTGACATATGTACTGTACGATTCAGACGATCCGCCTCCTTCCGTCACCGTCACCGGTAAAGGACTATTCACTCATTTCAGTTCCGTGACGGTTCAGTGAAAGTGCCTTCAGTGCGCCGTCAGTGTTCTTTTTTATCGGTACCCTTCCGTTCCGTTTCCGTGCTGTTTCCGTTCCGGCACAGCCAATGCAATGACATATCGACTTCAGTGAAAATGAAAAATATCGGTGACGACAAATTTGAGTTTGCCGGACGGACGCGACACTGACGGTGAGCTGCACTGAAACGGCACTGTGCTGGATAGGTGTGAATGCGCGCATAGAAAACGAATGAAATAATATCAGTATCCGTGCACGGAGTTGTGCCGGCACTGAACCGGACCGGATATGTGTGAATAGTCCTTAATTCAGCTTCCGTCAAAATTAGTTTAATACTTTCTTTACCGGAACGCAAAGATGCCAGATATTTTCATAGAAAATCTGTATTTTTTGTATAAAAAATCTGTATTAATCTGTATTCACTAATAAAATGAAATTCTTACAACAAAATGATGCTAAGATATGTTATTCCAATAGATTGTGGTTGTAGGATGGTAGATTAAATCAGTCATTGCCGCGCTCACAAGAATATTCAACGACGAAGTTTCATTTTTTATCCACAACAATTAAATTTCAATCTCATATATTTATCTAGTTAGAAATTTGTAACTTTATAATTTGACATGGAATTTCAACACCCAATATGCAACGTCAAGTCGGTTCATACAACTCTCAGTTTGATAGTAAAGTTTTATGATGCCATTACTTCCTTGAATACAATACTCTCTGAGCGTATCTTTTCCAATAAATCATCTTTTCTGTTAGTTTTTCATTCATTTGGCTTCTCCAATATATGTTTCCACTAAGTCATTGCCAAAAAATTGAATATCAGTTCAAATTAGTTTCAAATTATAATATAAATGGATTTTACAGATTTCCATAATAATTTGTGATTTGTCCGTTGATTAATAGACTTTTATATCGTCACTGGAATCAAATACTAAAAGATAGCTCAAACAGAAAAGTTATTTATTTTTCATACTTTTTGTGAGATCTGTATAAATCTATATTAAATTGAGGAAATCTGTATAAAATCTGTACTCTGTATTAAATCTGTATGAGCATGTAAAAATCTGTATAATACAGATAAATCTGTATAAATGGCATCTCTGCCGGAACGTTCACACGCTCCGTCCGAAGGGGTTAAAACAACTGTCCAATTTTCTGGCAGCGATGCCAGGTGAAATTTTAGGCGTCTGTGTATATGCGACCTCAATATTTAGAAATATGACGAAAATACCAAACGAAAACCCTACAGTAATAGCAAAAGTCATCAAAATGGACGATTGTTTATAAAAATTTCGAAAATCTGCAAAAAAGTCGGCTTAATTGCACAGTCTGCTAACAAACGAAATTGCAAATTTACATACCAATCTGCAAACCTGGCATCAGTGGTTCTGACGCTCATTATTTCGCAATCCTGCGACGATTCCGTCGCATTCTATGTGCAGCTGAAAACCACTATATTTCAAATTTGTTAGAAATCTCGTCATTAGTGCACCATAACACGTTCATTAAAATGATATTATTTTTTATTAATGACATTTTTAATGACTACTGTAAGGGCCGCTTATGATATTCGTTTATGCGGGTGTTTCTTCTCTGAAAAAAGAATATTCCACTATTTGTGTCAGCTTGGCTCTAACAGAAAAATCGCTAAAGTGAATCGAAGTTTGTTGTTGTCGTTTATTATTGGCTTAAATCACGTGTGGGTTTGTTCGTCGCACAATCGAAATGTTTATTCTTCTGTGTCAAATAGTTAGCAACACTGTTAATCATTCATGCCCTTCAGAAACTTCCACTTTCACGTAAGTTGCAAGTTGTCAGAACCAACCGAACCAACCAATCAGAGTCTGGAACATGTTGGCGAAAATTTGGTTTAAAAGGTCACCACATTGCCATAATAAAATAACATTTTTCTCGTGCTGTCGTAGATCTCAGCAAAATTATCTGATTTCTCAGTTTCTATAATGGTAGCGGAATTTCAAGCTGTTGTTTTTGCTGCCGGCAAAGGAAGTCGTTTCCCGGAAATATTAGAAGGAAGACCAAAATGTTTACTTCCAATTGGATCGTACCCGTTGATCTGGTATCCTTTGAAAATTCTCCAAAGACATGGATTCACAGATGTTATTGTCATCGCACTGGAGCACGAGAAGTCGGAAATCCAACAGAGGCTGGAGAAAACCCAACTGCGTATTAAGATCGATTTTTGCACTATCTCCGGAGAATCCGATATTGGCACGGCGGATGCCTTACGTCTGATTTCAGACAGGATTAGGACTGATGTTGTTTTGGTATCATGTGATACTATAGTGGAGTTTAGTCTGTATCCAGTACTAAAACAATTTCGAGAACTTGATGCCTCTTTCGTGAGTTTGTTGGTTCCAAACTGTGCTTATAATGTTTCGGTACCGGGCCCGAAAACAAAGTATAAACTGGAACAAGACCTTTTTGGAATATGCGCAAGTTCAAACCGATTGATATTTATGGGTTCGGCGAGTGATTTTGAACAAGATCTTAAACTTCCTGGATATCTGCTGCGACAAAATGGCAAGGTTGACATTCGAAGTGGATTGCAGGACGCTCATATTTATGTGATCAAGAAATGGGTTTTAGACTTCCTCGAAATGAGTCCCAATTACTCAACTTTGAAGGGTGAATTATTGCCCTTTATAGTGAAGAAACAAATGTTGACAAATTCAAACACTCAGGTTCAATCCGACAAACCTGTCTCAGAAGTTAATGTAAAAATTAACGCAAAAGATATTAATCAGCTGACGCCCTACACTGCTATGGATAAGAAGATTTTTGATTCTTCCATCTTCAACAAAGAACCACCGTCAATGAATGAACAGATACGTTGTTACGTGGTAGTCGCACCCGACAATACGTTTGGAATTCGAGTGAATACGCTTGCAGCCTTCTGTTCCGCTAATCGGCAAATTTATAAAATATTTCAAAGTGTCACGGACCTTCCGGAGACTGCCCTAATTGCACCAAGTAGCGATATTAAATCAAAACAAATCACCTCAACGGCAGTCAGCGATCAGGCGGTTGTAATGGAGAAAACATCAATTTCATCGACGACGATTGGAGCCAATTGTACCATTAATTCGAAAGTGAAAATAACCAACAGTATTCTGATGGATTACGTGACCATTGGTGAAAACGTAACAATAGAGAACTGTATAGTGTGTGAAAAATCGAATATCAAAAGTGGTTCAACGTTGCGAAACTGCCTAGTTGGATCAAATTATACTGTACCAAATAATACAATAAAAGAAAACCAACACTTGTCCAATTCGGATGGTTTTATGGAGATTTAGAATATTAGGTTCAGGTTGTAAATTAATAAAACTACTGTTGAAGTTCCGGTCATGTTTTTTTTCTCCTAAAGAACAATTGCATGAATTTTGGTAGAATCACTTGGATTTTTAGTTAAACGTTTAAGCGGGTAATATTTGCATGTGAATTGGGGCAGGCTCCGTTAACAACCATTAAACTGATAGGTCCCGATACCAAAACCTATATAATCGAAACAAAAAATAAGTTGCCTTAAAATTATTACTTTTGTTGCATCATAAAAAAATTGGGAATAGTTTTTTTCACATTACATTAAATCGACAGATTCGGACGTGAATAATGAAAATGTTTCGTATCGAAAAAAAATATTTTATTGATTTAGCATTATTTGAAGTGGGTGACGCTTAAACAGGCATATTTTCTATTCGATATACACTGACAGCTACCTTTATAGAGCATAACACTGCAAGCAATCACCGCTTTCATACGATTTCGGTTTAGTCCAGCTAGAATCAGAGCGATGGGTAAGTTAGAGGTTATGTTACATTGATATCAACTATACTTACTTTACGGAAACCAATATCCTTAGCGTATTCTCTGAAACACTGTCGGCAGATATTCAGCCCGTATTTCCGAATCATTCCGTGGTTGTTGGAGCAGGCTCGGCTGGAAAAATTAGAATACAAATTCAAATAAACATTAGTTGCAAGCCATCGCACGAGGTGATTTTGTGAGTGTACATGATGGTATATTATTGATCGCGTTGCGATATTCAAATCGAATTTTACTGCTATATATTACTTAAAACCTTTTTCTCACTTTAAATGTAAATGCTTACCAGAATCGAGAGCCTTGTCCGTATTTACGTGGATGCGAATACCAGAGATCAGCGAAACCCATGTTGACAGCGTGAAACTTTGAGTGCAAAAGAACCTTCAGAAAATTTTATGTCAATTTTTCATCTGCAATTCGCGACATATGTGTGCGTGCAAGGGGTTGTCATTTTACACAGTATAAAAGAATTACTCATTCTTGGGTTAAAAATATTTAGGTTGAATTGACTATTATACACTAAGAAAAATATTACGATAACAATTGTCACATTGCCAATTCGGAAAGGATTTAGAATCAAATCCGAGAGGACGGAAAATTTTCATTCAGAATTGCAGGATTCAATTAGCCTAGCCTAACTTTTAAACTGAAACTGTTTTGAATCAAATATAGAAACTTTTTTCCCGTTTTTACTTCGTCGCTCTAAATGATGGTTGGACATCTTAAACATACATCACCCTGTAGCTCCGAAGCTAGAAGTCGGATCCGGTTTAATTTCAATAGCAGCGGATCGGGATAAAATTCAATAGCGTTCGATGAGAAAGTAGGATCTTGTGTTTAATTCAATGTTTGTGAATATCGGCTCAACAACGAGAAAAATAGATACATATTTTTGTTTCATACACAGGCATACATTTTGCACTCTTGACAAATTTAAAAACATTTAAAAGTTCATTATTTTTACGTTTCGTCTTTGACTCATCAGTGCAGAGCAGTTCAAATTGAACTACTTAGTGCTAAACTCGGCAGTTCAATTTGAACCGCTAAGCAGACGTAAAGTTTCTGCTACTTACAGAACACTTTTTGTTTTGCCCTAGCACAAAATTTGGCTAACCCCTAAATGACCATACCTGCATCGGCCAGAAATAGTCGAAAACACGTTTTCGTTCGGCACGTCAGAAAAGACATTGCACTTCGTTGCAAAACAAAAAGTGTTCTGTAAGTAGCAGAAACTTTACGTCTGCTTAGCGGTTCAAATTGAACTGCCGAGTTTAGCACTAAGCAGTTCAATTTGAACTGCTCTGCACTGATGAGTCAAAGACGAAACGTAAAAATAATGAAAACGGTTATGTGCCCTAGCACAAAATTTGGCTAACCCCTAAATGACCATACCTGCATCGGCCAGAAATAGTCGAAAACACGTTTTCGTTCGGCACGTCAGAAAAGACATTGCACTTCGTTGCAAAACAAAAAGTGTTCTGTAAGTAGCAGAAACTTTACGTCTGCTTAGCGGTTCAAATTGAACTGCCGAGTTTAGCACTAAGCAGTTCAATTTGAACTGCTCTGCACTGATGAGTCAAAGACGAAACGTAAAAATAATGAAAACGGTTATGTGCCCTAGCACAAAATTTGGCTAACCCCTAAATGATTTAAAAGTTTGTTTTCACAGTGATTACTTATCCTTTCCATACAAGATAGACAAAAATCTGAACACTTCGAAAATTTTCAAAAAACTGATTCAATTTTCTAACGAACTGAACTTAGCTATACCAGCTCCCAGTTTTCGGTTATAAAAATAGAGGTCATAAGCTCTTAAACGGAACTCAAACGAATCGATCCGAATTAAAACGTATCGATCCAAGTCGGAAACCATCGAGTAAGTTTCATTTCAACACTAGGGAGGCCACGCGACGAACATCGAAGAAAAGCTTCTCTGTTTTCTGCGATGTTCGTCGCGCGGCCTCCCCAGTCTTGAACACTTCTTCTCAGTGTCGAATAGACAGAATTTGGGTGTGTTCTCGTGTTTAAAGTAGCTGGTGCGAACCAACCCGTGGACAACTTGACAGCTCCCATACATCGAGTAAAAGTTTTGGTTCTCTGGTTCCACAATGGCGACGTAAATAGAATAACATTTGGAAATAGCGTATCTGTTTTTCGACAATCTGCGGTTCAAATTTTTATATTTAAATAAGTAAAATTAATTTTGTTAGCATTAAAATAATTATGATGAAAAGTTACTGGTTGGTTTAGTATAAGTATTATTTTTCTCTTTTCATCAATAGAAGGTTTAAAAGTATTACATCACATTTCAATGAACAATGAACGTGAAGTAAGGTTTTCTACTGAATCTTGAAGAAACTACTAATTTGCAAATCAAGATTAAATCTATGGTTCCATTATCTTCATCCGAGTCGTTAGAATATCATCCAATAATAACAAATACTCCTACAAATGGCTACTAATTCGCGTTTTCATTGATACGACTAAATACGTTAGGTACTCTTTAGTCACACACCACATTTCAAAAAAACACTTCATTTGCTCTATCAATTACTATTAATAGTTATCTTTTTAGACCAAAGGGAAGACGTTGGGTAGAGTGATTTAAAAGATAGACAGATTACAAAATACGCATGTTTGGAGATTTATGATGTGTGTTATTGATGAGTTTGTTGCTATGCAGCACTGTTAGAAAAATTCGCAATTCATTCAGGATTTCTTGCGTGAGTCACAATATGAAATATACGCTCCTTTTAAATATATTGTTGGACGCATACACAGTGACCGTAAATAACGTAATGAACTGCTGGTTTCTCTTGTAATATTTTTGTTTCGTGATTCATTGCACCCGTATTATTTAGGTACACTAGCGCCGTCCTGAATTCAGTGGAACACATATAAAACAGGCTCATTTCTGTCAGGTTGTGTATGGGTTGGTGCAAACGGCCCCCTGTCACGACGCCATCTTGTTGAGATCTAAATCGGAACTTCAGAATCAGCTGATCGCAACGTAAATATGCAACTAATAATGCAATTGTTTTGCGGTTTACCTTGTTTTTGCGCGAAAATTAGAGAAATTTAAGTCGATTCTCTCACAATAACTTGTCGGTTTACCTAAAATACAGCAGATAGTGTTTTGGGCCATCAAGTGGAAGTAATTTTCACAATTTGAGAGTCGCGATGAGTACCAAAACATCGCAGTGTTTGGGGCTCAACGTAATCGGTGTACTTTGAAATGACCTGGTGTTAACATGCCGGTGTCATAGATGGCTGGGTGCAAATGAAACACATTCTCTTCGCATGAATCGCTCTCACGTTCTCTCGCCTAACTACACCCAAGTGACCGCTGGTGCGTGCTAGTGAGCGAACACTTATGTGATTTAATTTTTAAATTTATAGAAGATAGCGATGGCCTTGCTATGACAATCTTTTTCGCAGCAAGGAAAAACTAAGTGCCAGAGTGCTCACCGGCGTGTTCACCGGCGTGCACACCGACGGTGAAAATATCTCCATCCTCCTCTGAGAATTTTAGAGCTCTGCTCTAGCGATTTCGTGTGATCTAGTGCCGGCGTTGAAAGAAAATAAACACGCGCTCCCATGATGCGTGCACACTTTATATAACAGTTTTGTATATGTGAGAAAGAGAAGAGCTCTCGATGATGTTGTCAGTGCGAGGGGAGAAATTATACTTGCTCTTCGTCACACAGAGGAGATGGACATCTCTGGTTGCATCTGATTCGGAATCCATTTAGAAATCATACTGAATTCCGAATCGAATTCCAGACGAGTTGTCTGGGCAGAACTGATTCAACGACGACTGTCATTGCCAAAATGACATAAAACATTTGTCCACCTTCTAGTAAACTGCGCATTCCCGCCGACTATAAGTTTTATCCACTTCCAAAATTCTCCAGTAAAACTAGTCCAACGGGGCTCTAACTCCTCATATTGAAAATGGCTAAACAATGGACCAGTGTCTGCCAGATTTGTTGAACGAAAAAAGCTCACTTGGATTTGATTTGGAACTCATTCCAACCCAACAACATGGGGAGCCGCAGTTTTATTTAAATTGAACTACTATCGAAAAGTCAAATTTGGGTCAGAAGTTAGTCATTCGCGAAATGCTTCACGACCTTAGTAAGCTTTAATCAGAATTGCGATACCCTACAATATAATATTAAAAACTGTTTTAATCCACCTAGTGGAGTTATGATGCCTTTCTCATATAACTCATGTTTTCATTCATATTACTAAGGGATTCTTCTTTCAATAGTGAATAAGAACAAAAAAGTTGGGTTTGGTCATACATTATAGCTTTTTCAATTTTCACCCAGCGAACGACCAAAAGGTTAAAGCCGGGTACAAATAAACGATGTAAATAATAAGTGGCCGGAAGTGAGAATTGGACAAAAGTTAAAAGATTATTTTTTAAGACCTTCACACAAAATTTCTCCTTTGTTGTTTAGTAATTATATTTACTATACTAGCTGACCCGTCGAACTTCGTCTCGCCTGAAATTATTTTTTTTTAATTTATGTTTTCGGACAGCAGAGTTGTTAAACGTTAATGTTTCTTTCCATTATTTTACTGATTACTTGGCTTACAATAAACGAATTACGACAAATTCATATCCAACACATTAACTTCGTCCCGAAGAAGAAATATCATCAAGAATTATTGTGGAATTATATTCAATGCTTTTGTTAAGCAAAACCTAAACAAATGCACCGATTGCCATCTCATTCTTCGAGTCAGTGTATTGAACAGAGATTGTAGATCTATCTCAAACTAAAGGTTTGGCATATGGGATAATGGATTGAATCATATCCGACTGGTCGTAGTACGACCGTGAAATTGGCGACTGCGTTACTCCATCATTCATCGTGAGCTCTGGCGTTCCTCAGGGAAGCCATCTAGGACTATTCATATTTCTTCTATATCTAAATGATATGAATTTCGTATTGCAATGTATGAAGCTATCATTCGTCGACGATTTCAAGCTGTTTCATCTCATCAAAGATCTAAAAGACTCAAATTTCTTACAATCACAGTTGGATGTATTTTCTAACTGGTGCAACGTCAACAGAATGGTTATGAATGCCTCTAAATGCTCCGTTATCTCCTTCTCTCGCAAACGAACCACGACCATGTATGATTACACTATTTCGCAAGCTGTACTAAAACGGGAGACATCAATTAAGGATCGAGGAGTGTTGTTGGATTTAAAACTTAGTTTCAAAGATCACATAGAATATACTCTCTCTAAGGCATTAAAGATGCGTGCTAGAACTAACTATGGCTTTAATGAACCGTTTTCGAGTATGTTTCGCGTATTCAATACTTGCTCTGATGAATTTGATTTCAATTTATCTCGTAACTCCATTAAAACCCGTTTTCTTCGAATCTTTTCCCGCTAGTTTTATTAAGATAATTAGACGATATCAATTGTTGTTAGGTAGCTTTGTAGTTTAAATAATGGTAATCTAAGATTTCGTTATGTATCATGTGGACAAATGTTATCTGTTGATACAAAAGATGGGAATGTTTTATGTCTGCTGGAGAAGGAGAATGAAAATCTCAGCTCCAGCGGGCTTTTCCCTTGCCCCTAAATAAACAAATAAACAAATAAACAGATGGATGGAAAAGAGATGACCATGATAAATACTTTTAATTTTTAAAAATTTAACAGCAAATCCTTAGGGATTATCGAAAGTAATAAATTGGTTTTAAACGGTTGTCCATAACCTGCTTCACCGCTAATGATATGACTTAGTCGTGTTTGATGAATGTTCGTAGCATGATAATGACAGGATCAATTTTCGATTAACGAATTAGCGATAAAATGAAAAATTCTTGGACATTCGAAAGTTCAAATTACCCTTTTATTGAATATTGATTCGATTAACTTTGACATGAACGCTGGATTCGTTCAAGAATGGTATCAAAAGACTTCTCATTCGTCGACCCACCACATCGTTTTGCTTAGTATTCAGTCCTGAGAATCAATATTCTGTTCTAGCGGATTGAACATGAGGAGTGATTATATCAGTATTCTTCTTATCGTTAAAGCCAATGTACAAAACAGCAGATCTCACAACTAATGGTTCTTACATGCCACGATTTCTCCTTCAGATATGATGTTCATGATTCGCATAAGGTAATTCGTCAAATAATTAAAAGTTCGGAAAATGAAATGATTTGGCTTAAGCAGCTTACAAATCTGTATGAAATGTTCAAAACGACGAATGAAACAATGAGAGATTCTCTTTGTTTACTTTCTCTTTGGATTATTACGGTACTCTTAGTAATCCTTCACTCAAATTATTTACCGATAATAATAACTAAAGCTATCATCTTTGAATCTGCACTGAATAAATTACCGTCAAAAAGCAGGAATGTTTCGCAATAATCGAAAGAGAAAATAAACAAAGAGAATCTCTCATTTTTACATTCGTCGTTTTAAACATTTCATACATAAATGTATATGTGCATCCTAAGCAGACCGTTTTGAAGTAAACCACTCTTGAAAACTTACCCGAATCGGCTGAACAAACTTCAGCATGCTAAATGCCAGGAAAATATTTTCATCTGAACTCATTATTTCAACAGCAGAATCCTATCATTGATACGTAAAAAAAATCGTTACATTATTTGATTTGTTCAACTCACGCCCACGATGGCCAACATTATTCATTTAACTACATCTACTATACCTAAAACAGTCATGTGCATTCCACCGTAAGATCATTTGGCAAGTAATCATTTTGATACCCTATTAGGGCATATTCAGGAGTGTTCTAGTTCTAGATGCATAATTTATGTCAGTTTTAAAATTTAAATCTAGAAATTATAACAAAATAAACTGGCAGCCCCAGCAGCGTTTCATCTGTGTTTCAAATATAGAAAAAATAGAACGGCAATGTATACCAGTTTTAAATTTGACAGTAGAACTGGTCGAATAAATAAAACTAAAACGGATTGCTGGGGATACGTTTGTTTCAGTTTCATTTACATTATAGACCACCCATATGAATCTTGCAGCTGCTGAATTTGCTCTTAGGCACGTGTTTCCAAATGACGAATCAATCATGCATGTAAAATCTCCACACAAAACTATTCGTTGTGCGCCAAAAAATTTATTCGACGATCTAGTATTCTTTCCTTCGACGGTCAAGCACTTATGCAACTCGATGCGCGTCATCGATCGTAAATCTAGCAATCATTGGCGACTTTTTCAGTGGAAAATTCCATTGTCCATACAAAATAACTTTATTGGCTTTTCCCACTTTTCCGGTAAGTTTTCCTAATTTTTTTGATGTACACTCAAGCAATTTGAGTAGTGAATATCATAAGGCAAATCTTATGATGCATCAAAAATCACCTAAATCATAATTTCATAAGATAAATATGAAAAATATACCTCTGCAACATACATCTCATCTATCACTATTATAGTTTTCATACGAACAACTTATGAACTTCACAATATATGAGAGATGTTATGTTTGTCATAGAAATTTCGCACAATGTTCCTAAAAATTGCGTATGAATTTCATAAGGCGTTTTATTGGAATTCCTATTTTCGGGATTTCATAAGGCGGTCTTATGTCTTGCTTAGGATATTCTTGTGGCTAAAAATCATACGAAATCACTATGAAATTCCATATATTTTTTGCTTGAGTGTACGAACCCGGTGGGGGTAAAAACTGATAAAACAAAAAAAAATCATCTCAATCCGTCCATCCGTTCTTACGTGATGCGATTACAAAGAATGATCTATGCATTTTTATATATATATAGATTTGAAATCGATCCAGTTTACAGTCATATGTCAATAAACTACCGGATTTCGAAAATCTTATAACAATATTAAGAAACATTCTCTTTTGTTTTACTGACATGATCTGTTAACTTTACAGTGTCATTGCTTTTACCCAATTCTCGGTTGATTTTTCATTAGGGCGTATAAGCAAGTGACAGTTTCTCTTTAATCACTCTCTCTTTCGATTATTGATGTGATTAAAAAGATTTTCTTTGACATCACTATTCTGTTTGAAAGTGGAAAGTTTCGGGTATCATTTCATGCAAAGAGTTGAGTGATAAACGTGGAAACCGCTTGGTAATTAATAGAAGAGAAAGTAAACAAAGAGAAACTGTCACTTGCTTATACGCCCTAATGAAAAATCAACCGAGAATTCAGTAAAAAAAATTCTCAATTTTTAGTCAATTATTAATAATAATAATAATAATAATAAACAATTTCTGTAAACATTACTGACTGAGATTCATATCTGTCAAATTTATTTATTTTTGTGAGTTAAAAAGGCAAATGGCAAGGATAAGGTGCCCAAGCAAGTGCTACCGTAGCCAACATCTGGGGCATTTGGCGGGCAATCAGAGCATTTTAAATCGAGTAAAGCCTAATTTTCTTATCGTAGTGATGATATTCTGATCGATAATTTGTGGGGAAGTGCGGTAAAGGGTACAGAATAAACAAGTAGTGTGTACTATCCAATTTTTTGTTAGCCATTTATCTTCATTGTTTTGATTTGTGCAGAATGATGCTGGTCACAGTTACATGACGTCTTAGTAGGAGGCTGGGAAAAACCAAAGACATCATATTAACAAGATATCCAGCTCTTACATTTCCCGAACAAATCATTTGCAACATCCTTTTTGCGAGCCTGGCGCTCTCAGACGAGTCCCCATTGAATCTCGTACTTAGAAGTAGGGGAGAGAAATGTCAAATTAGTGCGCGCCAAAATAGCAGCACTGCGTACCCGTACAATTGACATGATATGATGAATGTGATGCCGTGCGGTGGCGTTGCTGAACTGAAGATTGATTTCGCTCCAAGCTGACAGGGTCTGGAAAAACCTAATCTTGCATTGAGAAAATTGTTCAAGCAACACTAAATTCGTTTAATTTTCTGATGATAAGCAAATTTTTCAGTATATATTTTTTAATGTTGCCTAAAGTTAATATTTCAACTCTTTATCAAAATGACGGGTGATCGCATACTTTTCGCTTCCGTCAACGATGATTAATGATATGAATTGTAATCATAATAATAGCAAAAATCATTTTTGAATAGCAAGTATTTAATCCAGTAATCATGATTAAATTACAGGGTCCGGCACTCGAAGTGTAACCAACTTCAGACCTTCGAGCCTGGCGTCAAGGTAAATGCGACATATTATCGGGAAAGTATTCTGGAGGTTGCTTTGAAGCCGTGGGCAGACAAACATTTCGGTGGCAGACCATGGACGTTTCAGCAGGACTCGGCACCGTCTCACAAAGCTCGAGTGAACCAAGAATGGCTGAAAAACAACGTTCCGAACTTCATCACGTCCACGCAATGGCTCTCGAATTCACCAGATGCGAATCCAATGGATTATTCTCTTTGGGCCATTTTGGAGAGCAAAGTCCGAACTAAAAGATACACCAGTCTCGAGGCGCTGACAAAGTTATTGTCCGCGAGTGGGCCAAAATACACCTGCAAGTCACATTCGGGCAGCTTGCGATTCGTTTTTTGACCGTCTCAAGGCCATAGTCAAGGCAAAAGGTGGTCATATCGAGGAAAAGTGAATTGATTCTGAATTTTGTATTATTTTTACACATTTTGTACTTTGAATTAAGTAAAAGTAATTTTCCAAACTGAATTTATGGCCTTTTTAATTCGTTACACTTCGAGTGCCGGACCCTGTAACTTGTTGGTCACCATTTCACGGGTTTAAGTAAAATTTACTGAAAAACAGTGAAAATCACGATGTTTATTTATTTTCGGATTATTCGTAAATTTCATCGAACATTTGTATAATTATAACAGGAAGATGTTCAGGACAACTCTATCGATCTTTCAGAAAATAAAATCTACTGAAATGTTTTCTTAATGTTCAGCTGTTTGAAAATAAGTAAAATTTTGCCGACATCCGAAAATAAGATTTGGTGTGTTGACCCTTTTACTCGAGTCTAAGTTTGTAAAAATCGATCCAGATGTTGCTGAGAAAAAGAATGGAATTCCGTTTTTGAGTATTCGACAACTATTTCCAGTACTTCCGGAACCGGCATAGCGGAAATCGGTTCGTTTGGCCTATAAATAAATAAACATATAAACCTATGAATTGAAACAGTTTTGAACCAAATTCATAAGAATGTTTACGTTATTTTTTGCATTATCGCTCTATATGACAGATTGCAATTTCATACACACTACCCTGTGTTGCTGGAACCGGCAGCCAGATCTGGATAAAATTCTGCATCAACTCATAAAAAATAGTACCTCAATTTGAATCTGAGTTTGCGAAGATCGATCTGGCTGTTTCTGAGAAAATAAAGTGATTGCCGGTTTGCAGCATATGAGCACTTTCTCGGTACTTCCGGAACCAAGAACGATGATCCGGTATACCCAAAATCAACGTATTTGGTCATCAATTAACCTGCCTACTTAAAGAATTGTACGGTCTTTTGAATGTATTTTGTATGATTTCTCCGGGTCATGAATAAAAACACGTTTCTGAAAAAGAAATTTTTATACTTATCAGTAATTCCGGAACCGGAGGTTGAATCCGGATGATTCAGTAGGAAATTCGGATATGGAATTGTAAGACCTTTAATTTGAAAATAGGATGAGTGGTCTGTCAGAACATCGAGTGCACATGTTCATTTTGCACAATTTACTCCGTTATTCCGGAACCGGAAGTCGGATCCAGATGAAATTCAATAGGAACTTACTCTCGAACCGGAAGGTCGATCCTGGTAAAATTCAATAGGAATCTATGGGATCAAGAGACCTTTCGTTTGAATCTAAGTTTGGGAAAATCAGTAAAGCCATCTCCGATAAAATCGAGTCAACTTTTTGTTGCATACACACATAGACATTTTGTATACTAGACGTACTAAGTCGAATGGTATATGACACTCGGCTGTCCAGACCTCGATTCAAACGTCGGTTTTCACAATGCTAACATAGCCTTTCTATATGAGAGTGGTAAAAATATATATGAATGGAATAACGAAAACGAATCTGTCGAGATGTGTTTCCCAGTAGTGAGACTAAAACCTAAAAATCACCTCCAATCAGTGGAACTACTTTGCAAATGAGCTTCCCTTAAAATGGAATGGAACCACATTTCACAAGAACACTACTTGTTCAAACTTGTAACTAATTTGTTCATCCGTTAGTCCTCATTACTCGCTTCGCTGCATCAGAACTCGATTACTTATGTGTGCTTCCTGGATTAGTAGAGCTGCTGCAGATATTATTTCTTTCGAAAAATAAAACTAGCTAGCAGTTTTCAACATTTTATACACATATTCTCTACCGTTTACATAAAAGTGATTATCGTGTTGGATCGTAAGTATTCAAATAAGATATAATTCTACAATTTCAATCACCCCAGTGATTACAAACAAATGTTTCAACATAAATCTCTATTCCCTGTATTTTATTACAATTTTAGGTTCGTTGCACGGTACTGCTGATCCTTGTGCAATCGTTTTTTTCCCTTCTCTGCTCAATCATCACTCTCACTGACGCTTCGTGCCTCTAACGAATCTGTACAGATAGTCAGTTCTGGTGATTCAGTGCCTCCGCCCACGTGCTCGAGTATCATGCGCCCACTGTTGATGATCTGCTGCGTCCCATCGGACGATGGAGACACACGATCACTAGTTGCGCTAGGTGCTGCTGACGGAGGAACAACGCCACTTGCGATCTGTCGTTGTCGTATCAGAGCCAAACGTTGCTGGGTGATTTCGAGATGATGTTTGCGCCATTTAATGCGACGGTTTTGGAACCAAACTTTAACCTAAAATGAAACGGTTAGTTTTTGTGAGAGGAAACTTCGAAACCGGTCTCTACCTGTGCTTCAGTAAGTTGAAGAGTATGCGCCAGGTACAACCGCTCGGGACCAACCATGTACTGTTGCCGTTCAAACTCGGCTTCGAGTCGTTCCAATTGTTCCGGTGTGAAGATCGTACGGACACGTTTGCTTTTGAGCGCTGACGAAGCGGCGATGGAGGATTTCTTTCCCAGATCTGTAATGGAATGAGTTTTTAATTAATTTTAACAAGAATGGATAGCTAAGTTGTGTGTCGGTTTTTATTGAACTAAATCACTGTGCGCTAGGGCGCCACTTAGCTGATGGAGTCTGGAGATAGAATCTTGAAACGGGATGAAACATGATTTTATCATGGAGTTAAATTATTCCCAATATTTGATTTAACTTTTTCAAATTTAATGGCGTAACGACAGTTCTCATAAATTAGACCGAATACTGCTAGTTGTCCGGTATTAGCAAAAACTATCAGTGCTAAATAAAAACCCTTCTTAATCCACCTAGTGGTGTGATAATGCCTTTCTCTTCTTTCATAACAGTCTCATGAAAATATGTTTCATACTTTTATTAAATAAATTTGGATACACTTAGTGGAATTTTCATATATCTTGAAAAAGTACATGAAATTTTCGAAATCGAAAAAAAATTTTTGATGCCAAAAGGCTTAGAATTGCATGAAACGTCGAGATTTAGTGTCATCTCGAAAAAAATTTTTGAAAATGTCGACTTTTTGGGACTTAGAAAAAATATGAAAATTTTTCTAAGTCCCAGAAAGTTGATTTTTTCAAAAAAAATTTTTTTTGAGATGACACTAAATTTCGATGTTTCATGCAGTTTTAAGAGTTTCGGCATCAAAAAAAATTTCGGTTTTGGAAATTTCATGTACTCCCCCCTATGGTGCTTTTTCAAGATCGAAAATTTTCAAACCTTTACCACCGGGCAGCACCCCTTACGCATGTCCGATTTAGATCAAATTTTGCATGAAGGCTTTTTTCGAGGTGCTTAAACTTTTGAGCACTAGAGCTTAACGAAAATAGAAGTGATCCTAAAATTTTGGCACCCATATATATAAGAGCGGTAAAAATCAATGTGTTTTGTCGGTTACAACGCTTTTTGTCGGTTACGTCACTTATACAATCATATCTCCGGAACCAAAAGTCACAGCCATTTGATCTTTGAACTTGATCAATGGCCCGACAGTAGCTTTCAAACGAGCCCAAGTTTGTTAAAATCGGTTCAGCCATCTCTGAGAAAATTGAGCGCGTTCAAATACAACGATTTTTGTCGGTTACGTCACTTATACAATCATATCTCCGGAACCAAAAGTCACAGCCATTTGATCTTCGAACTTGATCAATGGCCCGACAGTAGCTTTCAAACGAGTCCAAGTTTGTTAAAATCGGTTCAGCCATCTCTGAGAAAATTGAGCGCGTTCAAATATCTTCGAAAAGTGCACATACATACACACACACACACACACACATACACACACACACACACACACACACACACACACACACACACACACACACACACACACACACACACAGACATTTTCCGATCTCGACGAACTGAGTCGAATGGTATATAACACTATGGGTCTCCGAGGCTCCGTTCGAAAGTCGGTTTTTCCAGCAATTCTAATACCTTTCTATAGAGAAAGGCAAAACCCTTCTTAGTCCACTTAGTGGAATTTTCATATATCTTTAAAAATCACCATAGGGGGGAGTACATGAAATTTTCGAAATCGAAAAAAAATTTTTGATGCCAAAAGGCTTAGAATTGCATGAAACGTCGAGATTTAGTGTCATCTCTAAAAAATTTTTTTTTGAAAAAATCGACTTTTTGGGACTTAGAAAAAATATGAAAAATTCGATTTTGGAAATTTCATGTACTCCCCCCTATGGTGCTTTTTCAAGATCGAAAATTTTCAAACCTTTACCACCGGGCAGCACCCCTTAAGCATGTCCGATTTAGGTCAAATTTTGCATGAAGGCTTTTTTCGATGTGCTTAAACTTTTGAGCACTAGAAGTTTACGAAAATAGAGTTGATCCCAAAATTTTGGCACCCTTATATATATATAAGAGCGGTAAAAATCAACGTGTTTTGTCGGTTACGTCACTTATACCATCATATATCTGGAACCAAAAGTCACAACCATTTGATCTTCGAACCTGATCAACGGCCCGACAGTAGCTTTCAAACGAGCCCAAGTTTGTTAAAATCGGTTCAGCCATCTCTGAGAAAATTGAGCGCGTTCAAATAGCACGATTTTTGTCGGTTACGTCACTTATACAATCATATCTCCGGAACCAAAAGTCACAGCCATTTGATCTTTGAACTTGAGCAATGGCCCGACAGTAGCTTTCAAACGAGCCCAAGTTTGTTAAAATCGGTTCAGCCATCTCTGAGAAAATTGAGCGCGTTCAAATAGCACGATTTTTGTCGGTTACGTCACTTATACAATCATATCTCCGGAACCAAAAGTCACAGCCATTTGATCTTCGAACTTGATCAATGGCCCGACAGTAGCTTTCAAACGAGCCCAAGTTTGTTAAAATCGGTTGAGCCATCTCTGAGAAAATTGAGCGCGTTCAAATATCTTCGAAAAGTGCACATACATACACACACACACATACACACACACATACACACACACACACATACACACACACACACACACACAGACATTTTCCGATCTCGTCGAGCTGAGTCGAATGGTATATAACACTATGGGTCTCCGAGGCTCCGTTCGAAAGTCGGTTTTTCCAGCAATTCTAATACCTTTCTATAGAGAAAAGCAAAAAGGTTTTGGCTTTCTTGCTACATATAGACGGTTGACGGGGAACATATTTATCTATGTTGGGATAATTTCATTCAAATAAAGAATGGTGTTTTTGTAATTTGTCTTAAAATTTTTAAATGAATTTTTTTAGTGTAGGGTTCGTAAAGTTTTTTTTTCAGTATTTTCATTCGAAAGTTTGACTTATTTGGTGAACATTACTTTCACAACAATTTTTTGTAGGATTTATCATCTTTGGACTACATTTTTTTCGCAAAAGTTGATAAACAGAAAGTATAGCCAGTATACTTGACTTTAATACCTTCAACAGGTTTTTTTTTGTTTTCATACAAGAATATAGGTCGTCCGGCGAACGACTGCAACTAGGTTAAAGCCGGGTATGAATAAACGATATAAATTAAATTAAAAACCAAAACAGTCGTCAAAAGGTGAGATAACTAAGTGCTCACAAGTTCCTATCTCATGCCTCCCCGTGTGTCTATGATAACATTTGGTCAATAGAACGGCGTCGATTGGGTGCTATCGCCGTCTGCGTTAGTAGCAGAATGAGAGGGTGCGAATTGGTTTGTATGTAATAAGTCATATGAAACTCGAAAATTATTGAAAATTCTTCAATAAGTATTTCGCCTTGACGTCCTACTGCTAAAGTGCATTTAAACCCTTAATGTGACTTTAAATTGTCAACTCGTTTTCATGGAAATCATCTGCAGCATTCCTTGCAATTAATTTATTAGCATTTTGCGTATCTTCCGTATATAATTTGACACACAAAGCAAAATACATCTTATAATTGAGAATAACTTTTGTCGTGGATACGACTTACTTTACTATGGGGTGCCTTTTCAAAATTAGCCATATGGAAGAATGGGCAAAACTTAATCGTGAAAATCGACTTGTATTAATTGTTAGCAACATAATTCTCTCACTATTTCATAAAAAATATGATCAGGAATTTAGGATAATATTTTGAACAGTGTGAGATAACCATAAAAAACTCAAAAATTAAATTTTCGCAAAATTTTAAAACAACGCGGAAAACTCTTTACTTTCGCTTGGGTTTTTCGCGCAAGGATGACGATTTTGAGGTAGTTAGGTACATATCTTCAACTGAACGTTATAAAAGGGGAACCGTGGTCGAAAATTGATCATTTCTTCTTCAGCGTTGGATGGAAGCAGATGTCGGGGCGAGAAAACGCATTCAAGTAGCGGCATCGGAGAGCGCACCTCATGCGTGGTTAAAATCCTCAGAACGCTCAGGTCGTAGTTCTCATTTGCCTTCCGGTCGTCAAGGCGAGAAGATGGATTAAGCGCTATTCACACTAGGCCGTGACGTATCCGGAACGGGACTGGACCGGAACCCGTCCGGGTTACGCTTCAAATTTGTTTAATGCAGCTCCATGTGAATATTCTCACTAGACCGTGTCGTACCCGTGTAAGTATCGACACACGTCCGAAGCACGGTCAAAGCATGCGTTGACTCAAAGTTACTATTGGCAGGGACTGGAATTGTCACATGCTTTCATCCAAGGCTCCAAGATACAGCGGGAAATTCCACAAAAATCGTTAGCAATCTTCTTTCACATATCTTCTGTTGGTTTCGGCGTTGCATCGTCGATTATTTTTTTCGTAATTAAACGACATATCTCGTGAACAATCTGGTAGACAGCCCTAAGTCTGTAACTAAATGCTATGGTTTTTTGTGTGTCTCTTAGATCTCGTCATTCACAAGCTGCTTATAAAAGGTGATTTTTTTGAGGTTAGGATTTTCATGCATTAGTATTTGCTCAGATTTTTTGAGGTTATGATTTTCATGCATTATTATTTGCTCAGTATGCTTTGACATTTCATCATGAATAGACTTACTAACGAGCAACGCTTGCAAATCATTGAATTTTATTACCAAAATCAGTTGGCAGAAAATCCGCTTTTTTATCGACAAATTTTGTTCAGCGATGAGGCTCATTTCTGGTTGAATGGCTACGTAAATAAGCAAAATTGCCGCATTTGGAGTGAAGAGCAACCAGAAGCCGTTCAAGAACTGCCCATGCATCCCGAAAAATGCACTGTTTGGTGTGGTTTGTACGCTGGTGGAATCATTGGACCGTATTTTTTCAAAGATGCTGTTGGACGCAACGTTACAGTGAATGGCGATCGCTATCGTTCGATGCTAACAAACTTTTTGTTGCCAAAAATGGAAGAACTGAACTTGGTTGACATGTGGTTTCAACAAGATGGCGCTACATGCCACACAGCTCGCGATTCTATGGCCATTTTGAGGGAAAACTTCGGAGAACAATTCATCTCAAGAAATGGACCGGTAAGTTGGCCACCAAGATCATGCGATTTGACGCCTTTAGACTATTTTTTGTGGGGCTACGTCAAGTCTAAAGTCTACAGAAATAAGCCAGTAACTATTCCAGCTTTGGAAGACAACATTTCCGAAGAAATTCGGGCTATTCCGGCCGAAATGCTCGAAAAAGTTGCCCAAAATTGGACTTTTCGAATGGACCACCTAAGACGCAGCCGCGGTCAACATTTAAATGAAATTATCTTCAAAAAGTAAATGTCATGTACCAATCTAACGTTTAAAATAAAGAACCGATGAGATTTTGCAAATTTTATGCGTTTTATTGTTTAAAAAAGTTCTCAAGCTCTTAAAAAATTACCCTGTATAAGATGATGAATTCACCCTCTACTGCTCTTCTTCGCCAAAGTTCGTGCATTCAAATCTTCTTTCTTTTTTTGTTTGTTTTTAAACTGCTGATTATCTTCGTCATTCTGAGTTCATGATCCTAACGGTAGCGACACGGAAAGTGCACGGTATGATGAGAATATTTTACAAATAAATCCCGGTCCCGTTCCGGATACTACGTCACGGCCTAGTGTGGATAGCGCTTTAAACCAGTTTCGCATCATTTGGCACTGCGAGCGGATGTGATGCGGTTTGTACGCAAAGCTAGTTTCAACTCAAACAAGAGCGATTGCATCATACAACAGAGCTTCTGGTCGTTTGTATTGGAGAGAAAGAAAACGAAAAATGGACAACATTATATAAAATCAGCCGTTCTAATGGCTCTAAATGTTACCTAAAGAACTATAAAGATTGCTTCTTTGTAAATCGAAAATTCAAATTAGCAGTGTAGTGCAAAACTCAGATAATTTGATTAGTTATTTTTCAATTTTTACAGTGATTTATTCGCAACAGTGTTTAAAATCATTTATATCCGATCAGTGTTTAATATCTTAGAGAATTATACAATTTGGCGCTTGTGGGATGCCAGAAATCAATCCCGTACAACATTTTGATACCTTCTTTTACTGAAATATTGAAATCCGCAATGGAATAATACACATCAAAATTTTCTAAGGTGCCATTTAGAACCATAATTCTATACCCAAAGAATTATGCGAAATTTTACTTCACTTTACTGTAGACGACCCATTTTTCAACCAGTTTTTTTATTTTTTTATTCAATAGTAACATATTTGAAGGCACACTGCTTAAGCTCTTAGATGCCAAGGGCATTTTCTTATTTTAAATTAAAACTAACTTAAAACTAGGGTATTATCATTAGGGTAGTGGCGAATTCCGGTCGCAATGGTCGATTCTGCAGATTCAGTCTGCAGCTGGCGATCGGCAATGGTCGGTGGATTAAATATGGCATTAGTTTCTTCCAGATGACGATTATACGTTTCAATGGGTCCGCGGGAATTTTCAACCAGTTGTAGTTTGAGTTAAACTTTCTGCTGATTTGCTATATAAAATGCATAGCACAGACTCAAAAGCCATTCATTTCGAATTTGGCTGTCGTTGTCATCGTGTTAATTATGGTGCGATCGAGGAATCTCCAAGCAAAACACAAAGCTTGTTACCGCAAGCGGAAAAAGCAGGATACTCCAACAGAACACATATCAGTATCGCACCCACGGACAACAGGTCAGCCTGGAAATAGATGACGGAAGTCAGCGGTATCCAGCGAAATTTGAACTCAACTCGTCAACTGCTTCATCTCGAACGCCTTCATAAAAGGTTCTTTTCAGAAGCACCACGATAAAAATAGAAAAATATACTGGTTATTTCGTAATATTTGGAAGACCGAAATCAGCATTTTGGCGAAAACATTAGTTGATTTCCTGATTTTAGTTAGTTATTTTTTGAGACAACTAAAAAAATCTTACTTTTGCTAATTTAGATTTTTTAATTCTCTTTCCCTTAATAATAATAATAATAATAATAAAATATTTGTTGAAATGGCTATTTTTTAGTTGAATTCACCAATTCAACGTGCTGTCATTTCTGGACCAAGGCACACTTATTTCCATTCAACTAATTTTTTAGTTGAACGACAAAAATTGGTTCAATTTATCTATGATCTTATTTGTGTTATGATACAACAGAGTTTACTATTTAAATGAACCATATTAAATTTATTTTTTATAAATAAGAGCAATTTGTTCCGCGTGAATAAACAGTATTTTTTCTCTCGCGGATAAAGTTTGTGCGTGTTTCGAAAGTAAAATTTGATAAACTTCTTTCATTCCATAGAGGGTTTTAAACAATCCAAGCGTATGTATTGGTAATTTATAATATTCTTGAGAATGGCATAACATTGAATAACATATTTTTTTGAAAAATAATTATTTGATACAGATATCTTGACCGGACTGATGAAGAACCAAAACATTGGATACTAATCAAAATGCCCGGGCTTCAATGTGAATAATGTTTAAGAATTTGAATACGAACATAAATCGAAATAAAGTAGCGTAAAAAACACCTTGCAAATTTAGTAAAAAAAAATAATTTTATTCTTAAAACCAAACACAAAATATGTGATTATAACAAACAAAAGCGTTAGTAGAAATAGTTAAATTTAAATTCATTTAATTCAATTTGTAAATTTAAAGCGCTAAAAATAGTTTACTTGAACTTGACTTCGTTCATTTAAAACTAATTTTTCTAATTGAATTTACTGTGAAATTGTTTGACAAGAAATTGACAGGAACACACAAGTAGAATATTTGTTATTTCTATCAAAATATTGATTGAAACAAACTATTCCACTGAGAAAAATTAATCATCATGTTTTGTAGTTTCAAGTAGCAATATTTGCAATATCAACCCAGATTTTCTTTTGTCACTATTTCAATAAAAAAATTCGTTGTATAAAACCCAAATTTAGTTATTTTTACAATATTTTTCTCTGCGTGCAGTACACCGGACGGCGTCGCCGAAAGGTTGGAAGATACAAAAAACATCATTTGACATATACAATATTACGCACAATCGCTTTAAATGCGTACAAATTCTGAATAAATACACTTTCCACTAAGAGTTCAAGTCATTTTTACATATCGGTTTAGAGATTTATATATGGATATATCGTAACACATGCGAAAAACATCAGAACAATTTGCAAGCAGTTTCAACAAGACTGTCATTTTTAGTTTTTAGTGGACTGTTTTGCTTTCACACTTCTCATGAGTTTTTGGCTAATAAACTTGTTAATAAACCCAATTTAATTTTTGTTTTCTTTTCAGCAATGATGGTGATAGATAAATAGAAACAAATTTTCTGATTTTGATAACAAAATTAGTTTTCAATGAGAATTACGTGCTGGACTGAAATATTGCTGGTTTGTGTCCAGGATATTCGCCAACTAAACACATTATCTAAAAATAAGTTTTTTTCAGCAAAGTAAATTCTCAATTTTAACTAGTTTCATAGTTATTTTGGAAGTTTTGTTGTTAAAATTTACTAATTCAAAAACAGTAATACGAATTAGGCGCAGAGTTAATTTCGGTCGTTCCGTGAGTGACAGCTTTCCAAACAGGCCAAAACTTGACAAGATTATTGTAAAGAATAATGTAGTGATGGGCAAAACCGTTCATTTTGATTGAATCGTTCAGAACTAGACAGTTCAATAAAAAAAAACTAGTTCTTTCGTTCGTGCTTTGTATGTTTCTACAAAGACTACACGAGAGCTTAAGCTTAGCGAGCAAAAGAAAAAACAAAGAAAAAGGTCGGTTTCGTAATGCGCACTTTTATTAGAGAAATACCGTTCTTGAACAAAGAACTATTGATCACTCATTTGAACCATTCGCGAACGGATTGCCCATCTTTATGTCCCGTTTACACTTCTGCTGGCTGCCAGCGTGCTGGTGCCAGTGTACTGCCCTCTTTTAAAAAAAAAAGTTCAGCGGTGGTCCTTCGTTGGTCTAATACATTGGACCACAGTTGAACGATTTTTCCTAAGAGGGCAGTACACTGGCACAAGCATGCTGGCAGCCAGCAGAAGTGTGAACGGGACATTAGTCCAAACCTGTCGCAGCTCACTTCAATCGCACCGAACCCTGCCGCACCATACCGATTCGGTCACGCGATGCACTTTGCATACAACGCGCGTACACAAAAAATCAAATGTTTAAACACCCATTTTGAGCACATAAATTTTTTTGCTGGTCATGAAAACCAAAAATATATGCAGTATTTTAACATTCAAAAGAAATAAAATTCGCTTGAAGAAGGTACTTTAATTTTGATTTCTTTGGAAAATTTAAATAAAAAGTTTAGTAAAATTTAACATTTTTAAACAATTTTTTCTTCATTCTATGTCTTCTGGCGCTTCAGAAATTGTTACTCAAATTTGACAGCTCTATCAGTCGAACTCTAACCGTGATGGCCAAAACACTTCCGGTGAAACTCTCGACGACTCGATGTAAATTTTCGCTTGTAGTCCAGTGGAAAGAAAGTCAATTGGACTATAAACGACTGGCAATGTAGGCTAAGATGCTGGGCCATCAAATCGGCGTCATCTCAAGTGAGGTTACGCCAACCATAAGAAGAAGACCGTTCAGGAGTGTGCGCGTTCAAAGAACGGAACTCCGCCGTGTCGAAAACGGACATCGTGACGCACTTTGCGGACGCCGGATACGCCCGTTCCGGCAGCTACAACATCTTGGCACTGTTAGACAATAAGAGCATCGAGAGAAAGCCCAGTTCCGGACGGCCGAAGACCCTGAGAGACAAGAAGCTCCAAAGGAAGCTGAAGAGGAAGACCGAGGGAAAAGTGGCTTCAGTGCTTGGCCGGGAGGTCGGTGCAACAGTGAAAAAGTACCTGGTGAACATGTCAGGAAGCGGAAGTCGCGTCACACCATCTGAAAAAGTCAAGCGTTAGTGGTCTAAAACTCCACATCATTCTAATATTTCAGAAATGACTTAATTAACCGATTTCACAATCTTCATTCAAATGATTGTTTAGCAATTTTTGGCATTAAAAATGCCTTACTCTTCACTATATGGGGCCGGGTGTCAATTAAAAGTTTCAAAAATAGTCGCGTAACCTTTTTGTGTCATAATTTTGAACGTTAATAACTCGGTCATTTGTTGATGGATTGTTATAATTTAACAACCAATCGATTCGGAAACTTTTAACTTAAACATGTATGACGACGTCGTTTCAGTATTTCAATAGTATACTATTGAAAAATTGGTTGGAATCGACCTATGTTTTCGTCCACCAATCCCTGTTGTACAAAATGACGTCAACTTCTTGTTCGGCATAGGAGGCTTTGCGTCATGCATAAAAAACACCGTATCGTTATGCGTAGTATGAAGAGAAATCTATAAATATAGGCTTCACACTATTTCTTTGCCTAGTTGATGTTTGACTGTGAATGAAACAGGTAGCTTGTCCAGTGAGCTGATGATGGAAGACTCTCATGAAATATTCAATTCACCGGCCACTGCCGATCACCAGCTGAAGGCTGGATCTGGCAAAGTTAAGCACTGCGACACAAATATGACATTACTCAATGATACAACCCTAGTTTTAAGTTAGTCGTTAGTTAAAATTAGTAAAAGCCCTTGGCATCTTAGAGCTTAAGCAGTGTGCCTTAAACATTATATTCTTGAATAAAAAAAAAGTGGGCTGATGACTGGATTGTATATGCGTTCACTTGCTGGATTGTCGCTTTTGCATTATGTGTTGGTGAAATTTCCTGTTATCTGTGCAACACCGTGTTCGCTTGAGTATCTTATTTATCATCTGGCTATTAAAGAACCGAATCAGCGTGGTAATCGATTCTTTTGAAATATCCCATGTATTTAGCAAATTTTTGCCTTGCACTTTGCTTCCCGAGGCTGGGTGTCAAATTAAAACATGGAAAACTAATCGCGTAACATTTTTCTGTCATAATTTTGAACGCATATAACTCAGTCATTTGTTGATGGATTTATTTAATTCAACAACTAATCGATTCGGAAACATTTAACTTAAACTTATGAGATAACGTCATTTGAATATTTCAATTGCATACTATTGAAAAATTGGTTTGAATTGGGTATTTTATTTTGGTTCTTAGATTAGATTTTTCGGATCTAATTGCGGATTTGCAGCGCTTGTTCCCTGATGATTTGTTAATGGATTTTCCTAATTTAAATGATTCCAAAGCTTCAATATTGTAAGCTTAAAAATGTTTTAATTTGTCAACGGATCGGTTTGCATACTTGAATCTCCATTCCCATGCGAACAAAACGTGACAATGTGACTGAACAAGTTGTTGTCCCACCAGGAATTAAACGCTTCAAAAGATTCAAAATTAAATTCTGAAACTTATCTAAAAGCGGCCTCCTCGGTTTAGTAGTATAAATGAGTTCCACAGGCTCACATATACAGTACAATTAGATGCAATATCATATAGTATCAAAAATAAACTCAAGGTAAGTTTACCTGCGATTTTACATGTATCGTTTTAATAGGAACCCTCGTAGAATTTGGTTAACCGCCAGTTTCAGTTAAATTATTATTTGCCTCAAAACAATAAGCGTCTGATGGCTACAAGCGTTGTAACTATGACAATGTTTATTCATGTTTTAATAACATCAAGTTACAATATGAACAAAATTTCGGAATTTTGTTGCGTATCCATTCCGTATATTCCTAATACGCCAAAGCGAAAATCAATGTAAGTAACTGAATATTTTATGCGGACTGTTTCACATGTTTTCTTCCTCGTATTGTTGCCATATTATTTACGACACTTTCCGAAGATTATCGACGATTTTGAAGGATTAATAAAATAACACCATTACTGAGATTACTGGTACACCATTCTTTTGGATCGATTAATTGTTTATAAAATTAATAAGTCCATCCAGTTAACGACCATTATTAGGTTAAAACTGGGGGTAAATAAACGATATAAATCAAATCAAATTTGTACGTTTCTCGAAAATTATCATCATAAAATAAAATAGTTTCATTTGTTCAGGTTTAAATCTTTAGGTTGTTTGTATCTAAAATTGAGCTTTCAAGTAACTTTGAAGTGCAGTGAAGTTTAGTGTATCATCATCATAATTATCATTATTTTTGTATTTATTATGAAGACCCTAGGAACGTTTCATTTTTAATGTTATTGTGCTCGGTCGTGTCTTGAATACAACCCTCTAATTTCTTTTTTTTTTTTACGAACGATCTATCCTATTCACAAATTCTCATGATCTTCGCTTCATTGAAAATAGGTTGAGCAATTAAGAAGTGTAAAGCGAAAAAAAAATTGTCGAAACATTGAAAAAATGTATACCTTACCCTTAAATTTATCCCGGTTATGATTCTGCGCATGATGATGTGCCGCCATCGCCAAATGGTGATGATGATGATGATGGTGCGGGTGGTGATGATGGTTGTTGGAAAGAAGTGGCTGTTGTGGTGTCTGCTGATGGCCTCCAAGATGTGCCCCGGGATGTCCCGACAAGGCCTGGTGCGCATGCAGATGGTGTGAATGCTGGGCGGTATGATGCGACGGTAGGGATGAATGTAACGGACCACCATTACTGACAGCGCTGATACTGCTACCATTGGCGCCTGGAGGAGGATGCTGATGGTGGAATTGATGTGACGCGGCGAAGCCACCGGCAGTGCTGTGAATGTGGTGAAGTGTCTGAAGTGCCGCTAAGCTGCTGTTAACATTGCTTTGCGGCGATTGTGATATGTGATGATTGGCTTGATTCGGGCTGTTTTCGTACGGTGAGGGTAAGTCCGTTTCTCGGTTTACCCGCTGCTGAAAGGCAGACCCACTGTCACCGTGATTGTTTAGCGAAAGATTCATAACATCACTGAAGTGATGGCCATCGGAGTCGTGTTTCTTTTTCAACCCCAAGATGGCTGCTATGGTGAAAGATTTTCCAATTCCTTCGGCATCCAGTGAAGTGGTTCCGGGAGTGTGATTGTCATTTCGTACCATTTCCAGCACGTCTTCCTCGCACTCTTCGTCTTCATCGTCATCGATAATGTCTATATTGTTATTCTCGGCGTCACTAGACTGATTTGTATCGTTGTTCTCGATGTCCAAACTGCTCCCACCCACTGCTTCCGGGTGCTTATCGAAGTCATCATTTCCACCGACCGTGTTATTGTTGTTGAGCAGATTCAAATCATCATCAAGTTTTTGATGCGTGTGCTGGTGAAATTGCTGCTGATGCTGATCCAGGGCAGCGGCTGCAGCTGCAGCAGCTGCGGCTGCCGCTGCCGCAGTGGCATGCGAGTTGTGTAAGTTGAGAAAATGTGTCAAAGGATTCGAATGGTATTTCGTTGGCTGGTGGTGAATCATTGCTAATTTACTGCTTGTAACGCAACTTTCCAATAATGAAGACACTCATTGAGCCGGGCAGACTTAATTATGGAAAACTATTCCTTGTTTCCCCGCCAGTTTCGTCCGGTGGCTCTTCTCCCTCTCTCACTCTCTCTCTTGTTCTGATAAAGCAGTGAATTAGTCAATCGTCTCCTTGATGAGGGTCAGCCTCATCCGAGAATGTTGTATTCTAATGGGATGGAAAACTTTTTTTCCATTTTCCTCACTTTGTCCCGACGAAGCGAAGAAATTTTGCACTGAAACGAGAGATGAGAAGGGAATGTATTAAATTAGCTAAGCGAATTGTCACACAGAAAGCTCTTTCATCTTCCCCAAGCGAAGCAAATTAAGTTCATGCTAAATTGAGACGCATAGCTTTAATTGAATTGTATCAAGTAAAACAAGAAGCTTGCTCGCCGTCAACGGAACAATAGTTGGGAGTTTCGAGAAGACGCTATTGTACATTGTGATTAAAGGCGGAAATTTTGTTCTAGTTTCATTTTTTCTGTGTGCTCCATAAGGCGTCTCCATTAGCTTTCTTACGGGTAGATTGGGAGATTAAGAATATATCAGATTACTTGAAAGTTTACCAGACTGTAACCATGTGTACATGGATGGTGCCATTGTGGTATTTACTTGGAATACGATTTTACAGTGCTTCCATTAGTATGTAACCCAGTTCGGGTACGTTTAGAGGAGTTGTAAATTTGCTGAAATCAGTAAGTGTTCTCCATGCATTTTTAAAATCAAGATTACAGTCAGGAAATCAAGAATAGGGCCCTTTTGCTGTATGTTTTTGAGCCTCATAATACTGTGTAAATATTTTGTAGCTTGTAAGCACGATTTGAAGAGAGTTAAGACTTGGGCTTTGGAGACATCTGGTATCTCAATTACTAAACTGTACGCGGAAAAGTTAACAAATTCCCACAAAAAGGTCTCCTTTGAAAAAAATTTGTCACTTCACCGAATATTTTTTACAGGGTGTCAAACGAAAAATTTCGAATTCAAAAATGCAATAATAAAAAACGTGCTTAATCCACATAGAAGTGAGATGATATCTTTTTTCATCAATCCGCATGTGTTTTGCCTTTTTGGCATGAATATTTTTCGGTGTTTTAGTTCTCATGACATTATTTCAATGACCGTCGTTTCAAACGGCAGTTTGAAATTCCAATCACTCATTACCCTGTAATGTCGGAACTTCAAATCGGATCGAATTTGAATCTAAACGTGTGACAATCGATTGAACATTCCATGAAATATCAAAGTAAGTTCCACTTTAGAGTTTTTCGTCATTATTTGTTATACTTCCAGTGCCGGTTTTCAGGAACCAGCATAACCCAAAACGGTTTGTATGGCCATAAATTAATATGACGAATAAATTGCAATAGCTTTGAGTCCAACGTTGAAGCTTTTTAGTATTTTCTTCTTCTATATCGGTTTGAATTTTAAAAACTCACCACCCTGTAATTACAGAATCGGATGAAATTAATCAATTTTGTATAGTACCATAAGTTTTCTAATTTGAACTTTTGTTTACGAAATTCGGTTTGGCCTTTTTTGAGAAAATGATTGAGCTTTGAAAAACGATTCGACACCGGTACCGGAGTTCGCAAATCGGTGTAGCCGGTCAGTTAATTTAACCTAAGGAGCTGTATAGTTTACATTTGAAACAAAATTTTTGAAAATCAGTGTAGACATATTTGAGCAATCGTAGTGCGAATTAAATTTGTGGGTACCTTCCGGATCGAAAATTGAATACCGGTTAAACTGAAATAAGTTTATTTGGTTATCGACTATTCATATGTGCAAACCTGAAAAATTTATGTGAAATGGACATTTTTTACTAATCACCCTGTATCTCCTAAACCGGAAGGCGAATCTTACTAAAAAGCAAGATGTTTCATATGATCTTAAGACTTTTCATTTAAATCTTAGATCGGTTTAGCCATCTACGAGAAAAATGAGTTGCATTATTTTAATTTCATTTCACATATCCTCCTGTAGTTCCGGAACCAGGTATCGGATCGAAATGAAATTCAGGAACCTTGGTTGGGAGTACACGACTTTCCATATGAATCTGAGTTTGTAGAAAACGATTGAGCCATCTTAGAGAAAATTGAGCTAAATTATTTGTCACACAAGCATTTGCTGATCTTGACGAACTGAATCGAATGGTATATGGATGTTCTGTACTTCCAGTATTTATTACTGTAACTAGTTTAAATCAATATAATTATGGTACTGTTTTCAACTCGAAAATGCTGCCATCTTTGCCAACTTCTGGTTTACATATGTCATATTCGAACGAATATGCTGCCAAAAACTAACCGTGCATGAAATTTTCGAAATCAAAAAAAAATTTGATGCCAAAAGTCTTAAAATTGCATGCAACGTCGAGATTTAGTGTCATCTGGAAAAAAATTTTTTTATCGACTTTCTGAGACTCAAAATTTGAAAGTCGATATTAAAAAAAATTTTTTTTTCGAAATAACACTAAATCTCGACGTTTCATGCAATTTTAAGACTTTTGGCATAAACGAAAATTTTCGATTTTAGAAGCTTTTTTTACTACTTACTTTACTTACTTTTTTTACTACGTACTTTTTCAAGATCGAAAATTTTGAAACCTTAACCGCCGAGCAGTCCGATTTAGCTCAAATTTTTGCATGGGGACTTTTTTCGAGGTGCTTAAACCGTTAAGCCCTAGAGCTTTACGAAATTAGAGGTGATCCCAAAATATTGGCACCTTTATATACATTAGTGCGGTACAAAACAACGTGTTTTGTCGGTTACGTCACTTATACCATTATAACTCTGGAACCAAAAGTCACAACCATTTGATCTTTTAACTTGATGAATAGCCCGATAGTAGCTTTCAAACGAGTTCAGCCGATCCAGCCATCTCTGAGAAAATTGAGGGGTAAAAATATCTTCGAAAAGTGCACACACACAAACACTTCCTATCTCGTTGAACTGAGTCGAATGGTATACAACACTATGGGTCTCCGAGGCTCCGTTCCAAAGTCGGTTTTTGCAGCAATTTTCATACCTTTCTATAGAGAAAGGCAAAACGGTTTGATAGATTTAAATGATTGTACATTTATTTGAAAGTTTGATTCATGAAATTCTTATGAAAAACAATTTCGTTCAAATGACTCCCACGGCTGGTTTGACAGTAACCAATTAGATCCACCCAATTTTTTAGTACACTTTCAATTGTTTCTGATCTTATGTCATCATTAGCGACTTGAATTTCGTGCCTGAGGTCTTCAATTGTTTCTGAATGGTTGACGTAACATTTATCTTTAACCGTTCCCTAAAGAAAATAATTCAGCGACGTCAAATCGCACCATTTCTGCTGATTATTCGATTTTCAAAGATTGTTCACAGAGCATCGATTGTTTCGTTGGCTGTGTGGCACGTAGCACCGATCTGTTGAAACCAAACATTTTTCATAAATAAATTACATGAATCAACCTTTCAAATAAATGTATAATCATTGAAATCTATTAAACTGTTTTTTTTTATTATTGCATTTCTAAAGTCGAATTTAATATATATTGATATTTAACTTTGGTTTTAATCCACCTAGTGATGTAACTATGTCTTTCTCATAGAACCAGGGTGGCCAATCGATTGCTGATTTCAATTCCCCGGTTTGTGAAATAAAAATTCTCGTTTTGCCTTTCTCATATAGAAAGGTTATGCAATCACAGTGAAAACCGACTTTTGAACCGAGGCCCGGAGGGCCGATTGTCATATACCATTCGACTCAGTTCGTCGAGTACGCAAAATGTGTGTGTGTGTGTGTATGTGTGTGTAACGTTTTTTGCACTAACTTTTCTCGGAAATGGCTAAACCGATTTTCACAAACTTAGATTCAAATGAAAGGTCCTGTGGTCCCATACGAAATCCCTGAATTTCATCCGGATCCGGAAATATAGGGTAAAGTGTGTTAAATATTTTATGCCATCACTGAAAATGGGGAAAAACCAAACAGTTTTCTAAATCGACCTCAAATCTTCTCCAATTGATAGTTTTTATCAGTAGACGGTCAAACAAACCGATTTCGGTTATTCTTTTAAGAATCGAAAAAAATTATTTTGAAGAATACCTTAGTATATGATAGTATAATTGATATGAGAAAGGCATCAGTACACCACTAGGTGGATTAAAACAGGTTTTTAGAATAGGCTTATATCGCCTCTGTTTCGCTTTTTTCTAATATTCCACTAATTCATACTTTAAACAGATTTCCAATGTCCAAGAAAGAACATTATAATACGCCCACTAGTTGAGGATTGAGGTATTTCAATATCCAGGGTGTCTGGATATATAAATAAGAAATATTCCGGAGCGGGTTATTTTGCCGAAAGTCGTTCCGCCGAATCCCATTTCGTCGAATAAAGTCGTTTCGCCTAAAGAGTCGTTTCGCCGAAAGGGTAATTTAGAATACAAAACATTATTTTTTTATGTCTCCTAAATAATTGATGTGGTGGTCGGAAGCGGTGGGCTTTCGCATATAAACCTGTAACAGCCTCGTTTGTCCGGTCTACTCAAAGCTAGGTTTCTTTGCTTTCGTTAGACCCGAACGAGCGGTAGTGAGGTCGGACAGCACACTAACTAAAACTATGTGGCGAAGCCGTATTAGATATTTTTGCCTTTTTCATATAGAAAGGCTATGCAATCACTGTGAAAACCGACTTTTTACCCGAGGCCCGGAGGGCCGAATGTAATATACCACTCGACTCAGCTCGACGAACTGAGCAAATGTCTGTGTGTATGTAACAAAAATATGCCCTCACTTTTCTTGGAAATGGCTGAACCGATTTTCACAAACTAATATTCAAATTAAAGGTCTCATGGTCCCATAGCCTGCTATTTTTTTTATTCAATAATATATTTTTTTTATAAGGCACACTGCTTAAGCTCTAAGGGGCCAAGGGCTTTTTCTAATTTTTTTAACGACTAACTTAAAACTACGATAGTATAATTTGATAATGTTGTATTGGGGTCGCAGTGGTCGACTATGGCAGATCCAGCCTTCAGCTGGCGATCGGCACCGGCCGGTGGATGGAATATATCATGAGTCTTCCAGATGACGTTGGCCGCATCCCTCGGTCCGTGTGGGCCCGCGGGAAACCCCCCCAGGCTACGAATACCCGGCGGGTGGCCATAGCCTGCTATTGAATATTATCCCAATCCGGCTTCCGGTTCCGGAGATATATGATTTTATGTACCAAAACAAAATGGAAAAAATATGTACTCACTTTTCTCGGAGATGGTTGACCCGATTTTTACAAACTTAGATTCAAATGAAAGGACTGTTGATCCCATAGCCTGCTAGTGAATTTCATTTGGATCCAACTTCCGGTTCCGGAGTTACATGGTAATATGTGAAAATTAGAGAAGAAGTGTGCACTCAATTTTCTCTAAAACGAATTCTCTGCGATGCTTGAACCGATTTTCACAAATTTCGGTTTAAATTGAAGCTCATATTATCTCTAAAGCTACTGTGAAATTTCATTCGGATCCGACTTCCGGTTACGCAGTTACAGAGCGATGAGTGTCAAAGTTTTCAAATTGCCATATAGAAAACACAAAACGAACGAGGCGTGTTTTGTTATATTTCGTACACGCTATGAAAAAATCGAAACAGTTACGGATGTCTGCTACTGGTGTGTGATATTGGTAAAAGACGGCACTGCGGTTGATAAAAATTCTAGCTATTCTGTAATAAGTACGACCGAAAGAATAAACGAATGTTTACACGTCACGTCAGGATAGACATGGCACTTCAGTGCCAATAAGTGATTTGTAAGTAGCAAATACTTAACGTCTGCTCAGCGGTTTATGTTGAACCGTTAGGTGGCGTTAGCAGTTCAACATAAACTGCTGACGCACTGATGAGCTGAATGCGAAACGTAAAAAAATGAAAACTAATGTTATTGAATTAAATTTTTTTTGAAAAAATATGCAATTTGCACAGACGGTAGTGCAGTCATAACGTTTTAGTTGAGTAGTGATGTCAATAATAATAATAATAATAATAATAATAATAATAATAATAATAATAATAATAATAATAATAATAATAATAATAATAATAATAATAATAATAATAATAATAATAATCATAATCATAATAATAATAATAATAATAAAAATAATAATAATAATAATAATAATAATCCTCCTACATGTTTCATGAAAACAATATCAATTAAGTGGCCAGTAGTCATTCTGGATTAAACGCGGGGATATGAATTTATCCGTTATTTTAATTGTGAAATATTTCAGAAGTACAATTGAAAGTCAACAAAACGGGCGTTAACGCTATCATCTTTCATTTGTCCTTATTTTAAATCAATTCGAATTACGATATTAAGACAATATTCACAATATTCGGCGAAATGGTTTTCAACGAAATGGTTTTCGGCGGAATGTCGTTTGGCGAAATGTCATTCGGCGAAGTAACCCTTTCGGCGAAACGGCTACAGATTTTATAAGATTTCACAAAAAATATGAAAGAAAAAAATAAACTATTAACTCTGAGCAATCAATTAGTATTTGATTGCAGTGATGAGATAAAAGTTCATTAATCAACGGACAAATGATAAATTGATGATAAACACTGAAATACATTTATATTATAATTTGAAACCAATTTGTATTGATATTCAAGGAAGTCAAGGAGCCATCGTGAAACTTTATTGTCACACTGAGAGTTGTTTGAACCTGACTTGTCGTTGCATACTGGGCGATAGAATTCCATGTCAACTTGTGAAGTCTACATTTCTAAACAAATATATGAAAATACAATCTAATTGATTTAATTTAGATAAAAAAAAAAACTATTAAATTCCGTCGTTCAATATTCTTGTGACTTAAGAAAATTTGAATTTATTATTCTATAACCTATATATAATTCTATTCTATTTATTATTCTGTAACTCAATGAATTTTTATTCTATAACCATAATCCATTAGAATAACATATTTTTATTGTAGAAATTTCGTTTTATTAGTGAAAACTGATAAATACAGATTTTTTATGCAAATATCTGGCATCTTTGGTTTGAAGCAAAACAACACTGATAAAAATTTGCACGATCGATTCATATGTAAACAGCACTTCAATTTATTATGCTTTTCCATTTCAATACATATCCAAAGCGATTTGTTTCAAGATTTCATGTGCAAATTCACTAAGATGCGAGATTAGATTATTTTTCACTTAGCTTTGATGTGTTTTTCCTTAGGATGTGATGTGTTTTGCTATTGAATCGAGCTCCATGTGTGAAACACTTTATTTTCTAGTGGAAATGAGTACAACACAAATGTATGTGCAAAACACTTGATTCGATCAACTGTGTTTCAATTGAAATCTATGTGGGAAACTATGTGACATTCACATAAAATGCATATAGAATCTAGAGATAACGATATATCTGATCGTTTTTAAGTGCATTTCATATAAACGTAGCATGATTTCCACTACATATCAACAGTTTTTACACTCATTTTATGAGTTAAGTGTTTATTTTCATGAATTTCATGTGTTCTACAAGCAGTGATAGATCGAATGCTTTGCACATGATGTTAGCGTGGAAATTATTTTCAGTGAACAAATCGCTACATGCGTCGTAACTATGACAATGCGTGTTTATGTTTCTAAAATATAGTTACAATATGAACGATATTGAGCAATTTTCCTGCATATCCAGTGTTTCTTGAAATAAGAAATTAAAAATTACTGAGAATTGTAGCATAGAATTTATTAAATTTATTTTTTTTCTTATCCCACAAAGTATTGAAATCAATGGAAGCAACAAATCATTTTGTGCTGAATGTATATGTTTCCTTCCGTTTTAACATGTATTCGATTTTGAACGAACATGAGATAACCTCACAAAATTCACTGAATGAATGTCATTTCACAGCTAACGGTGGTTTGTTTACGTGTTCATCCTTATTTGAATACGAGTTATTAGAAATGTAAACAATCCACCGCGGTGGTCAAACATAAAATTTGTGATGTCATCTTTCAAAACCTAATTGTTTCCATGGCATTTACGAAGGGTCAATAGAATGACACTATTACTGAGCCTACTGGTTCATGATTACGTGCCCAACATTTTCCAATGGATCGTAAGGGACATTGTAATCTTGAGTTTATCTTTGATTTAACGACTACCTTATAGTTGAATTTGTTTAGTTGCTAAATTTTCAAATTTCAGCAACATGTAAAGCACCACACATCATTTTAGTGAAACCTCATGATAAAATATAAACAGCTCCCTTTGCTGCGGAAATGTGATATCAAACTTATTCATTGGGGAGAATCAGTACATTGCGGTTAGCAGGTCGAAATAGATATCCTCCTAAATGGTGTGCGGTTTCGTCTGCACCACACAATAAGACGAAAATATTGCTCATAAACGAGACCCCTTACTGGCACTACACCTAGATGCAATTTTCATCACCACCTGTAACTGGCAATAATTCGAAGGTAACCGACCCCGCAAGCAGACATCACACCCAACCGATCGCATCGGCACTGTTTCTTGCATTTCTATTTTACTGTGTCTCAATGAGATGTTCCCCTCGGGCACTTATTCAAATGATTTCCTATCTAGACCGGTGTTGGGTTGTCTACTGATCTCTCTTTGTACCGATCGTTTAGTTACGATGTAACGGTTTGTTTCGTTTGATACTAAATAACGTTCCTATAATGATCGGTACTATCGCGATACCAGAAAATATTTTTGAATTTAGTGAAACATACTCATAGATTAAATACAGATTAGATTGCTATTGAATTTTGTCCGGGTCCGAATGTGAAGAATTGGAGAAGGTTAGCAAGTTCTAATCCTGCCTCAGGACATTTCTTTCAATTTCTCATAAACAAGTGTGTCTCAATCTGTCATTCACTGAGTATTGATTAACAGTAAAGCTAAATTCTAATATTTATTTAGGATTAGAATCTCAAGTTGCTAGAAATCTATTCCCACGTATAATTTCGTTTTACTCTTGTGACATAAACTAAATAGCCCGTAGTTTTCAATGAATATGTTAAACTTGAACGTAATATAACAACCCTTTTCAGAATATACAATTATTTACACAAAACGCATGAGAACAAAGATAATCAATACAAAAAATCTCTGATAAACTTTGTCAATTTATGACACTGTCCTTTCAGAGATCAATGATATTGGTCTCATAATGTCAAAATTTCTCGATAAATTAATGATTCTTCTATTCCCTTCGATCAAATCTTGTTTGAATCAAGATACATAATGTCAGCCAAGGTAGCCGTTACCGTTTTCTTTGAGGCTAATTCAAATGAATAGAATAATATTCTGATTATTTCGATGAGGCGCATCTTTTTACCGAATTTGCTGAAGTTGTAAGTGAATAATAAATATACGCTTCCATTTATTCATGGAACTGGAAAATATGCATATTGTGGAAAGTCAAAGATCTCGATATTTCGCAAAAATACGGTCATATCCAACAAATTAAAATCTAAGAATATACTTTTCATTTATAGGTTTAGATATATACTTATTTAAAGGTAGAGGTATTAAGAAATACAACTGCTTAGCCAATTTGGCCATAATTGACAGTCATTCAAGGCATTTGGTACCTCGTAGATAACTGTTTGGTGCACACCACTTAATTCAAATTTTTTACGTTTCGTCTTCGGCTCATCAATGCATTAGCACATTATGTAGAACTGCTAATGCCACATTCGGAAAGACGTTGCATTAACTTTACGTCTGCTTAGCTGATTGTGTTGACCCGCGATGAGGCATTAACAGTTGCTAACGCACTGATAAGTCGAAAACGAAACGTATGTAATGCGACATAATTGACAGTGACTAATTTCAGTATTACTGATATTCTAAGTAATTATACACTTTGCAGAAACGGTTACCGAGCACTCGGCGGTACAAATCTTGGAATTATTTTGACTGATATTCAGCAATAAAATTTAAGTGTGGTGTAATTACCTACCCAAACTCGATCCATACCCGTCAGGTTCGAGTTAAAAAAAAGAAATTAGAGGGTTGTATTCAAGACACGACCGAGCACAATAACATTAAAAATGAAACGTTCCTAGGGTCTTCATAATAAATACAAAAATAATGATAATTATGATGATGATACACTAAACTTCACTGCACTTCAAAGTTACTTGAAAGCTCAATTTTAGATACAAACAACCTAAAGATTTAAACCTGAACAAATGAAACTATTTTATTTTATGATGATAATTTTCGAGAAACGTACAAACTTGTTAATTTGATTTGATTTATATCGTTTATTTACCCCCAGTTTTAACCTAATAATGGTCGTTAACTGGATGGACTTATTAATTTTATAAACAATTAATCGATCCAAAAGAATGGTGTACCAGTAATCTCAGTAATGGTGTTATTTTATTAATCCTTCAAAATCGTCGATAATCTTCGGAAAGTGTCGTAAATAATATGGCAACAATACGAGGAAGAAAACATGTGAAACAGTCCGCATAAAATATTCAGTTACTTACATTGATTTTCGCTTTGGCGTATTAGGAATATACGGAATGGATACGCAACAAAATTCCGAAATTTTGTTCATATTGTAACTTGATGTTATTAAAACATGAATAAACATTGTCATAGTTACAACGCTTGTAGCCATCAGACGCTTATTGTTTTGAGGCAAATAATAATTTAACTGAAACTGGCGGTTAACCAAATTCTACGAGGGTTCCTATTAAAACGATACATGTAAAATCGCAGGTAAACTTACCTTGAGTTTATTTTTGATACTATATGATATTGCATCTAATTGTACTGTATATGTGAGCCTGTGGAACTCATTTATACTACTAAACCGAGGAGGCCGCTTTTAGATAAGTTTCAGAATTTAATTTTGAATCTTTTGAAGCGTTTAATTCCTGGTGGGACAACAACTTGTTCAGTCACATTGTCACGTTTTGTTCGCATGGGAATGGAGATTCAAGTATGCAAACCGATCCGTTGACAAATTAAAACATTTTTAAGCTTACAATATTGAAGCTTTGGAATCATTTAAATTAGGAAAATCCATTAACAAATCATCAGGGAACAAGCGCTGCAAATCCGCAATTAGATCCGAAAAATCTAATCTAAGAACCAAAATAAAATACCCAATTCAAACCAATTTTTCAATAGTATGCAATTGAAATATTCAAATGACGTTATCTCATAAGTTTAAGTTAAATGTTTCCGAATCGATTAGTTGTTGAATTAAATAAATCCATCAACAAATGACTGAGTTATATGCGTTCAAAATTATGACAGAAAAATGTTACGCGATTAGTTTTCCATGTTTTAATTTGACACCCAGCCTCGGAAAGCAAAGTGCAAGGCAAAAATTTGCTAAATACATGGGATATTTCAAAAGAATCGATTACCACGCTGATTCGGTTCTTTAATAGCCAGATGATAAATAAGATACTCAAGCGAACACGGTGTTGCACAGATAACAGGAAATTTCACCAACACATAATGCAAAAGCGACAATCCAGCAAGTGAACGCATATACAATCCAGTCATCAGCCCACTTTTTTTTTATTCAAGAATATAATGTTTAAGGCACACTGCTTAAGCTCTAAGATGCCAAGGGCTTTTACTAATTTTAACTAACGACTAACTTAAAACTAGGGTTGTATCATTGAGTAATGTCATATTTGTGTCGCAGTGCTTAACTTTGCCAGATCCAGCCTTCAGCTGGTGATCGGCAGTGGCCGGTGAATTGAATATTTCATGAGAGTCTTCCATCATCAGCTCACTGGACAAGCTACCTGTTTCATTCACAGTCAAACATCAACTAGGCAAAGAAATAGTGTGAAGCCTATATTTATAGATTTCTCTTCATACTACGCATAACGATACGGTGTTTTTTATGCATGACGCAAAGCCTCCTATGCCGAACAAGAAGTTGACGTCATTTTGTACAACAGGGATTGGTGGACGAAAACATAGGTCGATTCCAACCAATTTTTCAATAGTATACTATTGAAATACTGAAACGACGTCGTCATACATGTTTAAGTTAAAAGTTTCCGAATCGATTGGTTGTTAAATTATAACAATCCATCAACAAATGACCGAGTTATTAACGTTCAAAATTATGACACAAAAAGGTTACGCGACTATTTTTGAAACTTTTAATTGACACCCGTCCCCATATAGTGAAGAGTAAGGCATTTTTAATGCCAAAAGCGTTTGTCAAGTTGTTTTAGTGTATGAGATGAATAGAGGAGCTAAGAGGGGGTAGGGTCTAAATGATGACAAAAACATCATTTTTGCGAATTTTTTTCTCAGAATTATTGCTCAACGAAATAAATTCAAACGTTTTAAATAACACAAAGCATCATTTGAAGAACATCGGTGAAGAGGTATTTTTGAGAACGCTTAATAAAAATCAAGATTTGCGGTGTTCACTGTATCTCAACGCTGACTAATCAACAACAATCGTCAACAAATTAAAGCAGTATAGATAGAGTAGAAGTTTTTATAGACCCTAACGTTTCTGTTTGAATTTTTTGTCGTGAATACGACTCACTTTACTATGGGGTGCCTTTTCAAAAAGTTTTTGATCATGAATATCTCTTGTTGTATCTAACGAATCAACATAATTTCTGCTACATGCCATCGGAAATATGATCACAATTTCATGATAAAATTTTCAGCTGTGTGACATAATCTCAAATAATTCAAAATTAAACTTTTCTGAAATGTTTGGTATAAACGAGTATCAAAGAGGATAACTCATAAGGCGCGTTTGCCTTTCTCGTATTTTTAAAGCTCATAGCTCAGTGATCTGTGAAAGGATTTCTATAATCTAACTACCAATAGAATCGAAATTTTTCAACTTAAACGTGTATAGCAAAAGCATTGAAGTATTTCAATTATACACTATTGAAAAACCTGTCTCATTTGACCCATGTCAACACCCGCCAATCAGAACGCGTCCTGAGGAAGAAAACAAAATATCTGCTGCTGTCGTTCAAGAAAAATATTCCGAGCAGTGTTTAATATCGTAGTGAGTTCCACAATTTGGTCCTTCTGAAAGGCAGGAATGAATCCCGTACAGCATCCTGATAGTTTCTTTCAATGAAATGCCGAAAATGAAATAATCGAAATTAAAATTCTATATGCTGCTATTTTTATAGCCGTTAGGTCCGCCTATTAGTGAAAAAGCTACAGACGAAATCACGTAAAAACAAACCTCCTAACATAAATTGGATCAGTTTGGATTCTATCGCTACTGCGAGCAGATGTATTTTATGTCGTTTGCAAAGCTACTTTCGCTTCCGACAAGAGCGATTACGTCACAGCTGCCAGTCATTTGGATTGGTAAAAAAACAACGGTGGAGAGCATCACACAAAATCAGCCGTTCTAATGGCTCTAAAAGTTTTCTAAAGAACTATTACGAATTCTTGCTCGCAAATCGAAGGTAAATATCCTTAGTTTAGTGCAAATCTAGAACTGTTTGATTTGATTTGTGCTCTTTTCGCTGTGTGAAATTCACAGTAATAAAGATCAAGTGAAGCCTTCTTTGTTTTTGCGAAAAATGTGAAAAAGAGGAATGCTTGCATAATTCATACAATTAATCAACTAATTGATATTCGGAAGTGTTAAGGAACATGTCAGTTGTTTTCGTATTCACGACATCCAGTTATGTCTCTGACATTACCCACCCGCCTTTTATTTTTTTTATTTTTGGTGGTTGTATAAAGCCAAAACTACGATTTTGCACGAAAAAATCCGTCATTCTGTAGCTGTAAAACCTCCTCAAGGTAACAAATAACAAAAAGGAAAACGTTGAGGTATGGTATTTTACAAGTAGAAAGTGTTTGCGAAATTTGACAAATATTGGTGTAGTAGTTTTTGAATGGCGATGGACACGATGGCTTTCGAGAAAAACGCGATTAACGTTTTTTTTTGTCTGTAAACTCGAAGGAAACAATTTATTACTCTAGGGAGCCCGTAGGGTGTAACATTTTCAAAAATCATATATTTCTTTTATAATTTGTTATAATAAAACATTTCAAGAATGTTTTGTCAAGTTTTCAAGTCGATCGAAGCAAAAATCTTGGGCCAGTGTGCCAATAACTTGCTGAGTTTTGTTCCGATTGACTTGAAAATTTCACAGAATATTATTGAAATGTTTTACTATAAGAAAATAATGCTAGACCCTACCCGCCCCTTAAGAGAAGAAAATCTTTAAAAAAAATTTCTCTTCACAAAACTTCTAAGCTAAAAGAAAATAATTTACCTAATAAATTTTTAATACATAGATAAAAATATTTTGTGAATTTACATCTATTTTCATGCACATATTTGAAGCAGGTAATTAAACATAAAATTACTTTACAATACTGTACGTTTCAATACAATTTAATCGCAAATTAGGCGTTAATTGAAAGACACAGTTATATTCATTGAGAATTCAATGCAAACCAATTTAGTTTTGAATCGATGAAGGTTTTCAATCAAAATTTCGATTCAACCCATGTCATACACAAGAGAGAATCGCAAGTTTACAATTATCGCAGATAATCGAATCGATGATTCAACTTGATGATTCTCATACTAGGTTGCAATATTTAAAAACCCTTGTGTGGAGCATTCACATACATTTTCATAGACACAAATTAAACAAAGGTTATAAGCACATAGTTAAAATAAGCGGCAATAGTAAAATGATTCTATCGCAACTATCCACTGCCCATACAGAATCGGATCGCGAAACGAGAATAAGCGACCGTTTGTTGCTTCAGAGAGAATCCCCACAGCAGCGTGCTAGCCGTTGATTCTCAGAAATGTCATCGAGAGAAATTCGCTCTCGCACTAGTGTCTATTCTATGTTAAATGTACCATGCCGGTTTTTTTGTTGTTGCGATGATTTCCGATTCTCTTTGATGGTACAGATTTAATCGTGGAAGAGTTGCGAGTGAGCATTCTTTGATACGATAAAAGCCATCCTTGTCTGTATGTGTGTTGTCAACTAAGAGGTCGAGATCTGAGATCTGCTGGACCGATTTTGAGTTATACGAAGTTTTATGTCAAAATTTTTAGTTTTTTGACAGTATCTGTCACACTTGACCTTGAAAACAGAATATGTTTTTACATTTAGATTCCACACGGTAGTAGCTATCCAACAAGTCATAGATTGTTAAAATCCGTCCATTTTTAACGGAGATATCGATATTTTTGTGTAAGCGACTTTTCCCCTTATTCCAGTAGTAGGAATTTTGAGCGCTATATGATAATGCAATGCTTGGGAGCAACGTGAAACACGATTTTTTATACTGTTACATACGATTGTTTCTAAGTACCACTAAGACTGTGTACAACATCCTTTTTCATGACAGTTTGCCTCGGACCGAATTTAGCTCGGTTCGTTTTTGGCAACATAATCGTTCGAATACGACATATGTAAATCAGATGATGGCCAAGATGGCAGCATTTTCGAGTTTAAAACAATTGCATAATTATATCGATTTAAATTACTAACAGTAATGCATGCTGGAAGAACATGACACCAATATACCATTCGAATCAGTTCGTCGAGATCAGCAAATGCTTGTGTGGAAAATAATTTCACTCAATTTTCTTGGAGATGACTCAACCATTTTCTACAAACTCAGATTCATACGAGAAGTGCTTCCAAACAAAGCTCCTGAATTACGTCTGGATCCGACTTCTGGTTCCTGAGCTACAGGATGATATGTCGAACGAAATTAAAATAGTGTTACTCATTTTTCTCACAGATGGCTGAACCGATCTAAGATTCAAATGAAATCTAAGAACCATCTAAGATTCAAATGAAGGGTCTTAAGGTTCTATAAAACATCTTGGTTTTTAGTCAGTCTGCACTGATTTTCGAACATTTTGAATCAAATGTAAACTATACAACTCCTCAGGTGAATTTGACTGATATCGGCTACACTGATTTTGAATTCCGGTTGCAGTATCCAATCGTTTTCTCAAAAAATTGAATTTCAAAAATGGTCCCATGCACAATTAATGAATTTTATCCGATTCTGATTACCGATTCTGTTATTACAGGGTGATGAGTTTTTAAAATTCAAGCCGATATAGAAGATGACAATTCTAAAAATCTTCAAAGTTGGACTGAAAACTATTGCAATTTCGTCATATATATTTTTTGGCCATTCGAATCGTTTTGGGTTTTGCTGGTTTCTGAATACCGACTGTGGAAGTACCGTAAATAACTCTAAACTGAAACTTTCTTCGACATCTCATGGAATGTTCAATCGATTGTCACACGTTTAGATTCAAATTCGATCCGATTTGCAGCTTCGACATTACAGAGTAATGAGTGATTAAAATTTTGAATTGCCGCTTAAAACGACGGTCATTAAAATAATGTCATGAGAACTAAAACACCGGAGAATATTCATGCAAAAAACTCATACGTATTGATAAAAAAAGGTAGGTTGATTAAACACGTTTTTTACAAGCGATGGCGAAACGAGATGCACATTTTTATAAAATTTAGTGGTAAATTCATCTAGTTGACAGACATTGTTAGTTGGTGGATATCTAAATTTACTACGTGCCCGGTTCCCGCTTCCGAACACAACGGTAATAGTGAAGCAAAGCTCCAAAAACGGAACTCACTTCGATTTTTCAGCAACAGTTAAATCGATTTTCACAAATCATGTTTCAAATTAAAGCTCTCAGTGTCTTGAAAGGTACTGTGCAATTTCATCCAGATCCGACTTCCGGTCCCGAAATTATAGTAAGGGCAATGAGTATCAAAACTTTCAAACTGTCATACCAAATAATGCAAAGTTAAAAAAAAATCTTGACAGAATCTTCTAGTGATGCTTTTGAAAACGGACGGATTCGAAAAGGATTAATGAAAATAAAACGTATCTTTAAAGTCCGTCAACCAATTCTCTATTTTTATTTTTACACAGAAAACTCAACTTTTAATCTAATTTAAGATTGAATGCGAGAGAACTAGTGGCTCGGCTTGGCTTTCACTCAAACCGATACTCGCATTCTGACATATAGTTCTAATTTATGAACTTGAGTAATTCTGAAATTCTGGAACAGAACTCATTTTCGGAGTCCCGGTTCCGAATTCAATTCTAGATATGAATCCTGAACTTGAATTTCGAACATGAATTCTGGAACTGAATTTACTAAATAAATTCGGAAACTGAATTCTGAAACTAAATTATGGTTTTAAAAGCAGTTCAAAAATTCTGGTTCGAAGTTAAGATCTAAAATTTTGTTTCAGAATCCAGATCTAGAATTCATTTTTTGAATTTCGTGCCAGAAATCTGAAGTTGAATTCTCAATACGAGTTCCGAACTTAAATAAAGGAGCCAAATTCCGTTCCAATCTAGTTAAGAAAATTTAGTTGCAGAACTAGAATTAGAATTCAGTTCCTGAGTCTTAGTTTTAACTTTTGAACCTGTATTCGAAAACTAAATTCTAAAACTAAGCTCTTAACCTTAAATTAAGTTCAGAATCCAAGTTCTGAATTCTGTGGATCAGAATCCAAGTTTTGAGCCGTCGTCCGAGCGCGAAAAAGGCATTCAAGCTTTGTTTTCAAAAGCAAAATTTTTGAATCATTGATGGTTTTCTCACACTGTTGCAAAATTAATCATAAATTGGTGATCTTATTTCTGATGACATGGAGAAAGAATTATGTTGTTACATTTAGCACAACTCAAGATATTCTCGATTATGTTTTACCCATTCTTCAACAGGGCGAATTGTGAAAAGGCGTTCCATAGTAAAGTAAGACGTATTCACGTCAAAAAATATTGTCTGTTTCATTATCATATTAATGAATACATTCGCGATATAGATGCCTTTCGTTATAGCAATTCAAATGGTCTGTTTCAATCAATGTTACGTTTTTGTTTAGAACAAAATGGCCTGGTATTGATATAGTAAGCAGTTTTTGTTAGTCATAAGTTTGTTGATTTGTATAGTTTTTTAGAGAAACATAAGAGCAAATTCAGCAGTTGGAAGTTTTATATGGGCGATCTATAACAGAACTAAAACTGAAACAAACGGCTGACTGGCCGTTCTAGTTTTATTTATTCGAACAGTTCTACTGGCAAATTCAAAACTGGTATACGATGCCGTTCTATTTTTTGTATTTTTGAAACACGATTAAAACGCTACTGGGGCTGCTAGTTTTTCTTGTGATAATTTCCAGATTTAACTTTTAAAACTGACATAAATTATGCTTCTATAACTGGAACACTCCTGAACATGCCCTAAGTACGATTTTAGGCCTTCAACTTCAAAGCACACTGATAGGCTCCTGATAAAAGTGGCATAATTGTAATGATCGTAGATTGTGAAATCACTGATTGATAAATTGATTCGTTTTTCACCGAAGAGATAAAAATTTTGAAATTCAATGAAAGATTTCAAACGCATAACCTTCAAAACATACAACGAATCCCTTATTTTAATTACCTCTATCCTCAATTATATTCCTTGACAAGCACAGACCACAAGTTGTTGTAGGAAAATCCAATTCTGTGCACAATTTCACTTTCGAGTTGTGTAATCCCAACGCTACCGCCTCTTAATTAGCTCTCAGTTCAGTAAAGTGTGTATGGTTTTCTCTGAACCAATCTAAACAAAGTGGAATAGCTGTAGCAACACTAATTCATTCTTAAAACTCGTCTAATCCGACGGAAACTAAACTTCACAGTCCAGGGAATACACACAGTTCCGAACAAAATCCAGTTGGCAAATGATCTTCCACGCTCCCTTTCCGGAGGAAATTGTTTTCCATTCTCAGGTCATCATCATCATTTACGGTTAGACACAAGGGAAGCTGTTTGACCACCGAAGAAGCCAGCCAAATCAAAAGCCACTTTCCGTTCCGGCAGACGACACATACGGCACCCACTAGAGGATAGCCCGAGTGTGTAATAATGAATTCACTTTACCACAATACTTGTCTGACTCCAACTTCATGCCGACCGACCACCGACCGACTGAGGAAACATAATCCTCGCAACGGTTCACTGCGTCCTTCTGCAGAAACGATGTTGTCACTGGCTGAGATCAATTCACCGGAAAAGTGGGATCTTCAAATATCTGTATGGTGGTGAATTTTTTAACTTCAACTCACTCGGCAATAGCACTAATGAAAAAGGAAAATTTTCCGGATGTCCGTCCCTTTTTTTCCGGTCACAATATCTTTTTTCGAAAGGATCGTATCTTGACTAAATCAGCCTGAATGTAGACAGCATGAATCGTAAGCAGCTCCTGAAAGTATGTGCTGTACGTCGACCGGACCAGAACCGACTGATGGCCTGCAGGCAGTATCAGGTTCTCCGTGGCACCGTAAACGACTTGCTCATCATTGGTGCCTCATTACAGCAGGCACGGAAGTTGATAAGGTTATGCAAAAATGTGTAAAGCTAGTGACTGCCGCCTTGATCCCTCCGGAGCTATTATTGCTATGTAAGTACGTTTATGTGAGTGTGTGTGTTATGTGGTGCGGTGCACGATAGACAAGGATAATAACGATGATGATGATTACGGTTACGATGGAGAGGAGACAGGTCATCTCTGAATGGTCGAGGGGTTGAGCAGGAGTGCTGAAAAACGAGAGCAAAGCGAGCGGTGCGTGCTCACCCCACCCTCTGCGAACAATCAAATCAGGACAACGATTTGCCTTAATTTGCTAGCGATTTATTTAGCTGGATCAGTGTTGTCAGAATAGAAGAATACATTTGAGTTAAAAAAGTTTCCACAATTCTTTTGCTAACAAAGTTGCCCAAACAGACTCAGAACATGTTTCAGAGTAGCAGGCTTGGTTGGTTTTTTATCGAAATTCATCCGTAAATTTATAATCTATATACTTAAAGCATAGTCAGCAGCTCGAAATTTAACAGTTCTATTGTCAAACTTAAAATGATATACACTGTAGTTCTACTTGTTCTTTATTTGAAACATGAACGAAACTCTGCTGGGGTTGCCAGTATTTTTGTTTTAATTTGTAGATTCAATTTTTAAAACTGTCATAGGCATTCTAGAACTAAAACATTCCCGAACATACTCTGATACCAACTTATCGATTTTGTGAAAAAACAAAAACTGGTAACCGGTCCTAAATCATGCATCGGAAAAAAAAGATAAATGGATACTATAAAATCTCTCAAACTCCCGTATGAAAGAGCAACAAATTATACCATCATCCAAGCGAAACCATGCGATACAGTGATTCTAAATAGGTACCTTTATATATAAATGCGATATTACACGTTGTATATCCGGACTTAACCGATGCGGCTGTGAATGGTTTTTTTCCTGCCCTCAGACGTGAAATATGAGCTGTGCGAAGGCACTGTAGACTCTCGGGAGGGGTAGACCAGAGAATTGGCAGGTTGAAAATAAAATCATAACACTTGACGACGATGACGACGATGACAGCATTAGCCATAGAATGTGGGTAATTTTTCCCACAAACAAATGAATCGAGCTCTCAGTAGGCGCTGTGCCGCTCCCATACGGTTGTATTTGTATGCAGACCCTAATGGAGATGTCAACGTAAATGGGCAATGATCTGTCGAAAGCAGGAGAGTAAACAAAAACAATTTCCCCTTCGCAGTTGGGTTTATGTACGGATGCAACGCGCATGAGTGGTAGCTCCCACCCACCTGTCGATAGATTACTCTCTCTCCGGTTTGATCCCTACCGAACGCCATTTTCAGTTTATCGTTGGGCCAGTCCAGACATTAGCAGGGACAAAATTAGTTCCCTTAATAGAACAGAATGGTTTTTCCGACGGCATTTTGAACGATAATTATTTTCCATTCCCTTCAACATTATATCTCTGGGATATGAAGAAAATCATCTGGGAATAGTGTTATTTAAATTGAAATGTTTCAAGTATTATCAAATCATTTCGTTAACTCGTTAGAATATTTTATGAGCAATATTTTGATTTCAAATTATTAACATTTAAGATGCAATTTTCTAAAATATTTGAAAATTCAAACCCCTAACCTTCAGTAATCCTAAGTAATGATAAATTTGAGTTCAAATTTAAGTATCGAATAATAGTCCATCAAAGCTTTGGTAAGTTAATTCGAATTTGAAATTGCTCTTTTCAAATAGAAATGGTGTGTTGTTTGTTGCCAATTCACTTACTTCAAGAACTCAATATTTTGTGATTGTGACCGATCGTATCAACAGTCAAAAATTCATTCCAAAAAGTAGAGACACACTTTCTTAATGCTGTCTTTAGAATACAAAGGGTGTATGGACTGAAATTGTATCACTAGAAAATATTCGCCAATATTTACGCATTCAACCGATATTATCAAAACTTTTAGGAAGTCATGTTCGCTTTGTTCAATTTTAACGTTTGACCCAACATTTTTTTTTGCGTGTAAATTCATTCTTTCTTCATGTATTCCTCCTATTCTCCTTCTTTGGCATGTTTCCGAAGCGGCAGCTTCAACATGGCCTAGTATTTTGCAATTACAGTGTGTTCAGGGGATTAAAGTCATTCGACACGAAGTTAACCGCAGTAGCCTTGAACCGCTCCAACTCATCTTTCGAGTAATAGCACGAAGCTAAATCAAGCCAGAAAAGCGTAGGACCATTGTGTGGCCATTTGACATTGGACATTGGACATTGGAAGCACGTGCCTATTGCTTGTATTGATTGTCACAAATGAAGTGCCTCTCTTGAGCAAATTGATTGCCAAATCATGTGATTTTTGGCAAACTTTGATATTTTCTGCTTTCTAACGTCTTCTGGGACATGAACCTTGTGATGAGCAATGAAAAACAACAGTCCCGGAATCCGTATTTTGCCGTTCATTGCGATTCGGTGCCATTTGAACTTCGTACGTGTGTATAGTTACGTTTTGCCTTTCTCATATAGAAAGGTTATGCAATCACTTGAAAAACCGACTAGTGAAAATTGGCCCGGAGGGCCAAGTGCCATATACCATTCGACTCAGTTAATCGAGCTGAGCAATGTCTGTGTGTGTGTGTGTGTGTGTGTGTGTGTGTGTGTGTGTGTGTGTGTGTGTGTGTGTGTGTGTGTGTGTGTGTGTGTGTGTGTGTGTGTGTGTGTGTGTGTGTGTGTGTGTGTGTGTGTGTGTGTGTGTGTGTGTGTGTGTGTGTGTGTGTATGTATGTGTGTGTGTGTGTGTATGTGTCAAATAATCTCACTAGGTTTTCTCGGAGATGGCAGAACCGATTTTGACAAACTAGGATTCAAATGAAAGGTCAAACTCGTGGTCCCATACGGAATTCCTGAATTTCATCCGGATCCGACTTCCGGTTCCGGAATTATAAGGTAAAGTGTGTTCAATATTGTACACCGTCACTTAAACCGGCGAAACAAAAAACGTGAAAATTTTTCTAAACTGGTCTCAAAACTACACAAACCGATATTCATTATCAGTAGGCAACTAAACAAACCGATTCCGGCTATCCTGGTTCCCGGTATCCGGTTCCGGAAGTACCAGAAGTAGTGGTCATATATACCAAAATGGATCTCACTCACTTTTCTCAGCGATGGTTTGACCGATTTCCACAAACTTAGATTCAAATGAAAGGTCTCCCGGTCTTATACGGAATTCCTGAATTTCATCCGGATCTGACTTCCGAATCCGGAGTTATAGGGTGCGTACTAGAAGAGTTTGTGTGTCATGTTAGTTGATGGCCGTACGAACCGACTTCGATTATACCGGTTCTTGAGTTGCGGTGCCGGAAGTGCATATAATAGTGAACCCATTTCGTTCTCTTAAGGATGGCTTACGCAATCAAAGCACTGTTTTATTCTGTATGTTATGCATAAACAATCACTTGGTTTCTTTCAAAAATCGAAGAGACAATTTTTGAATAGAATACCACAATATTATATGTACATGAGAAAGGCATCATTACACCACTAGGTGGATTAAAACAGGTTTTTGTGTCTTGCAACTATGCGCTTGTATTTCTTTTCACTGTACAGAAATTCATTTTGGTCACTTTTTTCCTTTCGATCAACAGTTGAACCAAAGATAAACTCAAGATTATATTGTCCAATACCATCCATCGAAAAATATTGTATCCGTAAAGACTGTCCCAGAAAGTATGGAAGCAACCAAAAACCGCTGCCATTTCGCAATGGTTCAGAATCTGTCAATTGTTATGGCTGCGTCCTGTTGTTTACACTCTTCTCTAACCACTTGTGCAGTTGTTTATTCGTTTTCATTAGTTTGTTTCGAAATGCGTGGACTTTCAGCAGAACAACGTCGAAAAATTGTGTACAAATGGTGCACAGAACGCGAACCGTCACTGAGAAAGATAGCAAAAATGAAAGGAGTAAGTGAAAAAGCCGTGCGAAATGCAATCAGGAAGTTCGGTGAGGATAACACCTTGGAGGATAAACCGAAAACGGGTCGAAAAAAAGGTCCTGCTAACACTCAGTTCGATAAACGTATACTAAAGGCGTTCGAGCAAAAGAAGGAGGTTTCAGTACGGGATGTGGCCAAAAAAGTGAGCACTTCGGAGTCAAATGTTCTTCGTGCTAAAGAAAAAGCATTTCTTTTCAGTGTCAAATAGACATAACTTAAGTGTGTGCTTGTGGTTACAAAAGCTGGTGCGAGTGAAACATTTTCTCTTCGCATGGATCGCTCTCACGCGCTCTCGCCTAAATACACCCAAACTAAATTTGAACGATAAATTGCGCTTTTGCTGAATATGCATGTCCCACGCTTCTCTTATGCGATCCGTACACCAGAGTCCTCACCGGCGTGCACACTTTGTAGAAAATATCTTCATCCACCTCAGAGAACTTCAGAGCTCTGCTCTAGCGATTTGGTGTGATCCAGTGCTGGAGTTGAAAGAAAATAAACACGCGCTCTCATGATGCGTGCACACTTTATATAACAGTGGTGTATGTGTGAGAAAGAGAAGAGCTCTCGTTGATGTTGTCAGTGCGAGGGGAGAAATTATACTTGCTCTTCGTCACACAGAGAAGATTAACATCTTTGAATGAGATGCAGTTCAAGGCAAATTTAAGTTCTGCGGCGAAGAAAGTGATCAAGGAGGTTGTGAAAAACTTGAGCTTGAGCTTGACCGACCACCTGGTCCGGGTTACTACTCCGTTACTGATCGGGATTAGCTGAAATTGTCCAGAGTATTTCTAGATGATCCGACCTGGGACTGGTAAATCATCCTTCAATGTACATCTTCTGGTAACCCCAGAATTCGTTGATCAGTACCGGCGCCGGAAAGGCCCGAACGTAGATCGTCTAAGGAATGGGAAGGGATGTTAGTCCAATACTTGTTGTTACTAGAGGCCGTATATACTACTGCGCACTCCACAAGTGTCACGGGAGAAGGATATTTATTAGTATAAATTTCAATAATGGTTGTATTCGCGCGCGAGCTAGTATGTTCATGATGCTCGGATGCACCACTAAACTCACTGACTTCCCGAAGTCAAGTCGTTGATTTATTGTAGTGAAAAAATAGTTGATTCATTGTAGTGACATATTCCTAAAAGTCATTTCAAATCACCAGACAAAGGTCAACAAATTTCACGCGCGACTTGATTGTTTATTATTTCCGCTTCATTATTTTTATTATTTATTAAAATTATCAATTGGTTGATATGGAGAAAATATTATTTATTTTTTTCAAACAAACAAGTATTTTTTTACTATTATTATGAAATATGCCGATATATGTTATCTTTGTTATTAACTTTGTAATATTAACGGATTTGCACAATAGTTGATTTTTATCATTCAATTTATAATCTTGAAAGACATGCACTGACATGGAAGAAAAAAACATACTTTCTCCGAAGCTAACCGGAAATTGATAGGTTTTTTTTATTCAATAGTAACATTTTTGAAGGCACACTGCTTAAGCTCTAATATGCCAAGGGCATTTTCTAATTTTAATTAATGACTAACTTAAAACTAGGGTATTATCATTAGGGTAGTGGCGAATTCCGGCCGCAATGGTCGATTCTGGTAGATTCAAAAATTGGTAAGTAGAATGGAGTTGAATGAAAAGATAATTTAGTAAAATGGAGAAATCAGATGTTAATACCACGTTCACACTACGAGTTAAAACGAGTTTTAACTCTGATTTCGTGTTTTAAGCGAAATAACATGTTTTTCTTCCGTGTTATTCCATAATCAGAAACATCACCATAAAACATGTTTTCCCAAAATAACATGATATAATGATCAGTCAAGCACAACCCTGCTAGCATTTTCCGTCATTTTTCGACTATGTCAATTGGCAAGCTTTTATCGAAACAGTTTTCCATCAGAGTAGCCATGACAAAACAGAACAGGAAACTTGTACAACCATGCTCGTTTTTTGTTAAAAGACATGAGTTTTTTGGTCATTTATTGCTAAAAATATTTATTTCACGTAAATTGCCAAAGTTTCGAAGCAAATACCCTTCGAAAGGTTGACAACTAACGTGATATAAACATTTTAAACCAAAAAAGGGAAACGACTTTTTAATACGTAGAAGAAAACTTTCTGAGTGAAGAAGTGGAAAATTGAAGCGATTTACATAATATTTTTATCAATTTTTCCGAGGCATTGTGAAAAACCATGCATCTTGAAACCGGGAATGCAATCTTCAATTTTTTCACTGTAGATTCTCCTATTCCGAAGTACAACAAACTATTCTTTGAGAATTCCGGAACCCAGTAAAGTTCCACAGAAATTTATCTTCTTAACAAGTGCTTAATATTTGCTACGTAAACATTTTGCAGTTTGTTTATAAACAAACTCAATAACAAACAATATGTCATGCGTATAACATAATACAAGTGAGAACAGTTAGGTTTTAACTTTATATTACTATCGTTAAAACGTGTTATTTTCTGCAGGTGTGAACATAGTATAAACATTGAAAAAATCTGAAAACTGTGTGTGTGCGTGTGTGTGTGTCTGAGAGACTAGGTTTTTCGGAGATGGCTGAACTCTCACTAGGTTTTCTCGGAGATGGCTGAACCAATTTTGACAAAAGATTGAAATGAAAGGTCTTACGGTCCCATACGTCCCATCCGAGTTCCGGTTCCGGAGTTATAGGGTAAAGTGTGTTAAATATTGTACACCGTCACTTAAACCGGCGAAACCAAAACCGTAAAAAAATTTCTGAACTGGTCTCAAAACTACACAAATCGATTGCCATTAGCAGTAGACAACTAAATAAACCGATTTCGGTTATCCTGGTTCCCGGTATCCGGTTCCGGAAGCACAGGAAATAGTGGTCATATATTCCAAAATGGTCTCTAACCTGAAAAACCTTGAAAATGTTGAATGGCGCAATTAAGTAATTTTGACTCAATGAAAGTTTTTAAATCTACTCATTTTGAACATCTGTTCACAGTTATCGAAAATTAGTACACTAAGATCTTTTTATGCGGTTTTTTAGGCGACTTTTTTATGCGAATTTTCAGAGTTATTCGGTTTTTCTTTATGCGAGGTAAATAACTAAAACAGAATGAAAAAATGACATGCGAATGGTCGAAAATGTTCCCACAGAGACGGGACTCGAACCCGTAGCTAGTTCCTATCCGTGGAAATTGTTTTGCCAATTAAACTACACGCCTAGAAAAATTCGTATAAATTTAAGTCTTTTGATATCGATATATTCAAGCGTCAAAAATGATGCATTGTTACAGCTGATCTAACACATGTTCAATGCGTTCTGACACATTTTCAGAGCTAAAATATGTAAAATTACACGCCTGCTTGGAAAGTGGGTTATGTTTGACACATATTTAAATCATTCTTGTAAAATTCAACCATTTTGCGAATTATGTTTTTATAAATTGTGTCATTTGCGTCACCTGTAAATTTCATTATTTTTCGCAGTGTACCCTGTAAATGAATAAGTATGCTTTGCTTTACTTGGCCAATTATAGTCCTATAGCAGCATTCAATTATAGTCCTATCTCTATGGGAACCCATCCAACAGAAGATAACACAACAACGCTTCGCAAGTCTATCTCCACTTTCTGCTTTGCCGTCAGACGCTGATTTGAGGTTATGTTTTTGTTTCATTTTCTGCCTATGGGGTATATTAGCGTCATCATTTTTGCGGCTTTCATTATATAGTTGCATTCACATGTATTTTTTCAAGTCTGTTTTTCTCGTTAGATATTGATCAAATTTAAGGGGGGTAGGGTCTAAACGATGAAAAAAATCATAATTTTTGCGAATATTTTCCAGAATTATCGCTCAACAAAATAAATTCAACTGTTTTGCATGACAAAGAGCATCATTCGAACAACATATTGTAATTTTTTCGTGGAAAAATATTGAGAAATAAGTCGGTGAAGAGTTATTTTCGAGAACGCTTCTTAAAAATCATGATTTGCGGTGTCCACTATATCTCAGCGCAGACTAATCAGAAGTGAACAAATGAACGCAGCATAGTTATAGTAGAAGTTTTTCTAGACCCTAACGTTTCTGTTTGATTTTTTTTAAATTTTTGGTGGTTGTTCAAAGTGAAAACTACGATTTTTCACGAAAAAATCCGCCATTTTGTAGCTGTTAAACATCCCCAAAGTAACAAATAACGAAAAGGAAAACGTTGGGGTCTGGTTTTTTATATATATTTTTATATACCTATTATATATTTCAAAATCTGCTTTCGAAGAAAACGCGTTTAAAGGTTTTTGTCTATAAAATCAATGGAAACAATTTATTACTCCAGGGAGCCCGTAGGGTCTAACATTTTCAAAAAATCATATTTTTTCTTTATAATTTATTAAAAGGAAACATTTCAAGAATGTTTTGTCAAGTTTTGAAGTCAATCGAAGTAGAAATCTTGGGCCTGTGAGCCGAGCTCTTGCTTCTTCGTAGAATGAGATAGCCATAGATAAAGGTCCATAACTTCCAGAGTTTCGTTCCAATAGGCTTGAAAATTTCACAGAAAATTCTTCAAATGTTTTACTATAAGAAAATATAAAGAAAATAATAAATTATTTTTCAAAAGTGTTAGACCCTACCCGCCCCTTAAAACAATCCTAAGGCAGCTCTACGACTTAACAAGACTAAAACAAATCAGTAAAACAGATGGCAGATGGTTAATGGTATGATCGAAACTCGTTGCTTGAAGTCTAATAACCTCATATAATAGTCTCCACTTTCCAGACTCATCTAACAAGATTTTTTTCTATCAATCGCCTGCTTACCTCTGTGAGAGACTTATTTTTTATTTTCGTCAAATATTTCAATCGTCTATATACTTTTTTTCTTTTGAGAACTCTTTAAAATATTGAAATAGACAGAACCCGAGCCTTGTCCTATTAATGAAAGAGCTAAAATATTTATTTATTTATTGAGTTTAGAGTATTTATTGAGAGCTAATTTAGTTTCAAAAACATTGAAATTCATTGCATAAATGAATGTATTAAACCCTAAAAGGGGTGTCGAATCCCAGACGTCTCTACATTACCAATCCTGTAGCACCCAATGCAGCTATTCCAATTGAACCTATTTGGAAAAAATCCCATTCCTTTCGTTATCCGATCCGGAAACGGAAACGGAAACGTGACGAATGATGGAACAATCAATGCGAACCGTTTTCCAGTTAATTTGCCCTGGCCACAAATCCAACAACTCAATTACAATCTGTGAAATTAGAGGCTCATTTACACGCTCCTGATGCCTTCTAATAAGACGTAGGAGACTTGAGAATAAGACGAAATACTTGGTGAGCCTCGCTACCCGCCAACCCAGGCTGTGCTGTGGAAGCGGAACACAACCCGTTTTCATCTCACTGTTTCACAATTGAAACGTTGAAGTATACACGATTCAAAGCAACTTTTACCGTCGCAAACGAAATGCTGCTTTTGTATGTGTGAGTTCCTTTCGGTAATTGCACTTCCTGATTCCCCTCCCGTAGGATGCGTTGAAAGTATTTCAATTAAAATGTTTTCAGTCTTTGATGTTTGCCTCCCGTCGTCCTGTCGTGATGCTAGGCTCGAGTCACCGTTGGAAAACTTAATGATGCTAATCCTCCTCCCACCGCACGGTGGACCTCAGTATCTTCCGTAGTAGCGTTTTTCGTTCGGGTGGTCGACTGAAAATGTATGTAGATATGAAAAGAAAAAATGATCGGTCAGACACTGATGCACAGAGATATAGTTGAATGTATTTTACAGATGATGTCTAGTGTGTTAGACAAAATTGTAATTTTTCAAAAAACTTTAAGTGGACGTTGAACTAGAAGCAACATGCCACTTGTTAGGAGTTGCAGATAGCGATGTCGGATTTTTCGAATTACTCGATTATTCAATAATCGAGTATTATTTTTCATGCGAATGAATAAATTTTATTCGATTATTCGATCGATTATTCAATATAAAATTTTCAAGTTAACTCGAATATTCAATAATCGTGTATTGTTTTTCAAACTAATCTTTCAAATTTTATTCGATTATTCGGTTTATCGCTTGATTATTCAACATCCCTAGTTGCAGAATTTGGAATTCGAATTTATTTCGAAGTTATAAGGATTACCAAAACTTGTTTAAATGTCATAATCTCTAATATGAGAAATTTATTCAATTCCATTTTCAGAATTTTTGACATTTTTTTGTTTCTATCGGAAATAGTCTTATAAATTTTGATGGCCATCAGCAAACAATAGAGGATCACTATACTAGGTATACTGGTATGAAGTGAGCGATTTTTATTGAAATGAAACACTAATTTTTAGAAAATATTCAAAGTATTGACAAAATATTCAAATATTTTGAAGCAAACCAACTAGACACCAAATTTACTACTTCTCCGTGAGAATCGAAATTCTGCTCAGCCGAACCGTAGCCAATCGATGAACACAAATGGTAGTCGGAAGGAGCCAAGTCTAGTAAATACAGCGGGTTCTTTGCTGTGTCTTCTAGCCCATACTTTCCGTTTTCGGATCAATTAATTGTTCAAATTGATCATTTGTTGTCTGTAGCTGTATTAGTATTAACAGTTAGTACTGAGGTCTGAGCACAGTGGGTCGCGTAGGAATTTTTAGTCGAAAACGAGGCTCCCTCAATTCCCTTTGCGTTTGTGTGGTTAGAAACCTTGTTGAGCCGATTATATATCTCCCCTCTACTTTACTTTTTCCGGACGCTACCAGGAAATTCAAGCGGATAAAACCGAATTATGCAGACTTTGTCTCGGTAGATCAGGCTTATATCGGCCTTAAAAGATGAGCTATTCGATGAACAAGTAGAGGTATGCTTTTCCAAGCGTTGCAACTTTCGGCAGTTCTTCAGTCAGAAAAAAATATAACACGAACGGTAAACTCATTGAATTATTCTGAAAATTTAACAGAATATTCTCAACTAAATTTTGAAGACATTGGCAATTTCCTCAAATGAAAACAAAAAATTAATGCTCTTACACAAAATTTGATATTTTAAACACGATGGAAAAATATGATATTTGTTCAATGATTTGATGGGTGGTGGGGAGCGGGTCATTTCGCCGAAAGTCGTTTCGGCGAATGCCATATCGCTGAAAGTCGTTTCGACGAATGGATCATTTCGCCGAAAGGGTTATTTCATCGAAAGGGCCCTTTCGCCGAAAGAATCATTTTTTACGAAAGGGTAATTTTGAATACATAGCCTAGATGGCTCGACAGCACAAAGCCGACGAGGCGACGCCAGCTGAGTTGGCCGCCGACCCGCCGGACGGAAGCAGCGGTGAAAATATCCATACGAATTATGACAATTAAGTGATGAGACTGATTCCACAAAAACCGCATATTGTAAAATTATTCTACAACTCTGCCACAACCTTCAAAGTTCTTCTTTTGGGCAGCTATACAACGATTCCAGCGCGTTTTCCATGGTTCGTAATATTTCTGGAACCCTTCGACTAGGATGTCCGCAAGTACCTTCGTCACGGCCGCCTGGATGTCGGTATTTGACTCAAAATGGGTTCTTTTGACCACCGATTTTGTGACAAAAAAAGTCACAGGGTGACACATCGGTCGAATAAGGCGGTTGTTGCAACTAGTTTTCGCAATCCTTCGATAACTTGGTGATCAGAGCTTAAAATTGTCATTTTATTCTCAATGAAAGAATCCAATCCAACAGCCTCATTTTCAATATATTACTGTCTCATTCGTAAATGACCGAACAAACGAAAAAGTATAATTGCCAACGTCACTCTTTCCTCTAGGACAAGACGAAACCAAACTAACGTCTTCAGGGAGCATCAGCAGAATTTCAATTCTCATTCTTTCATCGATGTATTAAAAATCTGTGACGCTTGGCTATAAATAGTGACTAAGATATGACAAATCGAAGTAATTACATCCCAGAACCTCTTTGGAAACCTAAACAACTACTAATTCGAGCACCAATAGGTATAAGTTATTGTGAAACCTTATTCTGTCATTTTCGATTCTCACAGCTTCGGTTGAATATCGACACTGCATGCTATGGGATTTTCACTGGAAACTGCAAATGACTTAAAGGGCAAATGAAAGAAAAAACACAATTTTGAAACTACTGTTCCGCTTATGTAATTGACTGGACACGACCAAGAAGGTTACTAATACACTACAAATTGTTTAATGCATATATTACATTTTTCCCAATCACTACACTGAATCAAACAACTCCAAATATATGGAACTTTGCTCGATATCTACTGCACGAAAAAAATAAGCTGTAAATACGGTTTAGAATCGCAATCTGATACTAAATCGGATGAGAACATTTTGTTTTTATAAAAATCTCTATTTATATAAACATGTGAGAAATTAGCACGCAGAACTAAACAAATTAATCGTAATGTTAGTTCCAGAATTTTACCAACTTTTCCGAATTATGTGATACAATTTATTGATTTTAAAAATTACGGTTACTGTGATAGAAATATACAATATCAGGTTGTTTAATAAATAAATAAATGCTTCAAAACAAAACAATGTAGTATATGAATAAACCGCAATTCGCCTTAACGAGAGCTATCAGTTGAAGTAAAAGTAATAAGTATAACTTGTTCTTTTGCTTACTGTATTGCACTTATCATACTATTTATCAACATTTTTTTAGTGACAAACAAACTTACTATTTGTCGAATTTTGGAATGGTTCGTCTGTTGAATGAGATTCAATTACTTTTTAGAAAATAAATATCGAAATTTCAAATTTTGACTAAAAGTTTAAACTATTTGCAAAACAGTTCACAGCAAGGGACAGATCGCTTAGTATAAGCATTTTTAATTCATAGACAATTTAAAAAAAATGACAATTTTCTCTTACATTCTAACTTTCCCTGAGAGAAAAAAAAAAGTGCAGCTAATTTAAATTCAATGTCATGAACGCAATGAAAAAAAAATATCGCAATCAAAGTAACATGTAATACACCGTCCATTTCATTATAATTTTGTTCTATATATCAGAAGTGATCTGCCAAACATTGCCTTCACAGTCTATAGATTTCGTCTTTTCAGCACTAATCATAACATTCATGAGAAAGTTGAATACTACTTCATAACTCTTGAAAGAGAAGACGATAGGTATTGTATTGGATTCGTTTAAGTGATCCATATTGATATATAATATATTTACTTCACCTCAAAATGACACACCAGGTGAACTCAAACAAGCTGGAGTGATTATTTACCATCCATAATGTGAAGAAGGGTGCCGGGGAAGGGGAATAAAATTTCAAGGTTGCAGGTTTATTATAAGCGCCGCAATAAAATCGGTCTTATTACTTAATTGTCACACTTCGTATTATAAGGGTTTCATAGGAATATCAATAGATCGGAAGTCGTCATCGGAGATTCATTACCGTCAAGCCTAATCCGAGAGACGGATCTTGATAATATTTAATAGCCGACTATAGAATTATGGAACCTTTTATATGAATCCAAGTTTACGAGTATTTCAAAAGATAGAGAGAACTGAGAAATAATAAAGCACACTTTCCGTGACTCGTTTCGATTTCACAGTTTAGAATGTGCAAAACCTGATCTGTTTCCTATATTTTGTTTACTAAAACCACGATTTTTGCGAACTTAATTTCTTTAATTTTCGCTACTTTTTTTAAGCGTTTATTTTTTAAATAACGCGATTTTCGATTTAATTTAATTTAATTTGCATAATGAAGGAAATTTTTATTTATGAGTATACAAAACAACCCAACATGCTTCAGTAAATTGAATATTAGGAAATTTTTATTACAGAATTGTTTGGTTTTATAGATTCTAGTTAGAATCGTGGGTTTCCAAGAGTTTTCTGAAAAAATTGACTGACTTGATGAAATTGACTTATTGTGAATATTCTAGGTTATCCAAAAACTACCGGTAATTCAGGCCATATGATATACCAGCATAACAAAGTGCATCAATGAACTAATTGACCACACTCGTGATACCACATGTAATCAATAGGCCTACTGTGAATTAAACTACCTGAATTTCAGACCTTAAGATCCAGCAGAATAACATCTTAATCTTCTCGATCCATACTCGTGACTCACTGAAGTCCTTGGATGATAGAAAGTATTTATGAAACAGATCAGAATAGACAAGTAAGCAGTATTGACCAAAAGCTCCACGACTATGAGCAGCATTGAAACGTAAATCTTAGGCTGCTGATCGCTCATGTAGATCTTAACACCTGTTTTCACTGAAGTTGTTGGACTACTGAGAACGTACCTGGAACAGCTATAAATAGATAAGTTAGCGATGTGTAACTCTAGAACCACGAACAGCAAAAAATAGACATTACCCGTTGTAGTTCTTGCAGTGGCGCAAAGTAGTCCCTAAGGACAATATTCCAAGTAGTCCTTGGATCTTGATATATCTCTTAAGGATTTCCAGAGTCTCAAAATATAACCAGATGGTACCAGATGCTTTTGTGTATGATCGTATTAAGATTTTTTATGTTATTTATACTCGAATTGAATAACATTAAAAAAAAACTTATTTTGCACGAAATAACGTGATCTTTAATTTAATTTACACGAAATCTGATTTACGAACCCCCGACTTTACGCGTAAACTGAGGTTGCAGTGTATTTTCAAACTTTTTTCATTGCAAACTGAATAGCTTTTACAAACGCTTACAGTGGCATAGCAACATTTCCAAATGCTTAAAAAGTTTGGAAGTTTCTCTAGACCACCATAAAAGTTAGGCAATAAAAGAAATAACGAATAATTGAAATCATGATTATTTATTCACCAATCAGATATTTACTGCCGTGAAAGATTATGTTAGTTATTTAAATCTAATTTGCTCGATCTGAATAGGTATATACAAGCTAGCGCAATATTTGCTTTTAATACAATTATAAATCGAGACAGAGCTAATTTTTGCTACCGATAATGTTGGTGATGCTTCAGTCCGATGAACAATATTTGGCCGTTCTGTAAAGGTAAAGCACCTACCAGTGCCGGCCGAGAATGCATCCATCCAGCAGAGTCTGGCCCGGAGAAGACTTTTCCTAATATTCATTCACTGTGTTGGTGTAGGAAATCTAAACTCCATTTTCCCGGTGTACATAAGCGACGTAAAACTCCGCCTTTTCCATTTTTCACATTCAGCATATTTTTCTCTCTCATTTCCCCTGATCGGGGCGAGAGCGAGGCACGTGCATCGCGTTGCCAGTGACAGAACGAGACACCCGATAACGAGCAAGCAGGTGGCAGGTGGTATTATGTTTGTTTTTCCAGCCCACCAACGTCTGAGAGCCCAATTTATTTGGAACAATGTTTACACTCTTCGTGGTATGCCAGTCTTTCCGAGGGAGTATTGAAATGATGGGGCTCCTCTGCCGGGAGGTTGATATAGGCGCTAGCAACTCATTTGCCCCCAATGTACCGCTTCATTAACTGATGGCTGCACACAATGTTCATGATCGTGCTGCGATGACGGCAAACGGGAAAGGGGCCAATCGGGTGGAACGAGAAAGCGTAGAATTCCAAAGCTTACCAGCCCCGACGTTCGCCTATGGCGAGGTCCCTGTTCCGGTGATGGTGTGTAGGAGTTGAAATACGTGTCTCGACTTCCGTTTCCAGGGGGTAATGAAGATGAAAATTCATAGAAATCTCAGCGTCATTACCAATGCTGTCGGCGTTTGCTGGCTTTTTGCGGCATGAACTGTCACCGCTGATTGTATTGCCAATGCATTCTTGGATTGTCATTAATGGGGGGCGCTATCTGTGTTGGTGTCGTTCCATGATTTGAAAAATGTGAATGAAAAATGTCTATTCTCTAGATAGATTGCACTTAATTAGGAAGAAATTGAAAAAAAAAACTATAAAACATTATTCTACATATCATGCGTAATTCTTAGATTTTTTGTTGATGATTTGAATAATTTGATTATACGACGCTATAATAATTTATCCGTAAAAATATGACGTGTTCATCACTCTTCATTCTGCTCAAGTGCGAACATCTTGCACTTCCTTTGATTTTGTATTCTTCAAATAATTGAACCTTTTCCTACGTTTTTTTAATATTATACATAACTATATTTACTTTCATCTTGAGCAGGAAAAGGCCTGTGGAAATAAAACATAGATAAGAATCTCATTTTCTCGTAGGCATAACACCTCCTCTTAATGCTTTTTTCATAATTCACAATTCATTTTACAATTATATGATTTTGGTTTTTCGCTGTACTTTCAGGGTTTAGTAGAACATAACATAGACGTATCATCGAAAAACAAACGCTGTCTCTCATGTTTAGTAAACCGAGATCATTTATGAAGAATAGAATTAGGATTGGGCCTAAAGTGTTTCCTTGTAGAACACCAGTAATTATGCGACCGTTAACATTTTTGTTTTCCTCAATTGATACATATTGCATTCGGTTGCTCAGATGCTCCTCAGTTTCAATAATTCATAATATAAATAACAAATATTTTACTTTTGCGTTCCTGTATATTTCTGGACAAACAATTTCACAGTAAACTCAATGTGAGAAATTAGTTTCAAATGAACAAACTTTTGATAAAGTTAATAATTGTAGCACTTTAAATTTACAATTTTTTTAGTTGAAATGAATGAACCATAATTTAGTTATTATAACTAACGCTTTTGTTTGCAAAGATCATACATTTTTGTTTGTTTTTACGAATAAAATGATGCTCTAGTTTATTCGTAGGGAAAAACATGGTTCTGTTTTATAAGAAAGGAAATCAATACAATTCATTTAAACAGTAAACTTTATTGTATTATTACACAATCAAGATCATAGATAAATTTTACCAAATTTTACCTTGGTTTAAGGGGGGAGTAAGGGACAATTTGAATCAAAAAATACTTTTTTAGTATTTTTTTGCGAAGAAACAACTTAAGCAAATTTATTCAAAACTTTTTTTTTACATTATAAAGCATTTAAAGAATATTCAGTTAAATTTCCATATAATAATATTGCAAAATAATGCGGTAACAGAGTATTCCCCAAAACCTCTTTTTTAGAATCACGTTGTGCGGTGAACACAATAATTCGGCGTAGAATTTTCTGAAATCAAAAATATTCTTAAATGTACTTAAACCAAATACAAATAATAATACCCCAAAGTCCCATATAAACGAACCACCAATGTTTGGTTCACAGCCTGAACAAGTAAGCCTAGCAAATTACTCCCTTTCATTGCGATAGTTTGAAAATGTGGAAGGAGATCGTTTCAGGCAACGCTTTATGCTAGTTGCTACGGTGCAAAACAAACTTGTTTGTTTATGTTTATCGTGGCTGAATTAAACTGCAACAATCAGTCTAAATATCACAGGCACTAGCACAAAATATGAAAAATGAACACAAACACCCACGAATCTACAAATATCAATACAGCTAGTAGTATATTCATGGTGGCCTAACCATTCTAGATTATTGTTTAACTTACATTTCGCTTGTGATCTTGATTATCAGATAAAAACTGTTTGTTTATTTATTTTTCACTATAATAAACAGTAACTATGGTGAACTTGTTCTTACCCTTCAGTGTTGCTAGTTTTATAGGAAACTCGTTAAAGTACATTGTCACTCTGACAGTGTATCATGACAGTGTACCGCACGATGCAAAATGTGTCCTTGAAAATTTGTCGTAGTATTCCGTATTATAATTTGTATTTGCTTAAACTACAAGTTATTTCTTCCCCCTCCGTCGTTCTCAAGTAATTATTTTGATTTTTAAACAGTTCAGAAAACGACACTAGTTTCGCAATATGCCACATATTTGAGCAAAAAATGCGATCTTACGCTAAATTTTCCGCCAAGTTTGAGGTGAAAAACTACCATAATATAAAAATGGAAAAGTTTCTAAAACGTAGGGGAAGGCATTTTTATACCAAGAATGTATGTTCTAAGTTCGAAAAGAATCGGTTCAGTAGATTTTTCAGGATTGTGTTAACAGACTTCGAAAAATTGGTTTTCAGAAAAATTAAATATTTTTGGTAACTTACACTGAATCATCTGATTGATTTGAAATTTTGACACAATATTTTTGAAATGTTAAACTACAGGAAAATGTACAAAAAACGGAAATCTAGTAATAAACAAACGGTTTTCCGAGACTGTTTATCCCTTAGAAACTCAAGCGAAAACGACATTAGTACCAGGGATGTAAGCAATCCCGATATAAGGATCAGGTTCGAAATTGCCTCGATTTTCAGTTCTATGATGTTGAAACCAGGTTCGAAACTGGCTTCAAACAAACAATTTGACAGTAGTCAGAAAACGACACAAGTTTCGCAAGGGGGTGATAATTGTGTGATGAGTAAAACGCAGCCTACTAGGGATCCTTTCCTGATCCCGCACATTGGGTCTCAGCTGAATTTAATATTAGATTTTTTATCGTGACGTCACAAATGAACAAGAATTAATCCTTGACAGTTCAGCGCTACTGTTTACAAACAAGTTTAAACATAATCTCAAATAATCATCTTTACACTTCACAACTAGCCACTTTTATTTAATAAATCTCTGAAACGAATCGTTAAAAAATGTTTTGAAACTCTATTTAGGTGATATGGACCGTGAACGTTCTCATTCGCTTGTCAACAGACAAACAAACAAAAAAGTCTTTTTACAAACAGTACCGCTTAGCTAGGTTTTTTACCGTCACTGCTAACCTCAATCGGATGAACACATTTTGACAGTTCAGCGGTACTGTTTGTAAACATAGATGTTTTTGTTTGTCTGTTGACAAATTGAATGAGACCATTTACGGTCCATATAGCCGAAATAGAGTTTTAAAACATTTGTGCACAATTGGATACGGTTTGTTTTTGAGATTTATTAAAAGAAAGTCACTAGTTGCAAAGTGTAAAGATGATTGTTTGAAATATGTTCTTCGATTATTGTTTAAGCTTGTTTGTAAACAGTACCGCTGAACTGTCAAGGATGAATTCTTGTTCATTTGTGACGTCACGATAAAAAATCTAATTGTCAAAATGTGTTCATCCGATTGAGGTTAGCAGCGACGGTAAAAAAAACCTTATTATTAGGTTTTTTATCGTGACGACACAAATGAACAAGTATTCATCCTTGACAGTCCAGCGGTACTGTTTACAAACAAGCTTAAACAAAAATCGAAGAGCACATCTAAAACAATCATCTTTACACTTTGCAACTAGTCACTTTTATTTAATAAATATCAAAAAGGAACCGTATTCAATCGTGAACAAATGTTTTAAAACTTTATTTAGGCGATACGGAACGTACATGGTCTGATCCAATTTGTCAATAAACAAACAAAAGAAATTTCTGTTTACAAACCGTACTGCTGAACTGTCAAAATGTGTTCATCCGATTGAGGTTAGCAGTGACGGTAAAAAACCTAATTGACACAGGACCAGTAGGACTTTCTTCGTAAGGCAACTTTGTTCAACATTAGGTAAACTCAAAACTAAATCCTACTGGACTGTCAATAATTTCCACATCCTTTGTAAAGTAAAAGTGAAAATCTGATAGGTTCAGAAAGCATTCCTGAGTCGTGAGGCAAATGGCCATAATGATAGAACCTCCTATCCCAAAAAAGTGTCTTGACAATAATACAAATACAAATAATCTTTTGGTTTTTCTTAATAAAAATTGAATCGGAATTCTCTATTATAGATAACGGGTTCATTGATGTGGCTGGTTTACTGGACAAGAACAAAATTAGATTTTTTATCGTGACGTTACAAATGAACAAGCATTCATCCTTGACAGTTCAGCGGTACTGTTTACAAACAAGCTTAAACAAAAATCGAAGAACACGCCTTAAACAATCATCTTTGCACTTTGCAACTAGTCACTTTTATTTAAAAAATCTTAAAAGCAAACCGTATCCAATCGTGAACAAATGTTTTAAAACTCTATTTAGGCGATATGGACCGTAAATTGTCTCATCCAAATTGTTAATGCCCCTTCGTTGGTCTAATACTTTGGATCATTGGACCACAGTTGAACGTTTTTTCCTAAGAGGGCAGCACACTGACACCAGCATGCTGGCAGCCAGCAGAAGTGTAAACGGGGCATAACAGACAAACAAAAAATCTTTGTTTACAAACAGTACTGCTGGACTGTCAAAATGTGTTCATTCGATTGAGGTTAGCAGTGACGGTATAAAATCTAATACCAAAAACAGTCGGTTAGTTTGTATAATCTCACTTGCGATTTGAGGTATGTTCCAAATAAAAGTGCTTTGTGTAAATCATTAGTCAACTTATCGCACAGCTGGTGTTAATAATGAGCGTCGCGACGTTGATGATGCCGACGGAAAATGTTTTAACGATTCTAATTTAAATCGACGGAAGAAGACACTGAAAAAGTGCACCTACAACGAATTGGTGGATCAAATAGGATAGTAACTAACTTGCTACCTTGTTACATCTCTGCTTTTCAACCTGCTGCAGAGTATTGTTTTCTTATAGATTGGTAAGTAACGTTGATAGTACCAGTACACAACACCGTAAATGAGCATAACGCCACTAATTACAAAGGTTTTTCTATTTTTCAGACCATGTTACTCAACTGCTTGCAGTAGAAAATTTGAGACGATTGGTTGGATGGTTGGAACTAACTAAATTTAGTCGAAACTGTATTATCGGACCTGTTCAAAGAGACAACAGGTGTCCTAACACATGGATCAATAAGTCCCGAGACTAACAATGGAAACAACATTTTTTTGCAAAATTTTTTTTTATTCATCAGCATAATCACCTTTTAGGGTGATACAATGGTTCCAACGTTTTTCCAATTTTTCAATACCATGTTTATAAAAAAAATTTTTCTTTCCCTTCAAAATAAGCTTCAGTTTCAGCGATGACCTCCTCATTTGAGCCAAATCTTTTTCCCTGGAGCATTTTTTTAAGATCAGCAAAGAGCCAGTAGTCACTGGGGGCTAAATCTGGCGAGTATGAAGGGTGGGGAAGCAGATCAAAGCCCAATTTGTTCAATTTCGCCATTGTTTTCATCGACTTGTGGCAGGGTGCATTGTCTTGATGAAAAAGGATTTTTTTCTCTGCATGTGCGGTCGTTTTTTTGCGATTTCCTCCTTCAAACGCACCAGTAAGTCAATATAATAATCACTGTTGATCGATTTACTTTTTTCGAGGTAGTCAATGAAAATCACGCCATGCGTATCCCGAAAAACTGACGCCATGACTTTGCCAGCTGACTGCTGCGTTTTGGGACGCTTCGGACGGCTTTCGCCAGCTGTGCGCTACTCAGATGACTGCCGCTTCGACTCTGGAGTGTAGTGATGTATCCATGTTTCGTCCATGGTCACGTAACGACGCAAGAAATCTTTTTTGTTGCGAGTAAATAACGATAAACTGCTTTCTGAATCATCGACTCGTTGCTGTTTTTGTTCAATCGAAAGCAATCGCGGCACCCACTTAGAAAAAACCTTTTTCATGCTCAATTTTTTATGAAGGATAGTAAATACACTTCCATATGATATCTGTGTCATCTCAACAATCTCACTTTACGATCTTTCATTATAATTTTTGTCACTTTACTCACATTTTCAGGTGTAACGGCTTCCACAGATCTACCCGAGCGTTCCGCGTCATTTGTGTCGGTTCGACCACGTTTAAACTCGGCGAACCACCGACAAATCGTTGCTTTTGATGGACAGGAGTCCGGATAACATTTTTCAATCCATTGTTGCGCTTGCACGGTGTTTTTACCCATTAAAAAACAATGTTTTATCAAAACACGAAACTCGTTTTTTCCCATTTTTTAAACAAACTACAAAACGACTTTACTCCAAACTCGATAACTCAGCTGTTTCTGGTCGGATCGACTTAAAATTTTGACCCGTTTCAAGCAAAGGTTAGTACTCTAGAAAGACGTGGTTACTGGTTTACTACGAGCGCCATCTCTGCTTTAGTCTCGGGACTTATTGAACCATGTGTTACACACTTAAATTTCATTGCTGAATCTCGAAAAAAATGCCGAGATTTGCAAAGCCGAGAGTTCGGTAATCATCTCGGCAAAATAATAATTACTGAGAACTTTTCAAGAAATATAAGAATTTTTGACCTTCATCCATTTTTTTCGAGATATATTATTTTCTCGCTCCACCAGCAATGGCTACTGTGGTGTTTTGCACATTCGACAAGAGAATGACAAGTGTTTCGCCGAGTTTCAGTGAAAGCTAACTAACTGTTCGGCAAACGGATTTGCTGATTTCGGTATATTTGTTGTTTACTGACAAGCTTAGCATAATATTTTTCCAAACTTCGGCAAAAGAACGCGCTTTACCGAGATATCAGAATATTACATTAATGAATTTCAGAAAAGAGCATATGGATTACTGAACTATCAGTAAAATATCGTGTTACCGATCAAATTCGGTCTTTCGTTATGTTGAGCTCAAGAATTTGTTTTAAGTGTGTATAAAGGAAGCAAACCCGATCAATATATCGTATATGAACTTTTACTCTGAAACTTGCCAAAATTTTTTTTTAAATTTTAACTACCAACTACAGGTATTTTGTTATAAACTTCGAACCAGTCCCTTTCGTGTTTTTCGTAAAAAATATTTGAAATAAATTGTCGTTAAGGAGTGTATCGAAAATAAGCTATCCACAAATTTTTCTTCAAATTATGATAAAAAACGATATTATATTCAAACTAAAAATTGATCCTCTATTGTACGAGGTTAAACTTGAGCATAAAGAAAACCGGATGAAATTTAAAATATTCCTTCACGAGTTTTCGAACTTTTGATAGAACGCTCTTCATCAAGTTCCGGACAAGTGTTGCATCGCATTTTTTGGACGCTTGAGCCCAAATTTTTTTGAACTCCTGCATGTTCCCAGCTGCCTAACAAGTCTTCTTGAAGACCCTCTTCACAATTGCCCAGTAACGTTCGATGGGTCGAAGTTGAGGCCAATTTGGTGGATTGATATTTTTCTCAACGAAATGTATACCCTTTTTTCAAGCCAATTGAGAGTGGTTTTGGCATAGTGAGCCGACGCCAAATCCAGCCAAAACAGTGGAGGTGTACTAAGCTTCTTATATAAAGGCAGCAATCTCTCTTGGACACACTCAGATCGATAGATTTCTGCATTTATAGTTCCGGTAGTGTAAAAAATTATTAACTTCAAACCACAGGAACATATTGCTTGCCATACTAGTACCTTTCGACCGAGTCTCTCCACTTGAATCGACCTGTCCGCATCGCTCACATCCTCCCCAACGACGACAGTAAAGTATTGTGGACCTGGAAGGGTTTTTGAGTCCTCTTTTACATAAGTCTCATCGTCCATCAAAACGCATGCATCCGGACACTGCAAAAGACGCGAATACAATTTCCGGGCCCTTGTTGCTGCTTGCTTCTTCTGTTTTACACTTTGTTCCGAGAGTTTTTTGCTTCTTGTAGGTCTTTAGGTGATTTCGCCTCTTGATACGCTGGACCATTCCGACACTCGTTCCTGCTTTCTTCTTCAAATCACGTATTGACATTGATTTGTTCTTCATGATTAGAGATACTACTTTCTGGTCCAGTTTCGGGTTGGATGAACCGGGGTTTCTGCCTCTTCCTGGTAGCTCATCCTAAGAATAATGTTCCCCAAATTTATTAATTATGTTTTTAACACTGGCATGACATGATGAATTCCAAACCGCTTCGCCAATTTTCGCATAGTAATACCTTTCTCACTTAGCCATGTGTCCAGAACCTTAATTTTCAATTTCTTTTCAATACGCGACATTTTGAAAACGCAGAATTTCAACCGCACAAACAAGTAAACAAAAGAAGTTGAAAGCCAAACGCACAGCATGCTGTGATCTGAGCATAAGAAACCATCACAAATACATGCGTACAACACAAATGTATGTGGATAGCTTATTTTCGATATACTCCTTATTCAAAGTAATCTATGACATTGAACTCACAATTTACAGCACCATTTAGAGGAAACTGGGCTAATCCGGACACTTTTTGGAAATTGAAAAAAAGCATCCATTACAACGAGATTTTCACCCAAGTTATCTATATCGTTGTGTAGCTTCAACCTTCTGTTCCACTTCCCAATTTGTGATTTGAAAAACAATACATTAATTGTCGTATCAAGTCGCGATAAAGCCAACCCAAAATCCAATACACCCAAACCTCCGTTTACGTAAACTTTTTTTACGTTACTTTTTTTTACGTAACTCTTTTTACGACAAAAATCCCAAATAACGTAATCTTTTTTTACGTTGAAAATTCCAAATAACGTAAACATTTTGTACGAACCTACTTCGTAAAAAGAGGTTTTTGCATACAATGAAAATTGATTCCGGCTCATTTATATTCCATGGAAATTACCACAATATGGGTATTTTCGGAACGGGTTTGATGAGTAGATATCGGAAAACGATGTTTGAGGTGGCTCTGAATTCCAAGATGGCGACTTCCGGTTTAACCACAGTTACTCAATAAATTGAGAATTAAATTAAATAATGTTTGCAAAATATAGCCAATATAATTTTACATTACATAAAACATTGGATTTCCGTTCCAAAACTATCCAATATGTTATACATATCTAATAATACATATACATAAGGAAAACTTTTTTTACGATTTACGTAGTCCCGATTATTACGTAAATGGAGGTTTCGGTGTATTTCAGGAACCATGGAGCTAGACTGGACTACAAAGTTTCACACAAAAATTAAGAACGAATACAGTAGGGCTCCAAATCACAAGAGAACTTAGGGAACGCAAATGAAATACTACTATTACAAGCCTTTAGGCTTGTTGTGACACAAAAAGAGGATGACAATGAACGTTAAGAAATTTGCTTGGACGCTCAAATCATCGTACACATTTGGGCCCGGAGGGGACTCCAGTATTACGGGCTCCCAAACATGAGGAATAAAAAATATTGTGAATATCATCGAATCAAGAGATTTTTAAATACATTAATTTAATAAAATATTTCGCAAGCCAAATTTGTTTCGATTTTTGATATTTTGTTTTGTTATGAAAAATGAAAAAACAATTCTGGAGATTCGAATTTCCGGATCCCCAGTCCTTAAATACATAAATAATAATCACATAACAATGTTGTAAAATTCTCAATATCAAATAAACAAAGTGAATATTAAAAAATAAACAAAAGTTGGCGAGTCTACAACAAGTAAAGCCAATGCCACAATGTAGACAAAGTTCGGCGGTGTAATAATACCCGTTAGCTTGTATTTTATTACCATCTCATAAAATATTTACTCTGCCATTCGTTAGCCGAAATTGTATTGCTTTCTGAACCCAAACCCGAGCCCGGGGCTCACGGCGAAGAGCATAATATTGCACGTCGCGAAGAGGAGCTTCCTTTTACAGCCAACTCGCCAACTTTTATTTTATGATCCGGATCCGCAGCTTCGATAAAAGATTTCCTTTCATCTCGACCAAAGTATTTACATCCCATGATCCGCCGTCAGTTCCTCCCTCGCACCGTCGAGGCAGCGCGCGCGGAATTCAATTGATTCGTTATACTCTACTTGCTGTTCGGAAAAGGCGGCATCATCATCGCATCATTATTATTATTATCATTATATGTTATGTAATGAAATGAGGCTTCCGACTACGGAGAAGCTTATTATCATTTGGTATTAAAGAATGCTACCGGTCATAAATTATCCGGATTTTTGGTAAAGCACCGCGTTAAGTTGTGATGTTCTGTGTGATACGTAATTAATTAAACCATTAATTATAATTTAAAAAATTGTCATTATGTTTACGTTTGAGGGAAACGGAGTAAACTGAGCTCAAATTTCTTGAAAATTTAATCTTTGTAACTAATGTTTGAATCAATTTTGATTTGTCTATATTGATCAATTTAGTTGGTTGCGTCCCTGTGATTTTACATCTTATTAGATGCACATAAATGGAGCGTCGCAGTTCACGCAAATTCACGTGGAAGAACATTTAATATTGTGTCTAAAACTCCATGATATGAAATTCGTTGGAATTAAAAAATAATACTGATACCAACCGCCGCGACTTGAACCGAGAATCATTGGATCGCATGTACGTCTGTTAATCGACTGAGCCACAGAAGCATACATACATCTGCTTGGTTGATAAAAGTTGCATTTAAATTCATACAGTCGCAACTGCTAGCATAATGCAAGTTACAGTCGAAACCAGTAAAATTCAAGCTAATCTAACATTAAGTCAATACAAATGAAATTATCCGCGTCATTTGACGAGTTAGGTCTTTATGAATTACATCGTATGAGGAATTAAGTCTCCTGTATTATTCAGATTTTTTTGGTGTGTATGTATGTGTATTAAAGGAAAAACGTCTATTTTTCCCTTGAATATGCTGGATGATTTGACAGTATTCAGATCTACTCAATTTACATCAACAACTCAATTGGAGCCATAGCGTTCCGTAATTGCTTCGAAGTAGTAATATTTTAACTGTCATCGTTTTAACCCTCATCACCCCACCGTAGACCATTGGAGGCGATAGCAGGAATTGGGGTGCACATCGAGTATTATCGCTCTCTACCCATTAATCGCCGGTGTAGGTTCGGATGACAGATTTTACGTCTTCATCAACTCCAATACTGACTGCTATAATCAGCCGGCAACGCACCTTCAACCTGTGCTGTTCAAAACAGCATATTTTACATAAATTCTATGAACATTCTATAAAGAGAGAGAGAGAGAGAGAGGAAGTATCATCAACTATACAGAAGAGGAGGAGTAATCGTGTAACCGATATTGCGGTGGTATTAGATAATGATTATGTCATAATTAATAGGGAATTTTAATTAGAATTTTCGGTGAGCTCATTGAATACAAAATTTATGGCATTATTGTCTAAAGCTCCTAGAGCGTTATTGGGCAGACAATATCCGTAAACTGTTTTTAATATTTATCATCTTCTTTGTTTTAAATATAAGTTGTAAAAGCTTCATGGATATATGCATATTATGCGTTGTCGTTTACTAAGTAAGTTACAGCGACGACACGACCAAGCACTCCGAGCAAAAATCACAATGATAAATATTCGTGAACGATTCACCTCTAGTCACCAGAAACATCAACGTCCCCTGCAGATTTTTTTCACTCAAGACTAATTTATGAAAAGGGTGTGTTTTAGCCACATTATTTTCAAACAATTAAAACTAGAAATCAAAAGCTTTTACAAAAAAAAAATATGTCTAAGAAGAAGTTGTAAATAATCAATTGAACTTTCTAAAAAAATACACTGAAAAAAAATCTTCCTACTAGTCAAGTCAAGTTACAAGGAAACTAATGAATGTTGTAGAAAGTTGGAGAGATGATAAATAAAAAATTTTCCCAAACAAAAACCTTTTAACAATTTTCGAAAAACGATGTTCTTTATAGGAACAAATGTATCTGAGTAATGAAATATTATTCTCAAAGTTACGTTCAATGGAAAAGCGCATAGGAAGTTACTTCCTATATGCAGTCATTTTCGAGATATATGTCGAACTAAAACGAGAAAATTGATATTTTATGAGAATACGCCCTCTTTAAAAAAATTATTTTTTTTGTCTTCGATTAGAGTGAAAACTATCGCACAGACTTATTATTATCTATCTAGTCTAAAAACATTAACTTAACAAAATTTTCGAATTAAATGTGTCTTTGTTCAAAGTAAAATAAAACAGATGATAAACTCTATTGAATTGATTACAGCAAACATCCATTGGATTATTTTTCCATGCTGTGTGCGATGAGCTGATCGTCGTAGGAAGTCTATTCTTCGCAAAGATCTTCCCGGAACATTGATATGAATCCTTGCCAGAAGTGTGGGGCAGTCGATGTTATTATTAAGCAAATCAAAAACGAAAAGTCGTTCATGAAATATCCGCCGGTTTTGCAGCGTGGGTAAGTTGATGAGAACACAGCGATCTTCGTAACGTGGTCAAGGATGGCTTTTATCGTATCATAGAATGCTCGCTCGCAACTCTTCCACGATTGAATCAGTGCCATCAAAAAGAGTTGGAAATCATCGCAACAACAAAAAACCCGGCATGGCTCATTTAACATAGAATCGACACCAGTGCGAGAGCGAATTTCTCTCGATGACATTTCTGAGAATCAAAGGTTAGCACGCTGCTGTGGGGATCTTCTCTGAAGCAACAAACGGTCGCTTATTCTTGTTTCGCTATCCGATTCTATACAGGCAGTTGATAATTGCGATAGAATCATTTCACTATTGCCGCTTATTCTAACTATATGCATATAATCTTTGTCTAAGTTGTGTCTATGAAAATGTATGTGAATGCTCCACACAAGGGTTTTGAAATATTGCAACCTAATATGAGAATCATCAAGTTGAATCATCGACTCGATTTTCTGCGATAATTGTCAACTTGCGATTCTCTCTTGGGAAATTCCACACAGCAACGATCATTATCAGACTGTATTTTTTTAAGGGTCGTGAAATACTCAGAGTATGAAGTGGAGCGAACGAATGTAGAAAAATTCTCTCGCGGTTCATGCATTGAGAGACTCGAGTTCTTGTAGCATCTTCTATCGGATTGAAAATGTTGTATACAATATAGATAGCAATATAGCAGTTTCTGTGAAATTTTCGGCAATCACCAACACTGAACGTGGTAGCTGAAGTCGATTAAGCCAAGGAAGTCTTCGAAGCGCGAATCGGACAAAACATTTATGCACTCGTTCGATCCGGTCGATGTGAACGTTGTGGTATGGAGCCCAGATTACAACTCCGTATTCTAGAATACTGCGCACTAGAGCAATGTAAACAGCCTTGAGACAATAAACGTCGTTAAAGTCTTTAGTGTTGCGTTTGATAAGTCCCAGGACGGCAAATGTTATGGTATTACATTTATTAACATTAACACTCATGCCGTTTCTATCACACCAATCTATTGCCGTTTTTCATTGAAAAACACTGGTAGCGTGGATTGCTCTGATTTTGCACTTTCGAGCAGAAATGCAATATTTTGACGGTGTTTCATTGCCATTTATGCTCGAAAGTGCAAAACCAGAGCAATCCACGCCACCAGTGTTTCTCAATGAAAAACGCCTTATGACACATTCAATGTCCATTTGTAGCGCACATCAATCTACAAGGCTCATCGGTCTAAATCGTCGGCATACATTACTTTCAACGACGACAGTTCATTGCAAAGATCATTCACAAATACCACAAACGGAAGTGGACCGAGATGACTACCTTGTGGAACACCTGATGTAATATCAAATGGATCAGATTATACAGTTCCGACTTGAACTGAAGCACTACGATCTGTAAGATACGAAAGAATCCAGTTTGTTATCCAGTCATGAAATCCATTTCGTCTCAATTTTTCAACAGCGAGTACATGAGGAACACAATCGAAAGCTTTAGCAAAATCGAAATACACCGCATGTTGTTGGTCAATCAGAGTAGAAACGTAGCTCATTAGATTCGTAGTAGTTGATCGTTTTTTTTACAAAGCCGTGCTGATCGGTTGTGAGAATGTGCTTTACTTATGGGTAAATAATATCCAACAGCATACGCTCGAAAACTTTTGGGAGGCAGCTAAGGATAGAAATGCCTCTGTAGTTCGTGACGTCATGTACGTTTCCGGATTTGTGAACTGGTACTATTACAGCTTCTTCCCATTTCGCAGGAAAATAGCCTTCAGCGGAAGAAAGATTAAAAATAAGAGATGCCGGCAAAGCCAAAGCAGATGAACATTGCTTTACAAAAGATGGCGGAAATTAGTCGCCAAATTTATAATCCTCATGAAATTTTGAATAAATTATTCTTTGACATCAAGACGATGTGAGTAGCTGTTTTGGAGATATTTTGAAAACAAAATCGAAGAAAAATCGCCTGAGTTTAAAAATCACAGGTTCAACAAGGGAGTAACCGCCATATTGGAAAAAATATCTACTCTTAGATATAAAAGTTTACCTATGATATAAAAGGTTACCTGCACCCAACTATAAAAGCATATTGTTGAAATAAAAGGCGTCAGTGTGAAAACTAGCATAAATAAACTGTAGTATGCTCAGTGATTTAATGATGGAAAAATATAATTGTTGTAGACTTTTTCGTAATAATGGAAAACCTCGTTCGCCGATTCCGCATGGAAAACCATACCTAATTTATAAAAAAATGTGTATTTTTACTGTAACTTGACGTTTTTTGTGATGTAAAGTATAATCGTACAGTAAAATTACTGACAATTTTGAAAAATAAATTTTATTTTCGATTTCACGAAAAATCGAAATATATTTTTTCAGTTTATATTTTTGCCTTTCTCTATAAAAAGGTATTAGAATTGCTGGAAAACCGACTTTCGAATGGAGCCTCGGAGACCCATAGTGTTATATACAATTCGACTCAGTTCGATGAGATCGGAAAATTTCTGTGTGTGTATGTGTGTGCACTTTTCGAAGATATTTTTACCGCTCAATTTTCTCAGAGATGGCTGAACCGATTTTAACAAACTTAGGCTCGTTTGAAAGCTACTGTCGGGTCATTAATCAAGTTCGAAGATCAAATGGCTGTTACTTTTGGTTCCGGAAATATGATGGTATAAATGACGTAACCGACAAAACGACTTTATCGCTCTAATGTATATAAGAGTGCCAATCTTTTGGGATCACTAATTTCGTAAAGCGCTATTGTTCAAAAGTTTAAACACCTCGAAAAAAGTCCAAAAATGCAAAATTTGAGCTAAATCGGGTAAGGGTAAGTGTTGCTGCCCAGCGGTTAAAGTTTGAAAACTTTCGATCTTTAAAAAGCACCATAGGGGGGAGTAGATGAAACTTCCGAAATCGGAAATTTTTTTTGATGCGAAGAATCTTAAAATTGTATGAAACGTCGAGATTTAGTGTTATCTCAAAAAAAAAATTTTTGAAAAAAATCGACTGTCTGGGACTGAGAAATATTAGAAAGTCCCAGAAAGTCGATCGAAAAAAAAAATTTTTTTCTCGAGATGAAACTAAATCTCGACGTTTCATGCAATTATAAGACTTTTGGCATCAAAATTTTTTTTCGATTTCAAAAATTTCATGTACCCAGCACTAGGTTGGCAAAATGATGCCGACTGTGTGACATAAACACTGAAGAATGCTTTTGTGAACTACTCTAATCAATCTGAATCAATTGGTGTCAAAATTAGTGTCCGAAATTATTTAATAAAAGTATGAAATATATTTTCATGACACTGTTATGAAAGAAGAGAAATGCATTATCACACCACTAGGTGGATTAAGAAGGGTTTTTTAGAATATAATTGTATTGGTTATCTACAAATTCTTCTTAGTCATATTTTTGGTAGAAACTATTGATTTTTAGTTATAATTCTTTGAAAATAGTGTGGCTTAAAACGTATACGCCATTTTCATAAATTAGTCTTGAGTGAAAAAAATCTCTAGACCAGTGAAAATGTTCATGATCGCGTCAAAACAATAGGAAAATAAGGTAAACTTGTTCACTGTTTTAGTTTTGTTTTCATGACTCATACGATGGGTTTGTGTTTTCAGGTAATGGAATTGATTTACACTTGCAATTTAAGTGTCGAGTCATGTGCGGCGAAATTTAGTGTGAAATACTTCGGCCCAGCGAGTCGATTTTCATCAGTGCATACTCTTGGTTTACAGAGTCAACCCTACTTTTTACGTACACACTCAGATTCGATTCCGTTGTTCGGTAATTTTTCTGACGAAAACTTTTGGTAATCAATAGAAATTACCGAGATTTCGGTACATGAACTTCATTTTACAACAATTATGCAAATTTTTGCCAGACGAAGTTTTTACTACAGAGTTCTGTAAATAGATATACAATTCATACGGTAAATCTGAATAGTCACTGAGTACGGTAAAAACCATATCGTCCGTATGGTAAAATAATCGTCCAATAACCGAACTTCTGTAAATATTGATTGTCGTGAAAACTAACTGTCAAACAGTAAGTCAGTAAGTGTCTTTTTATTAACCAAACGAAAAAATATCTTGAAGGGTTCGTCGAATGAAGTGAGGTAAAAGTGCACAAGTTTTTGAAACATTATAACTACTCGAAGGTTTTTTGTTTACTTATAGGCTGAAAATAATTTCATGTCACTATGTCCACTTGTTGCCAATACATTTTGTTCGAGAATTATTTACGGTGGACTTGACGAGTTGTGCAATGCACCGAAAGGCTCTTATTCCGGTCAACCGGGAAATGATGTTACTGACTTCATAGTTGAGTTCATGGAGATGTAACAGATAACAGATATACAGGTTCGAACTATTTTTTTTTCAAAATCCTGTGTAAATTTCAAATTTGCTATACGTTGGAAACACGCGATTTTCCAAAACGTTCCACTACGTTCCGGAACGATAACAAAATCCTCCTGCCTGTTATAGAAATATTCCAACTACGACAATATTAACACTCATCACAAGATTTCTCTAAGTGTGAAAGGCAACTTTTTTCCATGTCATATAAATCACACGAGAATTTGATCGGAATAAAACAAAAACAAACTTGTCATTTTAACCAACAGCAAAACAAAAATCTAGCGTGAAGTGAATGTTGCACCCAAAATTGTATTTCATATGAAAGCGGAACCCAAATCGTGGTGGCATCGTGTGTCGATCGTGGTGACATCTGCAAGTATTCGCCACGCAGATTGAGCAAATTTTACACACAGTTCATATGTGAGCCTGTATATCTGTTTACAAGTGACGTAATCGACAAAATAATTTCAGTTTTTGCAATGACTGAGCGGAAATATATATTGGAGAAGCCAAGTGAAAGAAAAACTAACAGAAAAGATGAATTTTTGGAAAAAGATACGCTCAGAGACAGGACTCGAACCTGCGTTCTTATGCATTCCGTGCATACGCGCTACCATTTCGCCACTCTGATCTTGCTTTAGCCACACTAAAACTCACAGACATGGTAGCAACGTACATCGAACATGGTCTACATCCTGGTCGTCACCCGACCGACACCTTATATCCTTCGTATGCACGGAATGCATAAGAACGCAGGTTCGAGTCCTGTCTCTGAGCGTATCTTTTTCCAAAAATTCATCTTTTCTGTTAGTTTTTCTTTCACTTGGCTTCTCCAATATATATTTCCGCTCAGTCATTGCAAAAACTGAACTTAGTCATGGCGGCTTTACGTCAAACTAAAAATTAATAAATCGTTAAAAACAATTGCGGTTTGATTTTCCGTAACAATCTGCTTCTGGTAGGAAAGGGCAGACAATCAATACAACCTTCATAGGGGTCTGTCGCTGACGATGTCCAGCCAGCGACTGGCACCATTAAAGAAGGTGACAAGCGATTATAAATACACTCTCCTACTTAATGCTTGATCGGAGAAATAGGTATAAAGCGAGAGGACTAGTGTTTGATGGACAGAGAAGATGTTTGGATATAAGGTGTCGGTCGGGTGACGGCCAGGATGTAGACCATGTTCGATGTACGTTGCTACCATGTCTGTGAGTTTTAGTGTGGCTAGAGCAAGATCAGAGTGGCGAAATGGTAGCGCGTATGCACGGAATGCATAAGAACGCAGGTTCGAGTCCTGTCTCTGAGCGTATCTTTTTCCAAAAATTCATCTTTTCTGTTAGTTTTTCTTTCACTTGGCTTCTCCAATATATATTTCCGCTCAGTCATTGCAAAAACTGAACTTAGTCATGGCGGCTTTACGTCAAACTAAAAATTAATAAATCGACAAAATAATATTTTTTTTATCTGTATAACTATTTCAGATAGTGATCAAATTCAAATGTACTATTGCTGATACGCTTTGTCTGAGAAATGTTTCCGAATAATTGGCATAAACGCTGAATCATTCATGAGAATAGAAAAGAGAAAGGCATTATCACACCACTCTCAATCGTAAATGATCGCATTCAAAACAAACAAACGAAAAGAGTGGAAGCACTTTCGTCTCTCACTGTAACAAAAGAGAGTACCAATGCCAACGTCACTCGTTTCCTTACGACAAGAGGAAACCGAAATATCATTTTCATGGAAATATAGTCGATTTTCAGTTCTCACTGAGATCAAAATATTATAAAACAAAGTTATTACATTCTAGATCATCTTTAGAAATCAAAACTACTGTGCCCGCATACTAATAACAATTGTCATTACTGATTCTTGAAGCTTCGGTTTAATATCGATACTGCACAATATACGATTTTACTGAGACCGAAGCCAACTGAAAGGATAAATGAAACAAAGAACACAGTTTTGAAACTGGAATGGTTCTTTATCAAAATTTGCAAACGGAGCATTTATTTTTCGTCATTTTCGTCTATTTTGAGGCAAAGAAAATGGCTTTTATTATTGCTTTAATTGTTTTACGTTTCGCATTCAGCTCATCAGTTCATTAACAGTTTATTGACTGCTAATGCCACCTCGCGGATCAACATAATCGGCTAAGTCATTTCTATTTACAATGCCCTGTTTTACACCGTTTTTGTCTATCCTGACGTCTCAGACGTTCCGAAACGAACGCAATGGGAAGGTCTGTGCCATCCGTCATATTCATCGGACATTGCGCCATCCGATTACCATTTGCTCCGATCCATGGCGCATGGCTTGTCATAGCAACACTTTAAGAACCACGAAATGACCAAATATTGGCTCGAATATAGCAAATTTGAAAGGAACTGTAATGACATAATAAATAACGAAACTTTCATTTTCGGGTTATCCAAAGTTAAGCAGTTAAGATTGGACAGCTCTGCATTGACGAGTCTAAGACGAAACGTAAAGAAAAGTAAAAACGAAACTTTGTTAAAATAAACACGCAACGAATTAATCGTAATACAATAAATCATTAATACACATATTCCGCATTGCTTGAGCAAACGAAGTTTATGTGGCACTGTTAATCGCTCAAAAATTCTCAGTTACCTCTTTTACGATATTGTAGTCGAATGAACATCCAACTGACGACCGATACGCAAAACTATTTTGCATTAAGCAAACAGTCTGAAAATACCGCATCAGAGGATTGTTTGCGATTATGTTCCGAAACAGATAATGTCGAAAGCTAACTGATGTTTATTGGCTCTGTTGACCACGGCAACAAATTGTCCATTTTGCAAACAAACAATTTGTGCTGCCCTCATTTTCAAACGAGAACCGCAAACATACACCGCCGCACGGTAAATCCTGGTGGCTTCGCTTCCCCAGCCGGAATGGTTTTACTCGTCCGACTGAGAAGGGGCAAAACCATTTCGAATGAAAAACATGAAATGAGTAATAAAACAAAATTTTCAACAAGTTTGTGTCGTTTGATATCTTTTCCGGTACAGTGCTCATCACGGAAGCATCCGAGGGCTGGAGATGGTCACCAGTGCAGATATTGCATTTTCACGATTAATTTCTGCTACGAATGTAATTTGCGAAAATTAAATTCGAAAGCACTTGACTCGACTTTTCTGTTCTACGGAGGCTTTTTGCCGAGTATATCGTAGTAGATGCAGTCCGGGATTTGATTACTGTTCGGACGGGGAGTGTGGGATCACTGAACGAAAAAAGCTACCACGCGTCCACTACTACTGATGGATCTACTGTTTGTATGAAAACAAACTACTCTTGTGTAAATGATGATGTTTGGAAATTTAAAAAAATATAATTTTTACAATGTTTTATCATTATAACGAAATAATATCTCAAATTCCTGGACATCCACATACCACACACACAAAACGGCTTGCATGCCATGCGTAGATCAATTTTTTCTGTTCCTCATGGTACCCTTTTTGATGTGCAGTCGAAATAGATTTTCATATTTTCGCTTATACATTTTGGGACGAGTAGAGTGTCTGCCACTATAATTGATTCACAGACCGTTTGTTACAAATTGGATATAATTTGTATGTTCATATTGTATCTGGCCTTTGGCTGAAAGTTGTTATTTTGAGTTAGAGTTAAAAAGAATGAAAGATAATGACGATTTGGAACTAACTGTTAGTTATAAAATGAAGCCGCAGATTAAAAACAAAACCATACCTTACTTTTTCCCTTTGACCAACGCTTGAAATAACGGATATGTCTTTTTTATTGGAAAACCCTGTTCCAAATGCTCCCTCTAATTAATTTCAAAGGCGTTGAATAACTGAGCTAATACCTGGTATACAGTCTAACCGAAGGTAATCAAAACAAAACGAATAAATCTGAACACAAGTGGTTCACTTAGACGGCGCGGTAAACAAGCAAAACTGTCGTTACTATGCCCAGACGAATCCGTTACAGATTGTGGAGAAGCCCCTGATTTTTAAACTCACGATTAGTTGTAACGTGCGACTGATTCTTCAAAAACGAGTTACAAATAAAAACGCGGTGAACGACACTTCAGTGACTCAAGATCTCAAACTACTAAGCCTTCATTCTTCTCCTTTCCGATGCCGTGTTCGGTTTCTCCCTCGTTCGGTACAATACGAACTAACAATGTTATGATATGAGATCCCGGTGGATGTTGTCGACCCGCATCGGCCCGATCATCGGGCCGATTATCGGACCCATTGAGCACGATATGGGGCCGATCGTAGCGCTTCGATCGGTCCGTCATCGGGCAATTCTGCACCATTTGCATCAACCGCGTCGATCTGAAAAAGCTTTATGTTTACATTATGTATCGCTATAGAAACAGAGCGAGGGAACATCAAACAAGGCATTTTCGAGCCGACGTCTCCCCGATAGGGTGTGAAATACATTCTTTTGTTTCGATCATAGAGGCTTTGAACTTATGGTCATTCGTCTCTTAGGGCCAGAAAAACTCTGGCCCTATGTTCGGGGTTGAAAATCCAACCCCGATATATCTCATCACCTGAGTATTGGATATCCGCTCTCTGCTTTGGTATATCTTCACTCTTTTGTTCTACCGATACACTATGTAAGCTCGAAACGCAATCAAAAGCTTTCGTGCACGATGCGTCCGATGTTCGAATTTACTGGGAAGTGAGTTGAAAAATTATTTTGCATGTAACACATTTGACAAAGTGGTAGACCATATTACAAGAAGAAATATGAGATATGAGATAGACACGAGCATTGTTCATTGAGCACCCCCAAATTCGAAATTTTCCATCGTAACTGTTTTCAATGATCTTTTTGAATTTTCAAATATTCTACAAATATTTTTTTAATCGATAAAATCCATATTTTTCTCTAAAGTTTCACATTTTTATGTTCACAAGCTGAAAATTTTTTTAACAAATTGATTAAAAAATACTGCTTATGCAAGTATCTATACCTCAAACATGTGGAAATATGTGGAACAAATTTGAATAAGGTTTAAATGTAGGGTAATGGCTCCCTATTTCATCTGAGCTCCTATTTTCATCTCATTCCTTCACCTCATTATTTCGAACATGAATAATATCTTACAACGTACCTGAACCAAACTGTGGAATGTTTTAAAATGATTATTCAAGCTATTGTAACACTTTTTTATTGGAAGACATGGTTTTAAATTCTTCGGTGATCGTTTTTTGCATTTAAAACAAACTCACTTTTCAATGCAGGACACATTTTTGTCTCAAAATTTACAGTTCGTCATGTTTCTGAATATCTACTATTCGATTCGTCTCAAAACATGATCACTATTTCGCACAATTACACTACTATTGCATGCTTGATGACTTCATAATTAGTAATGTTCACTTGCCACTTGTTTAATTAACGAATAAACACTTAAAAAACTACCCGAAAAGCAATAAAAGTCTTCAAGAATATAAGACGAAAGTTTTTCACTTAGTTCACTTGATTGCGCTTTGTTTTTTCATCTCATTTGGTGTCGCAAAGTTGTCAAGTTTTCTTATAATGTTACAAAAATAAATTGTTTTCCTTCTACAAATTATCATACAAGTATTTTTTGGTATCCATGACATTAGTTCAATTATATTGTTGATATTTATATTTCAATAAAACTGTTTCGGCTTCGAATATTACCAGAAAGAGCGTGTTAAATACTAATCAAATAACCATTGTGGCAAATGTAGTAGCACTGGTTTCTTTCCGCTATACGTCACCATAACACTGTTAAATGTGTGTGCTTCATCGACTGTGCAAAGAAATGTCAGATACTTTCATAGAAAATAAAATGAATCAGTTCAAATTGATTTAAAATTTTAATATAAATTTTTATCAGTGTTCATCATCAAATATTTGCCCAAAAGATTCTCATTTTAACATGTGATGTGTCCGTTTATTAATAAACTTTAAAGAAGTACTGTAATCAAATACTAACAGATACTCAGAGAGAAAAGTTTAACTTTTTTCTTTTTACTTTTTATGAACCTTTACAAATCTGTATTAAATTTAGAAAATCTGTATAAAATCTGTAATCTGATTTAAAATAGTATGCGAACGCAAAAATCTATACAATACAAGTAAATCTGACTAAATGGCATCTCTGGTTCTGCATTTTGTTTCAAGAAGGGCTAATGGCTAAATAGTAACAATTTTTTTTTTGTTTTTTTAATTCTCCAAATGACCTGCACAAAAAAATTTCAAATTTCAAACGAAAGGTAACGAAAACGATCCAAAAAATTTTAAACGTCGGAATGATTCCAAACTGTTTCTTAAAATATCTTGTGTTGTCTCATAGACCCTTTTTAAGGTAGCGCTTCGCCGTGGTCAGGTCGGAGCAAGACAACTCACTGCTTCCTTTTGCTTTGTCGCCGAAATTTCACCCTAAATTGCAAATTTCTAAAAAACTAACCCGATTCACGAAAAATCAAAAACATACGATTGTAGGTAAATGATTTTACTATGCATTTGGCGAAAAATATCAGTTAGAAAGCTTTTCTTTCGCGAGATTTCGTGCGAGTTTTGTTAAAATTTGGTTTTCTTTTTTCCTTTTCTCGCTATGAACAACTCGCATATGTAGGGATGTGCTACGTTTTCAACAAAGCGTCAAAGCTAGTAGCGATGAAAATCATTACTGATTTCTGGTTCTACTGAAACATGAATAGAAATTGTTTTACAAAGTAGTAACACTTACTTACATTTTCTACTCATCTATATTCAACGTTTACGCAGAGAGAACGGACAACGAAAACAAAAGAAATATTGTTAGCGTCTACCGCATGTAGCATTTTGCACAACCCAATGCATGCGTTGACATTGTGTGCGTGCGAAAGAATAGGGAAAAACTCATTTTATTTTTATAACTCGCACGAAATCTTTCGATAAAAATGTTTATCAGGCACAATTTATATACGAATCGATAGAAAAATTAATTATCTAGAATCGCATGTTCTTGGAATTTCCGTTTTCTTCCCCGTTTTCTCACAATTTTGGGTAAAGTGCGTGAAACCCCGGGATAGGCAGCGAACTCCCGTGACCACGGCGAAGCGCTACCTTAAGACAAATTCTGACATTTTGAACCTGAGAGTGTAATAGTGCAATATTTTGGTTTTGATTGCTGTCGTCATTGCTAATTTATGGGATGAACAAAGGACCAACGATAGGATGAATATAAAGCCTTTGAGATGAAATTAGGAGCACAATAGTGAACATATCAGAAGTGTTTTTAGCTGTTTTTTTAATATCATATTAATTTCCAAGGAATGTGAATCAATTCCCAGTGTTGATCAAGGCGAATTACGTAGTGATTTTAGTGGCTAAATCAGGTTTTTAAGGTAACGTCCTAACAAATGAGATGAATTAAGGAGCCCTTACCCTATTTCCACATTATCGAAATATAGATGCTTGATTAAGCATTTTTTTTAAATTATTCTATCCAAAACCTATTTAGTTTGTGATCACAAAATACGCAACCAGCGACAAAAATATGCATTTCAATTATTAAAATAAATTTGTAGAATATATAAAATATATTTACAGATATTTCAAGACAAACACTAGAAAAGGTCCTAAGTGCTCTGTTTACCCTCTCTTTCGATTATTACGGTCCTATTGGCAATCCTTTCTCTAACACTTTACATAGAATAATAACTGAAACCATCAACTTTCGATCTGCATTTATGAATTTGTTGAATAATACAAGAATATACCGTAATCAGTGGAAGAGAAGGTAAACAAAGAGAAACTGTCATTTGCACTTGGGACCTTTTCTAACGTTTCTCGAGATTTGTAAATTTATAAATTTATGAAAAATTACACGTTACACGTTTCAGTTAATAGAAAGTACTTCATATACCTAAAAGAATTATAAAGTTGTCATAGAAAACCTTAACTCATTGAAAAAAATTGCTTATTAAATAATTGACAAGTCAATTCAGTTAGGCTATACTATTATGTTAAAGAAATTTAACATAATTGCAACCTATTGATAAGCAAACTTTATGCATTTCTCATATAGCAGAGTTATCGAATCACTGTCAAAACCGACTTTTGAACCCAGAAAAAATGGCAAATAACATTCCTGAATTTGATTTCGATCCGACTTCCTGTTCCAGAATTTCAGTGAAATTGATTAGTGTAAAAATTTAGATTTCAAGGTTATTTTTTCATAGATGACCTTGTAATCACCTGAAATTTCTCTGAAAATCGTTCATAAATTTCTCTAGTTTATAAATTCTTGTTAGCAGATGACCAAATGATCTCACTTTAGTTATAGCGGTTACTAGTTTCTGGTTTCAGAAGTACTGGAAATAGTGGTCAAAATTCTCAAAAGGAACTGACAAAAAAATGGCAAAAAAATATCATTGAAATTTTAGATATTTTGTGGAATTATGAAATGACATAAGAACTTTTTTTTATTACTTCTGAATACGATGAAATTTAGACCATGCCAAAACTCAAGATGGCGTTTGAAAAATGGCGGCTCTTGTCAACCTCTGAACGTGAAACAACATTTGAACTGAATTGAGCGATGATTACCATTTCTTGAAATGTATTAAATCCTCTTTGACTTATATCCAGGTAGAAAAATATAAACAAAAAATTTAGCGAAATGATATACATTTGGAAACAAATTCTTTAATTACTTTGACCTTGTTTAAAAATTATAATTTAATAATTTTTATGGTTGGCAAGTAAGTTTGGAATGGAGTCCCAAAAAATCTCAAATTTCGACTAAAAAAAAATCTCAAATTTCGACTAAAAAACTAAATCTAAAAGACCCCCCCCCCCTCAAATTTCTTAAAGATGGTTACACAAAACTACTGAATTTTATTTAGATCTGGTTCCGGAATTACACGGCGATTCGGGCTAAAACATTCAAACCTTCGTGTAGAGGGACAGAGGAAAAAAAATTAAAAATCTTTCAACTTGGGCTCAGAACTAACCCAACTTATGAATCATTCTAGTGTATGACCAATAGAACTATTCCGGTTCCGGAAGTACGAGGAAAATAATCACAATCCCCTACATGGAACTCACTTACTTTCCTCAGAAATAGCTCAACATATTTTTATAAATTCAAATCAAATCAAAAGTCTAATGGTGTCGGTTGAATTTAATTCAGACCTGACTTTCGGTTCCGGAATTACAATTTGATGAGTGCTTAAAAATTCAAACCGTCGTTTAGAGTGACGATGTAAAAAAAACTTTAAATATCATCTAAATTGAGCGCAAAACTAATCAGCGTTAGTTCATGGCCTTACGAATTGACGGCTATAACGCAGGCCGAATTCCGGTTCCGAGAATATGTATGATATCAGAACATTATACAACTCGGTGGATTAAAACACGTTTTTTATAAACAGTTTTTTATTCTGGATCACCGTAGTACGCGTAATGAGAGAGTTGGCATCACTGGGAGTGCGATGCGGTGCCCTGGTGCTGCTCTCAAAAAAGTATAATTACAATGTGTTGTTTGATACGTATAATTAAAAATTTGGTTGAAATAGTTATTTTGAGTGACAGTACAGGTTTGGCAAATGTGTGTTTAGTTGTGAAAGTGCTGTTTATTGAATAATATTGCTCCGCGAAACTAAAGATGCTCAAGCGGCGGAAACTGAGAATTTACTACTGATTCGATAAGCTTTGATGTTGGTGGAGGAAAATCACATATGATCAAGATAAGACATGACATGATCTACGTCTGAAATCGTTAATCTCCCACCCTTTTTCAAATGGAGTACAATTGAATAAACTGCATCAGAATCAGATAAGAGAAATTCTTATGATATACTATTATCAATGCTAGAAAATCAAATTACTGAAAAAATTGTCTGTGCATAACTTAAGTTAAACCGTTTGAAGGCATCTTTTTCTTATTTACTCATATTAGGCAAAATTTATTAATTTCGCTAATTTACTCGCTCCTCCGTGCACTTTTGCTGATCACAACAGAAATGATTTCCTGCATCATTCATTTCCGAATTTACAAGAAGAAGCTTTTACATCAACAAATACACGTTTTCCTATAGAATGTAAACGTTTATTGTGGAGTTTTTTTCAGGAAATAGGGCAAAGCAGTAATATAATTAGGTATTTCAGAAATGCGCTGATTGAAAATATTGGACGTCACTTTCCAAAAACCTCCCCCCTTCCCCCTGTCACAAAAGGTCCCCTTGCGGCGTGACGCCTTTTATGGACAGCCTCATAATGTTATCTAGTGCTTTTTTGACAAGCGCTGCAGGCACATTCATATTTACTTGATTTTTTTTCGCGCTATCAGCAGAAGTATTTTTTTTTTTTTTTCCATAAATACGTTTATTTCTTAAGGCAGTTTACATAAGTTTTTCTTCGCCGTAGCATCACTTTTACATAATATTCTTATCCTAATTTAATTCTAACATAGTCACAACGTTTTGAATTTATTAAAACATATTCTCTTATAGCTTAAATATCATCTTAGGTAACTCGTCATTAATTATGAAATCTACTCGGAAATATTATTTGAACCAAACGATTAACTTCTATAAATTATAAAATAAGCTGTTATTTTCAGACATTTTGTTGATAATTTCATAAACTGTTTCGAGTTTGTTTGTATCATTACATAATTTTTATTCTAATTTAGCTATTGGTTGAACTCATGGACGCAGCTGGGATCAGAACTAAGTCTTAAAAGGGGCCTTTATTAAATTGAAACTCCAATTTTCTTTATGAAATGATAAATAAGTTTCATGTATGAAAGGTCACGACAAGCAAGAATGTCTCGAACTGGGATATTGGATAGTCTACCTTGGGTACGCAAAGAATTTATTAGTTGAGATCTGACATCACGATACTCCACGCATGTCCAAACGACATGATCAATATCCCGATAACCTTCTCCGCAAGCACAATGATTAGTCTCGGAGAGCCCAATTCGAAGGAGATGTGCATCTAACGTGTAGTGATTGGACATAAGTCTGGACATCACACGAATGAAATCCCTACTCACATCCAGTCCCCTGAACCATGCCTTTGTCGATATTTTCGGAATAATTGAGTGCATCCACCGACCCAGATCATCTCTATCCCAAGATGCTTGCCAGCTGGCAAGTGTTCTTTGGCGAGACGAACTATAGAATTCGTTGAAAGCAATCGGTCGCTCATAAATTTCACCCTCAATAGCACCACGTTTGGCTAAATTATCGGCTCTTTCATTGCCTGGAATGGAGCAATGAGCCGGGACCCAGACTATAGTGATTAGATAATTATTATTCAATATGTCGTTCAGACACTGTTTTATTTTACCCAAGAAAAACGGTTCATTTTTGCCAGCAGCGATTGAGCGAATGGCTTCAATTGCACTCAGACTATCTGTGAAGAGGAAATAATGGTTTGGAGATAATGTGACGATTACACTCAAACTATAATGAACTGCTGCTAGCTCTGCTATATAAACAGATGCAGGTTCTTGAAGCCTAAATGAGGCCGAAACATTAATGTTGAACATACCAAACCCTGTCGCTTCTTCAATTCGCGATCCGTCCGTGTAAAACATTTTCTCAGAGTCAATATGCCTGAACTTACTTGAAAATATTTTTGGGATTTCCGTCGAGCGTAGATGATCCGGGATTCCACGCACTTCACGCTGCATGGATGTATCGAAAAATAAAGTTGAGTCAGGGGCATTCAGGATGTTGACACGGATAGGAATATATCTTGAAGGGTTGATTTCCTGTGACATATGGTTAAAATATACTGTCATAAATTTTGTTTGAGATCGAAGCTCGACTAGTCGTTCGAAATTATTGATTACCATGGGATTCAGCACCTCACATCTTATTAGCAGGCGTGATGAAAGCTCCCAAAATCGATCTTTTAATGGAAGAACTCCCGCCAGAACTTCAAGACTCATTGTATGTGTCGAGTGCATGCAGCCTAAGGCAATTCGCAAACAACGGTACTGAATTCGCTCAAGTTTGATAAAATGAGAGTTTGCAGCGGAACGAAAACAAACGCATCCATATTCCATCACTGAAAGTATCGTTGTTTGAAACAATTTTATTAGATCTTGCGGATGAGAACCCCACCAAGATCCTGTTATTGTTCGAAGGAAATTTACTCTTTGTTGGCATTTCGTTATCAGATACCTAATGTGTCCTCCCCACGTGCATTTGGAATCGAACCACACCCCGAGGTATTTAAAAGTTAAAACCTGTTGGATCATTCTTCCCATCATATGGAGCTGAAGCTGCGCGGGATCATGCTTTCTTGAAAAGACGACTAACTCTGTTTTCTCCGCAGAGAATTCGATACCAAGATGAACAGCCCAAACGGACAAGTTATCTAAGGTATCTTGCAATGGTTTATGCAGATCAATAGCTTTGGGTCCAGTAACTGAAACCACGCCATCATCTGCCAATTGCCTTAGTGTACATGGGGTTACTAGACAGCTGTCAATGTCATTCACGTAAAAATTATAGAGGAGCGGACTGAGGCATGAGCCTTGCGGGAGACCCATGTAGCTAATTCTGAATGTTGCCAAATCGCCATGTGAAAAATACATGCACTTCTCTGACAAAAGGTTGTGCAAATAATTATTTATAACCGCTGGAAGTCCATGTTGGTGGAGCTTGTCTGAAAGAACATCAATGGAAACTGAATCAAATGCTCCTTTAATGTCTAAAAATACAGATGCCATTTGTTGCTTTTGAGCGAAGGCAATTTGGATGTCAGACGAAAGTAATGCAAGGCAATCATTCGTCCCTTTATTTCTACGGAAGCCAAACTGAGTATCTGACAACAAACCGTTCGTCTCGACCCAAGTGTCGAGACGTCGTAGAATAATTTTTTCGAACAATTTTCTGATGCAGGACAACATCGCAATGGGTCTATATGAGTTGTGATTGGAAGCTGGTTTCCCCGGCTTTTGAATGGCGATAACTTTCACTTGTCTCCAGTCAGGCGGAACAATATTTTGCTCAAGAAACTTGTTGAACAATTCCAACAAACGTCTTTTTGCGAGGTCGGGCAGATTCTTCACCAAGTTGAATTTAATTCTGTCCAACCCAGGGGCGTTATTGTTACAAGACAAGAGTGCTATAGAAAATTCCATCATTGAAAATGGGTTATTAATAAAACCATTATTTGGAGGAGATTCCCGTATAATGCTTTGCGTAGGAACAGAATCTGGGCAAACTTTCCTAGCAAAGTCAAATATCCATCGGTTCGAGTATTCATCACTCTCATTGCCCACGTTACGATTCCTCATTCGTCTGGCCGTATTCCAAAGAGTGCTCATTGAGGTTTCTCTTGACAAACCTTCGACAAAATGTCTCCAATAGCTACATTTTTTGGCTCGAAGTATGCCCTTGTACTTGGTTTCTAAAACCATAAGTTTTTCAAAATTCTGAGGAGTTCCTCCTCCCCGTTTTAGAAACGTCTTGCAAGCATTTTGTTTTGCGAGTTTAGCCTCTGAGCACTCTTTGTCCCACCAGGGGTTGGGAGGCCTTCTGTTAGTCGTTGGCCCAGGAAAGCGTTTAGTTTGGGATTGTTCTGCGGCCTCCAGAATCGAACAAACGAGGAAGTCATATTCTTCAAGTGGAGGGAGCTCTTCCATTGAATTCAAAATACTAGAGATTCTACTTTGGTATTTAATCCAGTCGATATTTTTTGTCAAATCATATGGAATACTAGCTGAATTAGCAATACATTTGTTACAGCTAATTGAGATGATGATTGGTAAATGATCGCTACCGTGTAAATCAGGCAATATTTTCCAGGTGCAATCTAGTCGAATTGATGTTGAGCAAAGAGATAGATCTAATGCACTTGGGCGTGCAGGAGGTCTTGGGATCCGTGTCATGCTACCCATATTTAATACCGTCATGCTAAAATTGTCACAAATGTTTTGTATTAAAGATGATCTGCTATCATTGTAAACGGAACCCCACATCATTCCGTGCGAATTTAAATCCCCCAGAATCAATCGTGGAGCAGGAAGGGCTTCAACCATTTCATTAAGCTGTCGCTGTCCAACTTGTGCTTTTGGAGGAATATAAACCGAAGCTATGCAAATATCTTTGCCTTTAATGTTTATTTGGCAAGCAACAACTTCTATACTAGAAGTTGAAGGGATGTTTAATCTATAAAAGGAACAGCATTTCTTAATTCCCAAAAGCACTCCACCATACGGAGAGTCTCTATCGAGACGTATAATGTTAAAATCATTAAAATTTAAAGCTATGTTTGAAGTAAGCCATGTTTCGCATAAAGCAAATACATCACATTTTTGACTATGCAATAAAATTTTAAATGAATCAAGTTTTGGCATGATGCTTCGACAATTCCACTGCAGGACAGTGATTGTATCATTTGCGGCGGGTGATAAATTATCCATCAAAAGATACAAAACCTGAGACAATTGGCCATTGAGCTGATAACTGCTTCAAAAAATTTCTAGCTATTGGAAGGAATGCCATTATGAGGGTCTTTAAGGGTTCAGATATATTGAATGCTGAGAAAATCCATTCAACAATTTCCGAAAACTTCAGTAATCCTGTTGGTGGCTGTGAAATGGAGCCCACAGGATTATTACCTTTTTCTGTGCTAGATCCTGGATTGGTTTGTGAATTTGACAAACCAGGAGGCACAGTCTTTGGTTTTGACTTTTTTTGTTTAACACGGGGATCTTTTTTTGAAGATGAAACTTTAGGTGTCTTTTTTGGTAATTTGGAAGAAGACTTCTTTCTCTTAACTGACCCTTGGGTAGTGATAAACGAATTACCTTCACTATTTTCGTCAGAGTCAGAGTCCTCTGTTTCCTCTAGATTTGAAAACCCGTTTTCGGTTTCCAAAGGGGGGACATCAATGACCGTTTTAAGCATTTCTGCATATGTGCGCTTAGACCGTGCTTTTAAAGAAAGCTTAATTTTGTCTTTGTGCACTTTAAATGCAGTGCATACTGAAATATCCTCATGAGGACTTTCCCCACAATAAATACATTTTTCAATTTCCTTGTTGCAATCATTATCTTTATGAGGTCCTTCACACTTAATACATTTTGGTTTATTGCTACAGTAAGTAGCTGTGTGTCCGAATTTTTTGCAGTTCGTACAATTCATTACATTTGGAACAAAAAGCCGAACAGGGAGGCGAATTTTATCGACATAGACATGGGACGGCAACGCAGATCCGGCAAATGTCACTCGAAACGAGTCTGATGGGCGATAAACTTTTTTTCCCTCTTCATAAACTACTGAGTACAGTTGTTTGCACTCCAGTATTTTCACACCCTCAAGCATAGAGTTCTTGAAACGACCAACACCATGCTTGAGTAAATCATCTACCGAAAGACTCGCTTCGGTAACAACACCGTCAATTTCGACATCTTTGGAGGGTATGTAAACTTTATACTCTTTAATGAAATGTTCCGAAGAGACAATATCATTCGCGTGTTTCAAATTATTTACCACAACACGAATTTTATCGTTATTTACTTTTATGATCTCTTTGATTGAAGAGTATCGTGATGTCAAACCTTTAGAAATTTGGTAAATGTTTAATGGCTTTGATATACGTCTAAAAAAGACTATCCAAGGCCCAGAAGAGCTCTCCTGATATTTTTTCGTTCGTGGGGGTATAGGATTCATGCTAGGATTAACGTCCATGGATTCATCCATCACATTAAAATTTTTAATCAAACTTTAAAATAAAAAATGAAACCAACACTACACAGTACTCAATTAAAAGGAAAAAAAAACTTCTACCTTGAAATTGTTGTCTATCTCCGTTGCACTGCCGTGTAGATCCTCGTTGCTCTAGATGTTCTTGTTGGTTGCTGATTGTTGGATGTGATGCTACTGCTACCTGACATCCAGAACCACTCGATTTACTTTTGTCTTCGCCAGCTGTAACCAGCGCAGGTCACCGGTGTATACCTGCGTGTTGTATGGCAGTGGAAAGACCGAGTTGTCTTGTCTCCTTCTTCCTTGTGCTCCGCACCGATATGCTTCTGCACCGAAGTGCCTTCGCACCGGTGTGCTTTTGCACTCTCCTGCTTCTGTGTGCCTTTGCACTCTTCTTCTTCAATGTGCCTTTGCACTCTCCTGCTCAGCACTTGTGGCTGTATATTGTGGCCTGGGTAGAGCTTGGGAAACGCCCTTTGTTGTTTCCTTCACCAGCTTGGCCCAGCACTAGGGCTCTCTTATGCAGCACGATTTTACGTTTTAACGGCTGCTGCCAACAGGTCTCTACCTGTAGTTCAACCGTTGTCGTATTTAACGCGTGTAAACTAACCAGCGTTATTAAACTGTACGCTTCTATACACAACCTTCTCGGTTGAACGGCTATTACTGAATGATCAACAGCAGAAGTATTTGTCGAATAAGAAATCTTTTTTTATTCTTTTTCCATATCAATTAAAAATCTTTGCGAACGACGATCGGCCTAAACGTTGCCATTTACCCCGTAAGCACATATAATAATAAAACTCTTCAAATATTAAAAGGTTGCACTGGCAGAGTGAAAATATGCAAAACGGTTACTATTTCAATTAAATCGAGGCTTTACATGATGAGAAATATGAAATTTGTGAGAATGAATATATAGACGAACGAGCAAGTAGAAAACATTCATTCGAACTGGTGGCAAAAACGCTTCATCCAATTATAATTATTTTGGCAAGTATTGCGAATTAAAATCATCCGTTGTCCTGGTAGAGCTGATTGCAGCCGGTGGATATAGCATCAAACGGCTTGTCTAATTGGATTTCCACCGAAAATTGCCCTTGTCTCAAAGCCAAGCCCTGACTGGACTGACGGTATCTGCTCATTATTCGCACAGATCTGTTTCTGAACACATCCCGTTTTCAAAAAGGATTATTAGAGATTAAATGCTCGCCAGCGTTCCTTCCTGGTCACTCCTGGTGGTTACCGTTCGTTAGCTGGGCACTTTGCTAATACTTGGTCACTACGGGATGAGCTACGAATGCTTTTCCGTTTGAAGAAGATTGTTTAATTTTAGTCATGTGCAACCTTTGTTCTCGTGTTGAGTTAGTAAAGGCAATAGTTTCTCAATTGAGGAGCTTTTGGCGGTATTTCATATTGTATTATTCCTTGTTTAATTGTTCAACTTACTTGCTGAAGATCTGTTAGTGTAAAAAATGCAAAGGTTCTGTGACTAGTTGAGAACAAAACAGAAAAGTCTCAGCTCCAATATGTTTTTCTTACTACCAAATAACAAACCTGAGTTCATAATTACTAGGAAAGACTACGATGGGAATACAAATCATTCACTTTTATCACAAGATAATCGGTGACACACGTTCGACACTCAAGCCAACGAATCACGTCAAGCAATCTTGTCATTTAGACCCAATAAAAATCAAATAAACTATATCAAATCTTTGTGATACGGATATTTTAAAGTAAGCTGCACGTGTTCACTCTTCATATGACAACATTCAGAACCGACCTTTTATGTCCCTCGCCAAGGCACAAGCTGTCCAACAGAGCCAATAATAACGACCATAAAAGAAGCGTTGAAAATTTCCACCAACCCATGACAAAACGCGTGCCAATATTTGTCATGGGTATTTATCATAAAAGTCACTTTTCCTTTACCTCCCAACAATAACAGGAAGCAATACCAACCCTCCGGGAAGGATGCAGGTTTTATAATTTTTTTTCCTATTATTAAAAACCCAACCTTTCGAATCATCCGTATAGGGTGAATTTGTCGTCAGCATCATTAAATAGATTTAGATTAAATTTACATGCCTAAATACCTAGCCTAAAGTGTCTGTCTGACCGGTCGGTTGGCGATGAATCGGATGAAATCCGTCGTCGTCCCAATGCGAAGTGTTCAGAACCAGCAAACACCCCTGTAAAGGACTACAATTTGTACCTAGTGAGAGTGGCAAAAGAAATGCGGTGCGTCATTGCACTATGGGAAAGTTTTATATATTCGCTTTTATTCTTTTTTTTAATCCATATAATTCTTAGTTTTTTAACATATAGCTTGAATCCTGAAAGAACAAGAAAAAGAACGTGGAAGCAATCAAACAAACTTCATAACAAGCTTTTTCAAGTTAAAAATTCACAAATTTGAAAAGATTGTTAGATTGGAGTTATCCGTCATAATTGGCTTGATTATCTTCCTCTAATCGTTTTTGGATCAGAAATAATAACTAGAATATGGAACATCACTGAATAAATTACATGTGTATTCCACGACAGTCCTGTTATTGCTGTGAAAACTTAAGTGCAATGATGATGAAATTATGACCACACATTTATTTCCCCATAGTGCTTTCCGACTGAGACGCATTTTCAATTGCATTCACTATGAGACACTGTGTTTAACGTGCGGTAAAGCATTGTAATCAAATAAAAGAATGCCGTTTCTATTTAGTTTTATTTTTTTGTGCTGCACGGGAGTAATGCCACAATTGAAAACGAAATCGGGTTTGCTTGTTTTGCAGTAATACTAATGCCAATATGCCAAAAATAAAGCTTGTGACAACGAAATGCAGTGGAAAATCACTTCTTAGCGAAGCAAAAACGATTTTCAAATGCTCGAAAGACGTAAAAATTCAAAAATCACCATCTAGCATCCATTTTGCCGAAAAAAGTCAATTTGTCGAAAAAAATTATTCTGTCGAAAACAGGAATTTTGCCGAACCAGACATTTTTTCCGAAAAGAGGTGTTTTGCCGAAAACAGGCATTATGCCGAACAAACATTTTGCGGAAGATGTTTTGTCGAAAATATGCATTCTTCCCAAAAGAGGCATTTTTCCTTAAAAGGCATTTTTCACAAAAACGGTATTTTTTCCCAAAAAATGCATTTTCCCAAAAACGGCATTTTATCGAAAACAGGCATTTTGCCGAAAACAAACAAAATATAAAATAAAATAATATAAAATCACCACTCCGACAACCATTTAGCTAAAAGCCATTTCTAGCAGCGATATTCCAGAGAGCGATTTCTCCGAAATCATTTTGCTAGAAGAATTTCATCTAAGACAATTCAGGTAGCCATTTTTTCGTAGAGCTCATTTCGGCTAAAAGCAATTTGTCCAAAAATCATTTCGCTAAGTCAGTTCGCCAAAAACCATTTTACCAAAATGGTTAATTTCGCCCAAAAATTATTTTGCCATAAGCAAATTCGCTAAGTCAATTTGCTAAAAGTTGTTTCGCTAAAATCTATAACATTATTCTAAACAAACTGATGTATTTTTTTTTCTTGAAGATTCATCAACCAGTAGCGGAGGAAACTGCTTTAGTGTTTACCACAATGGTTGTTTTTTTTTTGAGATTGTTAGTAGAACCTTAAGACCGAAAATGAATTTTCAGAACAAGGACCGAGGAAGAAGATTGATGTGGATTCTGCTTTTTAGCAGTAGACGGTGTTTCCGACGGTGGGTTACCGGCCTTCGATGGAGATGCCTTGTCTTTTAGAACGGAATTTGACTTGGTGTTTTTTCTGCTCTTGTTCTCGAGTTTGTCAGAATAAAATAAGATATTTTGGTGTAATTATTCAAAAGTTCACCATTCCGTAGAATGAAGAGTTTTTCCCAATTTCTTACGATAAACACAAAACTAAAATCTCAGTTCTTGATATATGAGAATAGACCCAAATTAACAGTCAATACTACCTAGTAACTGTGTCATTCACCAAAAATTCTTTGACGAAGAACAGTTCAACAGTAAAAAACGGTTGTTGATAACACTTTCGGTAAAATATATCTAAATATTTTTTGATTTCTGCGTTTTATCTTTGGCACATCAGTGCATTGGCAGTTTATGTTGAACTGCTAATCCCTTTGTTAAGGACACTTGCTACACTCCCTCCTCCCATAAAAATATTCTTATAACCATCTCTGAAGAGCAAGAAGTACAGGTGCCAAGTTTGATAACAATCCGTTAAGTAGTTTCGGAGTTATGCTATTACAAACATTACACACCCCTTTTTAAAGGCACTTGCTACATTCATCCCCCATTTAATCATATCTACGGTATGCAAAATGTTTCTAATGTCTTCAAAATATATCGATCTTCGTCAAGTTATATGAATTTTTTCATTACCTTCTTTTGTTAGGTACACTTCAAAGTGTACTTTTTTAATTACACGTCCTTTGCGTATATGTCTAATACATTGCCATATTTTTTAGCACCAAGAACTTATTTATTTTCAAAACAATATTTTACTATAATACACCTAAACTAATATATTTTTACAGTTAAATTGCATAAACGTACATACAGTTATTTTCACAGTCATTGTGAAATGATGGAGAGTCGTATGAGCCGCATGGAAAATTCGTTGGCAGAACTTATGCCAAAAAAAAATATAACAAAAATTTCCTGGCCTGTCCCAGATCGAACTAATTTAATTGCTTTGGAGCATTCCATTCGTAAAGGAGATTCACGTCGCAGTTATCACCGAATTTCCTCAAGAAAGAAACGATTCAGTGAATGACTGTATGAAAAAAATATTCAAAAACATGAATCAAGCCTTCAAGAAGAAGCCATCTCGAGCTGCAGAAAATATTTTTCTGGAAAATATGCACTCGAATAGAAAATGAATAGACGGATTTAAATATTTGTATTGAACATCTTTCAATTGAATATTGCTTTCTAACGCTTATTCGTCAAACCTTTTTGAAAAATGTTTGATGTGTAAAATTGTTACACTTTTGCAATGGTATAATCACATTGATTAAAGCTTAATTATTTTTTTTTTCTTACTGCTAGAAGTATGGACAACGCGCTTAGTCTAAAATGCTGAAGACTTAGGCTGCAGACAGAATTGGCGCGAGAAGCTGAGCCGAGCTTGGTGCTGACCAAAGGAGGGAACGCACTTGCTGCAAATCAAAGGGGTACTGTCAGAGTAAAAGTTGAGTAAAAGCAGATTTCTCGCATGTACTCTGACAGTACCCCTTGGATTTGCAGCAAGTATGTTTCCCGCTCTTGGTTTGCTGATTTCAGTCACCAGCTTGGCTCAGCTTCTCGCACCCACTCTGTCTCCAGCCTTAGTCTAAAACGCAGCTGCTTAAAAACTTGTAGAACGATCAGAGTCAGACGTCGGAAAGCAGCCATAGAAGCGTGACAGCAAGAAAATGGTACGTCTACTTGAATCATTTGATATTGTGATTATTTTACTATGCAACTGATTTTCAGAATCAGACCACCCGCACTAATTACATCCCAGAGTTGCTCATCATCAGGATCACTATTATCGAAGCAGCAAGGCAGTATTACTTATTTTTGTAATCTACGCGAAAACACAAGTGACTATAGCTACCGGATTTTGAACTGTTGTATCTGCCTGTGGCCTCCCCGGATAAAAGTGTTATCGTTCGAGATGCACCATCAACGGTAAGTTCATCATTTATAATGTTCCGTGTACCAGATACGGAGACTTCTTGGAATCTATTACGGCATTCCTTCCGCCATGCTCGCACTTTCTGATGGCCTTGGAGGATGAAGGTTTTTTCTCCGAGGATAGATACGAAGTTAACATATAAAATAAATTGAATCTAACTTTACTTACAACATATTCTTAGACTACATTCGTTTCTCTTTTCTTTGCAGCTCTCATCGTCTAACGTTGCTACAGAGGTAATTCAGCACGCAGAAACAATTTATTTGCAAGGAAAGGCAGAATCAATGGATCTGCTGGAAACGTTACGTTAGAAACGACACCAAATGTTCCGCAGTCAGATCAGCGAAAATTTCACCACTAATTATAAATAAATAATTTGAGAGTTGTTCACTATTATATTTCGGAAAATGAATAAAATTGTTTAAGTTTAACAGTTTGAGTTGTATATCTGGCAGCGGTGAGGCAGTCGGTCACCAGAATGGCTGCCAGCCATATTTTGCCCGCTGGTAGCTTTTAGTCAGCCGTCTGGCAGCCATGCATATGCGGGTGTGATTGAACGGTTGTTTGACTTGAACTAGTGAAGTTGAAGTGGATGCTGAAAATGCACTGGAAAGCTGCGAATTGACTTTTCCAGACAACATTCGTCTTTTGGAATATAAAAAACAAGCCACAAAGCTGAAGTCACCAGGAAAGGTAGCGAATAAAAAGACACATCCACCACCAGTCAAGCGTCCCAAGATAAAAAACTAAACATTTTCAGAGCCATCGGATCAATACTCCTTGAATTGAGGAAAACGAACCTATGAAATACGGTAAATAAATGCTTTTTTCGCTTTCCAAACAATTATGGGTGTTTGACTTCGATTTTTCTGAATTGCATCAGAATTTTACCGGTGATTCACTTCCAGCCACTTTTTTCAAACAGCCAAAAATCACGTCCTCCGAAAATCGGTCCGGAAATTTACCAAACGATCAAATATCAAATCTGTCTAAATAAAAAAGTTGCGCGCTATGTTTAGCTTTCCAATTGTATCTTGCATTCTTTGATATGTTTATCCTATAAAAAGAAACCGATTTGTAACTTTTTATAGAATAAACACCCTCTCCCCTATTAAGATCACGTCGTTGAATATTCGAAAAGGAGAAAAAACCTTCTAAGACTTTTTCGTAAACGCATGGGCTGAAAAGTCCCGGTCCTAATAAAGAGAACACGATTTTTTATAGTTCAAAATTAACTTTATTCATTAACGTCATATCCATCAAGAGGAACGCGATCATTCCAGCGCCGCTTCAACATTGCAATACCACTTTTGTAAAACGATTTATCTTTTGCCTAATAATAGTCCTCAGTTTTAGCATTTTTTCAGGTTTGCGAACAACCAGTAGTTGCTGCGAGCCAAATCTGGCGAATACGGTGGATATGGGAGCGATTCGAAGTTCACTTCATGTAGTTTTGTTATTGTTTTGATTGACTTGTGACTTACCTTGATAAAACAATTTTTTTTCTTTTCCATATGCGGTTGTTTGTTTGCAGCCGTCAAACGCTCCAATAACGCTATGTAATATTCATTGTCAATGGTATTTCCTTTCTTAAGATAGTCGATAAATATTACACCACGCGCATCCAAAAATACCGAGGCCATAATCTTTCCAGACGATTGATGTGCTTTCGGGCGCATTAGACGAGATTCGCCAGTTGCTGTCCACTCAGATGACGATCGTTTTGATTCCGGAGTGAAGTGATGAATCCATGTTTCATCCATTGTCACATATCGACGCAAAAATTCCGGTTTGTTACATTTAAACATGGCCAAACACCGTTCACCATCTTTACGATGTCAGCTAACTCACGCAACTTCACTTTTCGACCACGTTTGAAGTCAGCAAATCAACGTTTTATGGTTGTTTCTGATGGAGCGGAGTCTCCATAACACTTTTCAAACCATTGCTTCTCTTGAACGGTATTTTTTCCCATCAAGAAGCAGTGTAAAATTAAAACACAAAATTGTTTTTGATCCATTCTTCTGAAAATTACAAAAGTACTGTCACTCTTAGCACAATAACTCACTAATGAATTTTAACAGCTGTCTTTTAAAGGTTAGTATTAACTGAAAAAGGTGACTGCAATAAAACTAGCGCCATCTATTATCTATCTGTGTTATTAGCTCACAAATCACATGAATTAGGGTGCTCATTGAGACGTCGATATCATAAAATGTTATTCATTATTTATAATTTAAAGACTGTCCCAGAAAGTATGGACGCACTTTGATTTCGCTGTAAATAATTCACAAGTGTTAGATATTCAAATTTTATTTGATATACGAGTACTGATAATATTAGACTACAACAACAGAATATTATTCTCAACATTAACTACATAGCCATTTTAGACTAGCTGACGCACCTTCTTGCGAACGTTCCTCATTAAATTCCGTACAGACTTTTTGGCGACAAGTTTTGACACTTTTTTTCAATCTTTTTCGAACTGTTGAATGGTTTCGGCTGCCGAGACATGTTTCTTAAGATGTGCCTTCGTTAATGCCCAAAATTCCTCAATTGGTCGAAGTTGTGGGCAATTTGGTGGATTCATGTCTTTTGGGACGAAAGAGACATTTTTGGTAGTATACCATTCTACCGATGATTTCGAGTAGTGGCAAGAAGCAAGATCTAGCCAGAAGACAACAGGATCCTTGTGGCTTCGAATCATGGGTGGAGGTTGTTTTTGTAAACATTCCTTGATGTATATTTCGCTGTTCATTGAAGCAGTGGTGATGAAGGGTTTCGAAATCTTACCGCAGCTACAAAGTGCTTGCCAGACCATAGCTTTCTTACCAAATTTTTCGACTTCAATAGATGTCTCAGACTGGTTCAACACTTGCCCTTCTCGCACCGTATAATATTGTGGCCCCGGCAAGGATTAGTAATCGAGTTTCATGTAGGTTTCGTCGTCCATGATTATGCAGTTCAAATTTCCAGCAAGAATCGTATTGTACAGCTTTCGAACCCTCGGCCTGATCGATGCTTCTTGTTTCGGACTACGTTTTGGTTGTTTCTGCTTCTTATAGGTTCGAAGATTCAAACGTTCTTTAGCACGAAGAACATTTGACTTCGAAGTGCCCTCGTTTTTTGCCACATCCCGAGCTGAAACCTCCTTCTTTTGCTCGAACGCCTTCAGTATACGTTTATCCAACTGAGGGTTAGCAGGACCTTTTTTTCGACCCGTTTTCGGTTTATCCTCAAAGGTGTTATCCTCACCGAACTTCCTGATTGCATTTCGCACGGCTTTTTCACTTACTCCTTCTATTTTTGCTATTATTCTTAGTGACAGTCCGTGTGCACCATTTGTATACAATTTTTCGAAGTTGTTCTGCTGAAAGTCCGCGCATTTCGAAACAAACTAATGAAAACGAATAAACAACTGCACAAGTGGTTAGAGAAGAGTGTAAACAAACAAACAACAGGACGCAGCCATAAAAATTGACAGTTTCTGAACCATTGCGAAATGGCAGCGGTTTTTGGTTGCGTCCATACTTTCTGGGACAGTCTTTAGTAACATTTTCATTTAATATTTATTCTTTTAATATAAATTTCAAACTCATACAACAAACCCAAACAACTCCCTAGGAATTCCTGCCGAATGTGCCAACGTCACGCTTCACCCAGAACAGATTTTATTACGCTAGTTGTGATAAATCTCCTCAGCTTTCCCTCGTCTGCACGCTAATCGTTTGCCGGGAATCGCAATATTCCGCCACCTCATCACCGCTAAATCTCGGAGCTAGCTACATCATCAGATCGTGGGATGTCCTACATTCATCCGAACCAGCCGGCAGCTGAGCCGGCAACGAAAAGTAAGCGTCAAGTGCTGCCTTCAAGTGACTCACAGCCGAAGATTAAAGACGAATCACTGGTGTACGGACGGAACCCGTGAATTGAATCTTCGTACACAGGCGAAAAGGACGGAGAAATTCCAAATAAAATTAAGAAAATGGTTGTATATTTATTTATTATTAACAGACATAAATCACTTGGGCAGTCAGTTTGTTGGATAAAGGTTGGAGCTTTGGGTGCTATTTTTGTATTAGGACCAAGAAAAGACCAACAATGCAATAGAAGATTTAATTGCATTGTAGTCAGAAGCTGCTCGAAATGCCATTAAATCAATTGGAATCCATTTGAAACACATTACTTGTTCGCCGTTCGAGCAAAAGTTTATATTTTCAATTTGTTGGGTCATTTCATAAACCACATGCAAACGTTTTAATAAGCCAGATAACAAAAATCAAATAAAAGCTAATAATACAACCGAAAACAATTTCAAAACAAATAATCCTCCCCTTCATCTAATAAATCTGAAATAAACCAGTTCGTTACCGTGAGGCCGAAATAGACATGGGATGTACACTTGTTCGGATAAAGATGGCAACAATATGTTTCTGATTTTCTCCCTCCGTTTTATTTATACGCTTGGAATGCTATTTAGGTACAGGGGGAGGAAGCATGGCGAAAGCCCAAACTGTCACCAGTATTATAGCAGGGCCGAGTTGTCTAACGTTCCTGTGCCTAGGGGTGAAAATGGGTGCACGTGGAATCCCGGTTGGTATCATTATTAAAATATTTTGTCATCTCTTGAACTAAGCACTATAATTATTGTGCTTCGACTAATTTGCAACTATAAATCATTGCTAGTAACAGGCGAGAGAGAGAGAGAGAGAGAGAAAGAGTGACAGATTTTACCGCAGTTGGGTTTGTTGAAATGCTGTCGAGACCGGTTCAGCTGTGCTCTAGTTTTTTTGTTTGTGTTTATTCATTCTTTGATGAGTATGAGGCTCACCTTTTTGATTTATTTATTTCTTCGAGCTAATATGAACTACATGAAACAATTCACCATGTTAACAAATGTACATTATATCTTCGAGTAAACTATGATTTAATTTGATTTCTGAAAATAGTGAAGTAGAAAAATATTTCAAACATTATTCGTTCGACAGGGGTTATTTTGAGTATAACTTATTCAGAAGGATTTTTGTAAACTTAATTTTCCAGATTCTTCATTGATAATTAAGTTTATAAAGTTTTTTCGTACGCGGTATATCGTAATAAAGGTAATATCGTGGAACCTTCTTAGGCTGTGAACCATTTCGCGGTTAATTTTAACTTTTGGTTGAAATCTGACACTTGAGCGGTTATTTTGTGTCGAGTAGTTAAATTCAACTAAAACTGCTGCCCATTTCAAAGTTCGACGGACGGAAAGCTATTTGGGTTTATTTTCCACTGGAATAATTTCAACTAAAGAATTAAAATTAGAATTTTTATTGCAAGATTTTTTTCAGTGTCGGAAAATAACCATCGATCTGTCAAAAATAACCATGCTCTCGAGCAGGGTTATTTTTGACAACATCAAAATAACCGCTCGAGTGTCATATTTCAACCAAAAGTTGAAATTCACCGCGAAATGATTCACAGCCTGAAAAACCTTTGTTAATTCATGCAACGTGCCCCACATGATGCAAGAGGTAATGCGTTTTGGTTTAACTGACAAAGTGCAAAAGGAAGAAATAGATTCTGCATCGAATATATGAATGCTAATTAGACTGAAATTATCTAAAATCTACCTGATATCTGTATGATATACCTGTATTCATAGAGCAACATAGTTTTTCATACAGAGTTTTAATCATGTCATCGAAACAAGAAATTGTCCGTGAAAAATTGTTCTCGATTTGCAAACAAAATCCAGTGGCGTTTCACTGATGGATCGTCAACATGCTTGGAATTGCAAATACAACTGTGCTTCATGTGTCAAGAACCAAAGAGCATCTAACTACCAGAAGAAAAGAAGGGTGTGTTCGTAAAAGTGCAACAGTTCAAGAACCGTCCAAACTTGCCAATTCAAGATGTCGCTAGAAGGTCCAAGTAATCATTCAAATTTGAGTGGGAAACCATGAAGCAAATGGCCCAAAACCAAATAAAAAATGTAAAACATCACTACACGGAGAAAAAACTATGGTACTATCAACCATATTGAAGGTTACTTCAACCGAATTTTTACATTGAAATTTGCCCAAACATGTTTTTGATTTACTTTGACTGACTATGAACTTCGAAATAAACTGAAATGCAAGCTTGTTTTTAGCTCCGATTTTAAGGTATTTTCAACAAATATTCGTTTGGAACAGCTATGATGGTGGTTGTTCAAGTTTAACAGTTGGATACTCTTAGGTAAATTCAATCATACTTCACAACTTATTTCAAACAAAGTTTGGATTACACATACTGAGATTTTTGTCTAAAATGACCAACAAAATAGTGAGTTCGATCATCACTTCTTGTTGATTCAAAGAAAAAATTTGTTCGAAGGAAATGAGAAGTTTTGAGGTAGAACGCTCTATTTTTGGTTAAGGGAAATGAAATGAATTTAATTTTTACGTTTATATTTTACACATAAATACATAGATCCAAGTTTTGTAATTACATAGTCGTAAATAAGTGGTCCCTTCTAAATTATGTAGATCTATGACATTACTATTATTATTTCATTCATTTGGCTTCTCCAATATATGTTTCCGCTTAGTCATTGCAAAAACTGAACTTAGTTATGGCGGCTTTACGTCAAACAACTAAAATTAATAAATCGTTATTACTATTATTGTATTCAATGTTACTTATTACTACTGATCTAGCTGTAGTGCTTATTTCACACGATCGCAAGTGTTTTTATTTTATATTTCTCGCAGAGCAGCAGAAGCGCATTATCGTCATTGAAAAATATTTCCGTTATTTTGAAAATATCAATGGTATCGCTGCATATTGTACTACTTTCAAAAAACAATTCCCTGATTGATAAACACATTTGCACAGTTCAACTAACACTTTTTACAGTATAAAATCACTTCATAAACAATGGAAACTGAGATGACACGAAAACTAAACACAACCGAGAAGAAGCGAGCTAACGATAAAAGCAACCGAAGCAAACTGAAAAACTATTTTGTTTTGACTTAATCGTCAGGTTGGTATTCACCTAACCGAAAATTTAGGTTATTTATACTCAACACATATGTTGATTCAAAGTGATATATTATATTGAACTGATGTGATATGTGCATCATCCAACAAGCTGAATTTTGTTTGGAACAACTTCGAATATGATTTAAAATAACCAATTTTTTTGGTGTAATCAAACATTTTTAATCTTACAACAATAATATTAAATGAGTTGAAATTTATTGTAATAATTATTTGGATCAATATGAATCTTTGGTTTGAAACAGACAATTTTTAATTTGACTCAATAAACATTCGACATTGAATGTCAACAATACAATTAGTTGTTTCAAACTAGGCCAATTCCTCTCTGTGTACGAAAACACGCATCCGGAAACTTCACACAAAGTTGCTCACCATCGAGTTTCATCATGATGGGTGACGAAACTTACATCAAGGCAAGCGGCCAGCAATGTTTCGTTGCCAAGTTAACCCATTATGTCCTAGCGTATCATACGCCAAACTTCCTGTATTTTAATACATGTTTACTTTAGAAGTTTAATACCTAAGAGCTTTACTAGAGCACTACTTGATAGTTTACACTTCTAATTTCCTTGTATATTGAAATTGTTTGCAAGTGTTAACGTTTAATTTGTATTATAACCTTGTAAAGTTCACACAAATGACCAAAGAAAAGTAAGCAACATATTCGTGTGAATCTTATGTTCGAAACAAAAAGGTAATACTTCCATCTTTTGATAAACCATTGCCAAAGATTCAAATTAAATATTTCTGTAGCGAAATTCCAAAATATATGTTGAACAATAAAAAATTGTTAACATTTGAACGTATGATATATCATACCTAGGGATAATACAGCAGTATTTTTTCCAAAGCATATCGTTGAGCGATAAACTAGAGCATAAGATGTTTCTGATCAGTTGAAGTCTTTCGAAAATCTCTTGCCAAATCAAATCCATTTTGTTATATATTCAAAATGTGGAATATTCAAAAACAAGGATGCAAAAATAATAAGGATAGGGACTCTTTAATATTTGACGAACAAGTGTACATGGAGTAGAACGCTAACTTAGAAAATGTAGTATGAATACCTCTAAAACTTATTAAACATTGGAAAAACTATCAAATGAGCATACGATACTCTCAAGAAATCGTACCAATATCTCGAATATCATACAAATACAAACAGGTAATCAAATATGATATATCATACATAGAATAATTTCGTTTGGAAAAGATTTTTAATATTGATTTGGTATTTCCCAAGATCTTCAACACAAAATATGATGGTATTGATGATATCTGCTCATTTGGTTCAAATTTGGGACCCCCTGGGTTATAATGGGTTAAAGTTCGATGTTCCAAGGGATGCTCGAAATAAAAAATGATCGAAATTTGCAAAGAAGTTCCTGTCTGACAGGTGATTTGCGAATGTTTATTTGCTTCATCATTCCCGGAACCATCAACGGAATAATTTATTCGGAAAAGTGTTCTAACAGTTCGGCTGAAAAGTTCGTATCGTTTAATAGAAACACACATTTTTTTTGCCAAAATTCGTTTTTATTATTCAACATAATTGCCATCAGAGGCGATACATCGATTATAGCGATCTTCCAACTTTTCGATACCATTTTTGTAGTACGATTTGTCCTTTGCCTCAAAATAGGCCTCAGTTTCAGCGATTACCTCTTCATTGCTTCTAAATTTTTTACCAGCGAGCATTCTCTTGAGCTCTTACCGGCCGATTATTGAGTCTTTCCACGCTTTGGGTTCGGTTTATCGCGTGCAGTTCACTCAGCTGACTGTCGATTGGACTCCGGAGTGAAGTGATGGAGCCATGTTTCGTCCATTGTTATATATCGACGAAAAAATTTTTTTTCGATATAACAGCTTCAAACACTGCTCAGAATCATCAATTCGTTGTTGTTTTTGATCGATTGTGAGCTCACGCGGCACCCATTTTGCACAAAGCTTTCTCATATCCAAATATTCGTGAATAATATGTCCAACACGTTCCTTTGATATCTTTAGGGTGTCAGCTATCTCGATCAACTTCACTTTACGGTCATTGAAAATCATTTTGTAGATTTTTTTCACGTTTTCATCGGTAACAGCCTCTTTTGGACGTCCACTGCGTTCATCGTCTTCGGTGCTCATATGACCAGTACGAAATTTTGCAAACCACTTACGAATTGTTGCTTCGCCCGGTGCAGAGTCTGGATAACACTCATCAAGCCATTTTTTGGTATCGGCGGCACTTTTTTTCATCAAAAAGTAGTGTTTCATCAACACACGAAATTCCTTTTTTTCCATTTTTTTCACAATAACAAAAGTAGCTTCACTCAAAATGCAATATTTCACAAACTAATAATCAGACAGCTGTCAAATTTATACACGTATCTTTTGAGGGTTGGTACTAACTGAAAATGGTATGGATTTAATTCTAGTGGCACCCTCTCATAGAAACGATACGAACTTTTCAGCCGATCTGTTATGAGTGCTAATTTGACTGAACTTATCTAAAATATACCTGATATCTGTATGATATGCCTGTGTTCATAGAGCAACATAGTTATTTATACAGAGTTTCAGTCATGTCATCGAAACAAGAAATTGTCCGTGAAAAATTGTTCTCGATTTGCAATCAAAATCCAGTGGCGTCTCACTAGTGGATCGTCAACATGCTTGGAATTGCAAATACAAATTATTATTATTAATATCATTTATTTTACCCCGGCTTTAACCTTTTGGTCGTTCACCGGGGGGTCCAAATACAAATGTGCTTCATGTGTCAAGAACCAAAGAGCATCTAACTAGTTTCAAGTACTATTCAGACGACCAGTCTGAACTGTGATCAACGTTAGCGGGCCTCCACCATCCGTTGAGATCAGTTTACCAACTTCGTAAGTTTAAAATATCATTTTATTCATCAAAATTAGAAGGTGTCAGACCTGATGAATATAGTGGGTGCGGTAGAAGTTCCCAATCAAGCGTAGGTTGTTTCTTATACCTTTTACTTATATAAAAAATAAGTATTTCGCCCTAGTTTATTCGCTTTTCCATCTGTGGCAATGCCCTCCCAATATTTTGGCAACTGGAATAAATATTTAAAGAATTGTGTTATGATATAAAACTTTTTTCTGTTATCCCCGTAATTCGTCTCCGTAATCGTTCATAAGGAGTGTATTGAAAATAAGCTATCCATAAATTTCTTATTCAAATTATGATAAAAAACGATATATTATTCAAACTAAAAACTGATCCTTTATTGCACGAGGTTAAGTTTGAGCACAATGAAAACCGGATGAAATTTAAGATATTCCTTCACGAATTTGCGAACTTTTGATCGAACGCTCTTCATTAAGATCGGGACAAGTGTTGCATCGCATTTTTTGGACGCTTGAGCTCAAATTTTATGGAACTCCTGCATGCTCCCAGCTGCCTTACCAGTCTTCTTGAAGACCCTCTTCACGATTGCCCAGTAATGTTCGATGGCTCGAAGCTGAGGTCAATTTGGTGGATTGACATTTTTCTCAACGAAATTTATACCCTTTTCCGTAAGCCAATTGAGAGTGGTTTCCGGTCAAAACAGTGGAGGCGTACTATGCTTCTTATATAAAGGCAGCAATCTCTTCTGGAGACACTCAAATCGATAGATTTCTGCATTTATAGCTCCGGTAGTGTAAAAAATTGTTGACTTCAAACCACAGGAACATATTGTTTGTCATATCAGTACCTTTTCGACCGGATTTCTCCACTTGAATCGACCTGTCCGCATCGCTCACATCCTCCCCAACGACGACAGTAAAATATTGTGGGTCTGAAAGGGTTTTTGAGTCCTCCTTTACATAAGTCTCATCGTCCATCAGAACGCATGCATCCGGACACTGCAAAAGACACGAATAGAATTTCCGAGCCCTTGTTGTTGCTCGCTTCTTCTGTTCTACACTTTGATTCGAGATTTTCTGCTTCTTGTAGATCTTCAGGTGATTTCGCCACTTGATACGCTGGATCATTCCGACACTCGTTCCTGCTTTTTATCCAAATCACGTATTGACATTGATTTGTTCTTCATGATTGGAGATACCACAAACTTATTAATGATGGTTTTAACACTGGCATGATGAATTCCATAACGCTTCGCCAATTTTCTCACTTAGCCATGTGCCCAGAACCTTAATTTTCACTTTCTTTTCAATACGCGACATTTTGAAAACGCAGAATTTCAACCGCACAAACATGTATACAAAAGAAAGCTGATAGCCAAGCGCACAGCATACTGTGATCTGAGCATAAGAAACCATCACAAATTCATACGTACAACACAAATGTATGTGGATAGTTTATTTTCGATACACTCCTTATTTCTTAACTAGGTTACTAAATTTTTTAATCTAACTTACTACAATGTGAAATGTGATATACTTTACCACTTCCAAATATTGGTTATTACTGGAATGGTAAGGAGAATGTTTGTGATCGTGTCACAACATTCGGAAGAGAAACTAAGCTTGCATATTTTGTTGCTTTTTATTTGCTCTAACCTCTCCGTTCCCTTTATGTTTTATATATTTCAAAATTTAATGATCTGTGGTAACAATTTTTTGAGCGATATATGTGCACCAAGTGGTAATGACGCTTCCGAGGAAAATGTGCTACTTTGTAAATGTTGAATTTCAACAGTAAAGCTCAACGGAGTGTACTGAGTATAGATAGATTGTTTGTGAAACAATATGTGTCAACTTCAATCGGAGAAATATATCGGCGAAAAACAAACTATAAATATTGCTTAGCAACATTTCAAACGAATCACAAATTACAGCTCAGCATAAAGTTTTGATAGTAAACCGAAGCCATCGAGGTGTCGTATTTTGATGGACCATGGGAAATCACCGACCATTCCATCTTGAGTTTATCTTTGGTTTAAGCAATCATCATTCTGAAATTCCGGAACCGAAAACCGAAGCCAAATATTTAATGGCAATCTATGGAACTATATATTATGAGAAAGGAACAAACGATCACTTAGAACATTTCGCTTCAATTTTTCAAAGAATATCCGACTATTGACTTGACCCCAGAATACACTCTTATGTCTTTTTTTATGCGGTTTTTTATGCGAATTTTCAGAGTTATGCGGTCATCATTTTTGCGATTTTTTTCACAGAATTATCGTTCAACAAAATAAATTCAAGTGTTTTGCATGATAAAAAGCATCATTCGAACAATCATGATTTGCGGTGTCCACTGTATCTCAGCGCAGACTAATCAGTAGTGAATAAATCAAAGCAGCGTAGTTAGAGCAGACCTAGACCCCAACGTTTCTGATTGATTTTATTCTAATTTTTTAAATTTTTGGTGGTGGTTCAAAGTGAAAACTACGATTTTTCATGAAAATATTCGCCATATTTTAGCTGTAAAACCTCCCCAAAGTAACAAATAACGAAAAGAAAAACGTTGGGGTCTGGTTTTTTATATGTAGAAAGTGTGTGCAAAATTTGAAAAAAAAATTGGTGCAGTAGTTTTTGAATGACGATGGACACGGACTTTCAAAAACCTGCTTTCGAGAAAAACGCGTCCAAAGTTTTTTGTCTATAAAATCAATAGCAACAATTTATCACTCAAGGCGTAGGGTCTAACATATTAAAGAAATCATATTTGATGAAACATTTTAAGGATGTTTCATAAAGATTTTAAATCCATCGAGGCAGGAATTTTGGGCCTGTGTGCTCTTTCTTCTTCGCAGTATGAGATAAATGCCCATAACTTACTGAGTTTTGTTCCAACAGGCTTGAAAATTTTACAGAATATTCTTGAAATGTTTTACTATAAGAAAATACAAAGAAAATAATAAATGATTTTTCAAAAGTGTTAGACCCTACCCGCCCCTTAACTTGCGAACTATTTGGTATGCGAATTCGGAAGTTCTGATAAACTGGCATTTGCTATAGAATCTGCGCATTATGCGGTACAAAAGGCGAACCGAGAATAAGGTACAAAAGCAATCTTCAGTAATATGGGTTTTGTTTTCTGAGAGCCCCTTCTTAAACGAAATCCTGGGTATATATAATAACCATGAATCTCGATAAATTCAAGTATCTTAATATTCTGGTTGAAGCAACGATTATCGCGGGCATTATTTACTGTACGCACAAGTAGGGTAACGATTTCTGAAACAAAACAACATCTGAAATAGCTGAACGAATTATGTTTTGATCAATTGAGTCATATGATGATTTACGTCGCCTGTGAATTTCATAATTTTCTTTAATAGCTAACGAAATAATCATATTTATGGGTAAAAAACGAAAGTGCTAATTCCCACATCACATGATGAAAGTTTAAAGCAGTACACATGATAATATAACACACCAACTAACACAATGTTCCTTTCAGTGGTGCATTTGAAAATGCAAACAAATTATTGAACTTTGGTTTGGTTCTGATCGGTAACGAAGCAGCAACAGTGCCATTATTACCGAAAAGCAATGGAAGGCACTATCCTAACTTTTGAGAGAAAATCCTCGAGCACTTGAGTTTAAGGTTACCCAAACATTTCCTAGATTGTGCTTGCTGTAATTGCTATACACTTGTTCATAAAATATTTCCGTAATTGCCATGTAACCACCATTTGCAATATAGCAAATATGTATAAGTTTTCATATTTTCTGCTTCTGTTAAAGGCCAACGTAAGCTCATCCGATAGGTGATATGAACGCTCTGTTTGCCGGACAGGGGGAACGTATTGGCATAGATAGGGTGGCGAAGATACCCTACGGAATGCTTTTGATGTACTTTTTGCACGGGTCCGTGGAATATCTGCTGATAATTCACGACTTATATAGCTGGTTCGTTCCCGCTAGAGCACTGATGGTGTTCTGTGAGTACCCGGCACATTTGTTTTCCTTTTTTTATTGGATTTTATTCTACATCATCATGGGTAGGAAAATTTGTTTGCTGATGTACAATGTACATTCAACACAGCGCCAGTAAACATTTAGATGACGGTAGGAAAAAGGGAGCAATGGGAGTGGATTGGTTTGGCAATTGTGAACTTTTTACTCATACGGTTCACAGACCAGCGGAACGTGGTGCCGAGGGAGGACGGAATCTACTGTGGATGCGATGAAAAAGTTTTCTGAGTTGTGGAAAAATCTGTGTAATCATATTTCCATTTCCGTGAAGCCGAATTTTTCCACTTTCATCCTGCCTGCGAATTAATGTTTATTACTCTTCATTTGTTTTAATAATTTTCTGGTATGCCCACCGCGGAATGCTTTGAACTGTATTTATAAGCTGTGTCCAGTAGCGCAGAGCGAAAAAAAATTATAATCCATCCTCGGTACGATTGTAATATACGAATAATTTGAAGCGCAGTATTTTTCTATTCGTCAATTTTGACTATAGCCTTCAAGGAACATGGGTTACATGTGTACATACGGTATTCAATGTGAAATTTAAAATGCTTGAATTATAAAATGAGGAATAGGCTTGATTTATAAAACTTACTCTACTTAGAGCAAGTTCAGCAACTAGATGTTTTATGTGAGAGATCTATAATAAAACTGAAACTGGAACAAACGTATCCTCAGCAAGCCGTTCTAATTTTATTTATTCGAACAGTTCTACTGTACAATTTAAAACTGGTAGGGGAGACCGGGGCTAGTTGGCCGAACGGCCGGTTTGCAGAGCAGCTTTTCTGAAAAGGCTACTGTGCGCAGTGACGACATCCATAATGGTTTTGGTGGAGAATTAGTTCATCCATGTACCGACGTTATTTTAGGTGTTTCTGTGTTGTCGTTTGTGCAGGAGCACGTTTTCTTCTATTTTCGGCACTGGTGAGTACATTTCTGTTTTTGTAGAGTAATACGTATAACGTGGATCAATTTATATTTGATTTGCAAAAACGTGGTACCATTGGAAAGGGTATTAAAAACTTTACAAAATGGGATATTTTGTTATTTTTGTTAATCGTGATTGTCCTCGAAAACATTCATTGGGGCAGGTTGGCCGAGTTGTAATTTTGGCACTTGGATATTCGTGAAATGTTATCCTTTTTTTTGGACGGAATTGGATTGTATGTTTATATTGATGATCATAAGGAAAAATAAACATGAGAAATAGGTAATGGAAATAAATTAAAATCATTGACAAATAGAAATAAGAGATTCGAATCATTAAAAGTTGGAAATTGTCGATTGAAAATATGATTCCAATATTGTATGCATCAAATGCTATCGACACTTTTAGCATTTAGAGTTCCTGACAGGATTTCTCTCAGATTGACCCAACCCCGAACAAAACTCGTCCATCAGTATAGAATCTGCTGCAAATGTAAACCATCCTGAAAATAACATACCACTCCCTAAGGCTGATTCGGAGGAGCGTCAAGGTCATGAATCCCGAATTAATCCTAAATTTTAACAATTCTCTAATAAAAGCAGCATTGAAGCAGTAAAAAATGAAACCAAGCGTAAGCGCGAACGCTGGTAAAGGTAGAAAGGAAACTGAAAAAGTTCACTAATGCGGTCGAAACTAATTCCAGAATAGTTAAAAAGACTCAAACACAAAAAAGGGGAGTTTTTGCACGTACTCACATAATAAAAATGATGCATACAGACTGTTTTAACTAATGAAAACGTTTATTGATACTCGGTCAACTAGCTCTGGTCTCCCCTATACACAGCCGTTCTATTTTTTGTTTTGTTTTTTTTTTTTGAAACACTCTAGTAAAACTCTACTGGGCTGCTAGTTTTTCTTGTTATGACTTGCAGATTTAAATTCTAAAACTGAAATAACTTATGCATCTAGAACTGGAACACTCCTGAGCATGCTCTTAAGGTTCTACTTACAATCTAGGGAAAATAGTCATTCAAAAACCTAGAAGGAGTTTTCTCCTTTATTGCTTGATTAATCGTCCTGTTGAAAAAACTCGTTTGTATCCAGCTAGTGGTGTAATCAAAGATAAACTCACGATAGCGTGGCCTGCGATTTCTCATCTATCATTTGAATAGGACCCCTCGATGAGCTCGGTTCACTGTCAGTTTCAGTCTTTTGAAGCACAATATATATTTTTTTTTTGCATAAATTTAATTTTTATTAAAACAGTTTGACGGTTTACAATGTGCTATTTTACATATAGAGGGATTCAACAATTGGTTTTTCATCTCAGTTTTTGTAGTAATGTTTTTAACAAATTTTGGATTTTTTTTTTTTTGCAGTTTGCTAATTTACATTTTAACTTTGTAGTTGATGTTTTTAATTTGATAACCTACGAATTTAATATAAGACCTAAGAAAACAATTCACGAATGATGTGATGTTCAGATACACTTGCTGCTTGCTGGTAGCGATTGTAGATTTCAACCATTTGTTCGTTGATCGTTTTGATGTTGGCCAGTTCGTGGATATCCGAGATTCGCGTGGACAGCGGGACCTGGAGTATCATCCGAAGATATTTATTCTGGATCACTTGAACTTTTCTCCTGTGAGTTGGAGCACAGTTCATCCAGATGGGCGAAGCATACAGCAGCATCGGACGGACGATTTGCATGTAAACTGCAAGACGGTTAATGATGGACAGTTTCGACTTCCTATTTATCAACGGGTAGAGCTTTTTAAGCAAGAGCAAGCTTTTTTGCCCAACGGCTTCTACGTGGTGTCGGTAAAGGGATTTGGCATCCATGTTCAGCCCCAAGTACAGTACTGAGTCTGACCATGCGATGTTCACTCCTTGGACCTGGATGTTTTTCGGTGGATTTAGCAACCGCTGCGTGTTCCGGTGAGGGAAGATGATGACCTGTGTCTTGGAAGCATTCACGCGAATCTTCCAGTCCGACAGGTAGCTGGTGTAGCAGTCAATTCCTCTCTGAAGATTGCTTATTAGATGATTGACCACTCGGCCGCTGTACGACAACGATGAATCATCGGCGAAAAATGAACGTTTCCCATTCCGAGGAAGAACGGGGGCATCGGCAGTGAATATGTATATTGTACAGAACAGGCCCAAGGATGCTTCCCTGGGGGACTCCGGCTGGAACGTCGAACTCGTCAGAAAGCGTTCCTTGGAGGAACACTCGGGAGCTACGCTGTTTCAGGTAACTGCTAACCATTTTAACCAGGTACATTGGAAAGTTGAAGGTAACCAATTTGTGGATGAGACCATTATGCCAAACACTGTCGAAAGCCTTCTCGATGTCCAGGAAGGCCATTATGGTTGATTTAGACACGGTTTTGTTACGGTTGATTTCATTTGTCACACGAAGCAGTTGGTGCACTGTCGAGTGACCTTTACGGAAGCCGAACTGTTCATCCGGGAGAATGCGGTGATCATCCACATGCATTAAAATGCGACTGTAGATGGAGCGTTCAAACAGTTTGCTGAGTGAAGACAGCAAGCTAATTGGTCGATAGCTTGACGGTGATGTCGGATCTTTTCCGGGCTTGAGGATAGGAACAACTTTTGCAAGTTTCCATTGCGACGGGAAATAGCTCAAGGCAAGGCAACTGTTGAAAATTTTACAGAGCAACTCCAAAGATTTGAGACCCAGTTTTTTCAGGACAACGTTAAAAAGCCCATCAAAACCGGGCGCCTTCATATTTCGAGTAAACTTGATGTTTTTCTTTATTTCATCAACGGTAATACGGGCTTCGGGGGAAACTTCGACGGTAGCACGATCAGTGTGCAAGATTGACTCCTGGACTAAGCCTTCTTTCGGACTGACGATATTAATACCGAGACAGTGCGACGATTTAAAGTGCAGAGCAATTGAATCAGCCTTTTCCAAGGGAGTAATGAGCAAAGCATCATTATCCTTCAACGGAGGAATCGGTTTCGGCTTCTCTTTCAGTACCTTGGCCAGCCGCCAGAAGAGACGAGAGTAGTCCGGAAGATGTTTAATATCTTTGGAAAATTTTCTATTCCGAATTTTTTCCAGTCTGATTTTTACAATCCGAGATAGTGCTTTGAAAAGAACTTTTCGGCTGTTATTCAGAGTTCGCTGATATTGACGCCTCAGCGAATTTTTTAGAGAAATCAATTGCTTGGTTTTCTGATCAAGTTGAATAAACTTACGTGTGATCGGCACCACCGGAACATGTAGATCCTCAGATTCCTGCACTAACTTGGTAAATCTTTCTAATACACTGTCGACGTCTTCGCAGGTCTCGATGGAAGTGGTATCATCAATGCGGCTTTCGATGTGATTTACCAACCGGTCCCAGTTAGCACGATGAAAGTTTTTGCGGGAACTACGGGAACGAACGTATTCAGCACCGATCTCCAACATCACCGGAAGGTGGTCAGACGATAGTGCAGTTTTTGTTTCCGGAATAGATAAACCGACAACCATGTTTGTCAGAAATAGGTCGAGCGTAGATCCAACACCCGCATGTGAATAAAACGTGGGTTCATCCGGGTTTGCGATGATATAATGTCCACACTGAGCATCTTCATGGAGAATTTTGCCATTTCTGTTCGTCGTTGTGCAGCCCCAGGAACCGGAGCGAGCATTTAAATCACCAGCAATAATAAATTTGGTATTTCTGCGTGTCAGCTTCTGGAGATCATTCTGGAACTGATTGCTCCCGTTAGCACGGGCACTGAACTGCTTAGGACAGTAAACTGTTATAAACACTATTTCACCGATTGATGTTGTAACTATGATGCCAAGCGCTTCGATGGTCGTTGTGTTGAAACTAGGCAGTAGCTTAAAGGGAATCCCTTTACGAATTGCTATCGCCACACCACCCCCTCCGGACGATGTGCGATCTAAGCGGACGAATGTGAAGTCAGGAAGACTGAAGGTATCATTTGGATTCAGATGCGTCTCAGTGATTGCAGCTATGTCGATTTTTTCGGCTTCTAGGAACTCGCTGAATTCCAGTTTTTTTGGTGCCACACTCCTGGCATTCCAATTAAGGACTCGGATTGAAGAACTGTCCATGGTTATAATAAAACTTCATCATTACAGCCACCTGGTCTTGGGCTGTACGGCAAGCACGGGTTTGCTTATCCAATTCAAGAAAAAGGAAAGCAAGTTGATCCATGGAGTACATGCCACCGGATTGGGTAGCACCTGTCACTTGAGCGTATGACCGAAATCCTGGAGGGGTAGGATTAATCGGATTTGGATTTGATAGCTGCGGAGCTGATGGCCGACCGGGAAGTACAGGGTTCAAGGGAGGGAAATCATTGATGTCGAATTCCACCTCCTTTTTGCGTTTCGGTTGATTCTTGTTGGATGTTCGTTTACGAAAATCGATGAACTCCTTACGCTTGGGGCACGTACGGCTGGTGGACAAGTGATCACCTCCACAATTGTGACACTTAACTATGTCTATTTCTTCTTCCATCTGGCATTCATCTGGTTTGTGGTCATCACCGCATTTCAGGCATCGAGGGCGTATATGGCAGTTTCTGGTTCCATGTCCAAAATTCAGACAATTGGAACATTGCGTGACATCACGATGTACGGGCTTGTACCGCTCCCATTGAACGGCAATATTGTGAAGTGTGCGGAGTGACTTCAGTTCGGCTAAAGTGATTGAACCACGTTTCAAATGGATCAGATACAGCTGGTCGCGATATTTAGCTTCCTTGTTGTGACGCATGATTTTGTAAATTGATTCTGGGACCAATTTTACATTTTCCAGTGCTTGCTTCAACACCTCCACTTCCATTTCAGGCAACCCACGCAACACCACTTTGAACGGCTTGTTCGCAGCGATGTCATGAGTGAAGTATTCCATTTTTCTTAATTCCAGATATTTTTCCACTGCATTTAAATGACGAATGGAAGGAACGGTGATTTTGTATCCATCAGAGCACAGTCTGATTGATGCTTGAAGGCCTTTGTTAACAAGGTCGGTAATATCCGTGATAAGATGTTCCGATTTTCCTTTCACATAGAACGGGGGAAGTTTCTCTTTCCTTTCTAATCCCTCTTCCGGAAGAATGGAGTACTGGTTGCTTGCCAAAAGCTTCTTGGAACTCGTTGTATCAGTTTCCCCATCGGCTGGGCGTTTTTTAGTTTGCCCTTTCGAAGAGCTCTTTTTACCCATGTCGGGTTGCTTCCTTTCGCGAGACAACGCGACGAGAACGACAACGATTTACTAACGATTTCAAATAAACTAACGGTGGTACACCCGGGAATAAGACACGTCCGAACTTAACAGAAGTACGATCGAGAATTGAAGCACAACAACAAGCGTCTGATCACTACATGCGTCGTAGCTATGACAATGCTTGTTTTTGTTAGAAAAATATTAAGTTACAGTATCAACAATATCATCATTTTATTTAAATTTAATACTATTGTTACTTGAAAAATAAAAAACTTCAGTCTTTGAAATTATATTTTTCTTCATGTGACATTTGCAACTTTCAGGTTTCATTGCTTATTACGATACACCATATCTCCATGGTTATGTTTTTAACCAGCAAAAATCCAAGAAAAGACGTTCGATCTATATTCAACCGTTACCATGGGCAGTATGAATAAAATGTAATAAAGTCTGTTGTTTGTAGTATCTTCTCAAAAACAAAGTTCACAGAGTATAACACGGTTTGGTATGAATAAAAAACAAGTTCGAACATGTAGTTAATGCTACTTCCGAATTTAAGCATTTACTGCATACCGTATCGACACAGAGCCGGAAAAGCTGGCATAAGCATGCACAAAGCAAGAAACGTACTAACATCTGTAAAAATGCCACTTTTTAAATTTCTGTACTTCACTTTATCAGCAAACACACGAGTAGCAACCTCTAGAACTACCTACCGAAAACTTGTAGTAAATACTACAGTTTGTAGCATGTTTTGACAGGAACGTGATCCACACGTAGCATTTACTACCGAAATTCAAGCTACGTTTTATTCATACGGCCCTATGTGTAGCAAAGAGAAGGAAATAGTGCATGATCGCATGCAGCGTAAAAAAGCCTAATCGATGCGAAGTGCAGTTTATTAGTGTTGTCCCCCTCGATTATTTCCACTTTATTATTTACCGCGAAAAATGGTTAACTTGTTATATTGGTTGATCTGGGCAGCCGGCTACCGGGATCTATGTTATCTCTGTTACTAACATTGTAATAATATCGGATCTTCATGATAGTTGATTGTTATCATTCAATTTATAATCGTGAAAGACAAGCAATAACATGGAAGAAGAACAAATACCAAATAAAACTTTTCTCAGAAGCTGACGATCGTATTTCATTTGTATTCCCAATAACGCAAGCAAAATCAAAGGTAGCTAGGATTCGATCGAACCATATTCGATCGAAAAATCAATACGTCGTTATTCAGAATAAGGGTGAATAAGTTAAATGAAGAGATAATTTAGTAAAATAGAGTGATAACTGAAGGAAAAAGAAACTCCTGCATTGAAGCAGGAACCCTGTGGATCTATTCTTGGAAAAGTTTGTTCCGCCGGATACCACATGGCATTTAGGCTGGCATTTAACTTGAAGTTTTGTTTATATAATTCGTTTTGACCTTTTCGAAAAAACAATTTGGAAATTGATGTAACCAATATCAGTTAAATTCACCTAAGAGATTGTAAACTCATATAGTTAAACTATATTGAAAATCTTTAAGAAATCCCTGACGGACGAGTCTAAGACGAAACGTTTGTTTGAAGCTAGTTTCAAACCTAGTTTCAACGTTGTTGAACTGAAAATCGAGTCCGTTTCGAACCTGCTTTTTATATCAGGTTTGTTCAAACCCCCGTTGCTAAGTGCGAACCCAACACAGTTTCGTGAAAAGTGTTTGTTTGATGAAACTATCCTGAGTCAGTTTCAGTTTTCTCAAGCGAAAACGACATTAGAAACTTTGTATGGAAGCGAAGGACTTTTCCAATGAATCTAAGTTTGTAGAAATCGGTTAAGTCATATCCGAACAAATCCAGTGAAATTATTTGCTACACACACACACGTTTGCTGATCTCGACGAACTGATTCGAATGGTATATGGGTGCAAATGAAGTGCAAATTTGTATAGAACTTGTTACAGATCTTGTACGTTGGTGGATATGTAAACCTATTTTGGGATTACTAGTCCCCGGTTTGCGGTTCCGAAACCGCCGATAATAGGGTAACAGAGGTATTTTGGCCACTTCATATATTTTGGCCCACCTAACAAACTTTATCGATTTTATCGGATTTTATCGATGTTAAGTAACCGATGTTGCATAAATTTGAAGCTTATCACATTAAATTACCCATTGCGGAAGGGTTTTTCAAAGATATTACAACATTTGGTGGATATTTATTCAAAGTGGGCCAAAATAAAATCAATCCTAAAGTGGGCCAAAATACCTCTGTTACCCTAGTGAAGAAAAGTTCCAAAAACGAAGCTCACTTCGATTTCTCACCAACGCACAGTGGTTCAAAAGCGCAATTCCACGCTCTTAATTGATAACTCATAGGATCGTGGTTTTTGAGATACAGTATCTTCAGAAAAGTTGCTCAGAATGATAGACGCCATCTTTTGGCAAATTTTGTTCATGTGATTAATCCCCCTAAAAGTGAGATAAAAATTTTATTTTAGCTTAGGGCCAACATAGGAGATAAGTTACTTCGACAAAGTTGTGCAAAAAGTTATTTCAAACAAGTTTGCTGAAGGTACTATTCCCGTAACTTGAGTATAATTCAAGATATAATGTATTTTCTGAAAAGGGTTTCCAAAGTCCAGTTTTTGTAAGAAGTCATATATATTTTCAATTTATATGAGTTTTTCATGTTATACAAAGTTTTTCATCTTTAAAAACCACACAACTTTTTCGAACATACTATGCTGCTATCATTTCAGTTTAATGAAATAGAGCAATTTTTCATGTTTTTTTACATAAAATTCTAACTTGTCTATTATCAAAAGGCGCAGGAAGGTGCAGATGAGACTACTTACATATTAAACTGCTTCAAAAGAGCTTTCATACCGTGGTTGAATTACTCGTCTGCGATCGTCTGCAGGCGAGATATGTTCTTTTCAAATATCCTTGTCCCTGACATTTGCAATGATAACGTTCATTGTATTTCAGATCAGATTTCAGTATATATTCATTACTATGGTACTTGCCACAAAATATTTTATTTTTGTGCACATTGAAGTCTATAAATTGAATTGTTTAGTAACTGTTTTGTCACGACTTTTAAAAAAGTCATCATCAAATCGAACTAAGTTATGTCATCTTCTGGTAGAGAAAAGTATGATCAAAACTCATTTTTTAGATATTTGTATTTATTTTATGATAGCTGACAATGTTCTTAACCAGCTAAAAGACTCTTAGCATCGTTCGACAGATTCTTTTTGGACTGTTTTGGCCATTTAAGAATATTTGTAACCAAAGGATCCAATGAAACTAATTACTAATTCGTGGGATCCCGATTCATAAGTGATCTGGATTGCTCGCGTGTATAATACCCCCGACATATGTATAAAAGAAACTTCTTAATCATTATGAACAGTACAATATAGCAAGCGATTATCGATCTCCACTTTAATTGATGAATAGAGGATATTTATCCGTAGAGCTTTTCTATAGAAAAAAAACTTATAAAAAAATGACATAACGTTATTCGACATGATAATTGCCTTTTTTCAAAGTCGTGGCTTCTTATATACCTTTTAAAAAACGTCGGACAGTTAGTTTCAAAAAACCGTCTGTAATTATTACTAAACTTTGTTATGTGTAGACTTCGATGTCCATAAAAACCTTTTATTGTGAGAGTTTCCATGGTAACGAATATATACTGAACTCTGATCTGATATACAATAAACTTTATCATTGCAAATGTCAAGGACAAGGATATTTGAAAAGAACATATCTCGCCTGCAGACGATCGCAGACGAGTAATTCAACCACGGTATGAAAGCTCTTTTGAAGCAGTTTAATATGTAAATAGTCTCATCTGCACCTTCCTGCGCCTTTTGATAATAGACAAGTCAGAATTTTATGTAAAAAAACATGAAAAACTGCTCTATTTCATTAAACTGAAATGATAGCAGCATAGTATGTTCGAGAAAGTTGTGTAGTTTTTAAAGATGAAAAACTTTGTATAACATGAAAAACTCATATAAATTGAAAATATATATGTCTTCTTACAAAAACTGGTTTTTGGAAACCCTTTTCAGAAAATACATTATATCTTGAATTACACTCAAGTTACGGGAATAGTACCTTCAGCAAACTTGTTTGAAATACCTTTCTGCACAACTTTGTCGAAGTAACTTATCTCCTATGTTGGCCCTGAGCTAAAATAAAATTTTTATCTCACTTTTAGGGGGATTAATCACATAAACAAAATTTGCCAAAAGATGGCGTCTATCATTCTGAGCAACTTTTCTGAAGATACTGTACCTCAAAAACCACGATCCTATGAGTTATCAATTAAGAGCGTGAAATTGCGCTTTTGAACCACTGTGCAACGGTTAATCTGATTCTCTCAAATCATGCTTCTGATTAAAGCTCTCATTTCACAGTGGAAAAAAACAGGAAACCCGCAAAGAATTCGGGAACCATGGAAATAGGCAACAAATAAGAGTGTTTCTTATGTAAAAAATCCAAGAAATTCAATGGAATGGTTTTTAGTGGTCGCACGAATCGCCATCCTGCTTGTTTTACCCAAATGCCCAGCAGTTTTAGCGTTTTCTGTAGTATTTGTTCTGTAACTTGAAAAGAAATCGAGTGCGGTCTAATGAAATAGCTTGATTTTATGTAAAAATGTTTGGAGAATCGAATGGAAGAGTGTACACTGGCCGCACGAAGCGTTTTGATGGCTATTTTACCCCAATTTCCTCCATTTCATAATATCTTATTGTAAATCGTCCTTAAATCTCGGTAAAACTTATTGGAAGTTTACTAAATTCAGCTTATCTTATGTAAAAAAGTCTGTAGAATCGAATGGAAAAACCTACACTGGCCGCACGAAACGTTTTGATGACTATTTTACCGAGATTTAAGGGCGATTTACAATAAGATATCATGAAACGAAGCAATGAGGTAAAATAATCACCAGAACGTTTTTACATAATTTCTCATAAAATTCTCTGGCGAACTTGCAATAAAAGATACTCGTATCGTTCGTTGCAAATTGGTTATCGTAAAGGAATCTGTCGCTTGGATTACAAGCTATCCTATCTTCTCAATAAACAGAAACCAATCATTTCGATGATTCCTACAGCAATAACAATAACCCCCGTATATTGGATTTTTTTTAATAGAAAAGACATTTGAAGAAATAGTGTAAAAATATATATTCTTATCCAATTACAAGGCACATATACACCATACATTTAAATATTCTAATTGTAAAAGCTAAATGCTCGTTAGTTCTGAGATTTCATGATTATGGAAACCGAAATGCTTGCGGACAAGAAAATCTTGTTCGAAAATAAAATGTATGTCTGCTATTTTTCTATCTAATGAATCAATAGATACTAGGTTAGATGTCATTAGTCGATCAACATAAAATAATCATATGACGAATTTTGTTTTAGTGTACCGAACAAATAAAAATGTAAATTCTTGCTTTCTCATACTTTCAGTTCAGAAGCTTGCCTGACATTCTGCATACATTTCCATTTGTTACGTATTCTAGGAGGAGTATTTTTCAAGCCAAAATGGGTCCTTGCTGGTTGAGCAATTCCGGCGGAGGGTTGTCGATGATGAATTTTAAGTTATGCTCGGGCCACTCGTACGTCAGAGGAATTTTTAAGTTGTCGGAACTTTTGGTCAGATCGCTGAACGTGTCCAACATTTTGCCGATCAACGAGTTGGGTATCAGAATTTGAACCCAATATCCCAACACTCCATAGGGAGTTTCCTTGTTCACCATAGCTCCAGTGACCGATTCGGCCACGAATGTTACAGCCATATTTTGTGCCTTAAATGTAAAGTGACGCCCATGACGTATCCGATCTTTAATGGCAAGAACAAGGAATTTCGCGGCATACGGTGCCAGCGTTAATTCTATTCCATTCAGCGGGGAAACTCGGGACGGAACTTGCGAATAATGAAACGGATTAACCATGTCTGACGATCCGGAATGTTCCAGCCCGTCATTGAATTCCTTTTTGATTTCAATGTTGCACGAGGAAATGCTTCTAGTGATCTCTTCTTCCGGATCGATAATCTCTTTTTTAACTGTGGCCATCTTAGGCAGCTCTTTGAACGTGAAATCAGCATTCACACCAGCCAAATCGGATCCTTCCCTTTCCAAATCAATTTCCAACTGTCGGAGTGTATCGGGAAACAACTCAAACACGCTTTTCGATCGAGCCATATTAGTGATGAGCCAAGTACCTCCTGTGGTTACATCTTTTTGAAGTAGATTCAGAATACCTTTTCCATTCCAGCGGGAAGCTTGTTCCAGTTCTTCACTGGTCACCCCGACGATTTGCAAAAAGTCAACCCAACCGAAAGGTGTTTCTGTTCGTGACATCTGCGGATCTTCAGAAATCAACATATGCTGAATGCTGGACGTCTTACCATCCAGTGATCTACGCCAGGGGATGTTATCCCCAGAGCACAACCTATTACCCGATTGAAATACATATTTTGCCAATGCTTGTAGAAGATTCGCTGGCCAGGTTGGGGGCCTTTCTTCGGCACTATCCGATGATTTCACAAGTCTAAAGGTAAGCTCGAAACCCATTCCGGATCGAGGCTCAATCCCACCAACGGTATCCGGCAGATGTACCCTTCCATCACCATGAAGATCAGAAAGACCAAAACTTATATAGTGCCAATGTGGTGGAATGTTCTGATCCGAATCGCCTGGATTATGATACATACTAATATAGTCCAAAGGATCCTGACCGCCAAGCCTAAAAACATGGACAAATTAACGTCTTTCAAACACAATGTGATTGAACAGAATTCGAACCAGTATTTCAGTACAGTTGTAACCTGGAGAGGGTTTGTTTGATCGGGATAAATTTTCAGACATTGCTCGATCAATTTCTGTAGACCCCGTGGAACCATTCGTCGTTTCAGTGGATCTTCTTTTTCATTCACTGCTGATGCCATAATGGATATGTGTTGAGCAGAGGACACTTATTCAATAATTCAAATTAATAATTTAAAAGTTTGAAAATGGCTGGGAACAAAAAAATGGAGAAATAAATAGCGATGAATGAATGTAAACAACTGCATGTATATACATTCGATGCGATTGACTATAGTAACGCACGTAACGCATGTGTGCAATTATAACGACGGAAGGGACTGTTACTCTTCAGTGGCGTAGATGTGACATGATAAAAAACAGAGAAAATATTCTTTTTATATACACGTAACCAGAAAACAACCCAATTCTGAATAATTCTGAATAATCGAATTTCGGAACACCGTTGGATATGATTCTAGCATAAATCAAATGAACATAGATTTCCCAGTGTAATAGTAATGTAGTTGAACAACCCGTGACATCAAAAGCGCCGTCTGGTGGAGAATGGGTTCGTGAATGCCTCTAAAATGCATGCATAAAGTTGCCTGCACATTTAACACAACCACAGTAGCTAATGGAAAAAAGTACACCCGTTTCTCACTAGAGGTGCTGTTAGCAAATACAACTAATGATACCCCTAGGTACCAAACAAATCGCTTGAATATTTTTGGTTCATAAAATGGACAAGTTGGCGTAGCCTCTTTGTTAAGATTTGAACTGACAGTTCAAAATGGTAGAAAAAAAAACATATTTGGCAACGCAACCTCGAAGTTGCTACGATACGAAAATAGATGTTTGTTGATTTTACATTCTTTCACAATCAAAGAACATGCTGCTGCTTCTAATCGAATTATTAACTAAGGAAGTAAGCAAACAATTATTTTATGTTTGATTTACATTGTTTCTTGGAACAGAAAAAAAACTTACAGGGAGTGATCAACACGAAATTGGTGGTATCCATCAGTGGAAAGCATTATCGTGCGAGACCGGGTGATGATGTTATGGATCATGATCCATAACATAATCGATAAAATCTGCAATATCAGTAGTATTGACAATGGATTTTAATGCGCGAGTGGAAGGACGACTGGTTCGGGCGCAAATACTAATGTTAAATTAAACCAAAAAAACATTAACTGAAATCAGAAAATATTTCGGAAGTATTATTATTATTCGGTTTATTATTTTCTAATTCAACTTGAATTATTTATTGAAAAATAAAAGATTTTTTTTGCTGCGAATTCAGAACTATTAGACGATTCAGTCGTTTTCGCTTGATGCCAAACCTAACCCAATCAGCCTAACCGCAGTCAAACTTTTTGTTTGAAGTCAAACTTTTTGTTAAGTGCGAATCCAACTCTGTTTTGTAAAAAGTATTCATTTGATGGAACTACTCTGGGTGAGTTCCAGTTTTCTCAAGCGAAAATGACATCAGTTTTTCTGATAATTTCAAGTGGATTCAAATTACTCCGAAAACCGAAATTATAGGCGATCAAACGCTGTATTCCGCAACTAGAGACGTACGTGTGCGAGGATTATGATTGCAAGTTAATCTGTCAAAATGCAAGGAAAACCAAATTTCCACTTGTAGAATCATTTATAAATTATTTACATCATTTGTTCATGCGAAAAGTTAATTTTCGTGTGAGAAAAATCATTTTCTAGCTCTGTTATTTTTGCAGCACCCAAGATTCTGTTTCAAACAATGAATATTTCCGATTTCAACATATTAAGTAATGTTATGTTGATCGTTTTCAAATTATTTTATTCGTCGCGTTTATAAATAAATGTCACTTGAAGGGTCCGTAAAGATCCGCAATCTTAAGCAAATACGCGATATTATGGTTAAAAATAGAATTTTACCGCCTTTTTGATTTCTTCCTGTAGAGTTCAAAATAATCTCAATTGAACTGAAACAAATTCCGGATTTCGATATTGGCCAAAATATCATTTCATAAAACATGATTACACGAAACAAAAGAAAATAGATTGTCTTCCATTGTCAAATGAACAGGTTTTGTAACAGATCCTAAAATTCTTCAAAGTAATTAAAATTATGAGTTCACCCTAGCAGCCTGTGCCAAATTCAATCGTCATTCTAAGAAAGGTAAAAATAATGAAACTAATCAGCCTGTGCAAGATTCAATCGTCATCCTAAGAAAGGTTAAAATAATGAAACTAATATGATGCGTTAGGTAAAATTAGTTCTGCGTAAGATTACTAATTTGGTTTCACCGATCAGGCTGAAATTGTGCATAAAATTAATTTTGCCAATGAAAAATGGAACCAAGAAAAGGAGGATTCTACCGAAAATTTTCATATCGGCAGTAGTGATTTGCAACGATTTTTTTATTTATTCAATAATACTAATAGATATCAGCAATGAAAACAAACTCGGAGTAGAAGAAAATCAATTTCAAAATGATTACTACCACTTGTTTTGGTGTAAACTACGATTAAACATGGAAAATCTTCAGAAATGTGTGAAATTGGGTAAGGTTAGCTAGAATGTTTAGCGATCGAGAACCATTTATTTTTGATATTTTATTTGTTATTTAAGGGCATTTGAAAAATGGTATTGAACCAAGAATAATACTCAATTCTAAATAAACGTTATTTTTCGCACAATAAATTAAGATCAACATTACCACCTCGAAGTAAAAACTTTTTCCTCCACTTCTAAGATTTTTCAATTGAATTTGCCCGTTTTTATAAGAAATAGTTAAAAAGGTGAAGTAATTAAAAATGTTCCTACCGATTTGACAGCTCTTGTTGAAAGTATCATCTCTAAACAAGCCGCGCCTCTACATTTCATTGCAGCGTCATTGTGTTAATATTCCATTGCTTCTACCAGTGCTGTCAACTGTTTTTCTCAAAAATCTGTATTTGGCGAAAAAATTTATCTGTACATCATTCTCGAAAAATTAAACATCGAATTAGTGTCGAAACTGATTTTGCGACCAAAAAAAAAAAGGTTGCTCGACCTGGTTTACCCCTATGCAATCCAACTCAAAAACTGAAAATCGGTATTTATCTGTACGAAAATTGAAAAATCGGTATTTTTGAGAGAGCATATCTGTATTCCTGTTTTGAGTCCAAAAATCGGTATAAATACCGAGAAATCGGTATAGTTGGCAGCGCTGGCTTCTACAGACGACATAAAAAGTGCACGTTTTTTTTTGTAACGATCCCCTTTTTGCGCTACTTCTCTGTTAGCCACGAAGCGTTACTCGCAGGTACCGGCACCAGTATTACCCTGCCCGCTTTTGTTACATAAGACAGAGAAGAGAAAATTTTCTGAGCACTCCGTACAGTCGTCAAAATGTTGTCCTCGTTAAGAAATGTGCTAAAGGTTGGTTCCCAGGCCGATTTTGCTGGCCAATTCATCCGGAGCTATGCTGCCAAAGCAGCGGCCAATGCTGCTGCCGGAGCGCAAGGTAAAGTAGTCGCAGTAATTGGTGCTGTAGTCGACGTACAATTTGATGATAACCTACCACCAATCTTGAATGCCTTGGAGGTCCAGGGGCGTTCTGCCCGTCTAGTGCTGGAGGTAGCGCAACATCTTGGCGAAAATACCGTCCGTACGATTGCTATGGATGGTACGGAAGGTTTGGTACGTGGACAACGTGTGCTTGATACTGGCTCACCCATTCGTATTCCGGTGGGAGCGGAAACACTGGGTCGTATTATTAATGTGATCGGTGAGCCCATCGACGAGCGTGGTCCAATTGACACAAACCTCTCGGCTCCGATCCATGCTGAAGCTCCGGAATTCATCGAAATGAGTGTGGAGCAGGAAATCCTGGTCACTGGAATCAAGGTTGTCGATTTGTTGGCTCCATATGCCAAGGGTGGAAAGATCGGTCTGTTCGGAGGTGCTGGTGTTGGCAAAACTGTACTGATTATGGAACTGATCAACAACGTTGCTAAAGCTCACGGTGGTTACTCAGTATTCGCTGGAGTCGGTGAACGCACCCGTGAAGGAAACGATTTGTACAATGAAATGATTGAGGGTGGTGTTATTTCGTTGAAGGATAAGACCTCTAAGGTCGCTCTGGTATACGGTCAAATGAATGAGCCTCCTGGTGCCCGTGCTCGTGTTGCACTGACTGGATTGACCGTTGCTGAATACTTCCGTGATCAAGAGGGACAAGACGTACTGCTGTTTATCGATAACATTTTCCGTTTCACCCAGGCTGGCTCTGAGGTATCTGCTCTGCTAGGTCGTATTCCATCTGCTGTCGGTTACCAACCAACTTTGGCTACTGATATGGGTAGCATGCAGGAACGTATTACGACAACTAAGAAAGGTAATTGCCTGTTGAGTAATATGTACCCATTCAAAACAGTAGTTTAATCTATGGTATATCTTTCAGGTTCTATCACTTCAGTACAAGCCATTTATGTACCGGCTGACGATTTGACTGATCCTGCTCCAGCCACTACTTTTGCCCATTTGGACGCCACCACTGTATTGTCGCGTGCCATCGCTGAACTGGGAATCTACCCAGCCGTAGATCCGCTTGATTCCACTTCTCGTATTATGGATCCGAACATCATTGGTGCCGAGCACTACAACATTGCTCGTGGTGTACAGAAAATCTTGCAGGATTACAAGTCACTCCAGGATATCATCGCTATCTTGGGTATGGACGAGTTGTCCGAGGAGGACAAGTTGACGGTTGCTCGCGCTCGTAAGATCCAACGTTTTCTGTCCCAGCCCTTCCAGGTGGCTGAGGTATTCACGGGTCACGCCGGAAAGCTGGTCCCGCTAGAGGAAACCATCAAGGGCTTCACCAAGATTCTGAACGGCGAGCTAGACCATTTGCCGGAGGTGGCCTTCTACATGGTTGGTCCGATCGAGGAAGTTGTCGAGAAGGCTGAACGTTTGGCAAAGGAAGCAGCATAAGAGACAAAGTGAGCCATGAATATAATTATTATCGTTTCAAAACACAATAACAAAAATATGAAAATGCAATAAAAACGGAAAAATAAATCTTACATAATCAAACGAACTTTTTGTGGATTGTCGTCGTCATTCATTATTATACAACTTGTTCTTATAATTTGTTGATGAGGAAGATTTTGGAATAGCGGAGAATAACATAAATTAGAAATGTGAAAATCTATAAACCAAAATTAGTAAACGCTTACTAGATCGCAGGAAGTGTGAGCGTCGACAGAATTTTTTTTTCGCTCCTATCAGATTTAAAAACGATAAATTTATGCACATTTTCCAGTAAATTTGAAAAAAATTTCTCATAGAACATTCAAGATAGTCTTGTCTGACATTCGGACAAAAGAGAAACTGAAGATTACGAAGTCCCATAAAAAATGCTTGTTTAATAAGCACGAACCAGGGTGGCAAGTAGACTGCAAATTTCCCGTTTTTTTTTTCTTAAATTGTTTACAATTTTGTGATTTGGAAAGAAGTTAAACAGATTTTAGCGACATTTTTTTTTGTTTTAAGAACTTCTTGCTCGGCAAGCTTTTCCTTCTCCGTAAGAAGAATTTTGTGGTAGACCACAGCAGGATGGTCTGCTTTAATCTTTTTAATTTCAATTTCAATTTTTTATCACCTCCTGTTTGACTTTTGTTTTCTGATACAGTGCCTTCTCCTATTGTTGGATTTTACTCGGAATATCTTTCTTTTCCTTCTTATCTTTTATTCTTTTATTTGGAGCAGGGAAAAGCCCACTGGAGTTAGTTTCTGTCACACTTGCTCTCCAGCAGGCATAAAATCTCCTCATCTTTTGCATCAACAGATTACATTCATCCAAATGATACATTTCCTTAAACCTAGTGCTTCTATAGTAACTAAATCTAATGAGACAATAACATGAGGAATGATTTCTTGATAACATTACGTGATAAATGAGAGCCGAAAGAATTGAAATATTTGCTGAATATGCGGCACATGCTAATTATGGGCTTGTCATATCCATAATTAGTTCTAGTATAGAGAATCCGAAGAAAAAAAGGATCGAAGATTACGACGTCGAATGTCTAATTATAACAATTGCAATAGCTCGGAGCAATCGATTCACGACTGAAATAGGTCTGCCACAAAACTAGCCTTACAAACATCGCGCCGGACAGAAAAAAAATCGAGACCAATCAGCAGCGGTCATGGTAACGTACGTTTGAAGTCTCCATGGAAGACGTCGGAGAGCGAATCGGATAAATTTGCATTGAATCGCTGCATTGCATTGGATATGATGGATAACAGCAGCATATTCAAGAATTACGCGAAAAATAAATCCTACTAGCTTCGAGGCTTTGGAGATAGTAAACTCTATGTGCTCCTTCAAATTCAACTTGGAATCCAGAAGAACACCCCGGTCCTTAACAGACGATGCGCGTTCGAGAACAGTTTGTGAAATATTATAGTCGAACTTGAATACAGACTTTTTGCGACTAAAAAAGATAACGGGGTATTTAGAGGCATTTAAAATAAAACTAGATTTTATTGATGTTACACCAATTAATTAAATCATACAATTGTTCTTGTAGGAACTCTGAGTCAGCGGCAGATTCGATTATATGGATTATTTTAAAGTCATCGGCGAACGATAGTTTCATACACTTGATCGAAAAATTTAGATCGTTGAGATACAATAAAAATATAAACGGTCCAAGGTGACTTCCTCGAGGAGCTCCAGAGATAACAGCAAATGGTGAGGTTGTACAGTCTTCTATTTTCACTATCATTTTACGACCAGTTAGACATGATCCAAACCAATACATAAATTATGATTGATGATTGATTTTGTCGAACGCAGCAAAAAAATCGGTGTATCTACTTGAGTTCTTGCTTGTAAAGAACGTATGACGAAGGAAGTGTAGGTTATAAAAATTTGTGTGGGTTGAACGCTTTGACATGAATCCATGCTAAGTCTGCGACATGTAGTCAGAGCAACTAAGTGTTAGAAAATCCAGAACTATAAATCCAAACAACTTCGATACAGCGCACAAAGCAGCAATTCCACGGTAGTTGGATACTTTTGTAAATTGGAAACACCAAGGATTTCTTCCACATTTCAGGTAGAATTCCAGAGCGCAAAGAGCAACTGAAAATGTTGGATAGTGGAACCAACAAACTATTAGAACAATTTCTTATCACCACGGATGGAACCGAGTCGCGTCCAACACTAGATGAACGGTTGAACTTTCTCTTGTTTGTTTCTTTTCTTGCCCAGCAGGAGATTGGAGAGCATAAAATCGAAGTTTTGTCCACTGAAGAGTATTTTGGTTTTATCAAGGTCTCCTCGTAAATGTTGGTATTATCAAGGTGAAAATTCATCAATTCGGCCAGCTCGACCAATTGCTGAAAAGTTCGCACATCTTCATCTTTTGGGGTTTCATAAAACTCACAAGCTTAAAAAAAACAAAACCCCTTTTCTTGAACAAATGATTCACAACAAGGTTTTTTGAAATTCGCGCAAAATCCGCGCCATAGCATCAAAATCAGGACAGATACCGCGCGACCGTAACAATCCTGCACATAGTCGTTTAAAGTACGATTCAAAATCGTATTAAAACTTCTGCATATGAATAAAAACTAATAGAGTTTGAATTGCATGTTAGTCAGTTTGACTGACTTCGATTATACCGGTTCCGAAATTACCTGCAATAGTGGAATTCACTTCGTTTTGTCAAAGACGGCCTAAGAGATCTGAGAACTGTTTCATTTTTTAGGTTAGGTTTTTTAGGATGATTGCAATACCGTCAAGCCCGCTAACCATGGGAGGGAGCTGAATCGGTGTTCCTCAAAATAAGTATCAAAACAAAGATTTTAAGGCCCCATAGGTTGCGATGAAATTTTCAACGAATCTCACTCCCAGTTCCGGAATTTTAAAATGCAAAGTACGTAAAAAGTTTTTGAAACTGATCCAAAATATAGGTGTGGTTTGTTCATGACCATACAAATTTACTTGCATATTCCGTTACGGGAAATAGTAGTTAAAAACTGATTTTTTCTTTGGCAAAATAAAACAGTGTCTGAGCGACATATTGAATAATAATTATCAGATCACAAGTTTGGGTCCCAGCTCATTGCTCTATTCCAGGTAACGAAGGAGCCGATATTTTAGCCAAACGTGGTGCTATTGAGGGTGAAATTTATAAGCGACCGATTGCTTTCGAACATGTTGTTTATTTATTTATTTATTTTTTTAGGTTTAATCAACAGACACAATATGGTCCTAATGATAATTTCTAATAATATATAACAAATTTCCAAGTATCCTACTGCGTGATAGATTCAAGTCGAATCCTGATGAAACGCGATTGAATGATCTCTGCAAGCCAATAACGGCATTGTTAGCACCGTAGTTAGTTCGTCGTAAAGGAAGTCGAAGAAATGCACTGTTGAGAAGAGCACGGGGTCGGACGTTGATATTAATTTCGCAGAGCAAAGCAGGGTAGTCAATCCTATCGGTCAAAACATCTGCTATCAAAAAAGCACGTGTAACATCTCGACGAACTTGTAGTGTATCGAGACCGATTAATAACCCGCGACTTTCGTAGCTTGGTAGTTGGTGAGGATTGTTCCACGGTAAGCGCCGTAGAGCAAAGCGAATGAATCTGCGTTGTATCGATTCGATTATATGAGCTCCGTTTATGTAGTGAGGGTTCCAAACGACAGAACAGTACTCCAGGGATGAACGAACAAGGGAGCAAAACAGAGATTTTAAACCGTACACGTCTGTAAAATGTTTAGCCATTTACCTAGGTTGCGAGATGCTTTAGAAACGATATAGCTGATGTGTTGTTGGAATGTCATTAGCTCATCGAGAAAGACACCAAGGTCTTTAACACACATCGTTCTGACTATCGGGGATCCTTCCAGAAAGTAATCGAATGAAATGGCTCTTTCTTCTTCGAGAACGTGATGGTCGAGCATTTGTCAGGATTCAATTTCATACGGTTTACTTAACACCACTTGACGTCGTTGAAATACAGTAAAAATATTAAAGGCCCGAGATGGCTTCCCTGCGGAATTCCGGACGAAGCGATAAACTCATTGGAAACGTGATCGCCGATTTTCACTGCTAAACGACGATCTATAAGATATGACTGCAGCCGTCGAAGGATGTTAGAGCCGAATCCAAGTCTTTCCAATTTAGCAATTGTTATATCGTGGTTTATTATATCAAAGGCAGAACAGAGATCGGTGTAAATAGCGTCTGTTTGTAAACCTTTTGACATACCATCAGTCACGTAGCACATGAATGACAATAGGTTGGTGGTTGTGGAGCGCTTAGGCATAAAGCCATGTTGAGTGTCGACAATATATTGCTTGCAATGGTTGAAAATCGGTGTCAGAATAACCTTTTCAAACAGTTTAGAAACTGCACTAAGCGATGTGATGCCACGGTAATTGTTTACGTCTTTTTTGTCACCTTTCTTATACACTGGGAACATAAAAGAACATTTCCATAATTTGGGAAAGCTTCTTTAGAGAGTGACATCAGAAATAGTCGACAAAGGGGAGCAATTACTCCAGTCGAGCAATTTTTCAATATAACTGCCGGTAAGCCGTCAGGGCCAGAGGAGGTAGAAGACTTCATGCAAGCGATTGTCGTCCGAATCGAATCCTCGTCAATATGAATGAGATTTAAAGAATTATTAGATTCTGGAACGTTAAGCGCGGCGAGTGTAATTTGTTGCGGGCTTAAGGTTTCGTTTGTGAAGGCACGAGAAAATTGGCAGATTTTCCGCTTACACGAACCAGTAAACTCTCCAAACTTCATTATAGAAGGTAACTCAGACTCCTTCCTTTGCTCGTTCACTCCTTCGGATTGGATTTCAATTTCCGTTGTACATCTTTCAAGTAGTTGGCATGACAACGCTTGACAGTTTTCTTATATAATTGATTGATCTCCACATATTGATTACGCAGTGCGTATCCTCCATGTTTTGAATACCGTTTTAGGGCGGCTCTTTTAGTCGTTTTTAGTTGTCTCACTACGGTGGTCAGCCATGGTGGATGCAGGGACAGCCGTTTGGATCGTTTTGGTACAAAAAAGTCAAACGCGTAGCTCATGACGTTAGAGAACGTTTGTACAGCAGCGTTGACATCATGAACGAATTCTATAACGCGTCTAGCCAAATAACATCAGCCAGCTGGCAAACTTTGTGGGATAAAGATGATCTGGGTCGGTGGATACACTCAATTATCCCTAAAATATCGACAAAGGCATGATTTAGAGGGCTGGATGTGAGTAGGGACTTCATTCGATTTCAGACTCATGTCCAATCACTACACGTTAGATGCACATCTCCTTCGAATTGAACTTTCCGAGACTAATCTTTGTGCTTGTGGCGGTTACCGTGATATTGATCGTGTCGTTTGGTCATGCGTGGAGTATCGTGATGTCAGGTCTCAACTAATAAATTATTTGCGTACCCAAGGTAGACTATCCAATGTCCCAGTTCGCGACATCCTTGCTTGTTGTGACCTTCCATACATGAAACTTCTTTATAATTTCAGAAAGACAATTGGAGTTTCAATTTAATAATTGATTCTTTTAAGACTTAGTTCTGACTCCCACTGCATCCATTAGTTCATCCAATAGCTAAATTTGAATAGAAATGATGTGCTGATACAAACAAACTCGAAATGGTTCATGAAATTATCAACAAAATGTATAAAAATTTCGGCTTATTTTACAATTTATAGCAGTTAATCGTTTGGTTCAAATAACCAAACGATTAACTGCTATAAATTGTAAAATAAGTTGGATCGAAGGATCCAACATCAACTCTACGCGGAGATGCTAAAACTACACATTGAAAAAAGGGTAGCATGGACGAAGAAAAATTTGAACCCCAATTGAAACAATGTGAGTTTTGCTGATGAGTCCTTTGAGACATTTCCGAGATTCAAACACGTTTGGGCAATATCCACTTGTAGACTGCTCGAACAGATTGTAAAACATCCCGCCTCTATTCATACTTAATTAGCAAAACGTTAAAAAAATAATATAAAATTTTTACAATTATTACCCATCAAATCGAACAGTTTCGATATCCCGGTCTGTTATCTACCTTATGCAGATGAGGAAAGGGTTCTTCAATGAGGTCTCTGTGAACTTTAATTTTGCGATTTTTCATTTTATGACATCGAATAAACAATAATGTCGATTTTATTGCTATTTAAACAACGTATAACACTAAAAAAAAGATTGTGAGGAGTTGTTCACTAAACTACGGATTCACATCATAAATAATAGAAATCAAGAAAAATTATTATAAAATATAATTAAAAGTGTTACCTTGATTGTACAACTTTACCACACTACCGTTTGCTAGTCTTTTTCGGTGTTTCCTCGTACTCTTCTCCTGGTTACCCGGACGGTATTAGCTGGAGTAACCTGCGGTGTTTTACAACTTTTAGGTCGCCCTCTTCCCCTTCTCGTTGTTGTCGTTGTTCCAGTCGTTGAGCTGGTTGAGTCTGTACTGGATACCTCGGCTGCGGAGCTCACTGCCGGCGAACTGACCGGAGTTGTGATGTCAACAACCGACGTATCGAACTGAAGGCGTGTCTTAACAATTACTTTTTTACCGCTACCATTCGCGGACAGAGCTTTCCGCTCGGAGTACTTCTTCAGCGAAAGAACACCGTTGATTGATTCGGTTACGGAATTGTTTTCAGTGAGACTGGTGTCCACAACCTCATCGTCCGAGTCGTCCAGAACAATGACACAAGAATCGTTCGATTTGGGCTTAGAATACTCGGTTAGTGATTTCAGTAACACATCGCGGAAGGAACTATTGAAGGAATGATTTGGTTCCACGTCGGGAGATTTGATTTGGTTTTGTAGTTTTGGGATATTCGAGACCAACTTGCGTTTTTTACCGGTCGTCCGAGCTTTGCACCTTGTTGTCACGTTGTTAATCTTTGGAGTGCTACACTCGATGGCCTTGACAAGAATATCCTTGAACGATTCGTTGGACGAAGAGGTTTTCAAACAAGGACTCAGAGGTATACGCTTCTTACGAGTCGATTTCGGTGCGGCAGGAGTCTCTCCTGGCACTTTCTTTCTTCGGCCACGTCTCTCCGGAGATACCCTCTGTTTGGTGCAGGTGTTCAGCCCAAACGGTTGTTTGGTTCCATTTTGTAATTCTGCACTTGATTTCTCGGGTGAGTCGACAAAAATACTCACCGTTTTAAGTTTGCTCTCGGAACCACAGGATAGTCCCGACATGGCACTGATGAGCGTGGATTCATTACTGAGATTTTTAGCCAATGTAGTTTTCAAACGTTTTCTTGCAACCTGTTTGAGCAGATCATCCGCTTTGGAGGCAGTTTTTGGCATCAGTCTGGTTTTACTAACCTTCGGTGTTCGCAGCTCAAGCCGCTCCAATTCGATCACAGGCGTGAAATCAACACGATGATTTTGCTTTAAAAATTCCTCAAAGCTTAAAGTCACAGCGACCGCTTTGGGTTTCATCGTTTCCAGTTCCTGTAAATCTTTCCACGCATCGACATTGGCTTCAATTTCCTCGATCAGATCTTGGTTCGGGGTGTGAATGTTTTCAAGCATATTGATGCTTCTGTCAAATTCCTCTTTTGCCAGCTCGAACCGACCTTCTTTGACTAGGAACTGAGCATAATGCATGAACGATCGTGCCAATAACGTCAGGAATTCCTCTTCGTATCCGATCAACGACGAACTTTTGTAGGTGTGTTTTTTGGCGTTCCAGTGTTTCGAGATAGTTTCGTACAACATCCGACACTCCGCAGAACGACCTTCCAAAAAAGCCAACCGAGCGTAGGTGGCAGCTGTTAGCAGTGCTTGGCACTTATACTGCGGATGAGTGCAGAACTGACAGCTACACCCCGTGTGATGTTGAATCGTATACTTTCCGCCGTCAATTTTTTCCTCCGGAAACAAACTTGGCGAAAGACTTCTTTTCTGAAATCGTAAAGAACGGCATGAATTAATGAAGGATCAGTAAAACAATAGATCACAGACACTTACCGATGGCGATTTGATCAGTTGGACTGCTTTCCGCGTTTGATCGACAGTGTTGGGACTATCTTCGAGTGAGATGAAAGGTATCTCGAGACGTTCCGAAGCTTGCTGAATCGGATCGATGGTTTTGAGTGGTTTCATTTTATTATTTTTGCTAAGAGGGCGAAACATTAGTAGCCGATCCATGTACGTGAGCAGCATCTGTGGGGGGGTTGAATTTAATTTCATTCGTTATTGTGCATGTTTGCAAAGAAATATAATTAGTGCAACAATTTCTTATCCCCATCAAAACACATTTTCAGAACTGCAACATCCCACCAACATATTTATTGTAATTTATTGTATTTATTGTAAAATCAACAGACACAATGTGGTCCCAGTGATAATTTCTAATACTAAGTAAGAAGTTGACCCTTGTTTTATTCCGTAAAAGATTGAAATCAAACTCCATCTGAGTTACTCGAAAAAATGACCGTTTTAAGCCGATAACGACACCGTTTATTCCGTTGTTGATGCAGCTCAAAGAAAAGCGTTGTTGCAAAGAGCTCGAGGCCGAACATTGATAATAACATTGATCACGGAGCAAAGCCCACTGGTGGGCTCTAGCTCATTTTTAGTGGGTAGTAAACTCAAAACAACTCAGGTGGACGCAAAGAGTGGGCTTCGCTAGTTAAAAAAAGATTTTTTGAGATAGATCCTGAGTAAATGTGGAAAACTTTTCAATATTATCAGGTGTACAACTTGGCTTCCGCCGTTTGTTTTTTCAAAATTAAAAGGTTTATTGCGAAAAAGTGCTTACAGATGTATTATTCAAAGTATTGTCCGTCGATAGCGACAACTATCTCCCGTCTTTCCGGCAATTTTCGGATTCCGGCTCGAAAAAAAGTGCTCTTTTGACGCTATCCACGAAGCAATCCATTTTCCAATCCTTCGTAGGATTGAAAATGTTGATGTGCCAGGCCGTGTGCCATCGAACGGAATAGGTGGAAGCCAGGAGGGGCGACATCTGGGAAATACGACGGGTGGGGCAAGACTTCCCATTTCAGCGTTATTGGTACTTTTTGACCACCTTTGTCATGTCGATCTTGATATTGTGGCCGTTTTTTTTTGCGCGCGACTATGGCGCATCAATTGCGTTCGGTAGCGATCTCCTGTGATTTTTTCACCTGGTTTTAAGAGCTCGTAGTAAATCACTAGCTTCTAGTTGTTCATCTTTGAAGGTTTTTGTCTTTTCCACCACCGTGTTTGTCTTCGACATCGAAATCACCATTTTTAAAACGTTCTTTTACTCAGAGCAGCATCACCGTAAGTTCCAGCTGCATTTTTTTCGAATTGTAACAGAAAAGTAAAACTTCCCGCAAATGGCGAGAATTGGGCACATAAACAGACATTTTCGAGCGTGAATAATACGAAAACAAGAACAACTATCACTGAAACGGCGATGACAATTCGTTAGGCACTGTACACACTCACTTTAAAGGAATTATCATCTATGTATTTTGACCAGCCTCAGCCGTTGACCTATCATTGCGAAATACAATCCGGAATTAAGCTTATCTATTAGTTGTAAGAATGATATGAATCTTTGAATTCTTGTGAGATTTGTGAGTAAGTCAATTAAAGTGAGAAGATGAATTCCTAAGTGGTGTTACGGCCATCATAATTTAGGTTCAAATCTAAAATTTCTTCAGGAACTCAGATTCAGAATCTAGGTCTGGGATAAGAATTCATGTCCAAAGCTGAAGTCCAGGTCCATGTTCAGAATTCAGGTCACGAAAATCTATGAATTCCTGTCAGGAGCTCAAGTATAAAACCCAGGTCCAAATTCAGGTCCAGAATTCGAATCCCGATTTCCGCTCAGGAATTCAGGTCCATACTCTGAAACTAGGTCCAAAATTCAGGTGAGGAGTCAAGGTTCGGGATCTAGTTCCAGGTTCCAAAACTCTGTCAAGAGTTCCGGTTCTGAATCTCAAATCCGGGATCAGAATTCTGGCCCATAACCAAAGTCCAGGTTGATAATTGTTTTCCAGAATCCAGGCTCAGGTAAAAACACTACCAAGAATTTTTATACAGAATCTGGGTCCAAGTTCAGAAGGTCAAGAGTTGAGGTCCAGCATCTCGTTTCAGAATTCAGATCCAGACTCAGAACTCTGGTGTAGAATCGAAGTCACGGATTTAGGTTCAGAATTCAGATTCTGCACTAATATCTCAAATTCATATTTAGAGGTTAGGTCAAGTTACTCCATTCAGGTCCAGGTTCTGAATCTAGGCAGAGAATACTGGTTCAAAATTTGGACCTAGAATCCAAGTCCAGAGTTTTGTTTCTGAATCCAGGTTCAGGATCTGAATCAGGATCAAGTTTCAGGTTCACGATTTCGGTGCATGTGCCGAATCTCTGTCAAATTATCAGAGTAAAAAATCTTGTTTAGAATCCTGAATCCAGAGCCAGAACCCTGCTTCACATTTTGATCTAAAATCTACGTCAGTAGTTCAAATCAAGAAACTAGGTTCAGGTCTATAATCCGAATCCATGCTCAGAATCTAAGTGCAGGTTTCTCCTTCAAGTTCAGAATTTTTCTGTTAGAATTCTGGTTAAAAATCTATGTCAAGATTAAGTATTAAGATCCAGAAAACTCGTCGGGCCCTGGAGTTCAGAGACCTTTTCTAGGTTTAGAATCTCTCAAGTTAAGAATTGAGAAATCTTAGAGCACACAGATCCAGAATCCAGTCCACATTCACAGTCCAAGGGAAAAATACTGGTAAAAAATCACGACCACAGTCTAGGTTCAAAGTTTAGTTGCAGGAACTCTGTCAAAAGTTCGGGGAGTGCAGGTTTACAATCTCGGTCCAGGTCTAGAATCCAGATCCATGTTCGGAATCCAAATGCTTCAAGTCCTTCCATGTCCGGAATCCAGGTTCAGATTCACTATTCTGATCCAGAAACCTTGTTCGATAACCAGATCCAGTGTTCAGGACCAGAGTACAGATCCAGATATCGCTTAGTTATTATTGAGTGAGAGGGCTTGCGAGATTTCCTAACAATCATAGATCCAAGTACCAATAAAAGTAATACACAATCATTCACATCTTTACCCCAAAATTTAATTTTGAACGTTATTTTCTCTGTGGAACTTTGTGGGTCGCAAAAAAACTGTTTGACTTCAAATGTTGTCGTTTTTGTCTCTTACACAAGTAAAACCAAAACCATAAATGACTCGAAAAATTATTTTTGGGCGAGCATGTGAAAAAAAATTCACGGTGTCGTCATACATACGACAGAAGAAAAAAACATCTAAGGCAGAATTATTCCAAAGAAAAGACAGACTGAAATTATGACTAATAAGCTCAAATAAAGAAAATAAAACGAAATCCAAAAACTGACGCCACAAGCTCTCAGTGACAGTCTGGGAAACCGTTCTGCCAACTGCACTATAGTGGATGTGATGATATACAACTCAGAAGATTTCCCGGTAGAAAAGAACTTGGTATTTGATGTGACTGTTCACGGCCGGTGTGGTTCACATTTTAGTCGATCCCCTGTGGTAGAATTTAACACACAAAAACTTATTTCCCCTGCCGGGCGATCTCTCTTCAATTCGTCGGTTGAGCAATTGTGTGTTAGATTTCGTTGTGTCTCTATTGACTTCTATTTTTCTTACTCAATGTTTGATCGATAGGATCTTAAATTACCAAATAATTTCCACCGCTTTGGGATTGGGAAGAAAATTATTTTTTGTACCATTTTAATCTTGAGTTAACTGTAAAATGATGATTCAATTGCCTAGAATCTTCATATTTTTTTCTACTTGGTGGGCAGTAGAACGAATATTATATTCAAAATGGGCATTCGATCGAAAAAGTTTGGGAACCACTGGTCTAGATCAATTAGAAATCTGCGACATGCACATAGCTCGGTAGTTGATGAGGATTAGTCCAAGGTAAACGGCGAAGAGCGAATCGAACGAATCTACGTTTAATCGAATCGATTCTTCTAACACCATTAAGGTAGAGAGGGTTCCAAACAACTGAACAATATTCCTGAGTAGAGCGAACGAGTGAACAGTATAGGGATTTCAAGTAGTACATATTTGTAAAATGTTTGGTGATCCTCATTACCAATCCAAAGCAGCGAGAAGCTATAGCAACAATATAGATGATGTGTCAATCATGGTACTTATAGTGGATTTATATCCTTAAGTACCGAGTTACGGATGAGGTGATAGATCAGGGGTTACGAAACTATTTTGGGTCATGGACCTCTTTACTAAAATTTACTTAGGCCTCAGACTTCCACCAACAAATTGCTTTGAAAATTCAATTTCTTGCTTTTTTAATATTGATGTGAAATACTTACCAATTTCTGGTCAAATAAGCACAACTTTTTTAGCGTAAATATTTCAAATAACAACTTATATAAAAAAAATAGGAGGTCGATTTCTAGACCTCGTCGACCCCCATAGTCAGTTTTCGTACGTCGACCGCCGCGAAAAGGATATCGACCCGAAGGGGTATATATCGACCACTTTGGGAACCCCTGTGGTAGATCTTGACATCATCAGCAAGCAATAAGCGATGACCTTTCAAAGCAAAATGGACATCATTGAAGTACAGTAAAAATAATAATGGTCCAAGATGACTTCCCTGTGGTATTCCGGATGAAGCGAGGAACTCTTCGGAAGTATGTTCGTCGATTTTAACTGCTAAACGACGATTCCTGAGATATGACTGTAACCAACGAAGAATGTTCGAACTGAATCCTAGTCTGTCCAATTTAGCAACCGTAATGTTACGGTTGATTATATCGAAAGCGAAGGAAGGATCTGTCTAGATAACGTCCGTTTGTGATCAGTTAGACATTGCATCAATCATGTGGTTGTAGAGCGGTTAGGCATGGAACCGTGTTGAGTTTCGACGATATATTGCTTGCAGTTTTTGGAAATTGATGTCAGTATAACTTTTTCGAACAGCTTTGGTACAGCGCTGAGAGAAGTAATACCGTGATAGTTGTTTATATCCTTTTTATCGCCGTTCTTGAGGACTGGGAACATGAATTGGGAAAAACTTCTATAGCGAGTGACATTAGAAATAATTTGCAGAGAGGGGGCAATTACTTCACGCGAACACTTTTCTAAGAATAACTGCCGGTATTCCGTCAGGGCGTGGAGGAGTCTAGGTTTTCGTTCTTACAACTCTACATTTCAATGTTGATACAGTTCAATGAGTTATTAGACAGAGGAACATTATGTGCATTTCCGTAAACATCTGACAGATTTCCTGTGTGCACAAATTTGTACGATCTCCAAAGTTCATTGACGAGTGTCACCCGAATTCTTTCCTCTGCTCATTCACATGTCTCCAGAAATATTTTGGATTCGATTTCAGTTTTCGTTGTGCGTTGTTGAAGTAGTTGACATGGCAGCGCTTACGCATTGCATTAAAGAACGTCTGCACAGCTGCATTGGCATCATCGTTGTCGAGAACTTCATCCCAGTCGATGAGAGTGTGGTGGATTTGGTTTTCCGTTTATAGATGAGGTGATTTCCATGTGGCATAGTCTTCGTTGGGGAAGAAGGTGTTTTTAACTACCGTTTCTGGAGAGTTAGCAAAGTTCACGTATCGTTGATCGTTGTCGTTTGATGCCCGATATAGGCTCGTCGGTTTGACCGAAGGCTTGTACATTACCTTTCGGTCAACTTTAGTGTTCATGTCGCCGATGACAAGTTTCAGCTGTCCCCTCTAAAGCTTTCCTCAGATAGAATTGGAACAAAGACAATTGTCTGTATTTCAGTTATTTATTATTGAATTCAAGATCTTTTTTTATACAAATTCAGCGTTTTCTTCATACTTTTAAGAAAAAATACGGATAAAATTATTCGTCACGGTTTCGAAGGAATTCTCGAATTTTGCCTCTATCACGGCTCATTGGGCGGCGCACACCTTTTTCGTCCATCGTTTTAGCGTTTATCTTATTCCACCAGGCCGTCATCTGATTGATGTCTTTGACAACCTTTCCCTTTGCCTCGAGTCTCCTCTTCACGATTGCCCAGTATTTCTCAATAGGGCGGAACTGGGGGCAGTTGGGTTGGTTAAGGTTTTTCGGAACAAACTGGACCCCTTTCTTTGCATACCATTCTTGAACGACTTTGCTGTAATGACAGCTTGCCAAATCTGGCCAAAACATTACGGGATGGTCGTGGATTCGAATAAATGGCAAAATTCGTTTTTGGAGACACTCATTTTGGTATAGTTCCGATGTCGTTGTTTTATTTGTAACGAGAACTTTCGTTTTTTTTGCCACACCTGCAAATGCCCTACCAAATCATTATTTTCTTGCAAAATTGTCGGTAAAAACAAATTTAAATTTGGCTGGAACATCCCCCCGAGCCGTTTCCAAGTAAAATTTTTGACCTGGGATTTGCCCGAAGTCAGCCTTGAAATGGGTTTCATCGTCCATCAGAAGACATCCGTCGAACTTGGTCAGCACCTGGTCATATAGTTTCCGAGCACGAATTTTGACCACACTATTCTGTTTTATGGTCTGATTTGGCTGTTTGTTAGCTCGGTACGACTTGATTCCTTCCTGGAGTCGAGTTCTCCTCACGGTACTAAAGGCAGCACCGAATTTCCTGGCCAAATCACGGTCCGACAGATTAGGATTCCTCTTAATCGTCTTCAAAATCTTACCACGCAGTTTCCGGTCGACAGATCCACTCCGACGATTGGTTTGAGGCTTCCGAATCGTTGTCAATGTTTCCTTATACCGTTTGATAACGCGCCATACGGTATTTCTGGGCAATTTCAGCTGTTTAGCTAGCCTAGATCCAGACCACAAAGGATTTTCCAAATAACAGTTCGGCTGAAAAGTTCGTATCGTTTCTATGAGAGGGCGCCACTAGAATTAAATCCATACCATTTTCAGATAGTACCAACCTTCAAAAGATACGTGTATAAATTTGACAGCTGTCTGATTATTAGTTTGTGAGATATTGCATTTTGAGTGTAGCTACTTTTGTTATTGTGAAAAAAAAAGGAATTTCGTGTGTGAAGTGGGAATTTCGGAGTGAAGTGATGGAGCCATGTTTCGTCCATTGTTATATATCGACGAAAAAAATCGGTTTTGTTTCGATATAACAGCTCCAAACACTGCTCAGAATCATCAATTCGTTGTTGTTTTTGATCGATTGTGAGCTCACGCGGCACCCATTTTGCACAAAGCTTTCTCATATCCAAATATTCGTGAATAATATGTCCAACACGTTCCTTTGATATCTTTAGGGTGTGAGCTATCTCGATCAACTTCACTTTACGGTCATTGAAAATCATTTTGTGGATTTTTTTCACGTTTTCATCGGTAACAGCCTCTTTTAAACGTCCACTGCGTTCATCGTCTTCGGTGCTCATATGACCAGTACGAAATTTTGCAAACCACTTACGAATTGTTGCTACGCCCGGTGCAGAGTCTGGATAACATTCATCAAGCCATTTTTTGGTATCGGCGGCACTTTTTTTCATAAAAAAGTAGTGTTTCATCAACACACGAAATTCCTTTTTTTCCATTTTTTTTCACAATAACAAAAGTAGCTTCACTCAAAATGCAATATCTCACAAACTAATAATCAGACAGCTGTCAAATTTATACACGTATCTTTTGAAGGTTGGTACTAACTGAAAATGGTATGGATTTAATTCTAGTGGCGCCCTCTCATAGAAACGATACGAACTTTTCAGCCGACCTGTTAACTGTGCACAATTTTTTCCCTTTTTTCGGCTTCCATGTTGATTGTTTACAAAGTACAGTCGATTTGCGGAATGTCAAAAATCATACGTGAAGCTGACAAAATTCCCGACACGTGGGCACCAAGAACTTCCAAATCCCTCCACCAGGAGCGCCACAATATGAGCAAAAGTTTGTTCCAGCAAGCTTTAGTTGCGCGTAGAATTCATTCTTCTCTTCGTCGACTCTCGACATTTTATCTTCGATACACACATTCTGTCACTTATTGTGGTTGTCACTCAAGCACACAGAATTCTGTTTTTAGAACGCTTGATGTGCTTCTGTACCATCCATTTAGTTTGGAGTTCTTCATATAGAATCCGATCAAACAATGGGAAGCCAATCGTTTTACAGTTCCATTTGCCGAACCCTTGCTTGTCGCCAAAGCCGATTGTTCCGATTCATAGTCATTGCTAGATTGTTCACGACGAGTGTTCCAACGCCTACCTCGGAGAACCTTCTTTGTTGGCTGTCACCTCACATTATTGACACTGGCGAGAGGTGTTTAGTTCTGCATCTTACATACAAACATGTTACCGCCTCGTTCGCCCGATCTATTCAAAGATGGACCTTTACCTTTTAGAAGAAGCCGCGCATTGGCACTCCAGAAAACAACCATATAAACCATTTTATGTCTATAGGTCACATTTAAATGAATAAAACTTGCTAGAGATATTCTTAATCTTAGGCAACATCAATAGCGACCAGATTCCAAAAGGTTATGGGAAAATTCCCATGATATGTTTTCCAAACAAATCTTCAATATTTTGGAAATCGTCACCCAAACTAAAATATATTTAAAAAATCTCGATCACTTACCCGACACTTTGCCAGCTTCTCGCCATCGGCAGAGATGGCAGCGTACATCGTTAGGATATGCAGCGCACGAAATCCAGCTCCCCGGCGCAATACGAATCTCAGAATCTGATCGACGTGAGCCTCGATCCGATCGGTGTCGTACCGAAGCATCTGGTAGCGCATCGTATCGACCGTCATTTCCAGTGTACTAGTCGAAGCGACAAAGGCGTGCTCCGTCGTCAGTTTCTGTATCTCATTATAATGACCCAACATCAACCGAATCAATACCCGCGGAGACTGTTGGTGTGGCAACGGTAACCGATACACGGTGACTAGATGAAACAGAGTATGATAGATACGACCTCGAACCACTGAAACGGTGTGGGAACATTTGGGTGGCAGTTTCTGGAGCAACGTATTCAACTTCCCCAAGTAACCAATGGCACCCGGGAGATTACGCTCCGATGCTTCGTGTAACGCCAGACACAGGTATAGGTTCAGAAAATGATACTGACGAGTATCGGGTATTTGAAGAATTTCAGCTTCTTGTGAAGCTATTATTTCGAGGGTTTTCTCAACCAATTTGTGTATCGAAGGTAGGTTACGATTTTTATATGGGGAATCTTCAAGCACTTGCAGATAGATTTTCCGATTTTCTATCAGATGTCCAAGTGGCCGACACAGGTCCAGCATTCGGTCGGGTTTCTGACTCACAAGAATGTAGCTTAGAAGCTGCACTTCAACCGCTCGTCGTGGATGGTAGCAAATCTGATAAAAGTGGCATGTGTTGTCGAGCATGGACGATACCTGATTCAGGGAATAAATCATATTGAAGTGTTGAAATGAGGTCTCCAGCAGCAAGAGTACCATATCCCGAAAGTTTCTGTAGCTTTGTTCCATTTGAAATAGTAGAATTGCTTCCTGATCCATTAAATTTTCCGTTAGAACATCATTAATCTGATCATTATTGATAGCGTTTTTGTCCAGAGTGCACCCTTTCAGTTTCTTCACGATCGTCTTCGAACGCGCACTATACGCATAGTAGTACAGAACGGCAAGCGAACTGTATCGACGTATTTGATCGATAACCGTCTCTGGTCTGGAGTTTTGAATTTTCATCTTCAACTTCTCAACGGTTTGCTCTGGTATTTCATTAAAAATTCCATCACCCAGCATGTAGATTGTCATCCCAAGCCTCAAGGGATCCGCATTGAGCTGCTTAAGCGCGTTGAAATAGTCTAGGATATTGGAATTTTTATAACGGGAAGCCCAGTTCATTTCAGCGATAAGAATCGAAACCTTTTCCTCGTCATTCAATTTCTGTTCGACCGGAAATCCATATTTGTTTAGGTCAGATCGAGCCAACAATTGCACGATATTCATCTTTCGAATATTTTCATCGTTTCCATTGATTTGATAGTTCATTATTGCGTACACAGTCTCATCTATTTCTTTGGATTGTTCCTTGTCAGTGCTTTCCCCTCGAAGAATCATCAACAGCTTCACTAGCTTAATATCAATATTTTCGATAGAAGATTCAACTTCCTTTAAACAATTCTCTACCAGCCTAATCAGATAATTAGGTGTCAAAAATTCGAACTTATATCGATACTTGAAGTCAATCACCATTCGAACCAAGTCAAGAATATCTCTTCCTGAAATTATTTGCAGGGAAACACGCACCCAATTCGCCGCAAATCGCAATCCTGTGTCTAACAGCGACTTCTTTTTCTCACAGCTCATGGCATCTAGGGTAAGCAATTTATGCTTCAAAAATCCGTTCACCAACACGACCATCTCTGGACTTATCGGTTCTCCAGCTTTTGACAGGATCATAGCAGTGTGAATCACCATCGTGGAAATGTAATCGACCAGATGCCGACTAGAATTTTCACAGCGAGCGCATATCTGTGATACGCTTCTTGGACAATGTTTGCTAAATTTCATCAACGTTTTGCACAAGTCTATCACCTGGCTCGCTATTCCTTGCACCTGCTGTTTCATTTGATCTATATGTATCCTAATTTGCAGAATGATAAAATTAACAAGCTCCAGTAGCAGTGGATCCGTAACGAAATTTTCGGTCAGTTTTTTAAGTTTATCCGATATCCACGATAATTTCTTCCCGTCCGGTTCCGATTCGTTCTGAAATTTCAGGTATTCTTTCAGAATTTCTACATAACTTGCCACTGGTTCTCCCTTAAGCCTCTCAAACACATCCAAAAATCTAACGAACTCCAAATATTGCTGATCTGCCTCTCCCAAACTCAGAATGCTTTCCACATAGGGAAGACTCTTCTGGAATAAATGTATCATTTCCGATTCATCAAACTTTCCCTCCAGTCGAAACGTATCCACAATTGCGTTGAAAAATTTTTTCGCCCGAACTGGCTCAACACTGAACACACGATAAAGCAATGCCGTGGAATTGTTGAACACATCGTTGAAAATGGCTATTGCTTTAGCGCGAATATCTGCTTCTTCCGAGCGGGACCAATATTCCACCATCCGTAAATTTGTTGTGCAGATGAAACCCAGTCCATTTGAGATTGTTTGTTCAATTTCAGCCGACTGAAGCTTTGACGCCTTAATGTGTAATTCACAAATTACTTTAAGCGCCACTTTACTAACTCGAAAAAATAATTCCATGTGTTCGTCTGTCGCTGGACACATCTCCATGAGCCAACAACTTTCTATTATCATATGTCGCTTGTTCTAAAAAAATGCATTGATCAATCAATTCATATTGGATCGAACAAAAAAAATAATCTTACTTCTTTGTTGATGATTTTGACCACTAAGTTATACACCCGGGGAACGAAATGCTTTTTCACATCCTCATTCGCTTCTTTACATTGCTCGATTAGGTATCTCAACGCTTCCAATAATGCTCGTCTCTGTTCAATTTTATCATCATCCAATTCCAAATACTCATCTAACAATTCTTTGAACACATAAACAGCTGCTTTCTCCCGTTCAGTATGTTTACCGATCGTATCAAACAGGTCTCTCAAATCCTGCACTGTTTGGCCGGATTGGCTTTTCTTTCGAAACCCCCTACGTATCCCTTCGATTTTGCTGGCATAGGACATTTTTTTCGGTCGGATCGTTAGGCAACCTGAAAGAAGTGCATATAGCATAGCATGTTCAAGGTTATGTGAAAAGTTTCAAACGGCGGTTCATTCAAAACAATCAGCATTTCTAACTTACCGTTAAAGCAACATCAGCGATACTGTCCACACAATTGACTTTTGATTGCTCTATTTAAATAATGCAAATAATTACAAGGATAGTTTAAGCTTGCAGAAGGTTTGTTTTTTGTTCACTTTTAGTAGGTAGCACAATTTACAATTACAATTTAGGTGAAATATCACAGTAGTTCAACTAAAGTATTTCTTCTGTTAGCGTCCAGCTCGAGTTTCAAATTGCAGTGTTCTCACTCAACCATTTCATTTCGAAAGTGTCCCGCAAGCATCCGTTGCTGGGAACACGGAACCAGAAAGTTACCTAATTTTCATTCAATATCGGGGCTCCGTTCAGTAAATTTGACTTACATTTCTGAGGCTAAAAAATCGAATCGTTGTTAATTCACTCTAGGACAGAAACAGAAAAAGGCAGATGAAAAATTCCTTCTAAAATATTAGGAGATGTAAATTTGATTTTCAAAACTACAAAATGGCTTCCATCGAGCATCTTCCGAAGTTGATATAGTTGTCTTCCCGTTGACCTGATATTGGCCGAAGTCAAATTTTCTTACAACTATTTACTGCATTAATCCAGATACTTTTCTCAAGTTCGTAAACATTAGAAACTATATGAACATTAAATATATAACAATATTTAAATATGCTAACATATACTCCAGAAAATGGGTTTTTTTATCTTTGAAAATATTTTTTTGGCAATTATGTTCTCTGATAAAATATCAATTGATTTTAGTATTATGGTTTGATGTAGGGTATACGATATTCACAGATAAATAACCAAGATAAGATTAGAATGTATTATAACCACTATCGATACGAAACGCTAGAATGAAAAAGAAAAAGTTTACACGTGTTCTGCACAGCCGAGTAATAAAATTACTGAGCGTCTCGGCACCCTTAAATTTGACAAACGTCAAATATTGCTGAAATCGTCAGCATAAGATTTACTGTTTGCTCAGTGAAACGTTCACTGAATATTCGGCAATCCAATAAACGAAAAAATAAATTACCGAATCATCAGTAATTAAAAATCAAGTCGATTAATTTTGTTTGTGATTTCTCAACATTATAAACACGCCATTTAGAATCAAAAATTAATTTTATTAGCATTTAAAGGAGGCTTACAAATTTGTTGCCAGCATGTAGCATACAAAAAATTTAAAAAAAAATTGTCGGAAGGCTCGCATTTGATACCGAATACTGTAAAAACCATGCAAAGAGTTTTAAATGCAGACAGTATTTCCGGTCCTATGGGAATTACTATATCTCTCCAAACTAATGAGCAGTCTCCTTCGCCAAATTCCTCAGACATCACTACCATCAGCGGCGTTTCCGGATGGCTTGAGTTTAGCTGGAAATATGAAAATAAATATATACATTGATTTCTGGTTTACAAAAATTTTCAATATTGAATGATGCATATACGGTATTGTTCAAATAAACTTACTTTGATCCATTGAATTATTCCATGCATTGGGTTATTTTTTCGCATATCCCCCAAAGTTTTGTCTCAAGGACGCTTTCAGCCCCGAGTTGGGTGTTTTCCCTTAAAATCGCGAGTGCTCTGATAAAGTCGCTTTTTATAAAGCGAAACATTCAAGCTATTTATTCAATATTTTTACTTGCAAGTGGTTCCACACTTCTTCGAAGATTATCCATTTTTTCACTAGAGAAGTTCATCAGAAAATAATCGTGCAATGCGAAGCGAAAATGTTTCGCGGAAATAAATGACAGCTGTTGTGCTGAATCTCGGTAACAGCTAGCGCATGTTCCGAAATCTCGGCAAACGTCTCTGCTGATGCGGCATATCTGTTGTTTACTGATAAATTCAGCAAGCAATTATGCCAAATTTCGGCAAAGTGAAGCATTTAACCGAAATATCAGTGAATGCATTTAACGAAGTTCAGAAACATGCGTATTGATTTCTGAGCAATCAGAAAATTTACGTGTTGCTGATCAGTTTCGGCATTTTATTATGCCGAGCTCAAGAAATGGTTTTAATACACACTTAATTCAATTTATTCTCTTTCCTTCGCTATGTAATAAAAAAATAACCTTCAGGAAAAAGTGCACTTTACACCTTCAAATCACTAAGTTATAAGCGTTCAACAATGTTACAATGTGTCAAAAAGGGTTTTTAATGCCAAACATTGCCAAAATCTTAGTCCTAACACTTTGCCTCTGTATTTCTATACCAGTATCATTTTTCAATCATCAATCATCAGTGCGCCAAAATGCACAAATTCTCAAACAATCTCACAATTTTCACGGTCAATATTCGTGGCGTAAAGCGTACCCAAGCAACCAAAACTTACACACACTCTCTCTCTCTCTCTCTCTCTCTCTCACACACACACACACACACACACACACACACACACACAAATAACCGTTGGTTTCGCTGGCTCTTTTCTTGAAGAGACTTTAAACTCTTATTTTAAGAGCTTGAAAACAATTATTTAAAAGAAACTAATTCGTTTCAATTTGAAAAGTTAACGACCAAAATGTTTGAAGCCGGTGTGAAATAAATTATGTAAAAAAGCATGTTTATTATTAACAACTAAATTTTGCTACGTGATAAGCTGAACAATATTTCAGAAAAATTTAATTTTAGGCAGTTTTTTTATTATTTTTTTAATTTATTCATTTTCCATTTTTCATGAATTGACATCACATCGCAGCTAATATTTCGCTTATACTAGCAAACGTTTGCTTTCGTTAACACTCCTACTAACACAATTTGTTTTTTTTAGACACTATCTGGAAATTACACCTCGTTCACTACTTGAAACACGTTGAATATTTGGCGAGCGAACCATCTCGCTTCATAAATGTGCTCACGGAACTTTTGGAAACATGAAAGTACAGAACATGTCCCGAGAAAATTTTCTCGCTGTTCAAAATCTTTACAAATTAGATAGTTTCTTAAAATTGAAATCCATAGAAGGCTTTTTGTTACTTGGGTAGTGTCCTTTTGGCCGTCTGAGCACAGACTAACAGACATGACAGTATGAGTAAATTCTCATAAAAATAATTTTTCGTGATGCACTAGTTCCACCTATATTGTACTGCGCGAACTATTTACTATCGGTACACCCCTTGTGTTATGTAAAAGTTATTTTACTAGCTGGTTCCCCCTCGTTTGTCAACACCGATCAGCTGCTTGCAGGGATGCCTGATTTCATCAAAATATTTGAAAATGAATCGTCACAATAAATTATTGGATTACGTTGATAATATATTTAACTTTTTCGCGATGTTGGAAGGTACACACTTAAAACCATTTCTTGAGCTCGGCATAATAAAATGCCGAAATTGATCAGCAACACGTAAATTTGCTGACTGCTCAGTAATCAATACGCATGTTTCTAAACTTCGTTAAATGCATTCACTGATATTTCGGTAAAATGCTTCACTTTGCCGAAATTTGGCATAAATGCTTGCTGAATTTATCAGTAAACAACAGATATGCCGACATCAGCAGAGACGTTTGCCGAGATTTCGGAATATGCGCTAGCTGTTGCCGAGATTCAGCACGACAGCTGTCATTTATTGCCGCGTTACATTTTCGCTTCGCATTGTGCGATTATTTTCTGATGAAATTCTCGAGTGAAAAAATGGATCACATGCAAATAAAAATATTGAATAAATATAGTGACATGTTTCGCTTTTCTAAAAAGCGACTTTATCAGAGCACTCGCGATTATAAGGGAAAAACACCCAACACGGGGCTCAAGGCGTCCTCGAGACAAAACTTTGGGGGATATGCGAAAAAATAACCCAATGCATGGAATAATTCAATAGATCAAAGTAAGTTTATTTTTTGAACAATACCGTATATGCATCATTAAATATTGAACATTTTTGTAAGCCAAAAATCAATATATATTTTTATTTTCATATTTCCAGCTCGACTCAAGGTTGTCGCATCTGGAAACGCCGCTGTTTTTTATGCTACATGTTTTCAGGTAGAGGCTTTAAGCACTACTGGCAACAAATTCATAAGCCTCCTTTTAGTGTTAATAAAATGAATTTTTGATCCTCAATGGCGTGTTTATAATGTTGAGAAATTACAAACAAAATTAATTGACTAGATTTTTAATTACTGATGATTCTGTAATTATTTTTCCATTTTTTCGTTTTATTGGATTGCCGAATATTCAGTGAACGTTTCACTGAGCAAACAGTAAATCTTATGCTGACGATTTCGGCAATATTTGACGTTTGTCAAATTTGAGGGTGCCGAGACGCTCAGTAATTTTATTTTTGCCGAGATGATTGCTGATTACTCGGCTGTGCGAATCTCGGCATTTTTTTGCCGAGACTCAGCTAAAAAATTTAAGTGTGTAACCATTTATTTGACTCAACGTTGTTCATCTAGACTATTTTTTATTGTGTTGGTAATTTTCACCAGAAATTAAGTGGCGGCAGATCAGAAGCAAGTAAATATTGCAACTGAACGGGTTCGATTTTGTATTGCGTTGAAGGATGAGAAGTAGGCACTATTCTGTATATAGTTTTGGCAATATGTATTAAATCTGTATCCTGTATGAAATTCGCATGGACGTATACAAATCAATACATTCTGTATGAATGGCAACTCTGTTGGTAAATGAAAAAAATAAACACAGTCTAGATGACAGACAGGATGTTTCTGATATGGTAACGTGGCGCCATCATGACACATGTGAGTACTGTCCCAAATAAAGGAATATTCGAAATGATCGTTAAAATGATTGAAGAATCTAATTTGAGTGTCCTGTCTGTTAGTCTGTGGTCTGAGTGTCGAGTATTGCAGATACTCAAACATCACATATTACACTATAACCATATACAAATTATAATACGGAATGCTTCGACAAATTTTCAAGGACACGAATTTTCTATAAAACTAGCAACGCTGAAGGGTAAGAACAAGATCACCATAGTTACTGTTTATTATAGTGACAAATAAATGAACACGGAATAAATAGATCTCACACCTAGGTGAACGACTTTTACAGTTAAAACTGGAGTAAAATGAAGATATACAAAAACGAGACATATTTCACTACTAGTTTTCTGTTTATCACTAATTGCACCAATGTACTGTGAAGGTAATGAATATCGTGATTAATAAAACTAGCGGATTGTATATTCGATTGTATTGATATTTGTAGATTCGTGAGTGTTTGTGTTCATTTTTCATCTTTTGTGCTAGTGCCGGCGATATTTAGACTGATTGTTGCAGTTAAATACAGCAACTTTAAATATAAACAAACAAGTTTGTTTTGCACCGTAGTACCTAGCATAAAGCGTTGACAGGAACGATCTTCTTCCACATTTTCAAACCATCGCAATGAAAGGGAGATATTAGGTTTTGCACGAACATGACATAACCTCACAAAAATGAACAGAATGAACTTTTTTTGACAGTCGGCGTGTACTTGTTTACAGTTTAAAAGTTCATCAGAAGTTCATCGTTCGAATGTAAAAATTGCAAGTCGCCTCACACTCCACAGATTCATACATAAATCGCTCCTTGATGCTGAAAACACATACAGGGCAATCTTTTTAGTTATTTTCACTGTGGAATACGTTTTTAATAGGCACTTTTTCGTCATTTTTTCAATTTTTAACTTGCAGTCGCAAAACAAAACACACACAAAACAAGTACACGGCAACTGTCAAAGATGAACTTGATTCATCGGCAGTTCATTTGTGTCGTCATCGTGCAAAACCTAATTGGCTAGGCTTACATGTTCATGCTGTGAACCAAACATTGGCGGTTCGTTTGTATGGGACTTAGGGGTATTATTATTTGTATTTGCTATAACCACAGAGAACAGATATCCAAGCTCATACTAACTTTTAAAAACCTCCGTGAAGCCTTCAAGTGAATATTCGTTAAAACTTACCATTGCATACGATTTTGCATGAATTATCAAACATCCGTTTGCAAATAAAAATATTGAATAAATATAGTGACATGTTTCGCTTTTCTAAAAAGCGACTTTATCAGAGCACTCGCGATTATAAGGGAAAAACACCCAACACGGGGCTCAAGGCGTCCTCGAGACAAAACTTTGGGGGATATGCGAAAAAATAACCCAATGCATGGAATAATTCAATAGATCAAAGTAAGTTTATTTTTTGAACAATACCGTATATGCATCATTAAATATTGAACATTTTTGTAAACCAAAAATCAATATATATTTTTATTTTCATATTTCCAGCTCGACTCAAGGTTGTCGCATCTGGAAACGCCGCTGTTTTTTATGCTACATGTTTTCAGGTAGAGGCTTTAAGCACTACTGGCAACAAATTCATAAGCCTCCTTTTAGTGTTAATAAAATGAATTTTTGATCCTCAATGGCGTGTTTATAATGTTGAGAAATTACAAACAAAATTAATTGACTAGATTTTTAATTACTGATGATTCTGTAATTATTTTTTCATTTTTTCGTTTTATTGGATTGCCGAATATTCAGTGAACGTTTCACTGAGCAAACAGTAAATCTTATGCTGACGATTTCGGCAATATTTGACGTTTGTCAAATTTGAGGGTGCCGAGACGCTCAGTAATTTTATTTTTGCCGAGATGATTGCTGATTACTCGGCTGTGCGAATCTCGGCATTTTTTTGCCGAGACTCAGCTAAAAAATTTAAGTGTGATAGTTTATCAATGACACCATTGCTGCTTCTGTGTGTTTCCATGAGCAAAGTTCGTTTTAAATATTATTAAAATCCTGTTGTTAATTCATTTGGTTGTATTGAAATACAACTGATGCTATTAAAAAAATTGTACTCGTACTAGAATTTGCCTCGTCAAGAATGAATGAAATTAAAAAAAATGGTAAAAATGATAAATTTAAATCTAGGTTAAAACGACGACGGTTTAAAGTAGTTTAGTCAAATACAAATACAAATAGTTTGTATTTGGTTTAGTAGTTGCTGGTATTGAAATACAACTGATGCTATTAAAAGAATTAAAGACAATATTCATGAAATATCGTATCGTACCCGTTACTTTGTGAACGTACTCTGTTCCTTTTTCCAGTTATTTCTAGCAAAAATATCTCTTTCGCATGTGTTTGTGCTATCGGTGATAGTGCCAGCTGTCAAACAGCGAAAAAAGAAAGCTGCTGTCATCACGAACAGCAACGTTTTGTGAATTGTATCGAGGAAAAAGAACCGCAAGCTGCCCGCAAACGAAAACGAAAAAGGGCATCTTCCGGTTATTAATTTAGTGTAGGATCTCCCAGATCTCTTCTGTGAACCGCAGGAAACAGTTCCAAAACAACTCAACGATGGAACCTTACGATGTGATAGTTAATCAGCCAGTTGTGATCGACAATGTACGTATGCAGAACATCAGATCCGCTGTAGCGTAATATGAAATCTATTAGTCGCAAGCAACAAAAAAAAACGGGTGTGGATTGTATGTAAGACAATTCACGAATCGGTAGATCGTATGGTAGAAGAATCGGGGGTGGAGAGGATTGTTTGGTGATGACTAAACACGGCATTGATGATGAGTGAAACGGAGCTATTGTTGGTTATGACTTTATATTTGAATCGATTCGATCAATGACATCACCGAGTAATAGTTTGAAAGGACTTTTAGTAAATTCTAAATTTTTATTGCTTTAGATTTTCCTAATGAAAACGTATGGAACAACAATTTTCAAAATTTTAATATTCTCTGCTCAGTTGCTAATGGAACCGATCCTTTTTACCACAGATTTATTCTCCGATCCAGTGGATTGCCAATTCTATAGCGTTGTTCTGGACACGGGCAAGTTACTGCATACGGGTGGTCCAGATAACGAACACACTGTTTCATATATTCCTCCGTAGGTCGCGGAAACTCTGGGTAGCGTTTCAAACATATTTCGAAGTAGGGTAGTTTACACAAACATTTTCCATGATTCCGATAGTAATCTCGGTGTTGTTGGCACTTGAGATAAAACTGATCTGCTTCTTGCAGTCTCACTTTATCGAACACGGTAAAATATTGTCCTTTGGGAGTAGCACGTTGTATTTGTTGACGAATTTTGCTTCGACTTAACATTTTATTCGTTTGTTGCAGGGATCCGGTATGATAAAAGCTGGCTTCGCCGGAGATCACATCCCAAAATGTCGTTTTCCAAACTAGTAAATATGTCAAGGCTTACTTTGTCCGAAAAAAAAATCTTAAATACACTTTTTTTCATGTTTCTTAGCATGGGAAGACCGAAACATGTTCGAGTGATGGCCGGTGCGCTCGAAGGGGACGTGTTTGTGGGACCAAAGGCCGAAGATTATCGAGGTTTGCTTAGTATCCGGTATCCGATGGAGCACGGTATAGTGACGGATTGGAACGACATGGAGAAAATTTGGACGTACATCTACAGCAAAGATGAGCTATCCACGTTTTCCGAAGAACATCCGGTGCTACTAACGGAAGCTCCACTGAATCCTAGGAAAAATCGCGAGAAAGCGGCGGAAATTTTTTTCGAGACATTCAACGTCCCAGCTCTTTTCGTATCCATGCAGGCAGTGCTCAGTCTGTATGCCACGGGGCGCGTTACGGGTGTCGTTCTAGATACCGGCGATGGTGTAACACATGCCGTTCCTATTTACGAAGGTTTCGCAATGCCACACAGCATTATGCGAGTTGACATTGCCGGAAGAGATGTCACCCGATATCTCCGGACGCTTATTCGCAAGGAAGGGTTCAATTTTCGCACAACGGCAGAATTTGAGATTGTACGTTCGATTAAGGAAAAGATCTGCTATTTACCCACTATTCCCCAAAAAGAGGAAAGTGTTGATACGGAGAAGGTGAAGTACACTCTGCCGGATGGGAACATACTGGAAATAGGCCCTGCACGGTATCGAGCTCCCGAAGTGCTCTTCCGGCCGCATATGCTCGGAGAGGAATGCGAAGGAATTCACGAGGTGTTGATGTATTCGATTCAAAAATCGGACATGGACCTAAGAAAGATGCTGTATCAGAATATAGTTCTATCGGGTGGGTCAACGCTGTTCAAGGGTTTCGGAGATCGGTTGTTGTCGGAGATACGGAAACATGTGTCGAAGGATATGAAAATAAGGGTCAGTGTTTCTAAAGGATTTTTCTTTCTGTTATCAACTCATTTACATTGCCTATCTTTACAGATTGCAGCACCTCAGGAACGTATCTATTCGACCTGGATGGGAGGTTCCATTCTGGCATCGCTGGACACCTTCAAGAAAATGTGGGTTTCAAAACGTGAGTTTGACGAAGACGGCCAGCGAGCAATCCACCGGAAGACATTCTAAGTGTAGTAAAATATGTCACGAAAAACAAACTCAAAATGCTAGGTTCTCAAATTTACACGCGCAATCGTTTTTCAAACAATACACTCACTCATCAGGTAGACTCGGATTCATTCCGAGACTTCAGGGTATGATGTGGATCAAAGGTAAGTTTTTCCTCTCCGGACGTTGGGATGTGTCTTCAGGAGGAAAGATGAAACACGCAAGCCGATTTGTCTCCAATCAATTTTTAATAAGGAGATCAGCTATCAATGTTCGCTTTGTGTTGCTCCAAAATTCCCAGAACGGATATAAAATAAACATAATAAGTTAGAAATGTGATTGGCATTGAGTACTATTTAAAGCTAATTGTTTGTTTTTTAAAACAAGTTTTAAAACAATTTGCTGGGTGTAAAATTTCAGAGTATGTTACTGTTTTCTCTTAATTGTTGAATGACGTGGAAATACTCAGTTCAAGCAGCGCAGTTTTCCTCACAATTTTCTAGAATTCTTCTTAGTTACAACAACGACTTGCTATTCGAATATATTTTAAAGTATCTTCAATATTTTCATAATTTTTAGCTTCAGAATGCTACTCATTCCAACTTGTTAAAAAATGTGCTTTTAGCTTGCTATTCTTCACTTTTGGCTATCACTTCTTTCGATTTTTTCATTATTCTGAGTTTGGTTTCAAGTCACCCAAATTGAGACTTTTCGAGAAATCTAGCAACATACAACAATTTCTTACGAAGACTACTAAGTTACAAATCATTAATTTATGCTTAATAAAGTAGAACAAAAATGATAAGATAATACAACTAATACATTAGATATGCGAAGAATATTGAAGAAAGATTTGAAAATCATGATAATAACAAGTGCAGCATACTGAAAAGAAATGCCCTGGAGGATAAAATATATAACGAAACAAGGAAAACCCATTGTCTTTTTTTTTTGGTAGCACAAATATTATGAAAGAATCTCCAGGTTTCAACAACATCCGAAATCGACAAACAAATCAAAATGTTCAGAAAAATTTCACTTTAATCAAATCGGAAAATGTATATGTGTTCCTGTTTGGCGTTTTTTTGAACGCTCACTTTTCTTGGAGATGGCTTAACCGATTTCAACAAGCTTCGGCTCGTTCCATAGCTACTATTGGGTTGTGGATTCTCCACTTTCGGTTCCGGATATATGTTCGTAGAAGACGTAACCGACTTACTGCACTTTTTTCTATACGCTAACTTAATAAAAAAAAAGATTATGGGTAATGTCAGAGACATAACCGGATTAACGTGAATATAAATAACAAGGGCTCGCTGGAACTCGTTTCTTATACACAACCCTGTAATTATTTTTATAGTCTATTATGATTAAGATGATCGCTTGGTGGTTATTAGCATTCATCAGCACCTCTCATACATTAAAATTCGAAGAACGCAGCGTAGTTTCCAATTTCCGGTCAATACGTTGATGAAGATATTGCGTCAGGGTGCAATTATAGTGTTGCATAAGTGAAATCAAGTTTCAGCTACAGGTTTCGACAGTCTGAATTTTCGTAATATATAGACTTTTATTTTTAATACTTGGCATCCAAACATTTTAGCGTTGACTTGAAGCGAATCCTATACTAGTACAAAGATGTGTTCCACATCAATATATTCATTTTCGCATTACGTGTGAGCGTTATGTACGAAACAGACGATCCGTCTTCTTCCGTCACCGTCACCGGAATGTCAGCTTCCGTCAAAATTAGTTTAATACTTTCTTTGCCGGAACGTTCACACGCTCCGTCCGTCAAGACGTTCCGTGACGGTGACGTTACGTGTGAATGGCTCCATAAGAATGCATGTATTTAATGTTGACGGTGACGGTGACGGAGGTTGACTGTGACGGAAGGAGCCGGATCGTCTGAATCGTACATTACCCGCCGTAAAGCTTGCTTCAGATAGAATTGGAACAAAGACAATTGCATGTATTTCAATTGCGTCCCGAGTTCGAAGAAGAATTGGCTGCGAAGTCTGTTGAAACAGAAAGGTCAAATTCCACAAAAGGAATGCAATGCCTAGACTTTGCTTTTTATATATTTCAGTTATTTATTATTGAATTTAAGATCTTTTTTATACAAATGTAGCGTTTTTTCATACTTTTATGAAAAAGTACGGATAAAATTATTCGTCACGGTTTCGAAGGAATTCTCGAATTTTTCCTGTAACACGACTCATTAGGCGGCGCACACCTTCTTCGTTTTAGCTATCTTATTCCACCAGGTCGTCATCTGATTGATGCCTTTGACAACCTTTCCCTTTGCCTAGTGTCTCCTATTCATGATTGCCCAGTATAATAGGGCGGGACTGGGGGCAGTTGGGTAGGTTAAGGTTTTTCGGAACAAACTGGACCCCTTTCTCTGTATACCATTCTTGTACGACTTTGCTGTAATGACAGCTTGCCAAATCTGGCCAAAACATTACGGAATGGTCGTGGGATCGAATGAACGGCAAAATTCGTTTTTGGAGACACTCTTTTTGGTATAGTTCCGATGTCATTGTTTTATTTGTAACGAAAACTTTCGTTTTTTGCCACACCTGCAAATGCCCTGCCGAATCATAAGTTTTCTTGCAAATTTGTCGGTAAAAACAAATTAAAATTTGGCTGGAACATCTCCCCGAGCCGTTGCCAAGTAAAATTTTTGACCTGGGATTTGCCCGAAGTCAGCCTTAATATAGGTTCATCGTCCATCAGAATACACCCATCGAACTTGGTCAGCACCTGGTCATATAGTTTCCGAGCACGAATTTCGACCACACTATTCTGTTTTATGGTCCGATTTGGATGTTTGCTAGCTCGATACGACTTGATTCCTTCCCGGAGTCGAGTTCTCCTCACGGTACTAAGGGCAGCACCGAATTTTCTGGCCAAATCACGGTCCGACAGATTAGGATTCTTCTTAATCGTCTTCAAAATCTTACCACGCAGTTTCCGGTCGACAGTTCCACTCCGACGATTGGCTTGAGGCTTCCGAATCGTCGTCAATGTTTCCTTATACCGTTTGATAACGCGCCATACGGTATTTCTGGGCAATTTCAGCTGTTTAGCTAGCCTAGATGCATACCACAATGGATTTTCGAAATAACTGGACCATTTTTTCCCTTCTTTCGGCTTCCATGTTGATTGTTTACAAAGTACAGTCGATTTGCGGAATGTCAAAAATCATACGTGAAGCTGACAAAATTCACGACACGTGGGCGTCTTCCAATTGGATTCCAAATCTCGGTTAATTTTTCAAAAGGGCGTATAAGCAAGTGACAGTTTCTCTTTGTTTACTTTCTCTTCTATTAATTACCAAGCGGTTTCGTTTATCACTCAACTCTTTGCATGAAATGATACCGAAACTTTCGACTTTCAAACAGAATAGTGATATCAAAGAAAATCATACGCCCTAATGAAAAATCAACCGAGAAATAAGATGAAATAATCGATTCCAGGCGGAATCAGTAGTAGTGATGGCATTTCACTAGAAGGATACACCATCGAGTAAGTTCCATTTCAACACTGGGAAGACCGTCGACGAACATCGCACAAAAAGGAAAGCGTACTTCTTCTCAGTGTCGAATAGACAGAATTTGAGTGTGTGCTTGTGGTTAAAGAATCTGGTGCGAGGGAAACACATTCTCTTCGCATGAATCGCTCTCACGTGCTCTCGACGCTTGGTGCGTGCCAGTGAGCGAACACTTCTGAGATTTAATTTTTAAATGACTATGACACTCTTTTTCGCAGCAAGGAAAACTAAATTTTAACGATAAATTGCGCTTTTGCTGAATATGCGTGCCCCACGCTTCTCTTATGCGAACCGTAGACCAAAGTGCTCACCGGCGTGCACACTTCGGTGAAAATATATGCATCCACCTCAGAGAATTTTAGAGCTCTGCTCTAGCGATTTGGTGTGATCCAGTGCTGGAATTGAAAGAAAATAAACACGCGCTCTCATGATGCGTGCACACTGGTGTATAGGTATGTGAATTCCGAATTCCGAATGAACTCCGACTAAAATCCTTTATTAGTCAAATGCTCATTGTCCACCAAGCCTTATAAGAATTTGATGATTCCAAATCGTGCGATTAGCAAATCAAGTCGGCCTATCGCGCAAGTAGTTCAAGGTTTGATTACAGGGTACAGGATGATGAAACCTCCATGAGAACTTTCAGAACAGGAATATTCTATGGCTACTGGAAGAGATAATTTCAAACACTTTGAACTGTTGATACCTAAATCACTACCGGAATCATGAACCAAAAATGTATGTGCAAAAAAGAAAAGTCTTGGCATTAAATTCCTTTTGTGGAATTTGGCCTTTCTGTTTTAACAGACTTCGCAGCCGATTCTTATTGTACAGAATCATTGCATGGCTAGTACTATGGATCCTCTACTGACACTAAGAATCCTTCCAGGTCGAGACTCGAACATACGACAACTGGCTTGTAAGACCAGCGTCCTATGCAATGAACCGCCAACCCGGGACCAAAAAAAGTATATGTAAGAGCACTCAATTCTGGTTTGTCATCTCGGCATCACGGCAAGAAGCGATAGACTGTTGTCAGCAAGATGCAGTTCAACGCAAACATACAGGATGCAGTTCCCCTGATGGGGAAAGCTACCGAGAAGAAGAAGTACTACACTCACTGGAAGAAGTCAAAAAATAGGACCGGATATTCGCATTTGCTGAAAAGAAAGCAAGAGTAAACATCTTGTCTTGGAGTATAGACTTGATTTGAATTTTAATAGAAAAGTTGACCAATTTACACTCATTCTTGTTGCATCTCTTTTTTGTCGTAACACCCTCCAAGTTTCAAATGCTCATTTTTGTTTTCTTTCTTATAAATCTCACAAAAATTTAATGTTCTACTATTCACATCATATTAGTCACAAATAAGTTTATAATATTCCACATGTCTGTACCAACTAGCCGTGAATACATTTGCTTTGACATTTTCTCCGATGTAGAAGTCCACTATTAGCGACTCATTGCCCACCTGTTGACCATTTTGAGTTTATTACCCACTGAAAGTAAGCTAGCGCCCACTGGTGGGCTGTAGGAACCAATTTGAGAATCACTATCTTACACCATTCGGCTGCTTTCTTCATTTCTACAGGATTAGTAGGTCTTTGGTGTGGTTTTGCTGTGTGTCCTGCTGCGACAGTTCTTCGGCACAATTCTGCTGCTCGCTTCATTACAAAAGTGTGAGGTCTTCGGTGCTGCTCTCCCGTATGTCTTGCTTCGATAAACGTTGCACAGAAAATTATGGGAAAAAGTTGAATGCGCATTCTTTATTCCGATAGAGTTGTACAGCAACATTTTGTTCCTCTGGCTTAGATGCCATTTTTACAGTTGAAGAGAGAATGTCAGAATTATCTTTGCATGGGCAGTACTACGATCCTACTGACACTAAAGATCCTTCTAGGTCGGGGCTCGAACATACGACAGCTGGGCCAACCCGGGCGATTCTATTGCAACTAGTTTTAAATTCCGAACATTGTTTGAATCAACCGTTTATTGAATTTTGATTCTTCAAAATATATGCCTGGTATAATCATTCACGTTCAAATAAACTGGACTTCGGTTTTTCTTAATTTTATTATACATATTGGCATAGTTCCATTCATATTGAAATTTCACTATATGCATTGAAAGTCAGGTGTAGCGTTATAGCTTATTTACCAATCAACAACATTTGTTTAAATATTATATAGGGATAAGATTGTCAATACAATGTAATTATATTGTTTGTTATATTATAACACATTATGTAACGTAATCAAACCGTTCGATTCCGACGGTTCAGAACAGCGTAAATAGAGTAGGCGGTGTTCAGTGTCTGAAAAAATATGAATCATAAATTGATTAGAATTTTTTATATTTAATAGGTAGGCAAACCGAGCCGAATGTTTGCAGACTGAAGTGGAAATAATCGCCTGCCTTCAATATGAATGGTTTACTGGTTCGAAGCATTAGGCGCATTAAATCCTTTCGTTCCGGTACGGGTAGCTTGTACCAATCAGATGAAAAAATGGCGTTAGTCAAATGATGGCTTTTGAATGTAACCTCGTTCCCGAACATACACGGTAAATATATTTGCAGCAGCATGGCTACTAAATAGCATAACATGGGAACCGATGATCTCAGATCGGTTATGTCCATCTGAAAAGATACGTTTTATGGCAACAGGTTCGTTGACAAATTTTGTGTTTACCGAAGAAAGGGCGAACATCACTGCACAGATTGTTATTCCACTGGCACCAATTTGAATAAAAACCGGAACTGAAAAAATGTGTTCCACTTCACGTACGAAACTGAAAAACTTAATTGATTACTTTGTACAGTATAGAAAAATCTGAAATATTTACCTGTGTATGCGATCATACTTTTCGATATGCTCAACAAATGTTTGACGATACAATTGTTTCTCGATATATGTACGAGATGAGGGTATTGGTAATCTAGCAAGATCTTCTAGTAACAGATCAAGCTGAAAGCTAACTACACTCAGCAGATAAATAACATGTATATCAGCTACTACATTAAGTGCACAGTGACAAACCATTCCAAATATCTGATAGGCGAACATTATGTAATAGTTGGTTTGATGATTCTTTCCCAAAGGAACCCAATAGAACCAATTGGAATATGGTAATTTATAGCTGTCTCCGAACAACAGGGCCACGTTACCCAATACGGATGAAATACTGAATAAAAAGAATACCAGCATCACTGTATTACAACGATTTAGCATACGAGTTTGTGCTTTCAAATCGTGATCGGTTTTGACTGAATAATCCATTGAAACAGAAATTCGATTCAGTCGAAGAATCGCTGCAAAGTTTCGGATCAAATAGAATTGCTTAGTGCACATCGCTGCTTCGGTTAACAGCATGAACATCACCTCTCTCCATAGTTCTTCAGAGTTATCAGTGAAGAATGAGCTCAGAAACATAGCGAATATGTATGCGAACGTAAAAAAGAAATGATAAATCCAAAAAAAGGCACGGTACAAAAGACTTTGGTCCTCAGTCGTCCATATTCCGTAGACCTTCCAAACCCAAAAGGTAATCCGCTGACACAAAACGAACTCACTGTCTTCAACCATGGTAGCTGACTACCGACTACTGGCGTAACTTCCTGTACTTGAAATGATTTTTATATGACGAAATGAAAATTTTAATTACCGGTGAAGAAGAAAGGCGTGATTCATTGATCAGAAATGTCCTGTATAATTATAGGGTGTCGAATAAGTCATGCCTCTCTTCCTTAAGGATTTGGTTTTTGAATAGTAATAGGGAATCAACTCATTTGTCTCTGAAATTGCTTAGCGAATGACTTTCCCACATATAAAAAAAACTTGTGTTGGTCAGCCTTATTAAAAAAAAAACAACTGTCGAGTTGTGTTATAAAATACAACTTAGTAGGAATTAAAATGGTCACCGTTCCATCCAAGAGTTAATAATTGAGCGACTTCCGTTTCTGCAATGACCTAAGCATTCGACGGAAATTTCTTTCCATGGATAACCCTTCGATAAAAACTAAAACTCGTCTGGCACGATCAGCTGTTATTCAAACACTAGTAGATACATTCTGTATAAAATGTTCAAAACGACGTATGTAACAATGAGAGATTCTCTTTGTCTGCACAACAAAAAATGTCTGCAGCACTATACCCCAAATCTGCAGATTTACAGACAAATCTGCAGACCTGGCATCTCTGCTGACTAGAATCCGGTAGCTGTCGAAATCAGCCCGGTGGCAAGGATAGGGCACTCCGGCAAGTGCTATCGTAGCCAACATCTGGGGCATTTGGTGGGCAATCAGAGCGCTCAGAGTATGGTAAACAAACATTCGAGCATTTCAATTCGAGTCAAATCTTAATTTCCTTATCGTAGTGATGATATTCTGTTCGATAATTTGCGGGGAAGTGCTTTAAAGGGTACTGAATAAACAAGTAGTTTGTAATATCCAATTTTTTGTTAGCCATTCTTCTTCATTGTTTTGGTTTTTGCAGAAAGATGCTGGCCACAGTTTCATGACGTCATAGCAGGTCGCTGGTCGAAATAGTCTGTGGAACCTACACTCTTACCAGCCGCTACCTAATTTTGGGTCAAAACCTACCCAAAATCAACTAAAGTGCATCTCCCCAATTTTAGGTAACGACTGATGACCTCAAAATTGACTTAAATGTGAGTTTTACCCAAAGTGTTATGCCATAACAAAACACGCTACCCATTATTTACGATCAAGTCAAAGTTTGAATAGATAACGCCTTTTTTTGGGTTGCTTATAGAAGAGCTCGACAATGAGTGATTTCTCCTAAAAAAATAGGTAAGCTTGATTTTCAGTGTAAGTAAGGAGAAATCATTAGACCGGGTCAACCTTTCTTCCCAACAATGGTATTATGAGATAGAGATGTATTTTGATTTCATATGATAAAGACGTATGTGTTTTAAAACTTGCTTCATTCAGAATTGGAACAAACTTTTGCTCATATTGTGGCGTTCCTGGTGGACGGATTTGGAAGTTATTGGTGCCCCCGTGTCGAGAATTTTGTCAACTTCACGTATGATTTTTGACATTCCGCAAATCGACTGTACTTTGTAAACAATCAACATGGAAGCCGAAAGAAGGGAAAATTGTGCACAGTTCTTTGGAAAATTCATCCTAGTCTGCCTCTAGGCTAGCTATACAACTGAAATTGCCCAGATATACCGTATGGCGCGTTATCAAACGGTATAAGGAAACATTGACGACGATTCGGAAGCCTCAACCCAATCGTCGGAGTAGAACTGTCGACCGGAAACTGCGTGGTAAGATTTTGAAGACGATTAAGAGGAATCCTAATCTGTCGGACCGTGAATTGGGCAGAAAATTAGGTGCTACCCATAGTACCGTGAGGAGAACTCGATTCCGGGAAGGAATCAAGTCAAGTCGTCAAAAATTTTACTTGTCAACGGCTCGGGGGGATGTTCCAGTCAAATTTAAATCTGTTTTTGCCGACAAATTTGCAAGAAAATTTATGATTTGGCAGGGCATTTGCAGCTGTGGCAAAAAACGAAAGTTTTTGTTACAAATAAGACAATGACATCGGAACTATACCAGAAAGTGTATCTCCAAAAACGAATTTTGCCGTTCATTCGATCCCACGACCATCCCGTATTGTTTTGGCCAGATTTGGCAAGCTGTCATTACAGCGAAGTCGTTGAAGAATGGTATGCAGAGAAAAGGATCCAGTTTGTTCCGAAAAACCTTAACCCACACAACACCAGCCCCCAGTTCCGCCCTATTGACAAATACTGGGCAATCACGAAGAAGAGACTCAAGGCAAAGGGAAAGGTTGTCAAAGACATAAATCAGATGACGTCCTGGTGGAATAAGATAGCTAAAACGGTGGACGAAGAAGGTGTGCGCCGCCTAATGAGCCGAGAATTCCTTCGAAACTGTGACGAATAAATTTATCGGTATTTTTTCTTAGAAGTATGAAGAAAACGCTACATTTATATGAAAGAAGATCTTGAATTCAATAATAAATAATAAATAAATCGGTACCCTTTCACAAATATCTGATAATTTCTACTTAAGTCAATTTGATCTATTTCCTGATAGGGTACAATCTCGCATTTTCGTTTCAAACTTCAAATGTCATTCGATTTTCATGAATTGTACTAAAATGTGTTCCGGTTCAATGCATAGGGTACAGGTCTTACAAGCCAGCTGTCGCATGTTCGAGCCCAGACCTGAAAGGATTCTTAGTAACAATAGGATTGTAGGACTGACCACACACTTAGAAAAAATCATGTAAATTTACGTCTTTTAAAGATGCACATAAAAGGAGCGTCACAATTCACTTAAAATTACAATTCAAAGCATGTAAAGATAAATCATATCATTAACTTCACAGTTAATTTAGCTGAAGGTTTCATCGATACAGACCAGTACTGTCAAAACTCAGTCAATTCAATTGAAACCGTGGCACCGTTTGTGGCACGATCACTCCGCTATGTAGTGTTAATCACTGGTAGCGAGATAGGGCGGTTTTGGCTATGTTTGTAATTTTCCCATACAATTAAGTATGGCGCCGGGATCCACGCAAGTAAACATCGGAACAAAACATAGCACAAAATTCTAATTCAGAGCTAATATGTGCTGTTTTCGGGAATGTAGCTTAATTTCTCCAAATTATCGAGTATTCCCGTCTTAGTAAATATGAAATACAATTTTGTACTCGGCTATAAGAACTGGACGTGATTCGACGGATGGTGCTGAAACGCTCAATGTTTACACTATCTTCTTGTTCTTAAACAAATGACACCCGTGCTCACACAAGAAATATCTCGCCATCTGTCCATTTACAATCGTGCAATCACTTTACTGCAGTAAACTTTACAAAATTTGGCCAACCTTTCCCAATGAATGTGTTATAGAGAAGCGCTACCACGTTTTTGAAAATGGGATGTAAATTGATTCGTTTCGTTTCCAATGTTACTTCACAAAAATAGAAACTTGCTCTCCCGCGCCCGGGTTGGCGGTTCAATGCATACGACGCTGGTTTTACAAGCCAGTTGTCATATGTTTGAGCTCCGACCTGGAAGGATTCAAAGTGTCAGTAGGATCGTAGTACTAGCCATGCAATGATTCTGTACGCTAATCATTGGCTGCGAAGTCTGTTGAAACAGAAAGGCCAAATTCCACAAAAGGCATGTAATGCCAAGACTTTGCTCACCCGCGCCGAAAAATAAACAAACGCGATCCCGTACAAACGGCAACATAAAACACCTGAAATTAGGTCGGTACATGGGTTACCCTATACCCCGCCAATATCACCATAGATGTCGCCACTGCGCATAAACGCATAAACGACACTCGGTCAACCAGCCCCGATCTCCCCTAATAATATTTGTTACGTAATCTTGCGTCTTGGATATCTTTCAGAAGGTGACAAGTAAATCGCTGTAGCTCATTTAACAATCGATAACATTTGTTTGAATATTATTTAAGGATAACATTTTTAATACAAGTTCAACATATTAATTATTATATGTACCGAATTTAAACAGCACTATTCCGACGGTTCAGTACAGCGTAGATAGAGTAGGCGGTGTTCAACGTCTGAAAAAATATGAATCATAAATTGATTAGAATTTTTTATATTTAATAGGTGGGCAAACCGAGTTGAATGTTTCCAGACTGAAGTGGAAATAATCGCCTGCCTTCAAAATGAATGGTTTGCTGGTTCGAAGCATTAGGCGCATTAAATCCTTTCGTTCCGGTACGGGTAGCTTGTACCAATCAGATGAAAAAATGGCGTTAGTCAATTGATGGCTTTTGAATGTAACCTCATTCCCGAACATACACGGTAAATATATTTGCATCAGCATGGCTACTAAATAGCATAACATGGGAACCGATGATCTCAGATCGGTTATGTTCATCTGAAAAGATACGCTTTATGGCAACAGGTTGGTTGACAAATTTTGTGTTTACCGAAGAAAGGGCGAACATCACTGCACAGATTGTTATTCCACTGGCACCAATTTGAATAAAACCCGGAACTGAAAAAATGTGTTCCACTTCACGTACGAAACTGAAAAACTTAATTGATTACTTTGTACAGTATAGAAAAATCTGAAATATTTACCTGTGTATGCGATCATACTTTTCGATATGCTCAACAAATGTTTGACGATACAATTGTTTCTCGATATATGTACGAGATGAGGGAATTGGTAATCTAGCAAGATCTTCTAGTAACAGATCAAGCTGACAACTAACTACGCTCAGCAGATAAACAACTTGCATATCAGCTACTACATTAAGTGCACCATGACCAGCCATTCCAAATATCTGATAGGCGAATATTATGTAATAATTGGTTCTATGATTCTTGCCCAAAGGAACCCAATAGAACCAATTGGTAAATGGTAATTTATAGCTGTCTCCGAACAACAGGGCCACCGGACCGAATACGGATAAAATACAGAATAAGGAGAAAACTAGCATCACTGTATTACAACGATTTAGCATACGAGTTTGAGTTTTCAAATCTTGGCCGGTTTTGGCTGCAAAATTCCTTCGAAACAGAAATTCGATTCAGTCGAAGAATCGCTGAAAAGTTTCGAATCAAAACTAATTGCTTAGTGCACATCGCTACTTCGGTTAAAAGTATGAAAATCACATCCCTCCATAATTCTTTAGAGTTGTCAGTAAAGAATGAGCTCAGAAACATCGCGAATATGTATGCGAATGTAAAAAAGAAATGATAAATCCAAAAAAAAGCACGATACAATAGGCTTTGGTCATCGGTCGTCCAGATTCCGTAGACCTTCCAAACCCAAAAGGTAATCCGCTGACACAAAACGAACTCACTGTCTTCAACCATGATAGCTGACTACTGACTACTGGCGTAACTTCCTGTACTTGAAATGATTTTTATATGACGAAATGAAAATTTTAATTACCGGTGAGGAAGCGAAGGGCGTGATTCATTGATCAGAACTGTCCTGGATAATTACATTGTTACGAATAAGTCATGCCTTTCACCCTTAAGGATTCGGGATTTAAATAGGGTTACCACCTCGGATGACTCACGCACCCGGCAGCAATTTTATTTGTGGAAATATATATATTGAATATAGAAATAATTATTCATTTAATTTTCCGGTTTATCTATCAAACCGTGTAATATTTGCAATGTAATACCTGATGCTGGAGACGTAACTGAGATGAGTGTGTATAACTAACTATAGATCTAATTACTACACACTGAACAATACGTGAGAGATACGCATTGTTTTATCTAAGTGAATTAATTTTGTTATTAATAACAATGGTTCAGCCGACCAATAATCTACTTATTAGTGAAAACATATTGCGCTTGAATTGTGGGATGTGATTCCGTATTGGAAAGGAAATTTTATACAATATACTATGTTATTAAAACATTGACCTTTTGCTTCAATGTAGATGCGAAGAAAGGAATTGCAAAAATTTTAACAATATATGTTATACTTTATTTCTATAGAACAACATGAAAACAAGAACACTTGTTTAAATCAAAACTAAGTTTCGCTTCAGGAAAACTGACAATATTCAGAATACATCTTGCAAAATCTCAGTAATTCATCGTTGTTTTCGGAGAAAGAAGCGCTTAATTTTTCGCTAGATAAATTTTAATAATTGAAGCAGGTGGTAACCCTAGTATTAAATAGCAATAGATGACCTGATGAAACCTACTCATTGTAAAATAACGGCCGTTCGCATTGCTCGGTTTGGATTGGTTTGATACTTTGTTGCTGAAATTGCTTAGCGAATGACTGGCCCACATATATATAAAAAAACTTGTGTTGGTCAGGCTTATTAAAAAAAATCTTTTCAGATGTGTTATAAAATGCAACTTAGAAGAAATTAAAATCGACACAGTTTCCTGCATTTCAAAGCTACTTTTGAGATGTTTCCGAAATCTATTTGTTTCGGATGCCAAATTTCTTACTGTTCCCTATGTTAGGAGCGGCGGGATTTACAATACCAACAAACGTGAACCAGTACATATCGACTTCCAAAGTGAGTCGTAAAATCAACAAGAAGTTATATATTTGAACTTCTGCATATTTGCACGTGCACTACTCGTGTAGCTTAGGTGTTGATTAAGTAATCATTAGCCTATCTGTGCGTACAGCAAACAATGTTCACGATAATCGTTCCTCCCGTCAGCTGTGAATTTCGCTTTCGCGTATTTTTGTGCGCAAAAAGATTTTCAACTGCAGACATCCATCGAAACTCAAGCATATTTTATGGACTCGACATTTCGAATGGGTTTGCTTCAAGATAAATAGCGATCCCCAGAAACTTCTTCTGCATTCAGAGATTAGTTGATTATCACTTGGTAAAGTAGTATCGAAATGATTTAAAAATTATACTCGAAGACAAACAGTTCTTGACCAATTTTTTTGCAGTGTTTCTGATGATTATATTGGCCTATCAATCATATATTAGCCAAGAATTGTAATAGAAAAAAATTGATGCCGTTTGTAATAACATATGTACGAAACATACCCCATTAGTTAGTTTTCTGAATTTGATTGGTTAGAATTAGGTACAGTTGATTGTTGTTTATTATAAACTATTATTTTTATTTATTAGGCTGGTAATTTAGCAATGGCATACGGCCTGTAATTAGGCAATGGCACATACCACAAAAGCTAAGGTTGCTGTCAGAGAGAACATCATTAGCGGCCCTTACACCGGATAATATTATTGTCAATCCAAAGTATTGTCAATATAATAAATCCAATTGGCTTGATAACTTGAGTCCGAGTTTTTCGAAAAATTAAAGCGTTGACAATATTTTCGTCAATCCAATGAAGTTTCCATTACACGATCAAATGTATTGTCAATACTCCTTGTTCTGCCAATAATATTGTCTCGTGTAAGGTCCGCTATTTGCGAAACACTTTTACCGCGTTCACTGTGACAGGTTTGTTTTGATCAAATGTAACAAACTCACACGCGCGTCTTGACGCTTCGCATGGCGTTTACACTCTGACAGGAACCGCATTAAACGATATAATTGAGCAGACACAAAACTCCCGCATACAGAAAATGAAAAGCTACAATAATGAGGTGTAATCGCAACAACTGAGCTATGACACATTCCCAGCAGTTACCTGTATTGCAACAACTAATGAAGTTTATTAAAATTTGATTTATTTGCAATATGTTGAGAAAGAAACAGTTTTCTATTTGTTTGTAAAGTTTTGTGAAATTTGAGAGAGAATTAGGGGTTCAGGACGCATTTTTATAAAATGGTGCATATATGTTCATGTAACGAAAAATGAATATTGACAAAATATTTCACGAACATGTTTGTTGATAATACAGCTGAAAAAACAGTTGTGGCAAAATCGGTCTTTTGCAAAACAAGGAAGCCACTTCAGAAATTTCTACTCTATTCGCATATGTTAAAATCAGTTAGCTGTGTTGGAAAAATATCTCGTCAGTGAACTTATTATTTACTTTACTTATTATTTATATTTATATTTATATTTAGTTCCAAAATCTAGTTACAGAAACCAGCTCCAAATATAGTTTCAGCATGCTGGTTCAGGAGTCAGTTCCTAAATTTAATTTTCGAGTTCTAAAGTTGAAAAGTTATATAACACGCAGATTGGTCTATTGGGTTACTTTTTATACTCTCTTAGTTGAACATCGAAACAGATATGTCTCTGGCCACCTCAAAACCATAGTCGCGGGTACGAGAAAGGCAAAAAAGCGTGATGAGTTTTCATCTATATTAAAAAAAATGAGAAAAAAACCTAATTTGTGAGCTATCTCAAACTGTTCAAAATTCAATCATAAATTGATGATCACATCGCGAAAGAATTATGTTATTGCATTCAGTACTACTCGAGATATTCACGAATAAGTTCTACCCATTCTTGTACAGGGCGAATTTTAGAAGTCAAATAAGACTGAAAGATGAAACATGTCAGTGAGATGCCTGTAAAAAACCTGTTTTAATCCACCTTGTGGTGTAATTAAAGACTGTCCCAGAAAGTATGGACGCAACCAAAAACCGCTGCCATTTCGCAATGGTTCAGAATCTGTCAATTTCATGGCTGCGTCCTGTTGTTTACACTCTTCTCTAATCACTTGTGCAGTTGTTTATTCATTTTCATTAGTTTGTTTCGAAATGCGTGGACTTTCAGCAGAAATTGTGTACAAATGGTGCACAGAACGCGGACTGTCACTGAGAAAGATAGCAAAAATGGAAGGAGTAAGTGAAAAAGCCGTGCGAAATGCAATCAGTAAGTTCGGTGAGGATAACCTTTGAGGATAAACCTAAAACGGATCAAAAAAAGGTCCTGCTAACCCTCAGTTGGATAAACGTATACTGAAGGCGTTCGAGCAAAAGAAGAAGTGGGCACTTCAAAGTCAAATGTTCTTCGTGCTAAAGAACGTTTGAATCTTCGAACCTATAAGAAGCAGAAACAACCAAAACGTAGTGCGAAACAAGATGCATCGATCAGGCCGAGGGTTCGAAGGCTGTACAATACGATTCTTGCTGGAAATTTGAACTGCATAATCATGGACGACGAAACCTACATGAAACTCGATTACAAATCCTTGCCGGGACCACAATATTATACGGTGTGAGAAGGGCATGTGTTAAACCAGTCCGAGACATCGATTGAAGTCGAAAAATTTGGTAAGAAAGCTATGGTCTGGCAAGCAATTTGTAGCTGCGGTAAGATTTCGAAACCCTTCATCACCACTGCTTAAATGAATAGCGAAATATACATCAAGGAATGTTTACAAAAACGACTTTTACCCATGATTCGAAGAAACAAGGATCCTGTTGTCTTCTGGCCAGATCTTGCTTCTTGCCACTACTCGAAATCAACGGTAGAATGGTATAATACCAAAAATGTCACTTTCGTCCCGAAAGACATGGATCCACCAAATTGCCCACAACTTCGACCAATTGAGGAATTTTGGGCATTAACGAAGGCACATCTTAGGAAACATGTCTCGGCAGCCGAAACCATTCAACAGTTCGAAAAAGATTGGAAAAAAAGTGTCAAAACTTGTCGCCAAGAAGTCTGTACGGACTTTAATGAAAACGTTCGCAAGCTAGTCTACAATGGCTAAGTAGCCAAGTAGCATGTTAAGTTGCTGTCCTGTATATTTCTACTGACTGTGCAATTTATCAAGTTAGTTTACATCACTATTCTAGTAACTGTTGTGTTATGGAAAAAGCGCAATTTTTCTGTGTTGTGCAGCATACTTTCAAGTTCATCCGTTATAGTGGTTTTCAGCTGGACATAGAATGCGACGGAATCGTCGCAGGATAGCGAAATAATGAGCGTCAGAATCACTGATGCCAGGTTTGCATATTGGTATGTAAATTTGCAATTTCGTTTGTTAGCAGACTTTGCAATTAAGCCGGCTTTTTTGCAGATTTTCAAAATTTTTATAAACAATCGTCCATTTTAATGACTTTTGCTATTACTGTAGGGTTTTCGTTTGGTTTTTTCGTCATACTTCTAAATATTGAGGTCGCATAGGACCATTTCTAATACGCAGACGCCTAAAATTTCACCTGGCATCGCTGCCAGCAAATTAGACAGTTGTTTTAACCCCTTCGCTGTCTGTTGTATTGAAATTAACTAGCATTAGAGCCAAAAGAAAAATTAATCGGCTGTTGGATTGAGGCCAATTGCATTTTCAACTGGTAAAATTCCTTAGCGACAATTGTTATTTCATTGTTCATCGGAAGCATCAACAAATGTATATCTGTCAAAGACGACCAACTTTTTAGAGTAGACAAATAGCACAATCGAATAAAGCACGAGGTTTTGAAAACCAAGGCGTCGATTAATACAAAATACAAATGAAAAGGGAACATACTAAGCACAAAATACCCAAGCAACCAGAAGTTCCACAATTACTTGAAAAGTCCACTTTCTTGCTGCTTAAAAGTACACGCTGAACTTTTGAGAACTTGAAAGTACAGATCAAGTTCCGCGTGAACTTTCTAGCTGCTTAAGAAAATACGTGGCAATTTTTGACAGTTCGAAGTACAGAACAAGTTCCGCGTGAACTTCTGCTGCATAGAAGCTGAACAATGTATTCTAGAAGCAGCTTGGAAGTTCGTTCCGCTGCGTCGCACGAACTTTCAAGTGTGGATAATTACTTAAAAAATGGGCTGCTTAGAATGCTATTGATTAACTTTGAGAGCTGCTAAGCCAAATCAGTTCCATTTATCCGAACTTTTGGTTAGTTGGGTAACCATTATGTACGATTCAGACGATCCGTCTTCTTTTGTCACAGTCAATCTCCGTCACCGGCACCGTCAACATTAATTACATGCATTCTAATGGAGCCATTCACACGCAACGTCACTGTCACGGAATGTCTTGACGGACGGAGCGTGTGAACGTTCCGGTAAAGAAAGTATTAAACTAATTTTGACGGAAGCTGACGTTCCGGTGACGGTGACGGAAAAAAATCTGTGCAAGTTGTAGCCGTAATCTGCCACATACGCATTATCAATATGAATTCATTATGACTGAAGTTTTCCTAATAATGAATAAAAAATTAGTCATTGTAACGGTCAATTTAAAAAATATTTTTTTTCTGGCTTGTGGTCTCGAAGGGGTTGAATCGATGCGAATGACAGTTTCGCTATCTTTGCGGCATTTTGTCGCTATCTTATCGCATCGCAATCTTTTCTAGCCGACAGTGAAAATCACTATATTACGAACATTTATTCACAACGATTGTGCAACTGATACAAAAACTCATGCGTCGATCCCATCGAAAAGGTAGTAATAAAATCAGCGGAGAAACAATTGTGAAACTCGTGCAATCTACTGCGTAACGTAAACAAGAAATGGAATGATGTTTACAAAAACATAACAAACATAATTTCTTATAAATAAGTTTCACATTTGATTTTCAATACAACTGCTCTCAACACAAACATGGATCTTGTAAAATAATCTGCACATGAAAAATGATAATGCACATAGGGTAAGGGCTCCCTATTTCATCTCATTTGTAAGGACGTCGCCTTCAAACCCCGATTTAGCCACTAAAATCACTGTAACTATTTCATATTACTGCTTCATTCACCTTGCTCCACGTTGAAAATTGATTCACATTTCTTGAAAATTAAACTAATAATTACAAAACAGCTAAAAACACTAATGATGTTTCCACTACTCTGCTCCTAATTTCATCTCAATGGACTTTTATCCATCCTATCGTTGATCTTTTATTCATCCTATAAATTAGCAATGGCGACAGCAATCAAAACAAAATATTCCACTATTACACTCTCACCCGCATCCGCATGGCTGCCAAGATGGCTGACAAAACGCTGCCAGCTGGAAAAATATGGCTTGCAGACATTCTGGTGACCGACTGCCTTACCGCTGCCAGATATACAACTCAAACGATACAACCGTACCCACCAGGATTTTTCCACATTATTATTATTGGTAAAAAATTTACTCGTTGAATTATCTAATTAATGGGGCAATGACTTACGGAGATCTAAAGAACTATCTTTTAACATCACTTTATTAGTGAAAACAGATAGAACAGATATAGGACTTTCTATGCAAAGTAATAAATATTTTCTATGAAAATACCTGGCATCTCTGTGCACAGCCGATGAAACACACACACACACACACTTCACAGCGTATAGCGGAATGAAACCAGTGCTACTAGATTTGCCACAATGATTATTTCATTAGTATTTAACACGTTCTTTCTGGTAATATTCGTAGTTTTATTGAAATATTAATATCAATAATATAATTAAACTAATGTCACGGATGCCAAAAACATACTTTTTGATGATAATTTGAAGAAGATAAACAATTTTTGTTTTGTAACATTATGAGATAACTTGGCAACTTTGCGAAACCAAATGAGATGAAAACAAAGCGCAATCAAGTGAACGAAGTGAAAAACTTTCATCTCATATTTTTGAAGACTTTTATTGCTTGTCGGGTAAATTTTGAAGTTTTTAATCGTTAACTAAACAAGTGGCAAGTGAACATAACTAATTATGAAGTCATCCAGCATTCAATGCTAGTGTAATTGTGCGAAATAGTGATCATGTTTTGAGACGAATCGATTAGTAGATATTCAGAAACATGACGAATTGTAAATCTTGAGACGAAAGTGTGTCCTAAATTGAAAAGTGAGTTTATTTTATTTGAAAAAAACGATCACCGAAGAATTTAAAACCATTTCTTTCAATAGGAAAGTGTGACAATAGCTTTTCAAATCATTTTAAAACATTTCACAGTTTGCTTCCGGTAGGTTGTAAAATATTATTCATGTTCAAAGTTATGAGGTGAAGGGATGAGATGGAAATAGGAGCTCAGATGAAATAGGGAGCCGTTGCCCTATTGTAGAATTAATCTTTTGTGTTTTTTTTAAATAAAAATTGACAACGAACTGCATTTTTGTATTGAAACATGTATTCGTACACCCGAAATTTTCATACGCCTTTAAATTAACGTGTTTTTTATGATTGTACACAAATTTCTGTGAAAATAACAGTCTATTTTTAATGAGAATCATCGGAATGGTGTTTAAAATACGTGTATTCAAACATTCTTTAAAATTCTCAGCCGATTTTGATCAAACTAATGTGTAATTAAACCTGAAAAATCTCGAAATGATTTTTTCTTGAATATTTTCCAATATGGCATCGATTGTAACAGTGAGTTGAATAGAAAATGGTTCACCCAACGTAATGACATATATTATCTAAATAACAGGAAACATTAACATGTTCATATTTGGGAAAGAAATCCTCTACGTTTTGTTTTTTATCAGTTTTTTTTTTTATTTTGGCAAGTCCGTGTGCTGGAGGTGCAAAAACAAGTTGCACAAGCGGTAATATATAACTATGGGAGTAACTATGATGAAATTAACTTTTCGTTCAATATCTTTGAAAAGTGATGTCAGGTCTGCTTATTTTTTTAGCGAGATGAAAACCGAATACAAATTATCTGATTGATTTTTTGTTTTCATTGTGTAATCCTGCAACTTTTATGATAATAATCTCATGTCTGCAAGTTTTACGTTCAATTCAAACATCTTGCACAACTTTTTTGCAAGTTTTGAATTTTATATCAATTGTAACCGTTTGTTACAAAGTCCTCTGATTATTTTTAGTAAATGTTTAAATGTTATTTGTACTGTCACGTTTCTAAATGTTAAAAGAAGGGTTAGTCAAATAAAAATGATTAAAAATTGCTAGATTATATTGTTATTGTAAAACTAGGATTAGTAGGGTTAAATAAATAAAAACACACAATTGTCAAAACACTAAAACAACACAGTGGGTATAAATGAACACCGAAGCGTATAACAGAAAATGTAAGGTGGCGGAAAGCTGTTCTACGGCTGATGAAGTACGATCACAGACTAACAGACAGGACACTCAAATTAGATTCTTTAACCATATAAACGGTCATTTCGAATATTCCTTTAGTTGGGACAGTACTCGCATATGTCATGATGGCGCCACGTTACCCTATCAAATACATCCTGTCTGTCATCTAGACTGTGGTTATTTTTTTCATTTACCAACCGAGTTGCCATTCATACATAATTACCTGTAATGTATTGATTTGTATACCTCCATGCGAATTTCATGCAGGATACAGATTAATTACATATTGCCAAAACTATATACAGAATTGTGCCTACTTCTCATCCTACAACGCAATACAAAATCGAACCCGTTTTGTTACAATATTTACTTGCTTCTGGTCTTAATTTCGGATGAAAATTACCAACACAATCAAAAATAGTCTAGATGAACAACGTTGAGTAAAATAAATGTTTACTTTCCAACATCGCTAAAAAAGTTAAATATATTATCAACGTACTCCAATAATTTATTGTGACGATTCATTATCAAATATTTTGATGAAATCAGGCAACCCTGTAAGCAGCTGATCGGTGTTGACAAACGAGGGGAAACCAACTAGTAAAAAACCTTTTACGTAACACAAGGGGTGTACAGATAGTAAATAGTTCGCGCAGTACAATATAGGTGGAACTAGTGCATCACGAAAAATGATTTTTATAACAATTTACTCATACTGTCATGTCTGTTAGTCTGTGGTACGATTGCGCGGCACACTAATTGTTCGCGCCTGGAAGGAGGTAAAAACAACCGCCAAATTTCAGTGAATAGGAAGGAGAAGAGCAATCGAACCCAGAGCAAAGGTTCAGAATTAATCTGGCGTTCGTGTGCTGAGGTTCAGTAGAGCAGTGAATAGTTTGAAGATTGTGGTATTTTATATAAATTGTGAGGTGTGATAATAATTCGTTCAGGTAATTGTATAGAGCTTACGTAAACTGAACAGAAGCCAATTGTGCCAGTCCGGGTAAAACTAATACCCGTATTACATATACCCTCACAGGACCTTTTGGTATATTTATTGATCGCCTTGGACTGAAGGAAAATCTTTCCAAGGTAGCACACGATTCGGCCTAGTGAGCCCTGGATGCTCACTACGTCTAACCCGTCAAAGACCAGCGATTGTTCTCTGGCTTTGGGCCATAACTGCAAAGGAGAACATACCCCTCTCGGCACGGTCACTCCGGTATCGTCCTGGGCCTGTCGATCTCCGTCAACGAGGGAAGACGCCAGTACTAGCCGTAACATTCAACCTAGAACCCACCAATTTCGACCAACCGGAATTCTACGCCAGCCATAGTTCCCGTACAACCGCACCGTCTGTAGCAGCCACGCGAGCGCTCGCCGGACCATGCCAATTCACCTAACAACAGCAGTGGTACGTACCAGAAAACCCCCCCCCCCCCCCCCCCCATCACTCACATACACTCACACTTACAGATTAAAAAAATAATAAAATAAATTAAATCCAATAAATCCGTTTTGTTAGTCCAAATACATTTCATTTTTATTCACAACCCATATTCAGACAGGTGACAGTACCCTACATAAGTTGTTCGCGAAGCCCCTCCGAATACCCAGTAATAAGCCGACCCTGAGACCCAGCTCGAGGGGTCTCTTGCTATTGAGCTTTTCCGGGATACACAGTAGAATAGTTACACAATGTTTTTCTAAAACTGAAGAAAACTGCGCACACTGATCTAAAAATTCATGAGGCAGCCAAAACAATGCGGACTCTGCAGAAATATATTTTTTACAACAAGGTTATCAATTCGGCTTAGCATTTTTTGCCTCAATCATTTCACTAATTTTTCTTCCACATGAGATTTATAGCAATTTCGACGTATATTGTGCCCGGTACAATTATGACAGCCGTTTGGAAAGTTTTTGATAAGTTGCACAATTGTTATAGCTACTCCCGTTTTACATGACGATGTGAAATTTTTTGTAGAGCTTCTAGTGAAACATTAACAAGTTGGTGATTTACTGCACAATTGTTTTAGATGTACTTAAAGTTGCTCTACAGTGATTGTTTCGGTAGTATTGTGAAACTTAACAGTGATAAGTTGCACAACCAATTTTAAAATATATTTCTAAACATATCTAACATAAATAACATTTCTAAATCAAAGCGGCAACTTTTCGTCTGCTTAGCAGTTTATGTTGAGCTGCTAGGTTACACTAGCAGTTTGACAAACACAGCGAATGCACCGATTGTTCGAAGACGAAACATTAAAAGATTAAAAATGCAATAATTGTAAAGCAATGCATTTCAAAATCAGAACAAGAAATTATGTTCGATGCTGCTTTTTTACTGTAAAATTATTATTACAAGTTGAATGTTTCTCGTACATTGAAGCAATAGTATTATGTAACTGGTATGCATTGCGTTCCATGAAAGAGTTGTGGAAATGTGATACGAAAAATGAAAATCATTATTGGAAAATCAATTTGTTTGTTTTTTATTGCCTAAATTTTCTATACAACCATAACTGCTTCCATTCAAAAGTTTATAATTTTTATTTCAAATGTTACATGAGATCAATTGATTGCAGACAGCTATCCAAATTGTTTATTGTGTTTCAATTTGTGCATCGAATGATTGTTACTCATTTTTGAGGCTCACGTCATTGGAGAAACCTTGGTCGTTCATTTGTTTCACTTCGAGAGCGTTGATCATGATGTTGACAACGACGGTGGACAGGTTGAAGCCGAGTGAAACGTTCTGGACCAGGTTTGCAATCTTCTGGTTAACCTCTTTGTTGATGTCGAAGTTGGCAAGAACAATACAGGCAACACCTTGGGCAATCTAGGCAATGGAGAGCGTGCATTGCAAAACGCAAAAAATAAAAAATTAAACAACCATGCATCTCGCTTAATTATGAACATAAGGTACGGCCGGATCCAATCCGAAATTCATCTTGATCACATCGCAGAACAGTGCTACCACCACGAATCCTAATGAGAAATGGTTTAAAATGTTCGCTACACGTTGCTGCAGTTCACCTTTGTGAAAATTAACCAGTGTTAGTATGACGGCCAACATGGCGGCCGAAACCTGTGGATGAGGTTGTTCGAATGGGTTTGGTTAGGAATGTTAGTAGTGCGTTGATATTATCTAGTGAGTGTGATCTATGTTAATTCGCTCAAACTGCTGGATGTGGCGGTGGCTGAGCCGAAATCATATTTTTCTCGCTCGAGTAAACGCAGCGGTTGCGATGAATATTCTATGCCAAAGGCCGAAATTATTACATTAATTAACGAAATGACAAATATTAGCACTAGTATGATGTCGTTTAGTATGATGGCTGTTGTTTGTTCCGGTTTTCGATTAATGTTCAGGCTACCGATTACCACAAATAAGATCCCCACAATGAGCTGAAAAGATAGGAGCGCATACCAGAACAGTGTGAGTTGATTTTACTCGAATCATCCATGCAGCAATTGTGAAACTCAAAATAATGACAATTGCATATTGTTCAATTTCGAATGCAGATTGGCGTATTGTTTTTTATCCATCAAACAGTGCGGATAAAGTAGTTTAAAGCGATTTTTTCTAACATGGCTTTTCGGCAAACAATACAAATGACATATTTGTTAGGTATGTTTATGTAATCAACTTTTTCCGGTCTTTTCCGATCATTTTTGCTTATTTTCTTCCAGTCATATCGCTTCATTCAACGACATACTTCAAAACCCTAGGATCAAACGCAGATATCATCAAATTTACCATGGCAACCAGAAAGGCAGCTCCAGTTACTATGTAATTGATGACAGTAGTCGACCGATGGTATTCCGGCCTATGCAGCCGGCAGTCGCGAAGTAAGCTCAGAGACAGATTTAGCACACCCATTGTGACCTTTCACCATCAAAAGGGGAAGGAATGTTAGCGTATAGGGGATTTCAAGATACCACGTGTTAGTGCTGGTGAAGGTTTACTGGATGATGATGGGGAAGTGAAAACACTTACCTGTAGAATGATTGAGATACTAATCAACACCAACATCAGGGTGTAAAACTCGTGCTTTTCGCCGACCTGCAGGATATACTTCAGCTGAGATGCATTAGCCGTTAACAGGGCGATATCCAGCATACCCTGGGCAATTGTCTTCTTGGTGGCATACCGGTTAGCGTCCATCGACTTAAGCTAGACAAAGAATAGGAAAATACTTTTTTTTAGTTTCAATTTAAGACCATGTTTGAAAAATTTTAAATTATTCAAACAAAAAAGAAGCAATATTAAAATCTACAATCTTCTGGTTGCCATTCAAACGTGCTCGTAAATTTTGTCACCCTGAATATAATCTCCAATGTATATACATTTATGTCGATTCTGGACGAATTGCTTATTTTTACAATGCGTCTAGGGGTCGGCTCTGGTAATATTTTGACAGCAGATTGTTTGGGAAACTTTCTTTTCTTGAGATTGAGAAGTGGTTATTGCAAGCCAAAAAAAAATTATTTCCGACACTCTCGTTAAAATTGTTCGTGTTAAAAAATTGCGAGAATGTTAAATTTGGCTGCCATTTCCAATCTCCTTAAACGTTTGCGAGAGCCGCAGAAAAAAATATTGTAGAAATTAATAAATTCTGGGTATATACAACGATTTTTGCCTTTCTCATATAGAAAGCCTATACAATCACTGCAAAACCCGACTTTTCAAATGAAAAGTCTCACGGTCTCATACAAAGTTCCTACATTTCATTTGAATCCGACTCTCGGTTCCGGAATTACAGGGGCACCAAAATTGTAAAATAATGTCACCAACTTTTCTCGGAGATGGCTGAACCGATTTTCACAAAATCAGATTTAAATGAAAAGTTTCATAGTTCCATACGAAGTTCCTAAATTTCATTTGGATCCGACTTCCGGCTCCGGAATTACATGGTGATATGCACCAAAAATGTGAAATAGGGCATTAAAAAGTTGAAAATAATTCTCGAAGATGGCTAAACCAATTTTCACAATCTTAGATTCGAATGAAAAGTCTCACGGTCCATAACAAAGTTCCTGAAATTTATTTGGATCCGACTTCCTGCCATGAGAATATCCCAATTTTCATTCGGAACAAACCCCTTGTTCCGGAGATAGGGTGCTCAGTATGAAAATGTCAATTTCAGGAATACTTTGTTCATAAGCTACCTCTTTATATTGGCTAGTGATTTTCTCTAGTTGGAAGACCATGACACACTGTACCCAAATAAACCATTGATAGTCCCATAAATGATTTTCTGAATTTTATCCAAGTCCTACTACCAATACATTTTTTCCAAAATTCGAATCGTCATAGAGAATCGTAGAAAAATGCGTAAGTCATATTAGTGCAAGGATGAATGAACCGAATGTCACTATGCCGATATCCAGCTTTCGGTTCCGGAAGTACCGACAATAATAATCAAATATGATAAAATGGAGCTCACTTAACTTTCTCAAATATGATTGAATAGATTTTCACTAACTAAAATTCAAATACCGTGTATCAATGAAGTAGTATTATGCAACAGAAATCTATTTACTGAACTTTTTTAAACTGTAGTATTTTGGGGAATTTCTGCTGTAATATACAGGAGAAAATGAAAATGAGAAAGGCATCGCTACACCACTAGGTGGATTAAAACAGTTTTTTTTATTGATATAATAACAATAGTAATGCTGGTTTGAATCAACCAATGTTTTTTTTTTTGAACAATGATATTATTGCTTGAATCTGCGATATCTCGTTTTTTTTGTTTGATGGGCAACTAATTTTGTTGTTGTTTTAAACAACCGGGATTTTTCTGCGTGCAGTAGGCGTCGTAGTGGAACTTACACCGATAAAAATAGGTACGATACACTTCAATTGTCAATATCACGATTTGTTTTAAGATTTAATCCCAAGTAGCACGTTAAGTTGCTGTCCTGTATTTTGCTACAGATTGTGCAATTTATCAAGTTAGTTTATATTACTATTGTAGTAACTGTTGTGTTATGGAAAAAGCGCAAGTTTTCTGTGTTGTGCAACATATATTTAAGTTCTTTCGTTGTCACGAACATTTATTCACAATTATTGTGCAACTGATACAAAAACTCATGCATCAATCCCATCACAAATGCAGCAATTAAATCTGCGAAAAAACAATTGTGAAACTCATGGAAACTACTACGTAATGTAAACAAAAATTGAATCGATGTTTAGAAACACAACAAACATAATTTCTAATGAATAAGTTTCACATTTGATTTTCAATACAACTGCTCGTAACACAAACATGGAACTTTAAAAATATTCTGCACATAAATTAATGGTAATACTACATATTGTAGAATTGATTTTTCAAGTTTTAGTAAATAGAAAATCGACAACGAACTGCATTTTTGGTGAAACATGTCAAATAGCAACATGTGAAAATAGCAATCTATTCTTTTCAATGACCATGACCGAGTTGGTTTTTGGAATATGTATAAGAAGGGTATCAAACATGTATACACCTTTTCGGATGATTTTAATTATATTGATGTTAGTTTTTTTCTTGAAATAAATTTTTCTTCAATATTTTCCAATATGGCATCGAGGGTAACAGTGTGTTGAAAAGAAAATGGTTCACCCAACATAACGATTTATTTTACCTAAATAAAAGGAAATATAAACATAGTTATATTGAAAACATTTTTTGTTTTTATTTTTATCAAAATAGTTGTTTTTTTTTTAAATCAAACAAGTTGACTTAAACAACAATACAATTTTGTCATTCATCTTAGTGAACCCGACATTTGTGATACGCACTGTAGGTATTATTTTGGTGAGCCCATGTGCTTTAGTTGCAAGAACAAGTTGCTCAAGCGGCAATATTTAACTATGAGAGTAACTATGATGAACTTAACTTTTCGTTCCATATCTTTTAAAAGTGATGTCAGGTCTGTTCATTTTTTCGCGAGATGAAAACCGAATACAAATTGTCTGATTTATTTGTGTTTTTATTGCGTATATAATGCTGTATTTCTGAAACTTTTATGATAATATTCACATGTCGGCAAGTTTTGCGTTCATTTCAAGCAGATAAATCTGGTACAACTTATTTGCAAGTTTCTAATTGTTTTTCTAAAAATGAAGAAAATTGCACACACTGACCGAAAATTTCATGAGGCAGCCAAGACTATGCGGACTCGGCAGGAAAATAGTTTTCACTGCGAGGTTTTCCACTCGGCTTATCATGTTTTGATTAGCGGAGAGCATAATTTCACTATTTTTTTTTTTCACAAGAGATATACAGCCATTTCGGCATATATTGAATCCGATACAAATATGACAGCCATTTAGAAAATTGTTGATAAATTGAACAATTGTTTTAGTTACTTCGTTTTTACATGACAATGTGGAAATTTTTGCAGAGCTTCTTTAACAACTAGTGCAACGTGGGCAAGTTAATGATTTGCTGCACAATTGATTTAGATGTACTTAAAATAGTTCTTTAGTGATTTTTTCGGTAATATAGTAAAACTTAATTGTGATAGGTTGCACAACTGATTTTAATATATTTAAAAATCTCTCTAAACTTATCTATCATAAAAAACAATTCTAAAACAATTGTAAAACCTCTTTAAATTTCAATAAGTTACATTTGCTACTTGGGATGTGCAAATTCATACTAATGCAAGCATAGTTTCTTTTTCACTTAGTCAAGATGTGTTTTTCCTTTGAATCAAAATAGGTTTTGCTACTGATTTGAAATATATGTGTTAAACACTTCATTTTTTTAGGCGAAAATGGAAAACAGTCCCCCAGGCCGGATTTATTCGAGAGGCCCGGATGTTCGAAGATTTCAATTTGTTTTGATGTGGAAAACATCTTTGTTCTCTATATAGGGGTGCAAATTAGAAATTTAAGATTAAATACAAGTAGAAATGTGGTCAGCTTTTTAACACTTACTGCTTAGTCAGTTTAGTTTGAATCAGTAATATTATTTCATCAATTGATTGGAAATATTTCTACGTATTGATTTGAATGTTCATAGCCATGTATTTTCAATTATATATCATTGAAATATTTATTAATAACTAGCAGTGCTAAAAATCTTACCGGATTTCCCTAACGTAGACGACAGTGTTGAAGGAGTAAGCGATATTGCTCTGATTGGTCAACTGATGCAAAAGCGAAGCTGTTGGAAGCACGCGAATCTATAAACATAAGCGAAATTATATCTAACGTTTTAGTCCTACGTGTAGCATGCTAAAGGTAGGTTGTTGCTAGAGAGCAAGATAGAAAGCGCTATAAAACAATTTGAAGCTTTAATTGTTATGCCATGATCTTGTATCATGTGAGTTCGGATGAAATTCCATTTTTTTTTTTTAATAACTATTTATTGGAATATGAGTTAAAATTAAATTATTAAGATTTAAATTGGGTGTTCAGCCACAAGTGGTGACTTTTCAGCCCTGTTATATATATATATATATATATATATATATATATATATATATATATATATATATATATATATATATATATATATATATATATATATATATATATATATATATATATATATATATATATATATATATATGATTTGGTTATTACCATGAAGACATCATTTGCTTCCGCAATTCTGAGATTTTTGTGTAGGGAAAATTCTAAACCTACTTGTATTGTGTAATGGGGAAAAGGAACTTATATACTAACTTACTAACTAATACAGAGAGCGAATCGATTCAATTGAAGATTGCATCGATTTTTGTCGGAATTTGCTTTTCATTTTCAGAATTTTATTCTGAATCCTTTGAAGCGTTTTCTTCCTGGTGGAACAACAGCTTGACCAAATTGGTACCGCATAAAGCATGGCTGGTCTGAAAATTTGTTTATAAATTAACAATTTGTTTTTTAGACAGAGCTTAGAATTTCTGTTTATAAGAGGATATAAACATTTAATATATTTATTACACTTTGCCTGGATTCCTTCAATGTGATCCTTGAAAGTGAGTTTTTTGTCATACGTTAAACCTAAGTATTTAGCTTGATCAGACCATGTCAATTCCAAGCCATTCAATTTGAGAATGTGATTATTGTTTGGTTTAAGAAACGAAGCTCTTGGCTTGTGAGGAAAGATAATTAATTGCGTTTTTGCTGCATTTGGTTTAATTTTCCATTTTGACAGATAATCACTGAAAATATTTAAACTTCTTTGTAGGCGACTGCAGATCACTCTTAGATTTCTACCTGTGGCTAACAGACTTGTGTCGTCACAGAATAACGATTTCTGACAACCAACGGGTAGATTTGGAAGATCAGAAGTGAAAATATTATACAAGATTGGAGCTACACTCGAACCCTGCGGAACACCGGCTCGTACGGGTAGCAATTCAGATTTACAATTCTGATAGCTAACCTGAAGAGTACGATCAGTTAAATAATTTTGAATCATTTTGATCAAATAAATAGGAAACTTATTTGCTTTTATCATGTTCGTTACTCTGACAAGTTGATGAGTAGTTGAATGTTCATGACGAAATCCAAACTGCTCTGGTAAAAAAATTGAATTCTCATTTATATGAGACATCATTCTCAACAAGATAATTTTTTCAAAAAGTTTACTGATAGAAGAAAGTAAGCTAATTGGGCGATAACTTGATGTTTCTGCTGGGTTTTTATCAGGTTTTAGGATAGGAATTACTTTAGCGTTTTTCCATCTTTTTGGGAAGTAAGCTAATGAAAAACACTTGTTGAAAATTTTAACCAGGAGTCTCAAGGCAACATCGGGAAGATTTTTAATAAGAATATTAAAAATTCCATCATTACCAGGAGCCTTCATGTTTTTGAGTTTCCTAATAATTGATTTAATTTCATCAAAATTCGTCTCAATAATGTCATCGTGTGATAACACTTGGGTTGAAATATGCTCATATTTCAGTGAGACTTCATTTTCAATAGGACTCACAATGTTTAAATTAAAATTGTGGACACTCTCGAACTGCTGAGCTAGTTTTTGAGCTTTTTCACCATTTGTAAGAAGTATTTGATTTCCTTCCTTGAGAGCAGGAATTGGTTTCTGAGGTTTCTTAAGAACCTTGGAAAGTTTCCAGAAAGGTTTAGAATATGGTTTAATTTGTTCAACTTCTTTAGCGAAATTTTCATTTCGCAAAAGAGTAAATCTATGTTTAATTTCTTTTTGTAAATCCTTAACTATGTTTTTCATAGCAGGATCACGAGAACGTTGATATTGTCGTCGACGAACATTCTTCAACCGAATGAGCAGTTGAAGATTGTCATCGATGATAGGAGAATTTAATTTAGTTTGAGCTTTGGGAACTGAAAGATTTCTAGCTTCGATAATATAATGATTCAAATTATCAATTGCTGTGTCGATGTCCGCAGAATTTTCTAAAATAGTTTCATGATCCACATGATTTTCAATGTGAGATCTGTAATCCAACCAATTAGCTCTATGATAGTTGAAAATAGAACTAATTGGATTAATTATAGCTTCGTTGGAAAGTCTGAATGTTACAGGAAGATGATCTGAGTCAAAGTCAGCATGTGTAATCGGTTCACTACAAATGTGACTTTGATCTGTTAGAACCAGATCAATTGTAGACGGGTTTTTCACGGAAGAGAAACAAGTAGGATTACTGGGATGAAGAACTGTGAAGTAACCAGCTGAGAGTTGATTATGAAGTATTTTACCATTACTGTTATTTTGCCTACAATTCCACTGGACATGCTTAGCATTTAAGTCCCCTATTACGAAAAATTTCGATCGATATCTTGTAAGTTTTTGCAAATCGCCTTTAAAGAAATTTAATTGTTCGCCGGTGCATTGGAATGGCAAATATGCTCCAGCGATGAAATAAATTCCATGAATGGTTTCAACTTCGATTCCCAAGCTTTCAATAACTTTAGTATTGAAAGAAGGTAAAATTCGATGTTTAATTTGCCGTTGGACAAAAATGGCAACTCCACCACCCATTCCAGTAAACCTGTCAAATCGATGAACCACATAATGTGGATTACTTTTCAATTTTACATTTGGTTTAAGAAAAGTTTCTGTCACAATGGCAATAAGAATTTTGTGAACTTTGAGAAAATTATAAAATTCATCTTCACTCGATTTCAAAGATCGAGCGTTCCAATTTAAAATATTCAAATAATTATTTAACATCACTGTTAAATTTTAAATTCATTATAATATTATTTGCAAATTTCCATCCGATTTGAAATGCTTCAAAAAGTGATGAAGTCGAATTCATTTGGATGATCATTTGAAAAAGTTGATCTTGTAGGTAGATCATTTTATTTTCAGTTATATCGCCTAAATCGACTTCATTTAAAGAAGCGAATGGCATTGAAGGAATATTTGTAGGTAGACTGCCATTAGAAGAAGATGATTTGGCCGGTCTACCTATTAATAAATTGTTTTCGTTAAAAGAAGAACTGCAAGGCGGTCCTGTGTTTTGATTATTTACATTAGAAGAAATAGGTGATAGATTTCTACCTAATATACCAGCATAACTGACATTAGAAGAAGATGATGACGAGGTCGATATACCTGTCAATAAATTGTTTTCGTTAGAAGACGAATTGACAGGCGTACCTGTTTTTTGTTTCGAAGAAATCAGTGCCTTAAAAGAATTAGGCGTGGCATTTGAAACGGTTTTTTGATTATGTTCTGTAAATTTAAGGTCGTTGATTTGACTTGTTGTCGAAGCGAACGAGCGTTTAAAATTTTTTCCCTAACAGGACATTTCAAATAATTGGATTTATGATTTCCATTGCAATTTGAACATGAAAATTTATCAGTGGTTTCATTCATTGGACAAACGTCTTTCGAATGCGATTTACCACAATTCAAACACCGTATATCCATATGACAATTTTTGGTTCCACGACCGAAGCCTTGGCAACGACGACATTGCGTTAAGTTTGCAATACGATTATGCCGTTTATAATGTTCCCAATGAATTTTAATGTGGGAAATGAAACGTACTTTTTCTAAAGGTTTCAAATTGTTTACATCACTTCGATTGAAGTGTATTAGGTAAAGTTCATAGGAAATTCCAGAGCGTGGTTTAGAAGTACCATTCGCTCTTTTTTTCATAAGTATTACTTGGGAAGGGGCAAAACCAAGCAATTCTTTTAGTTCATTTTTAATTTCATCAATACTTTGATCATTTGATAATCCTTTCAAGACAGCCTTGAAGGGTCTGTCTGATTTTATATCATATGAATAAAATTTATGAAGTTTTTCGGACAAATATCGAATAAGACGTTCGTAATCTTCCAATCCATCCACCAAGACTCGACATTCTCCTCTTCGTCCGATTTGAAATGAGACTTTTACTTCCGGGAGAAAAGTAGAAAGCTCAGTACGGAATGCTTTGAAGTCGGAAATCATCACCGTCACTGGTGGCATAGATTGATGTTTCTTCCCAGAACGACAAGCGTCCATTTTGGGAATTTTTGAAGAATTTTCTTCTATGTCGCTACAATCGGATTCAGGAAGAATCTCGTAAATATTGTTAGACGGCATAGGATCAACGGAAGGGAAATCCGTCCGTTGTCTTTTATTTTTACATTCAGATTCTATAAGATCGTGAATGTTATTAGAAAAATGTTGAATAACGGATTGTGATTTATTCCGTATTGAATTATTTTTAGCCTTAGGCTTGTTGCCTTTCCGGTTGGACGCAGGCATTTTTGAAATTAATGAAATTTTAAATTAAATTAACTAGGCTAAATTAGTCTTCGATTAGACTCCTAGCTAGCCTTAAAAAAGGCTGATTAATTTCTTAGTCACTCTAATATCACTCTTTGTATCACTTAGTCACTCTAATATCACTCTTTGTATCACTTAGTCACTTAGTTAGTGATTCAGGTAGCCTTGAAAAAGACTGAAGCCTTGAATCAATGAAACTCTAGGTAGCCAGAAAAAAAATTCCAGGAGCCAAGAGCTATACGCGTGCGGTGCGAACGACTGTTCAACACCGACTGAGGATGAAATTCCATGTTATGTCGTTTTCGCCTGAGAAACTACCCCAGGGTAAATTTTGAAGGCTTAAGGAGTGAATCGAAAATAAGCTATCCACATACATTTGTGTTGTACGCATGTATTTGTGATGGTTTTTTATGTTCAGATCACAACATGTTATTCGTTCGGCTGTCAGCTTTCGTTTGTTTACTTGTTTGTGTGGTTGAAATTCTGCGTTTTCAAAATGTCGCGTATTGAAAAGAAAGTGAAAATTAAGGTTCTGGACACATGGCTAAGTGGAATGGGTATTACTATGCGAAAATTTGCGAAGCGGTTTGAATTCATCATGCCAGTGTTAAAACCATCATACATAAGATTGGGGACCACTATTCTTTGGATGAGCTACCAGAAATAGGCAGAAAACCCGGTTCTTCCAACCCGAAACTGAACCAGAAAGTGGTATCTCTAATCATGAAGAACAAAACAATGTCAATACGTGATTTGACCAAACAAGCAGGAACGAGTATCGGAATGATCCAGCGTATCAGAGGTGAAATCACATACAAGAAGCAGAAAATCTCGAAACAAAGTGTAGAACAGAAGAAGCGAGCAGCAACAAGGGCGGTTTCCATTATGTTCAAGTTTTACCTCGTACAATAGAGGATCAATTTTTAGTTTGAATAAAATAACGTTTTTTATCATAGTTTAAAAGAAAAATTTGTAGATAGCTTATTTTCGATACACTCCCAAAGATTAATTTCTAATTTATATAAGATGAATTCGATTAATAATGAGAAAAAGTTAATAGCTTCAACCGAAATCGCAGAATGGTAGTAATGGTAGAGAAACTTAACGCTATAAAAAAAACTACGTGTATACAAAACTTGAACACAAGCTTGGCGATAATTGATAAATTTAGGATATTGATGTAATTTCGGCGGCTACAAAACAGATATAAATCAAGACAAACAGAGTCTATATTTTGGGTACACGTGATCGGTGGTGGTTCCTAATAAAGACTATCGTGCAGTTGCGGATTCAAAAGTGTGGCGATTGATTGAACTGTTTCATTCATTTGGTTGCCTTGTTCCACATCAATGGCTCGAACAACTCCATGGAACTGATCCTTGTAGTTTTTTATTCATCACATTGAAAAAAATATTAAAAATGGTTATATGATTCATATATTATAAGGACCGCCCAGAAGGAAGTTAAATTAATTTAAAATTTTAAATTTCAAAATGTGTGTTCCAATGGAAGCCATCTTCTTGAATGTCGACAAGATTCCGAAAATATTTGCACCTTCATGAGACTAGAATCCTAAGGACTGAGTAAGCAACAGTTAATCTGCAAGTTTGGCAATTGACAAAAGTTATAATGCTGCCAAGTGTCAATCTTTAATCCGTTGATCCCTTCGCAACAACAAATGAGCTTCCCCAGTACCATGCCAAAGATTTAATGCTAATTTCATTAAGAAATCGTGCATAACTCATGCGGCAGCCAATTAAAAGTATAGCTTCGGTGTAGCAGCACCCTTCCGTAGAACGTTTTTGAAACATGTCACACGAAGCACACGTCCGTCAGGAATTGAATTTGATGTGACAATAATAGTAGGATTATATGCTGCGGGGCGATTCGAAAACGCAAAAATTGCACGCTAACGACTTTAGCTAGGCGTTCGATGCGCCCTTCCTTCTTTCTCTTTTCGCACCCAAAACATAGTTTTTTTTCACTTCTCGTCTCGTTTGTATTCAGAAGCAAATGTTGTACAACGAGTACGAGATCGGTACGTTTGAAGCCCGGATTTGTTTGGCGCGGAAGGGACTTGAATCGCTTCTTCCGAGAGGAACTACTGTGACTCTGATGGTTAGATGTGACGGTTGGGGCAGGCGGAAGCAGGAATCCCGGAGACGGTTCCCTCCCTGTACTTGTAATAACTGTTTCTGCCTGCACGACACTTTCATAATACAATTATAAAAGTGATTATAGATTCCCCTTTTGAAATGGTTGGGAACTTTTGTCACTCGCGCGTATTGCCTGAGCCGGATCAGGAGGTGGTTACTGTTTGGTTTTTCTCCGGACTGGCGATACCGAGATTATGAACAGTAACATTCTTGAAATTCGAAATTTCCTGGTTAATTGCTAATATCGAAGAAATTTTATCCACGTATTGATTAACTCTAAACAGTTAGGATTGTTGAACTCATATCGCTTTATGAAAAGCATCACTTTCAATTATCATTTCTGTAAACGTGAAATTACATAATTAACTAAACCCCACTGTAGTTGGTTACCCTCCAATTCAGCCTATAACAGCGGCATACAATTTTATTACGATACGCGACAAAAATCAAACTAAACATGATCAAAACATCACATTCAAATTCCATACGTACAAAGACTAGCCGAAAAAGAGTATATAAGTTCCGTTGGGCATTCGGGCACCTCGTGTCCTGGGCAGGAACGAAAAAATTTCCAATTTTTCTTCGCCCGAGGCAAAACTTATTTGCTCTTGGCCGCCGTTCGAAATATGAGCCTGGGCTGTCGGTTGGAAACCTGAGTCGGCTTATGTGCATACACGAAGGGTGGGTATTTTGTTGGGAAAATCATCATCCATGCATCAGTTGAGATGAACTGCCGAGTAAGGATCCAGCCAGCGTATTGTTCAGAGGCTTATATTTCTGTAACATGTAAACAAGAGTGACGATGTTTCGCGATGTTGCAGCTGGAAGATAGGGCTGTTGAATGCGAACCAAGAACTGATGATGATTTCAATTCACCAAGGGGAAGCAACCGAGCTCTGCTGATGATAAATACAAGTTTGGTAGTCATCACTAACCATCATTAACACATATTTTTTTTGCGTGTATTTTGCACTACTATCGAAACAACACAAAGGATATGCGAGGAAGCATGCCGACCCAAATTAGATATCAGCTCCGTTCGTACCACATTATCACGAGGGTCAGTTGCCTCCGTAATGAGATGAAAGCTGTTCGAATTTGGTGTTCAAGTCACGCGTGAATCGAATCTAATTTGACCAATGATCAATACGGCTTAAGAGATTCTATAGAACTCAAGAGAAGGAACATTTTTACTTGCAATACAATTTCATTATGGTACGAAAATCGTTCATTGGCAGTAATTATCATATAAGATAAATATTTCGCTTCTGGAGAATCAGTATTTCAGTTCACCTTCAAGAACAATTTCGTGTGCACGAGGTTTTACTGTAGCGGCCGGATATTTGTAATTTTTCAAAACGATAACCAAACGTAAGATTAAAGAATGTGTGAAAATTATTTCGTTTAAAATCGGAGGTTTTCTTAAACAACGTTTTCTTATAGTGCTTTATGTAATGAATGAAGGATTAAATGCAACGACTTTGCGAGGTAAATATAGTTAAGGAACTCAAGTATAATTTTTGAAGTGAGTGTAGCTTGAGAATAGGATAAGGATAGGATAGGATAGGATCGTTTCACCTTTTGCGAAGGTTCAGTTTTTCTAATAATATAAACGCTTCAAAAAAGAAAGAAGAAGAAGCAAAACAATTTTTTTGCAAGATTCTCATATCTTGCCCATACAGCAAAAAATGATTAAATTAACAGATTACACAAATCCGCATATGCCACAGCTCATAAGAACCTAGTTCGGAAACTGACTGAATTTTACAAGAAAGTCTTAAATATGTGTCAAACTTATCCCACTTTCCAAGCAAGCGTGGAAATTTACATGTTCCAGCACTTAAAAATATATCAGAAAGCAGTAAACATGTGTTAGATCAATTGTAAAAGTGAGTCATTTCTGACGCTTGAATACATGGGTCTCGGAAGACATAAATGGAAATTAACCTTGGCATAATGATATTCATCACGTGAAAAATTGATCGTGTAATACAACATGAAGTATTTTTTTGCTATATATAATTCACATCATGTAAATTTCAGCTTGGCCTTGCAAAATTTTGACAGTCTCATTAAGATTTCACCCAATTTGCTCAATTTCCAGCTAATATGAAATTTTACACAATTTTGCGTCGAACAGCGTTGATGCCAGTTTTACGTCAAAGTTTAAGATCCGCCATATTGAATTATAGTTTCGAGGGCTGTGGAATGTTCTAAAGGAAAAAAATCATAAGAAAGAAATAATTGAACGCACTATCTTTCAAACAAAAACGGTGGAGTGAAACACCTCTTAACTCATCGGGACGCGAGATTGCATGTTGCGAAAAAAAGTTTCGTTCCTTCGCCTGTTGTGAAAAAAAGTTTCGTTCGAATAATAATGATTGGAATAAATTAAAAAAAATAAAAAATGTTTCTCCCAACATACATTCCCTTTTCTATGATCCCTTTTATTCAAAATGTTTTTCAAATATCCTAAACAGTAGAATACATGATGTTTAATCCCCTTACTATAATTCCTGTAAAATCACATCTCTTTTCTATAAAATCCAAATCGTACGTGTAAATTTTAACTCTCGTGTAAAACGACGCAAAACATCGCATTCCTTCTAAGCGCATTAAATTTAGCGTAATTTTACATGGATTTTTCTTAATGTTTACTTAGAAAAAAAGTGTGAAATTATGTCTTCTAAGACCGACATTAGCCCGGGTTAGCGGCTCAATGCATAAGGCGTTCACACTTAGGAAAATTTACATCTCTGTAGATGCACATAAAAGGATCGTCGTGATTCACTTACATTCATAATTGAAAACATGTAAAGATAAGTCATATAATTAACTTCACAGTTAATTTACACACTTAAAAAAACCCTGTGATTTTACATCTTATTAGATGCACATAAATGGAGCGTCGCAGCTCACGCAAATTTACGAGGAAGAACATTTAATATTGTGTCTAAAATTCCATACATGAAATGCATTGAAATAAAAAAAAGAATAATGAGAGCAACCGTCGCGACTTGAACCGAGAATCAACGGATCGCAAGTACGTCCGTTAATCGACCGAGCCATAGAAGCTTGCATCTGCTTGGCTGGTAAAAGGTGAATTTGAATTCATACAGTCGCACCTGCTAGCAGAATTCAAGTTACAGTCGAAACCAGTAAAATTCGAGCTCATCTCACATTAAGTCATTACAAATGAGATTTTCCGTCATTTGACAAATTAGGTCTTTGTGAATTACATCGTATGAAGGATTAAGTCACCTGTAAAATTCAAATTTTTTTGGAGTGTAGCACACCTAGAAAAAATCGTGTAAATTCACGTCTTCTGAGACCGACATATATGAGGGTCGAAAATGACTCAATCTTACAGTAAATCTAACTTATATTTAATGTATTCTGACATATTTTCATGTGCTAAAACATGTAAGTTTACACGTTTGCTTGAAAGGCGGGGTTTTTTTGACGTATATTTATGTCATTCATGTAAAATTCAGTCGCTTCACGGATTACGTTCTTGTGAATTGTGTAAATTTTATAATTTTTTGCTGTGTAGATACAGACGCACAATTTATGTTAACATATTAGAAGATGTAATATTAAACGTAAATTCCATTTTTTTTCTAAGTGTGTTACACCTATTTTTATCTTAGCCTGAAGGTCAATCTATCGGACAGAGACAACAGATCTAACTCTATCTAATGGTTTTCATATATGAGATGACTACTAGATCTGTTACCCTACCTCATGCAATCTGGCATATTTTTAAGGGACGAATAGGGTTAGGGTCTAACAGTTTAGAAAAATCATTTATTTTCTCTTTGAACTTTCTTATAGTAAACCAAACATTTCAAGATTGTTTTGTCAAATTTTCAAGCCCCTGTTAGTGGCCTTTATTTCTTCTTATCTCATACTGCGGAGAGACAAGGACTCGGCGCACAGGCCCAAGAGTTCTGCTTCGATTGACTTGAAAACATTCTTGAAATGTTGAACAACCACCAAAAAATACAAAAAAAGTATCAAATAAAAACGTAGGAGTTTAGAAACAGTATGTTACTTGGATTTGTTGACTTCTGATAATTCTGCGCTGAGAGACAGTGGTCTATCAAAATCATGATTTCTGTCCTGGAAAATACATTTTCAACGACTCATTTCTCAATGTATAATATCGAAAAAGTAATGTTTTTTAATCCGTTCCTGTAACTTTAATAATTTTTTGCTGTGTACGCAAATAGATCGATACTTTGATTGTTAAAGAAGAATATCTAGAACATTTTGTAAAATTTTGAAGGTTTTCCGAACATGGATCGACGAGAAATGGTACCAAAAACAAGCACCTCCAATTTATAACCGATTCCTAAAACTTCAATTATTCAACTTTAATAAGGGAAGACCGACGCAAATCGTGACATTTTGGGTTTGTGATTTTTTTATGACTACACTGTTATACAAAAACTAATACTTTCCTTTTGTTTTTAAATAGTTGATCTCTTTTGTATGTAAAATAATAGATTTGAAGTATTTTTTTTATTATGTGAATTTTGAATGTGACATGAAGTGTTCGGTTATGTCTGGTGTCCCGAATTACTTCGATACCAACTACTAGATCAACTGAAATCAATCAAATTCTGCAAATAATCAATTGTTGGGCATAGGCATTGGTCAGAATGCAATCTGCTGTCTCTATTTGACAAATTGACCTTAAGGGTAAGATGAAAAAAGGTGCATTTGCTTCAAGTTTTCGCGTCGCTTTAACAGCAGTATTGAACAATTTTCGAACTATTTTTTCTTGAAAAAAGTTGGCGGACTTAAATTTACTGTAGAGAATGGAGTATGAAATTGGTTTAGGCAAAATAAGAGATTTGCCGCCTCCATCGTCGGTTTAGTGAGCAAAACAAACTAAATAAATAAATAACAAAAAACCAAAGCTGAACTCCATCTCGGGAAAGATGATTTGGGCGAGCAAGAAAAAAAAGTCTCCAAGGATACGCCACTGTATGCAGTTTATTTTAGAAATCTTGACCTAGAATCACTGCGCGCTACTGACATTTACTTCACTATTCGCCTCGAACAGAGCCAGAGCGATAACAAAGGCATAAATCTCCAGATAATTTAGGAAACGTACTACCTGAGCCAATTTGTTCTGGTTCCTGAAACAATTTAAGGTCCTATAAGTTGATACTTTCGGTTCCGGAATTATAAGGTGAATAGTTCAAAAAATTTAGATTTTGAGACTGTAGGAACTTTTATTTGAGCCTAAGTTTGTGGAAATGGATCAAATCATCTCATAAAATTTTGATCATTATTTCCCGTACGTCTAGAACCGGGAACTTGGAACCAGTATAGCTAAATTCGGTTCGTTCAGTGAGTAACTGATATAGCCTACAAATTGAATCAGCTTTGAGCCAAACATAGAAGAAATTTACCCTTTTTTGCATTTTCGTTCTAATTGACAATTCTAAACACACTTCACCCTATGAAAGCATGATGAAATTCAACAACAACCAACGGGACTTTAGGATTTTGTATTTTATGAGTGACATTATTTGACATACACATACACACACAGTCACATAAATTGCTCAGCTATATGAACTCTGTCGAATGATATAGAACACTCCGGGCCAATTTCCACTAGTAAATTTTTTGATTGCATAAGCTTTTTATATGAGAAAGGCAATAAGTGTACTTTTATAAAAAAACATCGGTATCATGATTTTGTGATAATACTAACAAGTAGGTACAAATTGAATAAAAGATTTACAAATGTACATATTTTTCACCTGAAAAATATTGAATGAAATGTAGCAACCCTGCACGATATACGAAATTGAACAAAACACGCTGCGAACAAAGCAAAGCCGCCCGTACCGATGCGTACGAGTTTTGCATCGTCATTTTGAATGACGATTTAAATGTTTTGATACTTATCGCCCTATAATTTCGGAACCGGAAGTCGGATCTGGATGAAATTACACAGTATATTTTAAAACAATAAGAGCTTTAATTTGAATTGTGATTCGTGAAAATCGGCTTAACCGTTGCTGAGAGTGAGTTCCGTTTTTGATACTTTTCTTCACTATTATCGGTGCTGTCGGAAGCGGAAACCGGGAATAGTAGTCCCAAAGTAGTTTTATATATTCACTAACTAACAAGATTTGTCAACTCGATGAATTTAGCAGTAAGTTTTATAAAAATGCCTTCGCTTGTGAAAAAATACTCATGAAATTGAAAATTTTCACTAATCCCACTGTAATACCGGGACCGGAAGTCGGATCTGGATCAACTTTTCAGGAACTTTTTAAAGAATTTTAAGACCTTTTATTTGCTTCTTAGTTTGCGAGAATCGGTTGACAAATTTCCGAGAAAATTGAGTGCGCAGTTTTTTATAAATTTTCAAATATTCCTTTGTAATTCCGGAACCGGAAGACGGATCCAAATGAAATTCAGGAAAATTGTATGAGGCCATAAGACCTTTCATTTGAGTTGAAGTTTGTCGGTTCAGCCATCTCTGAGAAACGTGTGTGACTATTTTTTTCTTTTTTTTTTTGGTGCATATCACCCTGCAATTCCGAAACCGAAACTCGGATAAAAATGAAACTCAGGAACTTTGTATGGGACCACATGACCTTTCATTTGAATCTAAGTTTGTGAAAATCGTTTCAGCCATCTCTGAGAAAATTGAGTGACATTATTTGAAACACACACACAAAGTCGGTTTTCATAGCCTTTCTATATGAGAAAGGCAAATAGTCTTTGAAACTGATCCAATATATTTGTCTGATTCGTTTATGGCCAAATTTTCTTGGCTATTCCGATACCGGAAATGATAGTCAAAGAATCTAACATCGATTACTCAACTTACTGGTAATGAGAAAAACATCAGTACACCACTAGGTGAATAAAAACAGTTTTTTTTTGTCTTTTTCAAATATACAATCACTGTTTATTGTTTATCCAAAGCCGTTCTTTAGTCAGGTTAATTGAAAACGTAATGAGGTCTTTTTTCGCGGATTTTCGAAGCTGTGTGGTTTTTTTTACGCGAATTTCCGAAGATATACTGTCTACTGTCTGCTGTTTACCCTCTACTGTCTACTTTTCTACTGTCTACAGTCAACTTGCGCAAAAATTTTTGCTGTTCTAAAATCACTATCACTAGCCAATAACAAAATTTTTTGTAAATTGCAATTTCGTGACCATTGCGTTGCGACAATCAATCAATAGCCATCTGAATTAGTGCTTAAATTGAATGTTATAATCTAGTTATATCTGGGAGCAAAAACAAACTTTTTATGGGTGGTAACTTAAATAACTCTGTTATAACAGTACTTGTCATGAAATAAGTTGGATGCTACATATTTATACTCGGTGCAGCAAATATAACTTGTTTGCGCTTTTGATTTCATGATTTGTTTACCCATACTAAAAATTTAAAACTAGGTTCGATTTGCTACTTGAAAGGATATAGCTGATATCGTAAAGATCTCAGAAGGCAATGTATACACAACTTGACATGAGCACTTGAATATGAAAAAAATTTGAATTGCAACATCATACTCCTTATTCACCAGATTCAATACCCAACAACTCGTAAAGTATTCTTTGTGGTTGCGGAGAGCATTTTACCAAGCTCAAAAGAATCCAAAATTCTATTTTGTTAGAGTGAAGATCTCTCGTAGACCGTTTCGATCATAGATTCGGAAAATTTATATAAAAAAAAATTATGAGTACCTTTAATCACTTATGACAAAGTGAGTTCATAACTTATGTAGTGTGATTTTCATTGATATTGAAGTTGATGACGACTTTAAATGATTCCGAACAAGAAATATATCTCTTATATTCATAGAGATTGTTGGAATAAATTATGGAGAGACAAAATTTTGTACAAAATATGTTTACCCTGATAAAAATACACAAATTTAAAATCGCGATGGTAACAGTACCATAAGTTTTACATTTGTATTTTGATTCTAAAAAATCTCAATGTGGCAGAATGTTTTATATCCATTTTAGAAAGAAAATCTTCTCGAGAATATTTAATGTTGAATTGAAAAAGACCATTGAACATAAAACTGTTTTAAATTCACTTAGGGGTTAACCTTATTTTGTGCTAGGGCACATAACCAATTTCACTATCTTTGCGTTTCGTCTTAGACTCGTTAACCCCTAAATAACCATCTGAATCAGGCAGTATTAGCCGAAATTTGTTTTTGTTCGGCACGTCAGGAAAGACTTTGCACTTCGGTGCTTTTCACAAGTGTGTTGCAAATAGCAATAACTTTACGTCTGCTTAGCGGTTCAAATTGAACTGAACGTGAAGATAGTGTATTAAATTGTTTTCCAGTCTGGCCGATTGACAACGTTGGCTAAATATTCTCCATTTCGTTGTTTCTATCAAATCGCCAAACCCTCCGTTGTTGATAATATATTGATTTTTCACAGTCAACGATTTGCCGCTTCATGTTAAAAAGCGGCAACCTAAAATTAAGTTCAGCTTTCCACAACAGTTTTATTTCTTTTCAGTCATCGATTTCATAATTCATGTCATGCATACTAAAATGCATCCATCATTTCACACTTTTACCGGACCGCAGGGACGGAAATATTGATTTGGCGGCAATTATACACTTATTCTAGTACACTTACTACACGGTCGCTTTCACCACCGGCGAGAGCAGCGGGCAGAATCGAAGCCATTTCTAGCAATGATAACCACTGGCTAACGGTATTGATCAGAAAGAGCGCTATTTTCGTTTCTGGTTGATGAGTTTCACGTTTGATTCTGTCGATTGATTTTGTTTGTTTCCTCGATACCTCTTCTCACTGGTCACAGCCTGAGACAAGTACGTCGGATTGAGTTCACTATTGAAAACTGTCCCGCGAATTACGATTGTCTGTTTTATAATGATTTCAGATCCTTTGTTCCTATGAAGTTTTCTGTTCTTTTTTTCTAATCAATCAACACATGATGGAGCTTACTGGAAATCGATACCGCCCAATACGGACGATTTTTCCTTTCCTATTTAAATTATACGTGTGAGTAATGTAGTCCCTAATGTATCTACTACTTCAAGCCCCGATTAGTGTGTTTCGATACCTATTCAATATCGTAATGAGTAAATCAAAGCAACACGCCTATAATGGGAGCCTTTTCGCACTTGTTACAACGTTGACTAGCAACGACCGGCACTAAAACAAAAAGTGCATAACTGAGAGCGATTCATAGGTAGAAAGGACATGCACCGTGAGCCATATACGGAGCCACGCTGTTTGTCAGAGACTGGGAACGCAAGCTACGCATGCCTTTATGATTCAGGTCAGTAAGTAATGGCAGCAGCACAATCTCATGTGTATTTGAAGCTTACGTTTGTTTCTTATTCTTCTACGTACACACATTTGTCAATGAAGAAAGTGTTTTTTTCAGTTTTATAAGTTTTATTTAGACCCGGTTTTAGCCTAAATGAAGAAAGTGTTGTTCGATCTAAACTAGTCATATGTTGACAGTTTGGTGCAATATTTTGAGAAAAATGGCTTAATAATTAGAAACACTAAAACAATATAATTTTATTCGTGTATTTAAAAAAGTGAAAATTATTATAAATAAGAAGAAAATGTCTGAATGTTGAAATATTAAGTTCTACGCAGCTGTTGAAATATTGAGTACCTGCTAGGTGCACCCCAGAAGCCAAAAACTATAAATACGTTATACTAAAATCTCTTTAGTTTCAATTGAGGAATTCAATCAAAATGTTTACCTCGTGGTTATATTAAAGTAAGGTATGCTTCCAAATTCTAGTGCATTTTTAAATAATGTTCAGTCAATCGAATGGCTAAGTATTAGTTTTGCTTTGTGAAAAGTTGAGTAACACATTAGAATGTATTTCGTAGGCATATTAATCGGCTGATTTAATACAAAGTATTTTTAAACTTCCCACTAGTATACCTACTAAGTCGAACCACCTTGACCGATTTGTACAAGATTAAGTCTGTTTACTAAATCGGTTGCCGCATCGGTCAACGCTAATGTTAAACTCTCCCATAAAAGTCTGTGCAACAATCGGCAATTCGACAGTCCCGCGACAAAAGGGCCTATTTCAAATAAGAGTACTGCGTTCACTAGTTACCGTTGTTAAGCGGTTGACCTTGTCTTAGGTTGATGATGTCTGTTTCGTAGTGTCCGTGCCGGGTTGACCGTAGTGAGCAGGTTGTTCACCAAACTGATTCTCATAGCTAACCAGTGTTTCACAAGGATGTCTCCCGCCTTGGCCATAAATGAATTGCCTTATGTAGCCGCATACGTACCACTCGCATGCCATTCCGGATACTGCGGGAAAGAAATTCCACCACACTTCCTTTTCAATGGAAATTCTTCGTATCGCGACATATTTTCTCGAACGTAATAATCGCTGACGTGCGGGGAGGGATTTTCTATTTAACGTTGTCATACTCGACACTGCCTTAGTACCAATTTGAATGCCTTATGGTTTTGTTTATAATTTATAGAAGTTTTGTAATTGATTTTTCAATCATTACCTGTTTTATGACAACTATAATAGGTGTCTCTTTTTAAAAGTAATATCATAGTTTTTAAAACTTCTCTGAAACCCTTTATCTAGACTAACAATTGGACTAAAAATAAACAATTTGTACTAGAATAAAACCATGCAAACGCTCTTAATATTGCTTTGAAACATTTTCTTTAAAACGTTATTGTCAGTTAAATTCTTTCATTAATCTAGTTTTGTGTGTGTGCATATTCATTGGATGACAGTTTCACTCAGAGCAAATTTGAGTGTCTAAAGTACATTTAGGACACATTTGTTGTGGGTTACTTGATTTATTGCTCCTTAGGTTAAGTGTAATTTGCATTAAAGAAAATTTCATGGCCGCTATTACGATGTTCTTTGCCGTAGCCTTTATTGACATAAAATAAAATTCGAAATGTAAAAACGAGAGTTTATTCATAACGGAATTCATTCCATCCGAACAAATTTAATGTTGATCGTAAAGCTGATTTCAAAATTTTCTTGAATTTGGAGTTTTAACGCAGGTTTATGCTGATTCTTCACTTTGCTTTATACACCTTATGAAGAATGGTCCACTTGGCAGGAACATGCTCTTATAGAGGTTTTCAGTAGGTTTTCGTGGAGTTTAAAGTTTTAAGGCAAGATTTATTAGGTAGCATTGAAGACAGCTACAAGTATTTATTAATATTAAAAATGTTACATGGGTGTGTGTAGTACCCAGTGTGTAATCCGTGAAAGGAAACCATCCCTGACGGATGGATGCTTTGATGTACATGAGAAAGTTAGCTCATTCACTCGTGTAAGCTTGTACAATACAGTCGTACACACGCAATTCCAAGAATTAAATAAATAAAAACAAAACGGAGATCGATCAAGAAAATGATTACGACAGTGTGCATCTCGTTGTTAACCGAAGCTAGAGTGACTATAATCAGAGTGGCGACAGCTGTTCGTTTGGAATGACAGCTCCCAGTTCCAAATGAGCAAACGACCTGTCAATTCAATGTAAAGCTAATGGAATGTTTTGAATTGTTGCCAAAATTACGGATGAGATGTCGTCACTCTGGTTATAGGCACTCTAACCGAAGCGAATGCGTTTGAACTGGTCTAACTTTGCAGCGCATGAAATCTAAATTTTCCAAATCCTGTGTAAAATTTGCTATACGTTGAAAACACTACTGCCATCTACTCGACTGTTCGCCGCGATCTTTCAAAACGTTCCATTACGTTCCGAAACGATAACAAAATCCTCCTGCTTGTTATAGAAATATTCCAACTACTACAATTTTAACACTTATCACACAATTTCCCAGACGTTAAAGCCAACTTTTTTCCATGTCGCATAAATCACACGAGAATTCGATCGGAATAAAACGAAAACAAACATGTTATTTTAACCAACAGGAAAACAAAAATCTAGCGTGGAGTGAATATTGCACCAAAAATTGTGGCTCATGTGAAAGCGGCACCTAAATATTATTCTTGAAATCAGATCCGAAAGAATTCCGAATCGGCGAGAAATTTTCATTCTTAATTACATGTGGAAATCAATGAATTCCGATTTAATTCCAACTCCAGTGCAATAACCGATTACGAATGAATTTCGCCTCCAATCGGTTGATTTGGAAATCTATAAAAATTGATTGAGAAGATGCGGAATTAATTGTCAATTCGTTTTCATCTAATTGTGTTCCGATTTTGTTTTGTTTTTGCGCTGATTTTCAGTTTATTTCTTAATAAAAAAAAGTATGTAACTGATATATTTAAATTTAAATCTTCAAGTTTTTCAGATATACAGAACTAACAAATAATTAGTTCTCCAAGAATTCCAGCATAAACTGTTGAAATACGCTGGAAATGAACAAAAAGTTCTACCTTAGTCAGCATCATCCATTCCTGTAGCTGGATTGTAATAAAATGGCGTAAGTCGCCTGACTTTTACACTAACACATTCATAAAATGAGCGAAAACTCAATGACATTTATAATGTCATTGTCAATCGGGTTGATCGAGCACACAACTCAGGCGAAAATTCTAGCACTGAAAAATCGAGCAGTCGAGTAGGAATTCATTACTTATTCCGTCATTTCGATAATGCGGGCGTGAGCCTGTGTATCTGTTTTCTGTGATATTTCATAGAAAAATTTACCGAACTCAAATATTATTATAAAGGCTTCTTTGCGATAGCTTTTGAAATGGCACTATACAGTTCATTTGTAAATATATTAAAATTCATGAAACTGTGTTTTCGCGCTCAGAAACGGGGGTGTGAGCAAATCCGATATAAAAACCAGGTTCGAGACTGACTCGAATTTTAGTTCAATAACGTTGAAACTAGGTTCGAAACTGGCTTCAAACAAACAGTTTGACAACAATTAGAGTTGAAACTGGGTTAGGTTTGACATCAAACAAAAACGACATTACAATTGCTTTCCAACACGAAGATTGGCAGATGCTTGTGCTATTATTTAAAATAATTTAATGTTATTACAAGAAAAATTAATAGCTAGAACTGTTTTCGCTTTTCTGGTGCGTGTACATCGTAACTATAAGATCCGTCAATTGACAACAGCTGGATACCATCAAAAGCAAATGTCAAAGAAATTGGAAAGATAACTAACTGGCAGCCATGCACTGATCAGTCAAAAAGCAGTGCGAAGCGAATCCAGTAATGATTCCTGTTTTCCTCTTTTTGTAGTCTGCTTTGCACACCAATATCGTTGGTGGAAATTTTTCGGCTAAGGAAAGAGCAAATAAGAGTTAAAACGTGAATAACTAAAAGCGTAGCGTTAGAAGAAAACTTCGGTATGTTCGTTTGCGGTTGTAGAATAGTAATGGCGTTTCAGATTTGCTGACGGTCGCGAAAAGTGTAATCGGAAAGTTTATATAGCCTGATGGAATTCAATCGTCAAAGGGAAACAACCATTTCGGTGCTGTCTGCTGCGTGTACAATCCGTGTGAGTTGAAGCAGCTCCGAAGGCGAACCCGAGATGAAAATCGGCTTTCGGAAGTGAATTCCCTGAAGCTGTATGAAAAATGACACCACCGACGGAAGCTGCTCCGTTAGCTAGGTAATGATAATTCACCGTACGCTACGCAAATCCAGCTCCTCAATGTGATGGAATGTATAATTTATGGGCATTGGCGGAACGAATTATTTACCTAGCACAGAACCATGGCTAGAGGTAGTCAAAAAAATGGAGCCAAAGGAATGCACGTATCGATGTTTCGCCGCCAGTGCGGCGAGTTTTGAATCGTTCAGTGTATTTGTTATTCCTTTTCCGTTTTTACTGGTGCGAAGGTGTTTTAAAACACCGATCTGCAACCGCATGAAGAGGCATACGAAGAGGAGAAATCTGTCAGACACACATCCACACATCAGTACTGCCAGTTTGATGTTGAACTGTGATGTTTATGTGCATAGATATCATGTAAATTATGATCTATGTTTTGGCATATGTGAGGCTCTAAATACTTCCCAGATATAATTACTGGTTGTCACACAATAGTTGGGACCTGCCTGTGAATGAGCATTATATCAAGTCATGGACAATCTATCTAAGAATAAATTACAGCAGAAGCAATAATTGTAACCTATTGAGTTGTATTCAACGTAGAAGATCTTTATTTTCAATAACATTTCAACACGATTTTATTCCAAGAATACATTGAAATCGTCGCATGGCAACTTTGCGCGGCGAGTCAACAATAAAAATGTATGCGTGCGAGCTACGTCGAGCGGCAGGCAAAAGATGAATTAAAGTGTTGATTCTTTTACGTTTTTCCGTTTCCACTGTTTTAAATCTGATTTTTTTTCCTGAGTTCGATACACACCAGAATGCGCGATAATTGTTTATGTTACAACTAAAAATATACAGATTTTTTGCCTTGCACCGTTTCCGTTCTCTGTCTTGTTTCATCGTTATTGCTGCAGACCGATCGGGTTCGATACTTGTGGGTGCAATAAAAGTAACAGGAAAAAAAAATCAAATTGCAATTCAATAATGTAGTTTTTTTCTATTTTGTTCATTCCAGCGAGTCTAAATTGAAACTGTTCAGTCTTCCAACAGAACACGCATTCCGCTACTGTTCCTGTGGCAAAACTTTGTCATGACACTTGGCAGCTAAAATAAGCAGTCTAACTTGAGCAACACAACTTTGGGACTTGAGTGTAGAAAACAGAAAAGTGTGCGCCGCGCCAGGATAGATTGGCAACTTTGGAAGCCAGCAACGAACGTCGCCTCAGTGGCAACGAGCTACAATCGTGGCGTCGGCGGCGGTAATAGCGGTCAGCACATCGCACGCATCATACGAAGAGCAAGCGAAGAAGAGGAACATAAACAGGTTTTAATCGAGAGTGCTACGAAAGAGTTCGAAAACAGAAGACTAAGCTTCAGTATAATAAGTAAAGTTTAGCACATGAAAAGTGCCGACAAATCCGAGAAGAGATAGTGAACGGGACGTCGGGAGCGAAACAGAGTTGACCATCCATGCGGCAGTAAGAAAACGGCAATTTTTTTTATTACTATAGTGGTGTTTTTTGACTTCCCGATTCGCACCGCCCCCAGGATTTATGTTAGTTACAATTAAAAGTGGCCTATGTGTTTTGTTTTTTTTTTAACAAAATGTGAATGCTGTCGGTTTTCGAATGTTACGCCGGTTATTTCGTTAAGCCATAATCGATCATGTTGTCAAGGCCTTTGAAAATATTAGGTGCTGTAGTTGTGATAGCCAAACATGTGCAAAAATATGTGTGTATCAAAAAGTGTTGTTGCCAATTGCGTGCAAAATTAAGTTGAAGAATTTATGGATAACGAAATAGCTATGGAATAGATCGTTAGAAGGATAAGTAGAGGTAAGCTCAGCAATTATACTATTAAAAGCCATTATTCGCCTAGTAAGAATTCGTCCCGGGTTGGCGGTTCAATGCATAGGGCGCTGGTCTTACAAACCAGTTGTCGTATGTTCGAGCCCCGACCTGGAAGGATTCATAGTGTCAGTAGAATCGTAGCACCAGCCATGCAATGGTTCTGTACACTCTGAATCGGCTGCAAAGTCTGTTGAAACAGAATGTCAAATTCCGCTACAGGAATTTAATACCAAGGCTAAGAATTTTAGATCTTCCAACACATTAATCGTTCTACCGTTTATGCACTGAAAGTGCCAAGTTCAGTGGAAACAATAGTAAAAACTCGTGTTTGAACACCTTATGATTCCATTTTAGATTTCCTTGCGTTTCGCCTACGGCTCATCGTTGCTTAAAACAGTTCCAATTGAAATGCCATCTCCGCCTAGCAGTTCAATTCGAACCGCTAAGCACCTGATGATTGTTTTCGTGGTTGGTCACAGACTATTTCAATACGATTCTATTTGCAGATGAAAGCTTTCTCTCTATCTGTTCACTTCCAGTAACATTGACAAATTGTTTCTCTTTCTATGTGTTTATTTCGATAACTAGAATCGTCAATTCTGCGTTATAAAATAACACAAATTAAGAAGTAATTCCTTTATGCAGTTTCAGTTTGATACTCATGTTAAATTACCCAGCAAAAGGATTGATAAGTATTTGTGTGTGGAATCAGTTTATAAGAGCTGAAATTTGAACTGAGCACCAAAGTGCAAAGCCGAAACATGTATGGAGTACTATTAAATCAAGTTGCGTTTCATAAAATCCAGATTAGTTCATTTCACAAAACGGTATCCCCGGACTGATGAAGATTGAGAGTTGAGGTCCGTCTCAATTTTGGATCCGTCAGTCATTTTTAATGTTTGTCCTTTCGTTTGATAAAGCATTGAAGCCAAGGCATGGCAGAAGGTATACTGTACCAAAAATGTTTTTGTACTTAGTTTGAAATGCTCATTGGGTTTTCCTTCTTTAAAAGAACTCACCTTATCTTACAACTATTCACCTGCTCCAACTGCTTTGGAAGTACTATTCACATTCCCATCATAATATGTACTCCTCTCACTCCAAATAATCTTCGGCCTTTCAATACCTTTCCAAAATATTCATTTCCCTACCTTAAAGCAAGACTATCTGATTGAATACAACTTGAAGAATATATAACACTTTACACTGGCGGGTCTTCGTTGGATGGTCGAGCCATGTCTACTGCCATGAAATAAAACCAGTGCAATCTCATTCACTTGGAGGTGTCTGTAGCGTATTTTTTACGATCCTCTGCGGAGTTCAGACATCTCTCCAACAAGATAATTGTGGCCAACGGATCTATTTCTACTCTGACAGGTCAGGCAGCTTTACAATACACTTATTTAATTATTACTTGCGATAATAATCACTTGTGGAACTGCAATCGAAGAGCTTAGCTGCAATCGCTACCAGATCATTGTCATTGTCTTTTTGCTAGATTCATGCTTGGGCAGCGTTAAAACATGCCAAATATTGCGGAAAGATAAAAAGTAATGCTACGAAGTAGAGTCATTTTTATAAATAATACAAGGTAGCAAGTCACCGGAAAAAAGCCGGGAATTTTAGTGCAAAACCGTGAATGAAACCGTGTTAAAAATGACAAATTTTCAGCACCAGGAGTTTTATTCAACAAGTGAAAAGTTGGAGGCTTCGCCCAATTTTGCGTTTGAGTGAGAAGTTCAGCGAAAATGTTGAAACAACTTATTGTCCCATACAGGTTCTATGTTGAACAATTCATTGGAAATCGGGCCTATACCCCATGTTTCGTCCAACGATTTTTTAAGGTTTAAAAAGCAGATTTAAATCAATCAGAAAACATCAAAGCTTTATTAATGATTTCCCCAATTTTATCATAATTTGTCTCAGTAATGTTATCTTGAGACAATACTAAATTTTCGACTTTGGCTTTATCCACCGTTTGCGGGGAGTATTTAATTTTCTTCTTTGAGAACTGAAACTGGTTTGAGGGCTAAAAGAACCGTAAATTTTTTTTTTAGAATGTGGCTTGATTTGTACAGTGAATCTATGTTTATTTTTTTATTGTGTTTAACTATGGATTTCATAGTAGGATCACAAGAATGTTGATATTGATACCGACGAAGAAGCAGTTGATGATAGGAGAATTGAATTAAGTTTGAGCTTTTGGAAACGAATAGACTCCTAACTTCAATCATGTAATGATTTATCAGTCGAATTTCCCAAATCAATTGCAGGGTTCACATTGCTTCCGGTATGAGATAAGACCTATCCTAGACGATTAGTTCTAAGGTGGTAGAATACAGAACTAATTGAATTAACCATTGCTTTATTCGAAATCCTGAATATTTTTGGTAGATGATGTAATTCAAACTCTGTTTGAACATTTGAAACGTTTGAACGTTCTTTACAAATGTTACATTAATCTTCTAGATCCAGATCAATTGTAGAAGAGTTTCTCATAGAAGATAAACTAGTTTGTTTTAATTTAATACAAGTTCAAAAGTACACTGCTTGAGCTCTAAAATTTCGAGAGTAGGGATAAACTAGTTGTTCTATTTGGATATAAAACTGTTTTTTTTTTTCGAAAAATCGAATTTTTGGGACTTAGAAAAGATCTCAAAATTCCCAGAAAGTCGACTTTTTCAAAAAAAAAATTTTTTTTTCGAGATGACACTAAATCGAAAGTTTCACTCAATTCTAAGACGTTTGACACCAAGAAAAAAAATTTCAATTTCGGAAATCTTCCCCCTATGGTGATTTTTTTAAGATCGAAAATTTTCAAACCTTAACCGCTTTACCCATATCTGATTTAGCTCAAATTTTGCATGGGGACTTTTTTCGAGGTGCCTAAACTTTTGAACAATAGCACTTTACGAAATTAGAAGTGATCCCAAAATATTGGCTCACTTATATACATTAGAGCGGTAAAAAATAACGTGTTTTGTCGGTTACGTCACTTATAACATTATATCTCCTGAACCAAAAGCCACAGTTATTTGATCTTCGAACCTGATTCACGACTTAATAGTAGATTTTAGACGAACCTAAACTTGTTGTAAATCGGTTCAACCATCTTCGAGAAAATTGCGCGATAAAAAATAGAGTTTGATTGGTGTCGGTTACGTCATTTATACCATTATATCTCCGGAACCAAAAGTCACAGCCATTTGATCTTTGAACTTGATCAATGGCCCGACAAAAGCTTTAAAACGAGCATAGGTTTGTTGAAATCGATTCAGCCATCTCTGAGAATATTGAGCGCGTAAAAATACAACGCGTTTTGCGGTTACGTCACTTATGCAATCATAACTCTAGAACCAAAAGTCACAGCCATTTGTTGAGTTTTTCTAGAAATTCTAATACTTTTCTATAGAGAAAGGCAAAATAGTTCGTAAACGATAAAATCTCCTCAAAAACGATATAACTGCTCAAAAAGGAAAAAAAAGCTCCTCGAAAACGAAAAAACTGTTCGAAACTATAAAAAGTCAAATCTGTTTGAAAACAAAAAGATCTGCTCGAAAAATATTTTCAAAAAATCTGCCAGAAATACTGCTCAAAAACGACGAAAGAGTTGCTCGAAAGCGATAAAAACACTGCTTGAAAACGATAAAAAACAATTCGAAATCTATAAAACACTGCTAATAAAACTGCTCGAAAGCGACAAAAGAATTGACCTAAAACGACAAAAAATGCTTGACAACTGCTTGAAAACAAAAAATAACCGAAAGAATAACTCAGAAAGAGACTAAAAAACTGTTCGAAAACGAAAAAAATCTGCTCGAAAAATTAGTGTTTAAAAAACTACTCGAAAGCGATAAAAAACTGCTCGGAAGCGAAGATAGAACCGATTGATAACGATGAAAGAATTGTTCGAAAAATAAATAAAACACTGCTTGAAAAGCTACATAAAAAAAATAAAAATACTTCGAAAAACTGTTGCAAAGCGATATAAAACTGCTCGAAAGTAATAAAAAATGCTCAAAAAAGTCCCTGAAAATACTTAAAAGTGATTGAAAGCTGCTCTACTAAAAACAAATACTCGAACATAAAAAAGGACTGTTGGGCAACCTGTTCGAAAACGATGAAAAACTGCTCAAAATGGATTATAACCACCTCAAAAATGATAAAAAACTGCTCGAAAATGACGGGAAAATTGCTCGAAAATGACGGGAAAACTGCTCGAAAAAGGCGAGAAAACTGCTCGAAAACAATATAAGAAACTGTTATCGAAATCAATAAAAAAAATGTCTCAAAAAACTACTTTAAAACTGTTCAAAAACGATAAAAAACAATTGCACGAATACGGTGAAAAAACTACTCGAAGACCAAATGCACGTAATCGATATAAAACTATTCAAAAGTTTGAAAAAAAAACTCATCAAACTTCTCGTGAACGATAAAAGAAAAACTGCTCGAAAACGATAAGAAATTGCTCGAAAAAGATAACTGCTCGGAAAAGAAATTGCTTGATTTGCTCTTCGACAGCTACCCTGGAATAACCCTTACGAAATCCGTGGATTATTGATTGAACTCGACACTCTTGGCATTCAACGTGATTTTACCCGTGCTATGTTGATTGCCATCATATCGAACAGCGAAATAGACTGCCCTGCACTCCACAGTGATTTTTTTAAAATGAGACTAAATTTTTTTGTCGAACATTTATGGACTCTATCACAATCAGAGCATGGAAATTCTACTGAGGGTTTCGTACATTGGACAAACGTGTTTGCAAGCGAATTGCCACAATTTAAACAAAGGCGATTTGGGCTTATTCTAAAAATTCGGCAAGTTTTATCTGTCAAACCGGGGAAAAACGGGAAATTGAAATCGGCAACCCACTTGCCATCCTGTGATTTTTACCGTACTCGGCCACTAGAATTACCGTATAGATTGTATATTTATTAAAAACATTATGTTAGAAAAACTTACGTTAAATGAAATTCATGTGCCGAAATGTTGGTTGTTTCTAATTATTACCGTACACTTTCGTCAAAAATATGACCGAACAGCGGAATCAAGTGACCTCTGAAAAAGTGCACAAAAGTCTATAGAGAAAGGCAAAAACAAGTAAAATAATTCATCATGCTGCTCAAAACTCGTTCAATTTAAAAGAAATCCTGATAGATTGGCTCTAAGTAACAGAAAAGACGTTGTGTTTCTGTATATTTTTTTTAATGCTCGATTTTCTTTTTCAAATGAGTACCCATTTTTTCACAACAGAAACGTACTTACCAAAAATTGATCCGTTTTTGCCTTTCTCTATAGAAAGGTATTAGAATTGCTGGAAAAACCGACTTTCGAACGGAGCCTCGGAGACCCATAGTGTTATATACCATTCGACTCAGCTCGACGAGATCGGAAAATGTCTGTGTGTGTGTGTGTGTGTGTGTGTGTGTGTGTGTGTGTGTGTGTGTGTGTGTGTGTGTGTGTGTGTGTGTGTGTGTATGTGTGTGTGTGTATGTATGTGCACTTTTCGAAGATATTTGAACGCGCTCAATTTTCTCAGAGATGGCTGAACCGATTTGAACAAACTTGGGCTCGTTTGAAAGCTACTGTCGGGCCATTGATCAAGTTCGAAGATCAAATGGCTGTGACTTTTGGTTCCGGAGATATGATTGTATAAGTGACGTAACCGACAAAAAGCGTTGTATTTGAACGCGCTCAATTTTCTCAGAGATGGCTGAACCGATTTTAACAAACTTAGGCTCGTTTGAAAGCTACTGGCGGGCCATTGATCAAGTTCGAAGATCAAATGGCTGTGACTTTTGGTTCCGGAGATATGATTGTATAAGTGACGTAAACGACAAAAAGCGTTGTATTTGAACGCGCTCAATTTTCTCAGAGATGGCTGAACCGATTTTAACAAACTCGGGCTCGTTTGAAAGCTACTGTCGGACCATTGATCAAGTTCGAAGATCAAATGGCTGTGACTTTTGGTTCCGGAGATATGATTGTATAAGTGACGTAACCGACAAAAAGCGTATTATTTGAACGCGCTCAATTTTCTCAGAGATGGCTGATCCGATTTTAACAAACTTGGGCTCGTTTGAAAGCTACTGTCGGGCCGTTGATCAAGTTCGAAGATCAAATGGTTGTGACTTTTGGTTCCAGATATATGATGGTATAAGTGACGTAACCGACAAAACACGTTGATTTTTACCGCTCTTATACAGGGTGATTTTTTAAGAGCTTGAGAACTTTTTTAAACAATAAAACGCATAAAATTTGCAAAATCTCATCGGTTCTTTATTTTAAACGTTAGATTGGTACATGACATTTACTTTTTGAAGATAATTTCATTTAAATGTTGACCGCGGCTGCGTCTTAGGTGGTCCATTCGGAAAGTCCAATTTTGGGCAACTTTTTCGAGCATTTCGGCCGGAATAGCCCGAATTTCTTCGGAAATGTTGTCTTCCAAAGCTGGAATAGTTACTGGCTTATTTCTGTAGACTTTAGACTTGACGTAGCCCCACAAAAAATAGTCTAAAGGCGTCAAATCGCATGATCTTGGTGGCCAACTTACCGGTTCATTTCTTGAGATGAATTGTTCTCCGAAGTTTTCCCTCAAAATGGCCATAGAATCGCGAGCTGTGTGGCATGTAGCGCCATCTTGTTGAAACCACATGTCAACCAAGTTCAGTTCTTCCATTTTTGGCAACAAAAAGTTTGTTAGCATCGAACGATAGCGATCGCCATTCACTGTAACGTTGCGTCCAACAGCATCTTTGAAAAAATACGGTCCAATGATTCCACCAGCGTACAAACCACACCAAACAGTGCATTTTTCGGGATGCATGGGCAGTTCTTGAACGGCTTCTGGTTGCTCTTCACTCCAAATGCGGCAATTTTGCTTATTTACGTAGCCATTCAACCAGAAATGAGCCTCATCGCTGAACAAAATTTGTCGATAAAAAAGCGGATTTTCTGCCAACTTTTCTAGGGCCCATTCACTGATTTGCAAGCGTTGCTCGTTAGTAAGTCTATTCATGATGAAATGTCAGAGCATACTGAGCAAATAATAATGCATGAAAATCATAACCTCAAAAAATCTGAGCAAATACTAATGCATGAAAATCCTAACCTCAAAAAAATCACCTTTTATATATAAGGGTGCCAAAATTTTGGGATCAACTCTATTTTCGTAAAGTTCTAGTGCTCAAAAGTTTAAGCACCTCGAAAAAAGCCTTCATGCAAAATTTGACCTAAATCGGACATGCTTAAGGGGTGCTGCCCGGTGGAAAAAGTTTGACAATTTTCGATCTTGAAAAAGCACCATAGGGGGGAGTACATGAAATTTCCAAAATCGAAAATTTTTTTTGATGCCAAAACTCTTAAAACTGCATAAAACATCGAAATTTAGTGTCATCTCAAAAAAAAAATTTTTTTGAAAAAATCAACTTTCTGGGACTTAGAAAAATTTTCATATATTTTTATATTCATAAATTTTCATATAAGTCCCAAAAAGTCGACTTTTACAAAAAAAATTTTTTTCGAGATGACACTAAATCTCGACGTTTCATGCAATTCTAAGCCTTTTGGCATCAAAAATTTTTTTTCGATTTCGAAAATTTCATGTACTCCCCCCTATGGTGATTTTTCAAGGTATATGAAAATTCCACTAAGTGGATTAAGAAGGGTTTTTTTAGATTAGCATCACTGATTACAAATAGGCAACGCAAATGTCAAGCACTAGTTTGGAAAAATGATGCTGACTGTGTGACATAAACACTGAAGCATGCTTTCGTGAACTACTCGAATCAATCTGAATCAATTGGTGACAAAATTAGTATTCAAAATTATTTAATAAAAGTATGAAACATATTTTCATGCGACTGTTATGAAAGAAGAGAAAGGCATTATCACACCACTAGGTGGATTAAGAAGGGTTTTTTAAGTTTGAAATCCATTATCCATTGAAGGTACAATTGCAGACGTTATCCATAAATACAACAGTTATTTACAGCCACTGTTAAGATTAGAATTGTCGTCGACTAACAAACGAAAATTTTGTTTTTCTTCTGCTCAACACTAAGCAGTAAAAACTGATAATTCTTCAATTTCCATTGCAAATAATACACTCTTCAAAGCAACCGAATGACCATAAAAAGTCGAAATGAGTAATTTACGGGTGTCATTCTTGTTTTCTTTCATTCCGGTCATGTTTCTTAACTTCAAAACAGAGGTAGTTTCCCTCGGTCACCAAGCTACCTGTCGCCAAGTTCAAAGTGCCGCCTTGTAGTTTTAGGTTGCTTAGAATAATCTTACCACTCATACCATTTTCAGGGATCTCTGCTCGTGAGATAATCCCGTGGATTATTTGACCATATCTACGGCTACCCAAACCAGAGACACTAGAATGTTTAAGACAGGAGTAAAAAGAAAAATCAGGTGCTTGGCGAATAAATTCGATTTGCTATTTTCCTGTCTGGCGACTGCGATCGAATTTCCCGACAAAAGACGAAGACACAGGAATAAAGGGAAAAAAACGAACGCACTGATTGATTGCATACGCAATTTTCCGCCGTATTGTGCCAATCGAGAAAAAAAAATCTCCGCGCGAGCGTCTCTGCTAGACAGTGACAAAGTCTAGGCATTGATCCAGCCCAGAAGAAATGGTCCTGCTAGGAAGCATATTTTTGCCTGCTGTGAGTTCCATCTAGATAAGGATTAACTCAACTATTCTTGTCCTTTCTGCGAACCAACCAGCCTAGCCACAGACGACGGCAAGAAGACGTGGGTGGTGGCTGCCCATATGCACGCATTGGTTTGTACACAATTCTTTTCTTTCCTTTCTTATGTGATTGTACGGTTTCGTTTAGGCTTACGAAACGGATGCCCAGATGTGTATTGGAAATATTTCACGCTTGTGTGATATGAATTATTTTTGATTAACATTTTGCATTGTACTTGAAAGGATAGATTTCGAGTCACATCAAAGAAATTATTCGGGCGATGGGAGCATGTGATACAGATTAGGTTTTCTAACATATACCGCACATATTTTACTTTGTATGTAGGACTGGAATCATGTGTTGTGTGGTTTTGAAGGTAACAACTTCCAATACCCATCCAAATAGAAAATGTTCTTGGTAGTTTAGGTCAGAAATATTCCATGCTGTGTAGTCTCTGCAAAATAAAAAAAAACAGAAATCTTCAGCCACCGTTTATTGAAAGATATACTCGAAAAGTAAAGGTTGCTTGCTTATATTCCAAAACTAACAATTCGTAACACGGATTAATTTGAAGATATCTGTACGTGCACTGCTCGTGGGACTATTTCAGTTGTTGTTTTGATGCACTAGTCGTTTGCCTATCTGTGCGTACAGTACACACGCCCTTATTCTGAATAACGTCGTATCGTTTTTTCGCTCGTATTTCATTTGTATTCCCCATAACGCTAGCAAATCAAAGGTAGCTATGATTCGATCGAACCACATTCGATCGAAAAATCAATACATCGTTATTCAGAATAAGGGCGACAATGTCCGGGATAATCGTTGCTTCTGCCAGATTTTGCTCCTTTTTTCACTAAACTGTTTATTTTTGAGTACCCCATGAAAGACAGTTCGGAAAAGATAATCAAATTATGGTAATCGAGCCCGTAGTGAAACAAAAATTTTACAAACGCTGTATATTTTCATTTATTTTAGCTTACATGCCCGACATTTGCAATTGGTACCTTTCATCCGAATCTGTACATTCATGTTGGTACATTTTTCTTGGTCTTCGTAGCCCAAATAGTGTCAATCGGACGGTGTTCAAAGAACAGTTTAGGTGGTATCATAATGCCACACACATGGCTTGCCAAATCTTCGATAAAAACGATAGCTTCTTCCGTTAGAAATTATCATCCAACGCAAATGTATCCTTATCTGTTTATTATTCGTGTTCATCTGTAGTTAACTAAAAATATTAATTAATCAGTACCATTATTTTCACACTTAGAAAAAATTGTGTAATTTTACGTCTTTATAGATGCACATAAAAAGAGCGCCGTAATTTACTTAAATTAACAATTCAGAGCGTGTAAAGATAAGTCATATCATTAACTTCACAGTTAATTTAGCTGAAATTTACATCGATACAGACACAAAAATTATTTTTACATGTTAATAGATGTAATATACACAGTTCGAAAAATTCTTGTGATTTTACATCTTGTCAGATGCACATAAACGGGGCGTCATGTTTCACACAAATTTATGTTCAAGATCATGAAAAATTGTGTGATTTGAAAATTACATGACTTGAAAATGAAAGGAATAAAAATCAAAAGATCGACATCAACAACGCGACTTGAACCGAAAAACATTAGATCACAAAGCACACCAGTTAGTCGACTGAGCCACAGAAGCACATATCTGCTTGGCTGGTAAATCGTGCATATAAATTCATACAGTCTCACTTGCTAGCCGAGTGCAAATTACATTCGGAGCCAGTAAATTTCTGTACGAATGGAATATTGTGTCATTCCATTCGTAACCTCTATAATCGAAACAAAAAAAAGATATCATGAAATAGAGGAATTGGGGTAAAATAGTCACCAAAACGTTTCGTGCGGCTAGTATAACACATGGATCAATAAGTCCCGAGACTAAGAATGGAAACAACATTTTTTTTGCAAAATTTTTTTTTATTCATCAACATAATCACCTTTTAGGGTGATACAATGGTTCCAACGTTTTTCCAATTTTTCAATACCATGTTTATAAAAAAAATTATCTTTCGCTTCAAAATAAGCTTCAGTTTCAACGATGACCTCCTCATTTGAGCCAAATCTTTTTCCCTGGAGCATTTTTTTAAGATCAGCAAAGAGCCAGTAGTCACCGGGGGCTAAATCTGGCGAGTATGGGGGGTGGGGAAGCAGATCAAAGCCCAATTCGTTCAATTTCACCATTGTTTTCATCGACTTGTGGCAGGGTGCATTGCAGCAATCGCGGCACCCACTTGGAAAAAACCTTTTTCATGCTCAATTTTTCATGAAGGATAGTAAATACACTTCCATATGATATCTGTGTCATCTCAGCAATCTCACGGAGCTTCACTTTACGATCTTTCATTATAATTTTTGTCACTTCACTCACATTTTCCGGTGTAACGGCTTCCACAGGTCTACCCGAGCGTTCCGCATCATTTGTGTCGGTACGACCACGTTTAAACTCGGCGAACCACCAACAAATCGTTGCTTTTGATGGACAAGAGTCCGGATAACATTTTCAATCCATTGTTTCGCTTGCACGGTGTTTTTACCCATTAAAAAACAATGTTTTATCAAAACACGAAACTCGGTTTTTTCCATTTTTTAAACAAACTACAACTTAAAATTTTGACCCGTTTCAAGCAAAGGTTAGTACTCTAGAAAGACGTGGTTACTGGTTTACTACGAGCGCCATCTCTGCATTAGTCTCGGGACTTATTGATCCATGTGTTAATGATTGGACCTGTGTGAAATTTACCAAGAGAGAATCGCAAGTTGACAATTATCGCAGAAAATCGAATCGATGATTCTACTTGATGATGCTCATACTAGGTTGCAATATTTCAAAACCCTTGTGTGGAGCATTCACATACATTTTCATAGACACAATTTATACAAAGATTATATGCACAGAGTTAGAATAAGCGGCAATAGTAAAATTATTCTATCGCAATTATCAATTGCCTGTATAGAATCGGACCGCGAAACGAGAATAAGCGACCGTTTGTTGTTTGAGAAAGGATCCCCGAAGCAGCGTGCTAACCTTTGATTCTCAGAAATGTCATCGAGAGAAATGTCGCACTGGTGTCGATTCTATGTTAATTAAGTCATGCCGGGTTTTTATTGTTGCGATGATATCCATCTCTCTTTGATGGCACTGATTGAATCGTGTGAAGAGTTGCTAGTGAGCGTTCTTAGATACGATAAAAGCCATCCTTGTTAATAAAGTTAGAATTCAGATTTAAGTCCAAACATGGACCACCCTAATGATCTTTTACATCAAAAGATGCGCCAGTTGAATACAAACAACTTTTGTGAAGACAACAATTACAAAAATAAATATTTTATAGCGAAACTATGTTTGTCTCGCTAATTTCCCGTTTTGGACCACTGTGCAATGGCTGAACGGATCCAAACCTCCGGAAGTGGCGAGTCAGAAGACTTCGAAATAGAATTTTCATAGATAATGATCCAATTTTTACAAACTTTAATTCAGATGGCAGTCCTCCTCTCGATTGGTATTGAATTTTCATTTTCGGATCCGACTGCCAGTTCCGAAATTACATGGCGATCAGTGCACTGCAAGGTTGTATTAGCAGTTCAACGAAAACTGCCAATGCACTGAGTGTCTGCTGCTAATGAGTCGAAGACGAACATTAAAACAAATGAATTTATCTCTGTTAGTCGTTGCATTTATTTTGTAATTCTTAGTAAACTCTTTTACTCGAATACTGAAGGAATTAGAATTACCAACTGAACTCAAATGTCACCTAATCTATGATCGCTATCTCAACAATCACAGTAATTTTATAGTCCTGTTTACTACCTTTTCGAGTACAGTGCACAATCCCACGGATTCCCAGCAACAGACGGACAAGTGCGCATGTGTCAATCTGTTGACTGCGTTGACGAGCCACGCACCCATGCCGGAAAAGAATGGAACGAATATTGTTGGGAATGGGGGAGATTTCCTTCTCACTTTCCGCGTTGCAATCTATTACTTTCAGTTTCCAAAGGACGATGATGATGATGATTGAAATCATACTCCGAATTCCCCGTTCCGAAACCGCAGCATTCAGTTTCAGTTGTGCAGTGTCGGTGTCAATACAAGTCAGTTCGTTATCCTGCCTGCCAATCGGAGTGCGATGAAGATTGAGATCTAGAATTACACGCTACCATTGCGTTGCATCAGAGTACGGTTGGGGAGGTTTTTTGTTTTGTTACGCAGGTGACAAAATTGTGTTGACATTTTTTGGAATCGGCTTTGTTTGAATTCAATGGACCCCTGAGAACATTTGCCTTGTGGTGTTTGTGTACGCTCTTAAGACAGCCGCTTTGGTTGTGTAAGAAGAGCTAGGAAAACTGCATGGTTCAAAGATTTTGTGATCCGATAGGTGCATCCTTCATCCATTCAAGCACAATTATAAACGGTCGAAAGTGAACAGGAAGCGTTCGGTCGAAAGCAATTAAGGAATATATATCTCTGGTTCGTGGAATACTAATATATAGCAAGATAAACATATGTTTCTGTGGCTGCCGTTCAGAAATCCCTAGTTCAAATCAATATCATGTCAATGATTTAAGGTAAGCAGCGTTTTTATTAGAAACTGAGTTCACCCTTCTACAGTTCAGAATAAGGTCATCAACTAACAATAATTAAGCCTTGATTTTCGTCATCATGTTATGCAAATTTAACTGCAATTGTCGAAACAGAAAGTAAACAAAGGGAAGCTGTCATTTGCATTTTAGTCAATTTGTTTAATTCTATCTCTTACAGAAAAAATAAATTTCATCAATACTGTTTTATGTCTGGACGCTCAGCATGAACCTTCTGGATTTTTTTTGCACCATCTTCGTTCACAAATATATTCGACGTATCTTAAGACAGCGGCCCTCACTTCTCACTTCCACTTTCACATTCACTTCACTTACATGACACTTCACTTGGTTTTACCTATTACCAGTATCACGCATAGTGAAGCGTTCACTGTAGTGGAAAAATCTAATTTTTTCGACAAAATGTTGGTGGCGTGATGTTCATAATGAAATCAAATTCATCCAAGTAATTACTTTTGTGTCTGAAGCGGCTTCCGTAATAAGGACCTAAATTCACTTTACTAGATTTTCACCGTGAAGTGATACCGATAATAAGGGCCAGCAACTTTAGGCCACTTTTTTCAACTTGTCCTATAAAACCGTCTACTGCAAATTCACAAGACCTTTCACTGTATTTTGATTGCAATATTGCGTTTCGTCTTAGACTCGTTTGTGTACAGCAGTCTATGGTAAACTGTTATGCCAATCAGAAGTTCTACATAAACCGTTTAGCAACCGTCAAGTTATTGCTACTTATCAAATACTTTAAACTTCAGTGCAAACATTAAACTTTTGGCGAAAAATGATCATGTCAGACGAGGCACATTTCACGTTAAATGGATGTGTTAATAAGCAAAATTGATTGAAAACCCTCAATTAATAGAGGAACATTTGCCACTATACGACCAAAAAATAACAGTTTGAGTGCGGATATGGTGATTGGTTCCTATTTTTCCCAAAACGACGATGAACCAACGAAAATTGTTGATGGCGATCGTTATCGAACCATGATAAATGATTTTGTGACGTCCATTGTTTGAATGGCTACTGCTTTCAACAGGACGGTGCAACATGCCATACAGCTTGACTAATAATCGATTTGCTACGACCATTGTTCCCCGGACGAGTCATAAAGAAAAAAGGGTGATTTTGACAGACCCCCGAGATCACCCAATTTGACACCACCGGACTTTTTTGTGAGGCTATTCAAAATCTAAAGTAAACGCCGATAATCCAAGAACGATAGCTCAACTTAAAGACAACATACGACGTGAAATCGCCGCCGCAGTGGTTCAAAAGCCCAATTTCACGCTCTTAATTGATAACTCATTAAAATCGTGGTTTTCGAGGTACAGTATCTTCAGCAAAGTTGATAGACACCATATTTTGTCAAATTTTATTTTTGTGATAATATTATTTTAGCTTAAAAGTGAGATAAAAATAATATTTAATAGGGGTAAGTAACTTCGACAAAGTTGTTCAAAAAGTCAATTCAAACAAATTTGCAGAAGGCACTTTTCTCGTAACTTGAGTGTAATTCATTATATAATGTATTTTCTGAAAAGGGTGTCCTAAAACCAGTTTTTGTACAAAAACATACATATTTTTAATTTATATGAGTTTCACAAAGTTTTCCATCATTAAAAACTTTACAACTTCCTCAAATATACTATGCTGCTATCATTTCAGTTTGATGAAATAGAGCCATTTTTCATGTTTTTTTTTTACAAAATTCCAACTTGTCTATCATCAAAAGGCGCAGAAAGGTGCAGATGAGACTACTTACATATTAAACTACTTCAAAAGAGCTTTCATAGTTATAGTGTTATAAATTTAGTTTTAACTGTTAGTTTTAATTGTAGTGTTAGGCCTAAATGTATCTGTTGGATCATTGTAATCTGTTGATACAAATAATGAGGAGATTTTAAGCCTGCTGGAGAGAGAGAGAGAGAGAGAGAGAGATTGCTAAATTTCATCTCCATTGGGCTTTTCTCTGCTCCAAATAAATAAATAAATAAATACATGGCGATCGTTATCGAGTCATAATAAATGATTTTGTGACGTCGATTGTTTGAATGGCTACTGGTTTCAACAGGACGGTGCAACATGCCATACAGCTTGACTAATAATCGATTTGTTGACCATTGTTCCCCGGACGAGTCATATAGAAAAAAGGGTGATTTTGAAATCGCCGCCGTTTCGAACGATACATTGACCAACACGATGGAAAACGCCAAAAAAGGACTCATTTTGCATTCAAGGGCAAAGGTTGCGGGTGTATTTACGCGATATCATTTTCAAAAAGATATCTCCTTGAACGAAAATAAACTATAATCGAAATGAAAATAAATAAAAATGTTTGTTTCATATGGTTTTTGTTCAGAAACAAATGCTTCCACTTTAAATGGCTTACCCTGTAAATGTAATTTACCACAATCGAAGGTCAATTGGCTGTCACTTTCGGTTCCGGAGCTATAAAGGCACAAGTGACGTAACCGACAAAACGCATTTATTTTCTCTCCGCTCAATTTTTTCCGAGATGGTTCAACCGATGATAACAAACTTAGATTCGTTTGAATGCAACTGTTGGGTTGTGAATTAAGTTCGAAGATCAATTGACTGTCACTTTCGGTTCCGGAAAAATAATGGTGTAAGTGACATAACCGACAAATGCGTTTTTTTTCTTCAGCGCTTTTTTGCTCTCGTAAGCTACGCCTTTTTGACTGTAAACGTGTAACGACACAGTGTTTAGCGATAGCCTTTTCATTTAGTTCACGTCAGTATTGATGTTGGAAGATTTATTTTTGCGATGCTCGCACCAAACTAGTGGCAATCGAGATTTTACTTTCATTCTTGGAAAAACAAACAATGCTTTGAAACCTAAGGGCAGGTTTCTACGAAAATGGCTAGACCGATTTTCGTAAAATTTAGAGACCCTATAGATCCATAGCCTGATATTGACTTTATCCAGACCCAACTTTCGGAGTAGCAGAGTGAAATGTGCAAAAAAAAAACCTACCTAGTGGTGTAATGATGCCTTTCTCATATTACTTATATTTTCAAAAATATCATTATACATTTGTTTAAACATTAATAAAATCAAAAACTACTACTACGATGCGTACCATTTTGTATGACAGTTTGAAAGTTTTGACACTCACCGCCATATAATATCGGAACCGGAAGTTTCATCTGGATGAAAAAGCACAGTAGCTTTTAAGACAATGAGAGTTTTAATTTGATATTGATTTGTGAAAATCAGTTTAACCGTTGCTGAGAAATCTAAATAAGTTCCGAAGCGGAAACCGGGGACTAGTAGTCCCAAAGTAGATTTAAATCTCCACCTACTAACAAGGTTTACCAACTAGATGAATTTACCAGTAAGTTTTATAAAAATTTGCACCTCGTTTTGCCGCTTTTGAAAAAATACTCATGAAATCAAAAAAAAATCTCTTATCGCACCAATAATACCGGAACCGAAAGTCGGATCTGGATCAGCTTTTCGGGGACTTTTTTAAGAATTTCAAAACCTTTTATTTAAATCTTAGTTTGTGAAAATTGGTTGGGAAATTACCGAGAAAATTGAATTCGAATTTTCTCTGATTTGCACATATTACCTTGTAATTCCGGAACCGGAAGTCGAATAAAAATAAAATTCAATAGCGAGCTATGTGATCATAAGAGCTTTCATTTGAATCTAAATATGTGAAAGTGGAGTGACCATCTCTGAGAAAAGTGAGTGACAATTTTTTTCATTTTTTTTGCATATTACCCTGTAATTCCGGGACCGGAAGTCGGATCGGGATAAATTCCAATAGCAGTCAATGTGACCATAAGATTTTTCATTTGAAAGTGAGTTTTTGAAAATCGTCTCAGCCATCTCTGAGAAAATCGAGTGGCATTATTTGTCACAAACATTTTGTAATTTCGACGAACTGAGTCGAATGGTATATGAAACTCGGCCTTTCGGCCTCTGTTCAAAAGTCAGTTTACACAGTGATTGCATAGCCTTTCTATATGAGGAAGGCAAAAATTAATACAAAATTGCACTCGATTTCCCAATGAAAAATCTTATGGTCTCATAGGCTGATATTAATTATTATCCTAATCCGATCGTCGGTTGCAGGATTATAGAGTGAAGTATGTTAAAAATTTCACACCTTTCTAAATGGTGTACGGACTCAAATTGCACTCTTTCAAATGGCTCATTGGGTATTTTCAATTAAAATTTCAAGATGAAACTAGTTCAAAGTGTAATGTTTACGTTGTGTAAGTGACAAACATAATTTTGTAATCGTTGCAAAGATATACTATACAAAGCTTCTGAATTTCATTCGAACCAGATATCCGATTCCGAAATTGCAGGGTGATGTGAGTTGAAAAATGAAAACGTCACTCACTTTTCTCGAAGCTGACAACCGATTTCCACCAACTCAGATTCAATTGAAAGGTCTCAAGATGCCACAAGAAATTCCCGGTGTTTGCTACGATCCAACGTCCGGTTCCCGAGATACATGGTGCTTAGTATAACAGTGTCAATTTGAATAGCGTTTTGTTTTAAATTATGAACCATATGATGAGTAGCGAATTCGTTAAATTGGTTAATAAATTTCTCTAGTTTGTGGATTATGATAGTCTATGAGCAAATAATTTCATATGAGATTCTCATAAACTTAAGTTCTAATAAAAAGGCTTATAGTCGAATTAAAAATTTTGCTGAATTTCATTGCAATCAACTTTCAGGTCTAGAATTAGAGGGTAAGTTTTAAAAATTTCAAACCATTATAGTCCAAAATGATGATACAAAAACCAAAAAAAAATTAAAACTTGGTTCATAACTGCTCCAATTTGAAGTTCATATTAGTTTCTGGTAGAATGGATCGGATTTTACCGAAAGTAGAGGTCAAAATCATAGAGCTCACTTTATTTGCTCATATATGATTGAGTCTTTTGCGAAATGAAAATTTCGCTAAAGAAGTTGAACAATTTAAACCATATTCTAAACCTTTCTGGAAACTTTCTAAGGTTCTTGAGAAACCTCAGAAACCAATTCCTGCTCTCAAGGAAGGAAATCAAATACTTCTTACAAATGGCGAAAAAGCTCAAAAACTTGCTCGGCAGTTCGAGAGTGTCCACAATTTTAATTTGAACGTTGTGAGTCCTATTGAAAATGAAGTCTCACTGAAATACGATCATATTTCAACCCAAGTGTTATCACAAGATGACATTATTGAGACGAATTTTGATGAAATTAAATCAATTATTAGGAAACTCAAAAACATGAAGGCTCCTGGTAATGATGGAATTTTTAATATTCTTATTAAAAATCTTCCCGATGTTGCCTTGAGACTCCTGGTTAAAATTTTCAACAAGTGTTTTTCATTAGCTTATTTCCCAAAAAGATGGAAAAACGCTAAAGTAATTCCTATCCTGAAACCTGATAAAAATCCAGCACAAACATCAAGTTATCGACCAATTAGCTTATTTTTTTCTATCAGTAAACTTTTTGAAAAAATTATCTTGTTGAGAATGATGTCTCATATAAACGAGAATTCAATTTTTTTACCAGAGCAGTTTGGATTTCGTCATGAACATTCAACTACTCATCAACTTGTCAGAGTAACAAACATGATAAAAGCAAATAAATCTTCTGGGTTATCCACTGGAGTTGCTCTTCTAGACATAGAAAAAGCATTCGACAGTATTTGGCACAAAGGTTTAATAGCAAAAATGTCTGATTTCCAGTTTCCTATTTATTTGATCAAAATGATTCAAAATTATTTAACTGATCGTACTCTTCAGGTTAGCTATCAGAATTGTAAATCTGAATTGCTACCCGTACGAGCCGGTGTTCCGCAGGGTTCGAGCGTAACTTCAATCTTGTTTAATATTTTCACTTCTGATCTTCCAAATCTACCCGTTGGTTGTCAGAAATCGCTATTCTGTGACGACACAAGTCTGTTAGCCACAGGTAGAAATCTAAGAGTGATCTGCAGTCGCCTACAAAGAAGTTTAAATATTTTCAGTGATTATCTGTCAAAATGGAAAATTAAACCAAATGCAGCAAAAACGCAATTAATTATCTTTCCTCATAAGCCAAGAGCATCTTTTCTTAAACCAAACAATAATCACATTCTCAAAATGTATGGCTTGGAATTGACATGATCTGATCAAGCTAAATACTTAGGTTTAACGTATGACAATAAACTCACTTTCAAGGATCACATTGAAGGAATCCAGGCAAAGTGTAATAAATATATTAAATGTTTATATCCTCTTATAAACAGAAATTCTAAGCTTTGTCTAAAAAACAAATTGTTAATTTATAAACAAATTTTCAGACCAGCCATGCTTTATGCAGTACCAATTTGATCAAGTTGTTGTTCCACCAGGAAGAAAACGCTTCAAAGGATTCAGAATAAAATTCTGAAAATGATTTTGAAGCGTCCTCCCTGGTTTAGTACAAATGAGTTACACAGACTCACAAATATAGAACCATTAGATGTAATGTCACATAATATTATAAGCAAATTCCGACAAAAATCGATGCAATCTTCAATTGAATCGATTCGCTCTCTGTATTAGTTAGTAAGTTACTATATAAGTTCCTTTTCCCCATTACACAATACAAGTAGGTTTAGAATTTTCCCTACACAAAAATCTCAGAATTGCGGAAGCAAATAATGTCCTCATGGTAATAACCAAATCATATATATAATAGGGCTGAAAAGTCACCACTTGTGGCTGAACACCCAATTTAAATCTTAATAATTTAATTTTAACTCATATTCCAATAAATAGTTATTTAAAAAAAATATATGATTGAGTCATTTTTCACTAACTTAAATTCAAATGACAACATTTTTTAATTTTTGATATTTTGATGAATCCCTCTGTAATACACAGAAGATAATAAGACATCAGTGCACTAGGTGGATTAAGGGGTTACACCACTGTAAAAAAAAGAGAAGGACCTTTTTGGGGAATTATTTTGGGATCCAAAAAATGGAGTAATCCGAATTTTGCATAGAGCACTTTTTAATATGTATATTTAAGTATGAAAAAGGTTAAGTTATAAAAATTGAAAAACAAAAAGGGCAGCTTGGCCGCATTTCCACAAAAGTGCTGCATTTTGACGGTCGGAAATGCAGCTCCCGCAATTTTCGATCTAGAACAAAAAACAAAACATTTTCTAATTTCATATTACAGTGTGCATAGAGGAACGTACGGATTTTTAATTAATTGATTTTCTGTAATATGGCAGCCCTTTGAAAATAAAACCGCATTTTTTCATCACAAAAATGTTCATAAAAAAAAATTTCACAATTTTCAAAATTACGTGCCTCTGTGGAGATAACTATCGAGAATATTCTGTAAAATTTTTGAATCGATTGGTCAAGATTTACTTGAATTATGTTCTCGGCCAGCTCAAAAATTGTGGTTCTGAGATAAACGCGTTAAAAGTTTTCGGTTCTGTAAGATCGTATCTCATACTTACAGGCCATTAATCGGCAATGCCTAGACCATACAATTCATCTTTTGGAATATTCGGACTTTTTGACAATTCTACAGAATTTCCGATTTTTTGAAAATTTTACAGTGGTGAACCACTTAAAACTAGTTTTTTATTTAATCTTATATTTTTAATGGCACTGTGTTAACGAAAAGTATTTTGAAAGTATCCCAAAGTAATATAAGATTTACATCGTTAGCTAGTGTTTTAATCGGAGACGGAGTGTTATAAACCATTCGACTCAGCTCGACGAGATCGGAAAATGTCTGTTTGTGCATCTTTCGAAGATTTGTCCTATACGCTCAATTTTCTTAGGCTTAGGCTTATTTTAAAGCTACTTACACTTCCGGTTCTGTAGATATAATCGTATAAGTGACGCAACCGACAAATAGTACTACTATCTTCTTTCCACACAATTTGATCAGATTTGACCAATGGTATCTCCGGAACTGGAAGTTAAAACCTATTATTTTCAATGCATTTGGTTTGAGGAATGTTGCCAAATATGTGACGCAAGCACTGAAGCATATTTTTGGGAAGTATTCGAATCAATCTCAATGAATTTGTAGAAAAAATGTGCTTGAATTCGTGTTAGTATAATAAAATAAAATAAATTCGTGTATAAATAAAAATGTTTTAATCAGACTGTGTGAATGACAAAAGAAAGACATTATCATACCACTAGGTGGATTAATAATAGGTTTTTTTATGTTGTCTGTCACCGCATGAGCATAAAATATACTCAGAATAATTTCGTCTTCCCTTCAATTAGAAATTCGGTCTGCGATTCGAACATTGATGTGTTTTTTTTTCTGTCGATAAATTTTGTTCAGATAATTTACCTTTTGAAATTGTAATTGTAAAAGGAAATACAAATATGATTCATAAACATTTTGTTTTTTACTCATCAGTGCGTTAGCAGTTTATACAAAGAAGCCCAATCTTTTGTTGACTCTAGAAAGCGTGAAAGTGATTTAATTTCAATTAACTTAAAAGCATCGAATAGTACATGTTTTGTTATACTTGTGAAAAAAAATTTGTCGTCATATGTAGATTGTAGATTAAAGATTGTACGGTCCCTGCCGCAAAATGCTAATCTACCGATATCTCAAAAACTAATGAATCGATTAATTCCAAATTCTCAGGTGTTGTTCCTAATTGCTATTGCTTGTTTCGTGAACGAAAATAATTGTTTGGCCTAATGCGCAATATTTTATTTTACGAAAAAATAATATATAAATATTGAGTTTATTCGGAAAAAATAGCCAATCATGATAGAGATGAAATCACTCTCACACATCCTAGAATAATCAGAAGATTGAGCTTCTTTTTTCGAGTCTGAAGGTATGTAATACCTTAATACTTCAACGTAAACCCCAAAACAGATCATTTTCGACAACTAACTTCTAACCTAAAATTTAACTAAAAAAATATAACTTGCAATTATTATGCACATAATCAGAATTGAAGGTAATATTGTCCAGAAACAGCGTGGAGATCATCAAGGGAGAGAGGATAGATAACACTTTTGAAATAATGTGTTCTATTCATCGAAAGATTATTAACTGTGTATTTCAATTATTTTAATTTCAACGCAATGTTTTTTCATTACGATCAAGTTTAATAAACAAACCGACGATCATTTCGAGGATCTTTTACGCATGTCGTTTGACGTTTGAATTGAACGTTGATAGTAATTTTCAGCGAAGCTGTTCATCCCAAAAATTATTGATTCCTTCCTTACAACTATCTCAGAAATAACTTTCATTTATCTAATTTATGTTCCAAATTCTCTCGTTGCTGCTATTACCCGAACAAATTTTCGCTTCAAAATTGAACATTACCTGTACCTGCTATCCCCTTCGTCATTCATACCCACTAACGGCGGAGGGATATTTCAATTTTAATCCTTTCCCAAATACAACATGGACTGCGAACAAAGGTTCCAGCCCCTTTCTTCGCTGCTCTTCGGTTATTACTGTGGATGCAAAGTAATACCTCAAAACGCCCTATCGCGTTGGGATTGTAGAGGAGAGAAAAAAAAATGAACGCGGCAAAGTAAATAAAATATCCATTTCCGACTTCAGACTCTCGCCGGGTACCTGCAACTACATAAATGCTTTTTTTATTCAATTGCGAACCCCATCGACAGTATTTCGTGCGAGAAACAGACATCATTTTCTCAAGTACGCGTTGATTGCCGGTACTGCCAATTCAGTTGTAATATTTAATTGGACAGGCCTTTTCATAATTGAATAGTGCAGAAGAGTGCGGGGTTGGCTTTTCATCTAACAACAAGCATCGAGGTATTCAATCTAGCAAGTCGAGTTTGAATCCGTCAATTTACCTTCTTATTTCGACCGATTTAATTATCGAATTGAAACTCAATTGCTTTATGAAGCTTCCTATCTAAAAATCACAAGGACAGTAGTACGAAAATTGAAGTTCATACTGCCGTAACGTAAGTATAGCGCTAGTCTTACAAGCCAGTTGTCGTATGTTCGAGTCCCGTTCTGGAAGGATTCTTAGTGTCAGTCGGATCGTCGCCCCAGTCATGCAATGGTTTTGAATCGGCTGCAAAGTCTGTTGAAACAGAAGGTCAAATTCCACAAAAGGAATGTAATATCAAGGCTTTGCTTTCCGGTCGTGCTCTTAAACGTATAAAAAGTTAGACAGCTTTCAACTGCCTTGCAAAGTGAACATGTATGTAACGTACTGCATCGTCAGGATCCAGTCACATTTCAGAGTGGCTTAAATGGTAATGCATTTCCGCGAATGGGAACATTTTATAGGTCCAGCTTCTGGGAGATATTTTTATCGCAACTGTCTTTTTTCGATGTTTCTTTCGCTCAAAATTGTTTCAATATATTTCTCGTTGTATAGCAAAAGATTAACACAGAATTTGGTTTCAAGATTCTTCATTAATATATATGATAATATTTTTAGTAACAGATTCTTTTTGACTCCAATCAGTAAAAATACGATGAATGATCTTTCGTTATTGCGAGGGCAGTCTGAAACAAGAAAATGGTTGCAATACAACGTATTACATCCGTGTATTGCATCAATGAAACTTTGAACGGTTGATCCACATTCGATAAATATTATAACAACAAAAACAGCAAAAAACATAGACTTCCTGCTTTTATTGTCATAAACATGGATTTTTCCCAAAACGTGCCGACGAATCTCCTGCAGTTCACTTCGAACTGCTTACGAAACATGGACTGTAGTTGGCGGATTGATACTGCTTAAAATGATCATAAGGCTGCATTGGACCTGGAAGGAAGATCATGGAATTCTCTTGAAAAAATCAAAGCTTTTAGGCGTTTCTACTGGTGGAGTTGCTTGGTTCAAATTTTGTTTGACGAATCGTCAGGTACGTCGGAAGTATTCTTCAATCATTCGGGAGTTCAGGTTACCACCTGAATGCTGTTTTTTCATGCTAACGACACCAACGTTATAAAAATTATTCAGTACTTCTTGGATTGTCTTGAATTACAAAAAAGTACGGGTGTGTAATGTCAGAGACATAACTGGATGTCGTGAATACGAATAAAACTGACTTTTGAATTCGAATTGATAGTTGATCGATTGTGTGAATTGTGAAACTTTCCCCCTTTTCTAGTAGTAATTTCAAACGATTTTTGACGTCGATTATCTCATTTCGGATTTGCATATTTCATTGAAAGAAACTGTCAAGATGCTGTACAGAACTCATTTCTGCCATTTAGAAGGACCAAATTGTGGAATTCTCTACGATATTTAACACAGTTCGGAACATTTTTCTCGAACGATTTTCGCTCAGTGAAATGTGCACGAAGCAAATCAAATAATTTTGGATTTTCACTAAACTGATGATTTCTACCTACGATTTGCCAAGAAGTAATCCTTAAAGTTCTTTGGATTACATTTTGAGCCATTAGAACGGCTGATTTTATATAATGTTGTCCACTTTTCGTTTTCTTTCTCTCCAATGCAAACGACCAGCAGCTCTGTTGTATGATGCAATCGCTCTTGTTTGAGTTGCAACCAGGGATGCCAGGTTCACAGATTAATCTGTGTTTCACAGATTTTCAATTTTCTGCACAGATTTTAAAAATGACACAGATTTTCACAGATTTCTGAAAATGATCACAGATTTTCACAGATTCTGGAATAAATCACAGATTTTCACAGATTTTTGAAATCTAGCACAGTTTACCATAAAAAGGTACAGAGCGTGTTGGTAGTGAAACATTTTATTTTTTTGTTTTGCTCGCCAAATTGATTTTGATCTGCTATTATGGTACGGGAAACGGGCACAGATTTTCACAGACAGGTTTTTGGCTTGATCACAGATTTTTGAAAAAATGACCATCTTCTCTCGCCTTGACGACCGGAAGGCAACTGAGAACTACGACCTGAGCGTTTGAGGTTTTTAATCACGCTCTCCGATACCGCTGCTTGAATGCGTCTTCTCGCCCTGACGTCTGCTTCCATCCAACGCACAAGAAGAAATTTTCGATGTTCAACCACGGTTCCCCTTTTATAACGTTCAGTTGAAGATATGTGCCTGAGTACCTCAAAATCGTCGTCCTTGCTTTCTTCACTTTACTTTCATTTTTAGAATTACTAGTTTTTTTTTTATTCATTAGGACATTGACAGATGAATCTTAAGAGCAAATAAACAAATATCTCCGGAAACAAATAAAGCAAATCTTCAATCTATCAGTCAAATACCGTGAAACAAATTGGTTTAAAAAGCAAACATATAAAATTGGAGGAACTGATCTTCCTTCAGTTCGTACACGCAGAGAAAACAATTATAGAAATAACCAAATTTTGGGTTCCACGCAACGATTAATTTTATTGAAATAGTGACAAAAGAAAATCTGGTTTGATATTGCAAATAATTATGCTTTCAACTACAAAACATGACATTTGACATTTCTCAGTGGATTAGTTTGTTAATAAATATGTTGACGGAAAAAAACAAACATTTATTTCGGGGGACGGGTATAGTGTGATGGGTAAGTCGATGCCTTTCACGCAGCCCGCTTGGGTTCGATTCCCAACCCCGCACATAGGGTCAGAAAGTTTTTCTGGCCCGAAGAGGTGAATGACCTTAAGGTTAAAACCTCTATAATCGAAACAAAAAAAAAACATTTATTTGTGCATTCTAATTTCATAGTAGATTTTATTTGCAAAATCAGTTTAAAACGAACTAACTTTACATAACGACAGTGTTGGCGATTGCCGATAATTTAGCAGAAAGCGGTTCGATGTTTCTCTACATTGTATACAACATTTTCAATCAACAATGAGTATATGATGCTACAAGAATTCGCTGCCTCTCAATGCATGAACCGTGAGAGAATTTTACTCTTTTCCTCTGAGTATTTCACGGCCCTTACCAAATAGATACAGTTTTGCAATGATCGGTGCTGTGTAGAATTTACCATAAGAGAATGGCAAGTTGACAATTATCGCAGAAAATCGAATCGACGATTCGACTTGATGATTCTCATACTAGGCTACAATATTTCAACACCCTTGTGTGTAGCTTTCACAGACATATTTTCATAGACACAACTTTTAGAAATGTTATATGCAATTAGTTAGAATAATCGGCATTGAGTGAAATGATTCTATCGCATTTATCCACTACCCATGTAGATAGGATCGCAAAGCGAGAATGAACGACCGTCGGTTGCTTCAGAGAGAATCCCCACGGCAGCGTGCTAACTCGTGATCGAAAAAAATTCGCTCTCGCACTCCTTTTTATGTTAAATGAACCATGCCGATTTTTTTGTTGCTGAGATGATATCCGTCTCTCTTTGATGGCACTGATGATGATGAATGATAAAATATTAACATAAAATTAGTCATTTCAACTTACGCTGTGTTTGTTAAAATCATACTTTTTTATTTCTAAGGTTCAAATGATTTCTTTTGAAATAATTTGGAGGATTGTTTTCGAAACTTTTTTCTATTTTTCTATTCTAAGTATTCACATGTTTAAAATTCCAATTATTCACATACCACAATCAAGCCCTGGCATATTACTTTACCTAGTATCTAATGATTCGGTGCCGTTTCAGCCCGGTCAAGATAGAGATATTCCACATCAAATATTTTTGTGAACAAAACGTGTTATGCAATGTTATGCAGTTTTGAACATTATTAATTATCAATACTTAAACTTGGATTATTGAAAAGCTTCAAAAGAATGAAATTTTCAGAGAAAATTTCACTTTTAAAACGCGTACAAACTTTCCTGTTCATTCATGGGTGTTAATATTGTTCTGGTTTTTATGAAAAAAACTGATAACTGTCATAACAGTTCGACTGAAAAGTTCGTATCGTTTAATAGAAACACACATTTTTTTGCCAAAATTCGTTTTTATTATTCAACATAATTGCCATCAGAGGCGATACAGCGATTATAGCGATCTTCCAACTTTTCGATACCATTTTTGTAGTACGATTTGTCCTTTGCCTCAAAATAGGCCTCAGTTTCAGCGATTACCTCTTCATTGCTTCTAATTTTTTTACCAGCGAGCATTCTCTTGAGTTCTGAGAACAGGAAAAAGTCACTGGGGGCCAAATCTGGAGAATACGGTGGATGAGGGAGCAATTCGAAGCCCAATTCGTTCAATTTCAGCATGGTTTTCATCGACTTGTGACACGGTGCATTGTCTTGATGAAACAAAACTTTTTTCTTCTTCAAATGAGGCCGTTTTTTTGAAATTTCGTCCTTCAAACGCTCTAATAACGCTATATAATAGTCACTGGTCACTGGTTTTTCCCTTTTCAAGGTAGTCGATGAAAATTATACCATGCGAATCCCAAAATACAGACGCCATAACCTTACCGGCCGATTGTTGAGTCTTTCCACGCTTTGGGTTCGGTTCATCGCGTGCAGTCCACTCAGCTGACTGTCGATTGGACTCCGGAGTGAAGTGATGGAGCCATGTTCCGTCCATGGTTATATATCGACGGAAAAAATCGGTTTTATTTCGATATAACAGCTCAAAACACTGCTAAGAATCATCAATTCGTTGTTGTCTTTGATCGATTGTGAGCTCACGCGGCACCCATTTTGCACAAAGCTTTCTCATATCGAAATATTCGTGAATAATATGTCCAACACGTTCCTTTGATATCTTTAGGGTGTCAGCTATCTTGATCAACTTCACTTTACGGTCATTGAAAGTCATTTTGTGGATTTTTTTCACGTTTTCATCGGTAAAAGCCTCTTTTGGACGTCCACTGCGTTCATCGTCTTCGGTGCTCATATGACCAGTACGAAATTTTGCAAACCATTTACGAATTGTTGCCTCGCCCGGTTCAGAGTCTGGATAACACTCATCAAGCCATTTTTTGGTATCGGCGGCACTTTTTTTCATCAAAAAGTAGTGTTTCATCAACACACGAAATTCCTTTTTTTCCATTTTTTTTCACAATAACAAAAGTAGCTTCACTCAAAATGCAATATCTCACAAACTAATAATCAGACAACTGTCAAATTTATACACGTATCTTTTGAAGGTTGGTACTAACTGAAAATGGTATGGATTTAATTCTAGTGGCGCCCTCTCATAGAAACGATACGAACTTTTCAGCCGATCTGTTAGATAAAATGAATCAAATTTTTCTTGGTATTAAGGTAAAACAGAATTAAATCCAAATAGATTTGTCAATAGAATCAACTCAACTTCTGTTGATATGCAATAGGTAGATGTTTTTTTTTCAATTATAGAGGTTTTAACCTTAAGGTCATTTACCTCTTCGGGCCAGAAAAGCTGTCTGACTCTATGTGTGGGGTTGGGGATCGAACCCAGGTGGACTGCGTGAAAGACATCGACTAACCCATCACGCTATACCCATCCCTAGACAAAAAATTTGAATAACGTCAAAACAGAGACCATTATTGATGTTGAAGGGAGAAATTGGTTTGAAATAATCATATTCTAGTTTGGAATTAACATAACTAAAATTCCATTTATCTGCGTGTAGTGATAATGAGGACTTTGCGTGTGCAGTGCATTCAATTTTCGGAGCAAAAATGCTTCAAAAGGCATCTACACATTTTTGTTTATCTCGCATATCACCTTCCTATTGTTGGCATGTTGAATCCGCTCATGCATTCCGTCGAAAGCAGTAGTATTTAACAAGCAACAGTATGCTGTTAATCGTATTTGGCAAAAATCACGTTTTTCATCACCATGATCTGCTAAATGCATTCATTCCCTCGTATCCCAAGATAAGACGTTCACAGTTTACATGTACGAAACTCGAATAATTGGAATACACTCAAAAGACTCCGCTTGTTAACTCGTAAAGTAATCCATTCAAACTTAATAACAACAATACCTCTCTCTCGTTAACACATGCATTATTTTTTCTCAGAATCACAATCACCTCGTAAGAGGAATGATGATATTTGGCATTATGTTCGCAATTTTGAGGTGGTGTTGTGTTTCATTTTAGGTTAAAGCTACAGATTTTTTGTTGGTTTGACTTTCAAAGGAAGTAGGTTATACATTTTGGGATCGATGTGAGTTTCTAAGAAAATAGTCATGTTAAGAAAAATGATTTACGGACACCAAAAGCACGAAGAAAACCTTATAGATACCAAATAACGATTTTTAAACAATTTCTTTAATTCTATTTGAAAGTCGTCTTGTCCTGAACACAAAATTAGGCTAATCAATGAATAACGTCTTTGTAAATCAATTTAGCAAGATGTGTATGTATGAGAAAAGTTAGTGTACATATTTTGATTTTTCTTGCACATTTTACCCCATTATTCCGGAACCGGAAGTCCGATCCAATCCAAGGTTTCAAAAAGATTTGATTCTAAATTTTATTTGCGACGAACTGAGCAAATGTCTGTGTGTGTGTGTGTGTGTGTGTGTGTGTGTGTGTGTGTGTGTGTGTGTGTGTGTGTGTGTGTGTGTGTGTGTGTGTGTGTGTGTGTGTGTGTGTGTGTGTGTGTGTGTGTGTGTGTGTGTGTGTGTGTGTGTGTGTGTGTGTGTGGGTGGGTGGGTGTGTGGGTGTGTGTGTGTGTGTGGGTGTGTGCTCGATTTTCTCGGAGATGGCTGGACCGAATTACAGGCTGATAAGTATAATAATTCCATTTTCAGGAGCTAATTTTTATACATGACACGGAAAAATCATTCTTCAATCAGGCAGGTATGATTAGTTGATGACCAAGTACGTTGATTTTGAATATACCGGATCATCGTTCCTGGTTCCGGAGGTACCGGAAAAGTGCTCGGGTGCTCCAAACTCGGATTCAAATGAAAAGTATTATGTTTCCATAAGGTAATGTAGCATTTTATCCAGATCTCACTTCCGGTTCTGAAAATAAAGGGTAGTGTGTGTGAAATTGCAACCTGTCATATAGAGCGAAAAAACGAAAATATCCTTCTAAATTTGGTTCAAAACTGTTTCAATTTATAGGTTATGCTAGTTGCTAGCCAAACGAACCGATTTCAGCTATGCCGGTTCGGAAATACTAGTCCAAACTCAAAAAACGGAACACTCTTCATTTTCTCAGAAACAGCTGAGTCGATTTTAACAAACTTAGACTCAAATAAAAGGGACAAAGTGTATAAAATTAGATTGATTTCGATCGATTCTCACTACCGGTTCCGGAACAACAGAGTGAGATGTGTTTAAAATTTTGAACCGTGTTTTTTCGATTGGCACCATTTTATTTAAAATTTTGCGTAATTTAATAAAATTGGACAGCAAATTTTTGAAATTTTGCATTTTTTAACTTAAACCTAAAAAATAACTATTTTCAAGACTATAATTCTTTTGTCCATTATTTTTACATCTTGCTTTGGAATGCAACAGATTCCTTCAATTATCGGCTACGCGTAAAAACCGTAATTTCGGAAATCCGCGTTAAAATGACTGCGTAACTTCGGAAATCCGCAAAACAAGCCGTCGGAAATCCGCTTAAAAAACCGCAAAACTGAAGAATTTTTTTGAAGGCAAATGTCTAAGAAATGCATGAAACGTCGAGATCTAGTGTAATCTCAAAAAATATTTTGTTGGAACGAATCGAAAATTTTCTCTTGGGATAACACCAGATCTCGACGTTTCATGCAGTTCTAAGGAAAAACAAGAAAAACGGAACTTTGAAAATTCGTGTAAAAAACCACGTAAATTCGGAAATCCGCGTAAAAAAAACGCATAAAAAACAGCGTAAAAAAGACCTCATTGAAAAATAACAAAATTTAGAGTAGCTTTATGTTGAATTTTTTGGCACAGATACTCTTTGCCAATTTTCATTTACAACTGTGTGTTCCCGATCATCAAGTCGTAACAAGTTTATAACAAAAATCTGTTTTCGTAATAAAATATCAAAATTTTCTAACAAACATCGAAAAGAGAAGGCCGCTCCAGTCGATGACCAACATGCGGGCCACCCGCCGTGTTTTCGTAGCTTGGGGGTGTTTCCCGCGGACCCACAAAAACAGAAGAATGCGGCCAACATCGAAGTAGCCACGTAATCGGGACGATCCCCCATGTAATATCCAACCCACCAGTCATTGTCGACCAACTGGAGACTGGATCCCCGATTTGCGGACAACGTGAACCAAATACAACAACGTTATAATTCAAGAAATTGTCAACAAATACAAGAAAATAAGCTAGTCTTAAGTACTGGTAAGAAATGTTCTCGGCATTGAAGAGCTAAAGCAATGTGCCCTCTTAAATATATCGTTAAATAAAAAAAATCGAAAAAAGTGACAGTTCAGATAGTGTATGCTGATCAGATTGTCACCTCATTTTTGATCCGGACTCATTCAGGTTGCAATACTTTATTTTGACTTATTTTTCTTGCGAAACGAAAAAATGGCTGCTTCCCAACTTGTACAATCTGCATTAATTCTTACATGGTGATTGTTTCCGAAGTTTAGAGAGAATCAGTCAAGGTGACAAGTGACCGGGAAAAAGGTGCAAATTTGATTTCACCGGGAAAAATCCTGAAAAAGTCGGGAATTTTAGTGCAAATTCGGGAGCAAAATTTACTAGCTCAAATCTTAGAAACGATTTTCAGCACTCCGATTTTTCAGATTCAACAAGTGAAAAGTATGAGACAATACCGAATGTTGCATTTGAGCGAGAAGTTCAGTAAAAATTTTGAAACAACTTATTGTCCCACACAAGTCAATATAAGCAGCCAACCCGGTTGCTATACGATGAGGCACATTGTCAATGCAATTCTCAATCTTTCCCCTTATCGCTTCGTTATTTTTCCCGGTTTCATTGTTTACACGAATCAGATTCTGCTAATTTGTAGGAGCATGCTTAGAAACTTTTTATAAAGTCCCAAATAGGACTCATGCCTGGAGAATCTTCCGGTCAGTGAATAACGGCGACATTTTCGGTTTCTTAAAACGTCGATATACGTTTAAAACAGTGGCATGTTGCACCGAGATTTTAAAACCATTTTCCCATCGTTGAAAGGAACTTCAATATTTCAGAGAAACATTATTTTTTCTTATCTTATAATTTGGCATGGAACTGTATTGCTGTATCGATATCAGCTGATTTTTCCTAAACAATTTCATGGTTCACATTGCTTTCAGTATGAGATCTGTGTCTTAGCCGATTAGTTCTAAAGTGGTAGAATATATAACTATTTGAATTATTCATTGCTTAATTTGAAATCCTGAATGTTTTTCGTAGATGAACTGCATCAAAGTCAGTTCACTAGAAATGTTACATTGATCTGGTACTTTCTGATTATTTTTCTGGTTACTCCACGAGAGATGCTTAGCATTTAGAACCTTATTAACAAAAAAATCGATATTTTGTGCGTTTTTACAACTATCATTTGATTTATTTGCTCATCAACGCATTGGAACTCAGCGTGAAGTGCGTGGAATCCCGGAACACCTACGCTCGATGGAAATCCCAAAAATACTTACAAGTAAGTTCAGGCATATTGACTCTGAGAAAATATTTCACACGAACGAATCACGAATTGAAGAGGCTACTGGGTTTGGTATGTTCAACAATAATGTTTTGGCTTCATTTAGGCTTCAAGAACCTGCATCTGTTTATATAGCTGAGTTAGCAGCAATGCATTATAGTTTGAGTGTAATCGTCACATTATCTCCAAACCATTATTTCCTCTTCACAGATAGTCTGAGTGCAATTGAAGCCATTCGCTCAAACATGACTGGCAAGACTGAACCGTTTTTCCTGGGCAAAATAAAACAGTGCCTGAACGACATATTGAACAATAATTATCTAATCACTATAGTCTGGGTCCCGGCTCATTGCTCCATTCCTGGCAATGAAAGAGCCGATATTTTAGCCAAACGTGGTGCTATTGAGGGTGAAATTTATGAGAGACCGATTGCTTTCAACGAATTCTATAGCTCGTCTCGACAAAGAACACTTGCCAGCTGGCAAGCTTCTTGGGATAAAGATGATTTGGGTCGGTGGATGCACTCAATTATTCCGAAAATATCGACAAAGGCATGGTTCAGGGGACTGGATGTGAGTAGGGATTTCATTCGTATGATGTCCAGACTCATGTCCAATCACTACACGTTAGATGCACATCTCCTTCGAATTGGACTTTCCGAAACTAATCATTGTGCTTGTGGCGAAGGTAATCGGGATATTGATCATGTCGTTTGGACATGCGTGGAATATCGTGATGTCAGATTAGACTATCCAATGTCCCAGTTCGTGACATTCTTGCTTGTCCTTCCTTTCATGAAACTTCTTTATCATTTCATTAAGTCCATCGGAGTTCCAATTTAAATTTTATTTTATGTTCGACTGTTTTCTCTTCCATGAGTTCCATGAGTATATCAAATAAAAGTGATGAACTGATCAATGTATTTTATTTAATGTAATTTATAATAGCAAATCGCTTGATAAAAACAATGTTTAGATTAACTAATGAATACCAAAATAATAATATGATATTCGAAATGTATTAGGTTGAAAGTACTATGTATTGTGGATGCCACGGCGAAGAAAAACTTATGTGTATTGTCTATGAAATAAACGTATTTATGAAAAAAAACGCATTGGAACTGTAAACATACCGCATTTCAAAAATGAGATGGCATGACGGATGTACCTATTGCTCATGAGCTAAAAGATACAGTAGAAAAAAAAATTATGTTTTAGAAGAGTCAGGGGTGGCAACAGAACGGTTTTGCTCATTTCAACACGGAAAGACCGAAATCAGCATCTTGGCGAAAAAATTAGTTGATTTTCTGATTTTAGTTAGTTATATTTTGAGACAACAAAAATAAATCTTACTCTTGCTAATTTAGATTTTTAATTCTAATTTCCTTAATAATAATAATAAAATATTTGTTAAAATGACTATTTTTTTAGTTGAATTCACCAATTAAACGTGCTGTCATTTCTTAGCTAAGGCACACTTCATTTCCATTCAACTAATTTTTAGTTGAATTAGAGAAATAAAACGTTGTTTTCAACCAATATAAATGGTTGAATTGCTTTCTGCAATTTGCAGCTATATGGCGCTCTGTCACCGAAAAAACGTTAACACCGTAATAACTACTAGCCACTAGATGGTACACTACTACCGAAAAAAACTTCAGTCGCGGTAGTCTTTGCTACATTAGCAGGTATAAATACGATGTTGTATTGGAGAAAAAGACATAAGCGAAACATAAACTTCTTTTTGAAAATTTTTCTTCTAAATCCCTGCTTTCTTCATTCGACTTCGCAAAATCGACTCTCTCACTGAAAACTTTGAGCACTCGGAAAACAAAATCCGAATACAAGTAGTACACCGGATGGCGTAGCCCGGAAGGTTGGAAGATACAAAAAACATCATTTGACTTGTACAATTAGAGTGCAACATTCGAAATTCCGTGTAAAAACATTATTACGCACAATCGCTTCAAATGCGCACAAATTTTGAATAAATACACTTTCCACTAAGAGTTTACGTCATTTTTACATATCGGTTTAGAAATTGATTTATGGATATATCGTAAAAACAAACAAATTTTCTGATTTAAATAAAAAAATTAGTTGTCAATGAGTATTTCGTGTTGGATTGAAATATTGCTGGTTTGTGTCCAGGATATTCGCCAACTAAGAGTTTTTTTGAGCAAAGTAAATTCTCAATTTCAACTAATTTTATTGTTATTATGGAAATTTTGTTGTTGAAATCAACTAATTCGAAAACAGTAATACGAATTAGGCGCAGAGCTAATTTCGGTCGTTCCGTGTAGGTATATGTGCATCTAGTGATTTTAATTTGGATTTTATTTTTTTTTTTCCATAAATACGTTTATTTCTTAAGGCAGTTTACATAAGTTTTTCTTCGCCGTAGCATCACTTTTACATAATATTCTTATCCTAATTTAATTCTAACATAGTCACAACGTTTTGAATTTATTAAAACATATTCTCTTATAGCTTAAATATCATCTTAGGTAACTCGTCATTAATTATGAAATCTACTCGGAAATATTATTTGAACCAAACGATTAACTTCTATAAATTATAAAATAAGCTGTTATTTTCAGACATTTTGTTGATAATTTCATAAACTGTTTCGAGTTTGTTTGTATCATTACATAATTTTTATTCTAATTTAGCTATTGGTTGAACTCATGGACGCAGCTGGGATCAGAACTAAGTCTTAAAAGGGGCCTTTATTAAATTGAAACTCCAATTTTCTTTATGAAATGATAAATAAGTTTCATGTTTGAAAGGTCACGACAAGCAAGAATGTCTCGAACTGGGATATTGGATAGTTTACCTTGGGTACGCAAAGAATTTATTAGTTGAGATCTGACATCACGATACTCCACGCATGTCCAAACGACATGATCAATATCCCGATAACCTTCTCCGCAAGCACAATGATTAGTCTCGGAGAGCCCAATTCGAAGGAGATGTGCATCTAACGTGTAGTGATTGGACATGAGTCTGGACATCACACGAATGAAATCCCTACTCACATCCAGTCCCCTGAACCATGCCTTTGTCGATATTTTCGGAATAATTGAGTGCATCCACCGACCCAGATCATCTCTATCCCAAGATGCTTGCCAGCTGGCAAGTGTTCTTTGGCGAGACGAACTATAGAATTCGTTGAAAGCAATCGGTCGCTCATAAATTTCACCCTCAATAGCACCACGTTTGGCTAAATTATCGGCTCTTTCATTGCCTGGAATGGAGCAATGAGCCGGGACCCAGACTATAGTGATTAGATAATTATTATTCAATATGTCGTTCAGACACTGTTTTATTTTACCCAAGAAAAACGGTTCATTTTTGCCAGCAGCGATTGAGCGAATGGCTTCAATTGCACTCAGACTATCTGTGAAGAGGAAATAATGGTTTGGAGATAATGTGACGATTACACTCAAACTATAATGAACTGCTGCTAGCTCTGCTATATAAACAGATGCAGGTTCTTGAAGCCTAAATGAGGCCGAAACATTATTGTTGAACATACCAAACCCTGTCGCTTCTTCAATTCGCGATCCGTCCGTGTAAAACATTTTCTCAGAGTCAATATGCCTGAACTTACTTGAAAATATTTTTGGGATTTCCGTCGAGCGTAGATGATCCGGGATTCCACGCACTTCGCGCTGCATGGATGTATCGAAAAATAAAGTTGAGTCAGGGGCACTTAGGATGCTGACACGGATAGGAATATATCTTGAAGGGTTGATTTCCTGTGACATATGGTTAAAATATACTGTCATAAATTTTGTTTGAGATCGAAGCTCGACTAGTCGTTCGAAATTATTAATTACCATGGGATTCAGCACCTCACATCTTATTAGCAGGCGTGATGAAAGCTCCCAGAATCGATCTTTTAATGGAAGAACTCCCGCGAGAACTTCAAGACTCATTGTATGTGTCGAGTGCATGCAGCCTAAGGCAATTCGCAAACAACGGTACTGAATTCGCTCAAGTTTGATAAAATGAGAGTTTGCAGCGGAACGAAAACAAACGCATCCATATTCCATCACTGAAAGTATCGTTGTTTGATACAATTTTATTAGATCTTGCGGATGAGAACCCCACCAAGATCCTGTTATTGTTCGAAGAAAATTTACTCTTTGTTGGCATTTCGTTATCAGATACCTAATGTGTCCTCCCCACGTGCATTTGGAATCGAACCACACCCCGAGGTATTTAAAAGTTAAAACCTGTTGGATCATTCTTCCCATCATATGGAGCTGAAGCTGCGCGGGATCATGCTTTCTTGAAAAGACGACTAACTCTGTTTTCTCCGCAGAGAATTCGATACCAAGATGAACAGCCCAAACGGACAAGTTATCTAAGGTATCTTGCAATGGTTTATGCAGATCAATAGCTTTGGGCCCAGTAACTGAAACCACGCCATCATCTGCCAATTGCCTTAGTGTACATGGGGTTACTAGACAGCTGTCAATGTCATTCACGTAAAAATTATAGAGGAGCGGACTGAGGCATGAGCCTTGCGGGAGACCCATGTAGCTAATTCTGAATGTTGCCAAATCGCCATGTGAAAAATACATGCACTTCTCTGACAAAAGGTTGTGCAAATAATTATTTATAACCGCTGGAAGTCCATGTTGGTGGAGCTTGTCTGAAAGAACATCAATGGAAACTGAATCAAATGCTCCTTTAATGTCTAAAAATACAGATGCCATTTGTTGCTTTTGAGCGAAGGCAATTTGGATGTCAGACGAAAGTAATGCAAGGCAATCATTCGTCCCTTTATTTCTACGGAAGCCAAACTGAGTATCTGACAACAAACCGTTCGTCTCGACCCAAGTGTCGAGACGTCGTAGAATAATTTTTTCGAACAATTTTCTGATGCAGGACAACATCGCAATGGGTCTATATGAGTTGTGATTGGAAGCTGGTTTCCCCGGCTTTTGAATGGCGATAACTTTCACTTGTCTCCAGTCAGGCGGAACAATATTTTGCTCAAGAAACTTGTTGAACAATTCCAACAAACGTCTTTTTGCGAGGTCGGGCAGATTCTTCACCAAGTTGAATTTAATTCTGTCCAACCCAGGGGCGTTATTGTTACAAGACAAGAGTGCTATAGAAAATTCCATCATTGAAAATGGGTTATTAATAAAACCATTATTTGGAGGAGATTCCCGTATAATGCTTTGTGTAGGAACAGAATCTGGGCAAACTTTCCTAGCAAAGTCAAATATCCATCGGTTCGAGTATTCATCACTCTCATTGCCCACGTTACGATTCCTCATTCGTCTGGCCGTATTCCAAAGAGTGCTCATTGAGGTTTCTCTTGACAAACCTTCGACAAAATGTCTCCAATAGCTACATTTTTTGGCTCGAAGTATGCTCTTGTACTTGGTTTCTAAAACCATAAGTTTTTCAAAATTCTGAGGAGTTCCTCCTCCCCGTTTTAGAAACGTCTTGCAAGCATTTTGTTTTGCGAGTTTAGCCTCTGAGCACTCTTTGTCCCACCAGGGGTTGGGAGGCCTTCTGTTAGTCGTTGGCCCAGGAAAGCGTTTAGTTTGGGATTGTTCTGCTGCCTCCAGAATCGAACAAATGAGGAAGTCATATTCTTAAAGTGGAGGGAGCTCTTCCATTGAATTCAAAATACTAGAGATTCTACTTTGGTATTTAATCCAGTCGATATTTTTTGTCAAATCATATGGAATACTAGCTGAATTAGCAATACATTTGTTACAGCTAATTGAGATGATGATTGGTAAATGATCGCTACCGTGTAAATCAGGCAATATTTTCCAGGTGCAATCTAGTCGAATTGATGTTGAGCAAAGAGATAGATCTAATGCACTTGGGCGTGCAGGAGGTCTTGGGATCCGTGTCATGCTACCCATATTTAATACCGTCATGCTAAAATTGTCACAAATGTTTTGTATTAAAGATGATCTGCTATCATTGTAAACGGAACCCCACATCATTCCGTGCGAATTTAAATCCCCCAGAATCAATCGTGGAGCAGGAAGGGCTTCAACCATTTCATTAAGCTGTCGCTGTCCAACTTGTGCTTTTGGAGGAATATAAACCGAAGCTATGCAAATATCTTTGCCTTTAATGTTTATTTGGCAAACAACAACTTCTATACTAGAAGTTTAAGGGATGTTTAATCTATAAAAGGAACAGCATTTCTTAATTCCCAAAAGCACTCCACCATACGGAGAGTCTCTATCGATCCGTATAATGTTAAAATCATTAAAATTTAAAGCTATGTTTGAAGTAAGCCATGTTTCGCATAAAGCAAATATATCACATTTTTGACTATGCAATAAAATTTTAAATGAATCAAGTTTTGGCATGATGCTTCGACAATTCCACTGCAGGACAGTGATTGTATCATTTGCGGCGGGTGATAAATTATCCATCAAAAGATACAAAACCTGAGACAATTGGCCATTGAGCTGATAACTGCTTCAAAAAATTTCTAGCTATTGGAAGGAATGCCATTATGAGGGTCTTTAAGGGTTCAGATATATTGAATGCTGAGAAAATCCATTCAACAATTTCCGAAAACTTCAGTAATCCTGTTGGTGGCTGTGAAATGGAGCCCACAGGATTATTACCTTTTTCTGTGCTAGATCCTGGATTGGTTTGTGAATTTGACAAACCAGGAGGCACAGTCTTTGGTTTTGACTTTTTTTGTTTAACACGGGGATCTTTTTTTGAGGTGTCTTTTTTTGACTTTAGGTGTCTTTTTTGGTAATTTGGAAGAAGACTTCTTTCTCTTAACTGACCCTTGGGTAGTGATAAACGAATTACCTTCACTATTTTCGTCAGAGTCAGAGTCCTCTGTTTCCTCTAGATTTGAAAACCCGTTTTCGGTTTCCAAAGGGGGGACATCAATGACCGTTTTAAGCATTTCTGCATATGTGCGCTTAGACCGTGCTTTTAAAGAAAGCTTAATTTTGTCTTTGTGCACTTTAAATGCAGTGCATAATGAAATATCCTCATGAGGACTTTCCCCACAATAAATACATTTTTCAATTTCCTTGTTGCAATCATTATCTTTATGAGGTCCTTCACACTTAATACATTTTGGTTTATTGCTACAGTAAGTAGCTGTGTGTCCGAATTTTTTGCAGTTCGTACAATTCATTACATTTGGAACAAAAAGCCGAACAGGGAGGCGAATTTTATCGACATAGACATGGGACGGCAACGCAGACCCGGCAAATGTCACTCGAAACGAGTCTGATGGGCGATAAACTTTTTTTCCCTCTTCATGAACTACTGAGTACAGTTGTTTGCACTCCAGTATTTTCACACCCTCAAGCATAGAGTTCTTGAAACGACCAACACCATGCTTGAGTAAATCATCTACCGAAAGACTCGCTTCGGTAACAACACCGTCAATTTCGACATCTTTGGAGGGTATGTAAACTTTATACTCTTTAATGAAATGTTCCGAAGAGACAATATCATTCGCGTGTTTCAAATTATTTACCACAACACGAATTTTATCGTTATTTACTTTTATGATCTCTTTGATTGAAGAGTATCGTGATGTCAAACCTTTAGAAATTTGGTAAATGTTTAATGGCTTTGATATACGTCTAAAAAAGACTATCCAAGGCCCAGAAGAGCTCTCCTGATATTTTTTCGTTCGTGGGGGTATAGGATTCATGCTAGGATTTACGTCCATGGATTCATCCATCACATTAAAATTTTTAATCAAACTTTAAAATAAAAAATGAAACCAACACTACACAGTACTCAATCAAAAGGAAAAGAAAAAACTTCTACCTTGAAATTGTTGTCTATCTCCGTTGCACTGCCGTGTAGATCCTCGTTGCTCTAGATGTTCTTGTTGGTTGCTGATTGTTGGATGTGATGCTACTGCTACCTGACATCCAGCACCACTCGATTTCCGATTTACTTTTGTCTTCGCCAGCTGCAACCAGCGCAGGTCACCGGTGTATACCTGCGTGTTGTATGGCAGTGGAAAGACCGAGTTGTCTTGTCTCCTTCTTCCTTGTGCTCCGCACCGATATGCTTCTGCACCGAAGTGCCTTCGCACCGGTGTGCTTTTGCACTCTCCTGCTTCTGTGTGCCTTTGCACTCTTCTTCTTCAATGTGCCTTTGCACTCTCCTGCTCAGCACTTGTGGCTGTATATTGTGGCCTGGGTAGAGCTTGGGAAACGCCCTTTGTTGTTTCCTTCACCAGCTTGGCCCAGCACTAGGGCTCTCTTATGCAGCACGATTTTACGTTTTAACGGCTGCTGCCAACAGGTCTCTACCTGTAGTTCAACCGTTGTCGTATTTAACGCGTGTAAACTAACCAGCGTTATTAAACTGTACGCTTCTATACACAACCTTCTCGGTTGAACGGCTATTACTGAATGATTTGGATTTTATTGGATGAGATTTTTTTCTTATTTCGAATGTAGAGATTTTAACATTATTCGTGGTCATTCGCCTCTCGGGTCAGAGAAACGTCTTGGCCCTATGTGCGGGGTTGGGACTCGAATCCAGGTAGGCTGTGTCCATTGCCTTACCAATCACGCTACGCCCAATCGAATTAAAAAAAATTTGTCTGACATGACTTCATCAATAATTGAGTTTCCATCACAATCAGAGCATGAAAATTCTTCTGAAGATTTCGATCATTGATCAGACGAGTTTGCAGGCGAATTACCGGTATCGTGTTAGACTCGCAGTGCCATCATGCTGTTTTTATTTTTTCCATCAAACTAACATTTCCACTTGCACTTTCGGAAGCGTTTACTTTAGGAAGTTTGAAACAATTTTTCTTATGTGTCGCTTGCGTGTAACTGAAACCCTGCTTCTCTGATATGCACTAGAGTGAGGTTGTTTCAGAAACCGGGAATTTTTATCTCACAAACCGGGAAAATCGGGAACATGAAATCGGCAATCGACTTGTCACCCTGTAATCACTTTCCCTAGTAGAAACCGATATATTCTCCGTATTCCACGTGTATTACTGGAAGCAGAAAATTGGGCACTTCATAATTTAACTTGATGGCAGTCAAAGAATTTCAATTCCAGAAATAAATCTAAACCGAACTGCAGAAATGTTTCATTCAATCAAATTCAAATATCAAATATTATACTTCTAATTCTGTTTGCCTATGAATGGTTATTTAACGATAACCATGGGCTTCAATTTTTTGTTCTAATAATAATATGATAAATATCCTACGAACTTATTACCCTTTCCTATATGTATTGACTCTTGTTTATTGCGTTAAAAATATAGTAAGTGAAAAGTATATTCTTTCTTAACTCAATTGGAAATAATTTATATATCAATAGCGCAGACAATTGATTCTGATTAAATGATGAAAACGAAGTACAATTGTAACCAACTGGAACTGATATGATGAACCTTTGGATATTAAACCATGAAAATGGACTTATTGCTCCCAAAAAATATACCAACCACGCAATAAAATGTGATAGCTCGGCATTTGTCAAGCAAACTAGTAACGCCCCTTTCAAGAAATCTTATTGTTCAGATAAAGCACTAATAGTTCCGCGCAAAAAAAATGTCACCAGAAAATCTGACACGCGAAGAGCATTCCAACCGATAAACAATCGTCGACAGCCATTTTCTTTCCGATGATACGATTCGCCTATCTCGACCAACCAATTGCATGATTTGTGCCTTTTTTCCCTACCACACGGGAGGACAGAAAACAGGGACGGAATCTTTCAAGCAAATGTTGAAGTAGGTACACAGCCTAGAGGGTCATACGGGGTTCAGATTTCTGTTCTTTTTTCTTCTCTGCCGCTTTTGAGTTTTTAATTCATCAAAAGAGGGTGAGTTATCGCATTCATCGTCCTTCGCAAGAGTGAAGTGCTCTTGATTCCTTACCGTCCACATTATGGATGGATGTGGCTCAAGCAGTACACTGGCTGCTGAAAAAAATTGGACAGACGAAATTACACTTACATATATTGCGAGTTTCTGTTCAGGTACCAATTTTTATTTTTCTTACTGCCATGCTTTGGGATCCAGATATTTATGAACTCTTATGCTTCTGTCTAAAAAATTAAAGCCAAATTTACTATTGAATCCAGTTGAAAATATTCATAGATTGTGCAAAGACATTCACACTAGTCTGTAATAATATAAATATGAAAAACTCTCAACTCTCAACACAGCGAAAGCACCCTAGAGGGTGCATCCAATCTGACAGGGTAGAAAACAATGAAAGAAAAAAGTATAGATGAATCCGAGCGTGGAATATACGGAAGAACATAACATGATTGGGATTGACGGATGAATAGAATCCGAATAACATTTTCATTATGGTGGCAAGCTGCGCTCCTCCTTGTAAGCCACACTAATTGCTTAAATTTTGCAACCAACATAATGTCTTTATTTTCATCTTCAAAATAAAGTTTAATAACACTGTAATTCTGCATTTTCTTTTTCAGACATCTATCAACCTTTCGGAGTCTTCGAAAAACATACACGTGCAAATCAACCAAATTAATCACACGATTGCATTTGTCGATTATCACATTCAACTGGGAAAACCTCGAGAACAACAACAACAGAAAAAAACTTACAACTGCAACCAGAGAATTATCCTTAATTCGAAGCCTGCCAATGTCTCATCATCGGCGTTCGATGTAGTGATAATCATTGAAGGAACGGAATTATTCGTACAGTCGTCCGTCTTCCGCTGTTGTCGTCCATTAGAGAACCGGAAAACAGTTCCCCGATGAGTCAGTACAACGTACACAAATTTGATGACACTACTTGCAGTGGACCTAGACCCCCTGTCCCAGGAAAGGAAAGTCGTCGGAAGGTGAGTTTCAATCAAGATTGTTACACATCACTAATAAAAAAGGATTAGTGCACTCGGCAAACCGTTGTTATCGGAGGCTTCTTCGGCACTTTCGCCAGTTTGGTACCGGACCACTCAGAGTCCCGGATATTTCAAGTGTCCAATAGAACTGACTTCATTTTACATGTAGTGCGTCGTCATCATTTTATTCTTCTAATCCTCTAAAAAATGATGATCCAAGCCAGTCTGTTCTGTTTCCGATTGGCGATACGCGCCGTTTTTTCGAAAGCTATGGGGTTCAAAAAACGGTTTTATCAACGAATGTTCATTGATGAACCTTTCTTGAGATTCGAGACCAGGTAATTTGGCTCTTAGGGAGTCAAATCGGGCGTATTAGATACCTGTGAAAGCAATTCGATCCAAATGTCATATACCATTCGATTCAGCCTGACGAACTGAACAAATGTCTGGTTGTGTATGTGTGTATGTATGTAACAAACATATACACTCACTTTTCTCGGAGATGGCTGAACCGATTTTCACAAACTTAGATTCAAACGAAAGGTCTTATGGTCTCATAGCCTTGAATTTCATCCCGATCCGACTTTCGGTTCCAGAGTTACAGGGTAATATGTGAAAATTAAGGAAAAAATGTGCACTTAAAATGTCAGAAAATGCTAAACCAATTTTTACAAACGAAGATTCAAATGAAAGGTCTTATACACTCTTGCCTTTTGTCAAAGTTTGAGTAGATAACGACCTAATTTTGAGTAACTGATAGAAGAGTTCGAAAATGAGTGATTTCTCCTTAAAAATAGGTAAAAATGATTTTCAGTGTAGTTCTTCAAGAATGTTTAAACATTTTATTCGGATTCGATTTCCGGTTCCGGAACTAAAGTGCGATAAGTAGAGAACCGAACCCAAAGCGTGGAAAGACTCAACAATCGGCCGGTAAGGTTATGGCGTCTGTATTTTGGGATTCGCATGGTATAATTTTCATCGACTACCTTGAAAAGGGAAAAACCATCAACAGTGACTATTATATAGCGTTATTAGAGCGTTTGAAGGACGAAATTTAAAAAAAAACGACCTCATTTGAAGAAGAAAAAAGTTTTGTTTCATCAAGACAATGCACCGTGTCACAAGTCGATGAAAACCATGCTGAAATTGAACGAATTGGGCTTCGAATTGCTCCCTCATCCACCGTATTCTCCAGATTTGGCCCCCAGTGACTTTTTCCTGTTCTCAGACCTGAAGAGAATGCTCGCTGGTGAAAAATTTAGAAGCAATGAAGAGGTAATCGCTGAAACTGAGGCCTATTTTGAGGCAAAGGACAAATCGTACTACAAAAATTGAATCGAAAAGTTGGAAGATCGCTATAATCGCTGTATAGCCTCTGATGGGAATTATGTTGAATAATAAAAACGAATTTTGACAAAAAAATGTGTGTTTCTATTAAACGATACGAACTTTTCAGCCGAACTGTTACAGTGCTACAGTGAAATTTTATCCGAATCTGATTTTCGGTTACGCAATTACAGGACGATAAGTGTCAAAACTTTCCAGCCATCATATAAAGTTACGATACAAAACCGGTACGTGCTGGTACGGAAGAAGGAAACACAACACGCCTTTACGAACGATGCATCTCTTGTTCAATTTAGTACATGCTATAAAGGCAACGAAAACCAGCACCGAACACACACACTGTTATGAAACTTATTTACAATGATAATCATTATAACATTAATAATAATCCTACTACAAAGCATGTTTCATGTTGCTCATGCTGTTCAGCTTGGATTACATATACAAAAGTAACAGAAACGCAAGTTCGCTTGGTTTGTTAATTGGAAACACGTCAACAAACTGAAATTTAAGTAAAGCCTTTGTTTCTATGATAAATATTCAGAATGAAATATTATTTCTCTGGATTTTTGCTCTTCTCATATGGAAAGGTTATACAATCACTATGAAAACCGATCTTTGCCAAGAGGCCCAAAGGGCCGATTATCGTATAGCATTCGAATCAGTACGTAAAATGTCATTTTTGTGCACTCACTTTTCTCGGAGATTTTGCTAAACCGATTTTCTCACTCTTATGTCGTTTTCGCTTGAGAAAAATGAAACTGACCCAGGGTAGCTTAATCAAACAAACACAGTTTTGGGGTTGCTCTTAGCAACGGGGGTTTGAGGAAACCTGATATAATAACCAGGTACGAAACTGAATCGATCGAAGGAACAACGTTGGAACTAAGCTCGAAACTAGCTTCAAACAAACGGTTTGACAGCAGTCAAGATGGACACTGGGTTAGGTTTGGCATCAATCGAAAACGAAATTAGATTCCAATAAAAGATCTTAAGATGCCATAGAAAATACTAGAACTTCAAATTCATCCGACTTACGTTTCCGGAATCACAGGGTGATTAGTGTAAAAATTTTAATTTGTGATTGTTCACTCACTTCCCCCAGATATAGTGTGACCAAACTTCAATTTATGTCATCCGGATATTACCGAAATTGCAAGGTGAAGAGTGTTGAAAATTTTATATCGTCCCTTGAAGCGATGAGGAAAACCAAGTGATTGCATAACCTTTCTATATGAGAAAGGCGAAACGTAAATTTTTTTCTAAACTGAGCTCGAAACTAATCCAATCGTTAGGCATTGTTTGTAGACGGCCTATCAAATAAACTATCGGTTTATCGTGGTTTCCGATTCAGGATCCAAAATCAAATTCTCCAAAATGGAACTCAGTTATTTTCTCAGAGATGGTTTGACCGATTTTCACGAACTTAGGTTCAAGTAAAAGGTCTTATGGTCCTTTATGAATTTAATCTGGATCCGACTTCTGGTTCCGGAACTACTGGGTTAAGCGTTAAAAATTTTATACCGCCCCCCCTAAAGTAAAAGAGGGAAAATTTCCTTTTAACAAGGTTCATAACTGTTCTAATTTGTATGTCATATTTGTTGCTTTTCATACGAACGAATTTTGACTATTCGGGTCCTCGGAATCCGGTTCCGGAAGTATTGAAAATAAGAAAGGTAGTCAAATCTATTGTTTTACAAACTTATAGGTTCAAAGGAAATGTCTTACGGTTTCATACGGAATTCCTGAATTTGTTGTCGATACTACTTCCAGAGCCACACGGTAAAAAAGATTTGTAGATTGTGCTATCAGGTGTACAACTTTGCTTCCACAGTTTTTTCCAAAATTAAAAGCTTTATTGCGAAAAAAGTGCCTGCAGATGTAATATTCAAAGTAATGTCCGTCGTTAGCGACAACTTTCTCCCATCTTTCCGGCAATTTTCGGATCCCGGCTCGAAAAAAGGAGTCCTCTTTTGACGCTATCCATGAAGCAATTCATTTTTCCAACTCTTCGAAGGTTTGAAAATGTTGTTCTGCCAGGTCGTGTGCCATCGAACGGAATAGGTGGAAGTCAGAAGGGGCGACATCTGGGGAATACGGCGGGTGGGGTAAGACTTCCGATTTCAGCGTTTCCAGGTATTTTTTGACCACTTTTGCGACGTGAGGCCGAGCATTGTCGTGTTGGAGGATGACTTTGTCATGTAGCTCTTGATATTGTTGCCGCTTTTCTTTTAGCGCGCGACTAAGGCGCATCAGTTGCGTTCCGTAGCGATCTCCTGTGATGATTTCACCCGGTTTTAAGAGCTCGTAGTAAATCACACCGAGCTGATCCCGCCGAATACAAATCATAACCTTGGCACCTTGAATAGTCGGTTTTGCCTTCGATGAAGTAGCATGCCCGGGCTTTACCCATGATTTTCTGCGTTTATGATTGTCGTATCGAACCCACTTTTCATCACCGGTTACGATTCGATGTAAAAATCCCTTACGATTTTGTCTTTGTAGCAGTTGCTCACATACAAATAGACGGCGCTCGATGTCCCTCGATTTCAACTCGTACGGCACCCAGTTTCCTTCTTTCTGAATCATGCCCAGGGCCTTGAGACGTTTTGAAATGGCTTGCTGACTCACTCCCAACGATTCGGCAAGCTCTTCTTGGGTTTGGCACGAATCTTTATCAAGTAATGCTTCTAATTGTTCATCTTTGAAGGTTCAGAACGTTGAAACCACTCCCGATACGTTCTTTTACTTAGAGCAGCATCATCGTAAGTTTCTGAGAGCATTCGATGCGCTTCAGCTGCATTTTTTTCGAATTGTAACAAAAAAACAAAACTTCCCGCAAATGGCGAGAATTGGGCACATAAACAGACATTTTCGAGCGTGAATAATACGAAAACAAGAACAACTGTCACTGAAACGGCGGTGACAATTCGTTAGGCAGTGTACACACTCACTTTAAAGGCATTATCATCTATGTATTTTGACTAGCCACAACCGGTACAGCCACCTATCGAAAAACGGCGGAAGCAAAGTTGTACACCTGATAGATTACGTCCGAACAAACTTTCCACAGTAACATTTTTGAAGGCATGAGTAATATGAAAAAGGAACCAGTATACCACTAGGTGGATTAAAACATATTTCACCTTTTGTGGTTTTATCAGCTTTATAAAGGGTGATTTTTGCTGGTATCTTTTTGGCAAGATTGTTTTTGACAGATGTCTCGTATGTTGTGTCATTGTCAAACTTGTTCAGTTTGATCTACAATTTATTCATGAATCGTCATTTGGTCAATAATTTAAAGATTTCATCAATTTTCTCAAATTTTTTTTTAATCGAATCCTATACATGTTAAAAATCACCCTTTATATCAGCGTTATAGTAGCATGATGAGTTGTTAATGGCAATTCTATGTATGTGTATAAAGTAAATATACGACATTGTTTTGACGCTTATTGGTTACTTGGATATCCCATCCTGCACGGAAAGAAATTCTTTACTGTTGTCATGATTAAGAAAACATGAAACAAATATTTTTTTGTTTTTCGGAAATCATGATAATTGCTCAATTTGTTATTATCAAAAGAAACCAAATCAAGAAAAATAAGTCTTCTCATATGAAAGTTGATCATGGTAAGAAAATGCGTTATTAGAGGAATGTTTTTCATTAAAAACTCGTAACATCAGTTTTCTACCCGGATGTGACTTAGAACCGTCAGAATCAAGTGATAATATTGTAGATTTTGTAATAGATAATAAGGAAGGCGAAAAGCAGACACTGAAAGATAAATACTACTACTTAATGTTCACTTGATTCTGCGAGAAATATTCATGCAATAATTACAAACTAAAAGTGCTTTTATCCATCGACTGACAGAGAATTGAGCTTGACCGATCCACCCCTGGTTGCTACTCCGTTACTGATCGGGATTAGCTGAAATTATACCGGGAATTACTAGATGATGTGACCTGGGATATTTATTGAAATAATTAATTGGTTATTTTGGTTGGTCTGGGCAGCCGACTACCGAGAAAAAAATATTAATTTATCGAAGTATTGTTTTACTATTTATTCAATATACCGATATATGTTATTGCTATTCATAATTTCGTAATATTAACTGATTTGCACAATAGTGGATTTTTCTCATTCAATTTATAATCTTGAAAGACAAGCAATAACATGGAAGAAGAAAACATACCAAATAAAACTTTTCTCCGAAGCTAGCCGGGAATTGGTAAGTTGAATGAATTTGAATGAAGAGATAATTCAGTAAAATAGAGTAAATCAGAAGTGAAACGTTGAAAATATCTGATAACTGAAAGGAAAAAGAAACTCCTGCAATTGTCACCTTTTACGACATGGAAGCAGGAATCCAGTGGCCCCCTAATTCTAGGCTCATTTTTTCCACCGGATTCCCCACGGCATCTAGGCTGGTACTGTCCGGAGAAAGATAATAGGTACTACCAATCTTCTAGTGGAGAAATTTGACATCATAAAATATAATGAACGGACCAAGTACGACTACACCCTTCATTTGAAAAACAACAATGGAGTATGTTTGGTATGTTTGCATCTGAATGTATTCGAATATTTTTAATAATAATATTTAATTTTGTTATTGTTAGAATAGTTTTCAGAAAACTAAATGGTCTTTCTCATTACAAACTCAGCTACTGAAAATTGAATATATCTCATCTAAAATGAAATTGTGCCTCCTAGTACGATTCACTTTGTTAATCAATGCGCTAGTCTTAGGATTTGGTTTTCAACTCTCGAATGAAGTCGTATGATCTCTGATAACGCTCTTTTAAAACTAGTAATAAAAGGCCAAATGTCGATTTTTTTACTACTTATATATACACAGTTTATCTCAATTAGTTCCCGAAAATATCTACTAACATTTCCTTCTCTCTACCGTTTCCATTTCCAGATGACCGACACCCTTAACTCGGAAAGATCCAGCGATTCGCCGCCGAACTACTATCGGTGGTCGGAGAAGCTGTCCTACCTGCTGGAAGATGTCGACGGTGCGGAGCTGTTCAAGCGCTTCGTCGAGCAGCAGGGCGACGAACACTCGAACCAGCTCAATTTCTACTTCGCCTGCGAGGGTCTCAAACAGCAAAGCGACAATGACAAGATGATCCAGCTTATCGGTGCAATATACAAGCGCTTCCTGAAACGAGCGCCCCGCGGTTCCAAGCTTCACGTTGGTGAAAAAATGCGCAATATGATCAAAGCGGGGCTCAAAAATGAATATTTATTGACGCCGGATATTTTCGATCAAATGCAGGCGGATGTGGCTGCCGTCATTAGCAACACGACTTATCCGAATTTCCTGCAATCCGATCTGTACATACATTATATCCAAAATATGCAAACGAACAGCGGTAGCGGTGCCACCGTCGGTGTTCCGCTCGGGATGTCGGGAGCATCAACCGGTTCACTCTCCTCGATGACCAACAGCAGTTCCATGTCGGAACTAATCCTGCCCAGTTCCTCTGCCTTACCAACGTTGCACGAAGATTCCGAACTAGTCAATGCCGATTCGATCGAGCAACTTTACGGCGCTCTGGGGCCGGGTATTGCCGGTAGCAGCATATCCGTTACTTCCAGTGTTAGCGCTGCTGGCAGTAGCAAACCCGCGATGACCCTGACGAAGGATGCACTGATGGCCACGCAAGAGCGCCGCCTCGAGATGAGACCTCCCGGGTAAGTGGAATGATACGACCTCCGGCGATAGTTGCGAATGCGTTTTACTTATTTATACACGGTAGCAATTAGGCTTGACAGTATTTATCGAATAGTTAAGACTATTTAGTAATTAATTTAAAATAAAAATTGACGAATGACAGCTAATGTCATTCACGTCAAAATAACGCTATGTTTGATAGCTATAGTATTATTATTATTTATCTATGTTTTAATTCGATCATATTTATTTTTCTTTCTTTTTTTCATTTTCATACACATTTGTTCACATCGCCAATCCTGTGTGTGTGCCCGCACGAATATTGTACCATCCTTTGTTATTGTGTGCGCTGTTGATGCTTTTTTTCTGGTCATATTTTTGTACTCTTATCCTCTGTTCCTTTCAAAACGCATGCGCTCGTTTTGTGCTTCCCGCTTGCCCACTCGTTGAAATCCTTTTTCATTCGATCCATCCACGTTTTCTACCATACTTGTTAATGATGGCCGTCACCTAATGTGCCGCCTCGTGCATAAATCTTCCTTGCCCCGATCCCATTCCGCTGTGTGAATACTTCCTTCCCTCATGTATTGTGCCACACTTTCCTGGCGGAACCAAAAACTCACCTTCTGCATGTAGAGCAAACGGATACTCTGTGTACATGAACTATGCATCCTATAACCCGGTCTCGCGCCGTGACTCGGAGCTGGCCAGTCTCAGCTCGGGCCGAACGGAATCCGATAAGATGCCACCGCCGACGATGTACCTGTAAGTAGTATTTATTTTATTTGTGTTTGTCTTGTTCCGATGGCTACAGCCTTGACTCTAGCTTCTCTAGACTACGATGAAGTCTAGTGAATTCGTTTTTTCGAAGTTTGAATTCTGTAGATTCACTTGAACTTATTGTGGCTTAGCATCCCTGATGTGTGACCGCCATTCGATCCCTCGTACTGAGCTTTGGCCAACTTTTGTTTCATTTCAGTGATGGTCAGTCACACACGCAACGGAGACATCCTACTCGGCATTCTGCTATGGAGCAAAGGCAAATAAACGAGAATATCGTTTTCAATGATAATCTGAAGCATGTAAGATTCTACTTGAAAAACACCGGTAGAAAATGTTCCTAACGAATGAAACTCAACTCTTTTTCACAGATACCTCGAAATCAACGAGTACATCCGAAAGTGCTGTCCGCTGAGCAATTCCAAATGGAACTTATGCAAAAACTGAAAGCGGTACAGCAAGCTCAGGAAAAAGAAGGGGAAGTTATTCGAAAAGTAAGACACGGCAGTGATAACACAAGAAATACAAAAACCATTCCGTTAATACGACTTTTGTCACTTTTTGCAGATTGACAAGATGGATAGGTCTCAGAGTAATACATTCTTCGCTGATGCCATTCGACAGAAACTCCTGGTAGAGGACGACAACGATCAGGATATTCTGGACAAACACGTTTCGAGGGTATGGTCTGATTTAACACCAAGTCGATCACCGGACATTATGTCCCCTTGTCCAGCCACAAATCGATCGCGGCGTTCCGATATAAGCAACTTTAGAGGTGGTTCCATGAGTAAGTTAAAACCCCTAGTAGAAATTGCATACATCTCGTAATGCATCATCGCCATACAACTGCCTCTTTTCTTGCTACACAGGTGCACAATCCTCTATACGGCATTCGAAATCGATGCCGGACGGTCACCCGCTGAATATGGCTGGTCCTACAGCGCCACAACCATTGCCTCGAAACAAACCGCTGAACAATAAATGGCCCTCGGTGTACACTGATAGTGGAATTAGTTTACTTTCGACCGACACCTTGAGCAAGTACAGCAGTAAGGATATGCCGAGTATGAGTACAAACAGTTCCCGGCCGCTGTCTCGAGCGATGCAAGCCGACATGGCGGCCGGAAATACTACCCACCTATTGCAAGAGTCCAGCAGGCGGTTGGATGATGAAGCCAGAAGGTACTGTTTATTTTCGATTTATTTATTGACTGCTTTGCTGCATCGGTGTAAATCATTTTTTCCGATCATCCACAGATCGAAACGATATCAGCATCCACTACCGCCACCGCCAATGCCTCCTGCTGTTGCCGCGAGTTCTCTAGTGCCACCGCCAATACCTGCCAAACCTCAGAGCTCCGTGACGGAGTTCACCGTCGTGGTTTATCTGTTCTGCGACGAGGAAGTACCGTACCGGATAAAAATTCCCGGCACGCATCCGCCAACGCTCAAACAGTTCAAGGACTACCTGCCCAAGAAGGGAAACTATCGGTAAGTGCAGTGCAATGATGCCTTTCTCATATTACTCATATCATCATAAATATTACTATGGAATTCCGAAAACAACTCTTCATTGAATAGAAAAGTTTGTTCGAACGTAATCTAGAAAAATCTACGAATCAAAACACCCTATAGTTCCAGAACTGGAAGTATTATCCACAACGAATTCAGGGATTCTTTATGAAATCGTAAGCCTTTTCTTATGAATATACACTGATGGACATAAGTATTCGTGATTTGCACGCCATAGGTTTTTTAATCACTTCGCTTGAATTATGTTTCTTATAAATATAATAATTCAAGTGTAACACGTTCTTCAAATACTGCTTCACGTGATTAGCACTTTTTTCGATAAATAAACATTATTTATTGTTACTGGATAAAACACATATCAGCTTCACGTTTCAGGCGGGGCATAAGTATTCGTCACAAAAAAATTGAAAAATTTATTTATTTACACTGCAAATGACATTTCTCATATACAAATGTTTGTTCTGAATAGAATTCGCTTGTTTTCGCGTGATCTGTTTCAGTTGAAATAAAATGGGTAGAAAAGGAATAGAAACTACGATGGAAACGAGGAAGATTATTATGAACTTGTTCAGGTTAAACAAATCTGTTGCCGAAATAGCTGAGAGCGTTTGTAGACCCAGGACAACGGCTCAGAGTATGATTAAACGCTATAAACATAGCGAAAACTTCAATCATGGAACTAGAAAAGGACGACAATGCAAATTAACGGATAGAGAAAAACGAAAAGTTATTCGAATTGTTGCGAATGCAACAAGAGAAAAAGACAGTTTTCCGATTTTTTAAACGATGTATTGTGTTCATTAACGTTGACAGACGTTAAAAAATTCCTGCCAATGTAATAGCATTCTTTGTAATTATTTTTAAGTTGTATATATAGTTCATTGTAGGTATAATTATTATAAATTGAGCGAACTTACGTTTCAGTGTCCCTTTCTCTATTAGACCATTTCCGAGAAAATTTCGAGTGCATATTTTATACTTAATTTTCACTTATTACCCTATAACTCCCGAACCGGAAATCGGATCTAAATGAAACTGGAAAGCAGGCTATGAAACTAAGTTTGTGAAAATCGGTTAAGACTTCTCCGAGAAAAGTGAGTGCATATTTTTGTTACGTACACACGTACACACAGGCATTGACTCAGTTCGTCGAGCTGAGTCGAATGGCATATGACAATGAAAAGTCGGTTTTCGCAGTAATTGCATATCTTTTCTATACAAAAAAGACCAAACACGTCCTTGGAAATGAAATTTTTAAGCCTATCAGTTTGTTATTTCGTAACCGGGAGTCTTTTCCGGATGAAATTGGTAGAATTATATGGGGTTGTAGGACCTTCTATTTGAACCTACAAAAATTGGATGAGCAGTCTCTGAAAAAAATCGATGGCACGTTTTCAGTTCATTTTGCACAATCTACCCCGAAACGTAAATCGGATGCAGATAAAATTCAATAGCAACCTACGGGAACATAATACCTATAATTTGAATCTTCATTGAAGAGAATCGATTGAGCGGACTCTGAGAAAATCGAGTGCAATTTTTCTTCATTTTTTGCACATTTTACTCCGTACTCCCGAACCGGAAGTCCGATTGGGGTAAAATTCAATAGTAACCTATGGGACCAAGAGAAATCAACGACCTTCACTATAATACTCATACCACGTCAACCATCTATTGACAGTCTCACATTTACAGATTCATTGTATGTGACTTTTTACCGATAAATACGTTTATTTCATAGGCAATATACATAAATTTTTCTTCGCCGTGGCATCCACAATACATAGTACTTGAAACCTAATAAATTTCGAATATTATATTAATATTTTGGTATTCATTAGTTAATCTGAAAACTGTTTTTATCAAGCGATTTGCTATTATAAATTACATTAAATAAAATACATTCATTTTGTACATGATCTTATAACTATTTCAAGTTTGTTTGTATCAGTTCATCACTTTTATTTAATATAAGATAGCTGGCTATTGATTGAACTCATAGAAGAGAAAACAGTTGAACATAAAATAAAATTTAAATTGGAACTCCGATGGACTCAATGAAATGATAAAGAAGTTTCATGAAAGGAAGGTAACGACAAGCAAGAATGTCGCGAACTGGGATATTGGATAGTCTACCTTGGGTACGCAAGGAATTTATTAGTTGAGATCTGACATCACGATACTCCACGCATGTCCAAACGACATGATCAATATCGCGGTAACCTTCACCACAAGCACAATGATTAGTCTCGGAAAATCCAGTTCGAAGGAGATGTGCATCTAACTTGTAGTGATTGGACATGAGTCTGGACATCACACGAATGAAATCCCTACTCACATCCAGTCCCCTGAACCATGCCTTTGTCGATATTTTAGGAATAATTGAGTGCATCCACCGACCCAGATCATCTTTATCCCAAGAAGCTTGCCAGCTGGCAAGTGTTCTTTGGCGAGACGCGCTATAGAATTCGTCGAAAGTAATCGGTCTCTCATAAATTTCACCCTCAATAGCAGCAAGTTTGGCTAAAATATCGGCTCATTCATTGCCTGGAATGGAGCAATGAGCCGGAACCCAAACTATTGTGATTTGATAATTATTATTCAATATGTCGTTCAGGTATTGTTTTATTTTGCCCAAGAAAAACGGTTCATTTTTGCCAGCAGTGTTTGAGCGAATGGCTTCAATTGCACTCAGAATATCTGTGAAGAGAAAATAATGGTTTGGAGATTATGTGACGATTACACTCAAACTATAATGAACTGCTGCTAACTCTGCTATATAAACAGATGCAGGTTCTTGAAGCCTAAATGAAGTCAAAACATTATTGTTGAACATACCAAACCTAGTAGCCTCTTCAATTCGTGATCCGTCCGTGAAAAACATTTTCTCAGAGTCAATATGCCTGAACTTACTTGTAAGTATTTTTGGGATTTCCATCGAGCATAAGGTGTTCCGGGATTCCACGCACTTCGCGCTGCATAGATGTGTCGAAAAATAAAGTTGAGTCAGGGACATTTAGGAGGCTGACACGGATAGGAATATATCTTGTTGAAATATACTGTCATAAAACTTGTTTGAGATTGAAGCTCAACTAGCCTTTCGAAGTTATTAATAACCAATGGAAGAACTCCCGCCAGTTGTATGTAACTTGTTCTTTTCTTATTTTTCAGATTCTTTTTCAAAACCCGCTGCGACGACCTCGACAGTCCGGTGATCCAGGAAGAGATTAACAACGACAATGAGGTGTTACCCCTGTTCGAGGGTAAAGTGATGGGTACGGTGAAACCACTAGACTAAACTAACTGTGAATCAATGCAGGTGTAAGCTAAGACCATGTATCATAAAGTCGATTCGCATGAAAAGAAAATAACTAGTTCAAATATTTCCGGTCTTGGTCTTATATGGTTTTGGTTTTAGTTGTTACAAACGATATTCTTCGTCAATTGTGTTTTATCGAACGCAATCAGAACTATGCCAACCAACTTGATGTTATTTGGTCAAATTAGTAATACCTGTAATACTGCCAACATTGTGAGCAAATTGTAGTTTGGAATGATTATGCAAACAGATATCATCATCACCAGAATACAAGCCTAATGCAATTTTATGTATAGAATGCAACAGACTTCCATCTTTTGAAAAAGTTTCTTATTTCCGAATTATGTGTGGGTAGAATTGGGCTTTATTTAGTGTTTCGGTGGAAATTCTCTTAGCCAATTTAGTATATATATTTTTGGGAACTTCTGATTCATCCATTTTCCTTTGATAAAATCAAAAATTTTATTATGTTATTGCTATTCGTAAAATTTAATTGCACAGCGAAATTAATATCCTTCTGTTCATTCTATAGTAAACATGCGCGTACAGAAAAGAGATACAGAGTAAAAATACAGCTAAAGTGCCTTTTAGAATGTTATGAACTGAATAGGAATGCGAACAACCCCGAACAATCGGCTTACCGAGAACCTAAAACAAAAGGACACGAAAAGATAGTGTTCAGCAGGGCAAGAAGGAATAAATAGGAATAGATCATTAGTGATTTGGTTCGCTAGATTATATCGAGCAGGAACTAACAAACGCAGTAGATGCCATACGGGATCGAAAATAATCCACTTCGAACTGACCAAAATAGAGAAGAAAAATCAAAACTAAAAAAAAACATTACTTCATTGTGGAAATATAGCAATACCCGGAAAGAATTGGAGTCCAACAGTATTTTGCCTGTAATTTAGAAATTTTATTTTTTATATGAGAAAAGCCACACAAGTTTCGGTGTTCTCCACACTTATTTAATCGCTTTTTATTTATTTTGTCCAATGTTTGCCACTTCATTTAAAATGACGAGTGGCATCCCAAGCCGCAATCTAAGTCGACAATTTACAGAATGCTTGCTGTTTTTTTTATCGTAGCGAAATCAGTGTACAGACAATAACCTCCTCCCGGAATGAAAGCGATCGATTATAGAAAATATGCCTCTCTGACTGATCCTACTAGTGCTGCCTGTGTTAGCATTTGTTTGAAAGTTTAACATTGCATGAAGTAAGGGAAAACAAATGAGAGGTAGTAACTCTCAGAACTAAACATCTTCCTTTGGTTTTATTACGATTGTATTAGAATACAACATACCGATACTATACAACACACCCTTTGGAAAACGAACACGAAAGCTTAGGGAGTGATTGAAAAATATATTTAGAAACATATATATTGCAGTAAACGAGTAATAAAAGCTATTATATAAAAACTAGATTTCGTGAGAGTAATCGTATTCAATCGGAAATATCACATGTCAACCCATCGAATCCTATTAACCTAGTTCTGTGGTGTTATTTGCAGTGTCTAGCAAATGTCTCCAGGTTGTTCGATCCTTGACCGCTCTTCGCCAGCCTCTCAAGGTACGAATACTTTGAGAATTACCCACCATTTGATCGATCCACCTTGCTCGCTGTGCTCCAGTGTTTCTTGTGTCTACCGAATTAGATTCAAGAACCATTTTTCTGTACGTACGATAGGTGGTTCTTCAAGCAGTTATTATTCATACGTCGTCTCCACGTTCCGTCTTGCATCTGCACTCCGTCTTAAGTAACTGCAGCACATTATTTTTTCGAAAACGCGTTGATCCTCTGTCAACTTTAAGCAATCAAACTACTCTTTTGGAGGTTAACATCAAATCTGACATTTATTTCGTAAATCTGACTTATATATCGTACTAATTTTGAGTATCCTTGAGTAGTATAATTCTAAAGTTCTTAGAGTATATTTATGGTTAAATATCGTGGGGTTCTCACTTAGGATGAATTGAAGCATTTTACTGCTATTCTGGCCCAAATGTGAAGAAATCGTGAAGTGCTTACGAACTGAACGTGTGCTTTGTTTTGCTTACAAGTATTGTTATTTCATAACTTTTAAATCTCAGTTCATCGTCAACTTCACTGTCGTCATCACTATACCAAAATTCGAAACAACTCATATTTTTTAATAGTTAACAAATTGAAAGCAAACTTTTGAATGAAAGATTTACAAATGTCAACTGTCAACTCGAAAGTGCTTAAGGCAGAGATGCCAGATTTTTTCATAAAGAATCTGTATTACTCAGAATGAAAAATCTGTATTTATCTGTTTTCATGTATGTATATTATATTTATATATAGGTAGAGTGCCTATAACCAGAGTGACGACATCTCATCCGTAATTTTGGCAACAATTCAAAACATTCCATTAGCTTTACATTGAATTGACAGGTCGTTTGATCGTTTGGAACTGGTAGCTGTCATTCCAAACGAACAGCTGTCGCCACTCTGATTATAGTCACTCTAGTTATAGGCACTCTAGGTTTAATAATGAGAAATTAATTTAGTGTTCAATATTATAATGTCATAGTGTTCAATATTATAAATGTCATCATTAACAGCAGTTAGCATTCGAAACTCACAACTTTAATTGGACCGTTAAAAGCCAATCATCAGTCTGTTGGCGTAAACTGAGTATTCAATCTACAGCACTATCCAGCTTCATGACGACAGTTGCTTAGTATGAATTATTTTGTGAGAGGAACGACGTTCCAGACCACGAGATAGAAAATTATACGAAGGGCATATGTGCTTCATGAAGATTCTAATACCAGCACAGTGTACCATACCCAGGTAATAATTCGAATGCCTTATGGTCCTGATTATAATTCATAGGAATTTTGTAATTGATTTTTCAATCACTACCTGTTATGACAACTTTAATAAGTGTCTCTTTTGACAAGTAATATCTTAATTTTTAAAGCTTCTATAAAACTCTTTACTCAGACTAACAACCGGACTAAAAATAAAACAACTTGTACTATCATCAAATCATGCATACACTTTTAATATTACTTTCAAACATTTTCTTTAAAACATTATTATCAGTTAAATCCTTTCATAAATCTAGTTTTGTGTGTGTGCGTATTCATTGAATGACAGTTAAATTAAAAATAAATTCGATGGCGATTTAGAACATTTATGACACATTTGTTGTGCTCTATTTGATTAAAGACTTATATCGAGAAAATTTAAATCTCACAACCGGCAACATTTCCAAAATTAACATCACAACCGGCAACATTTCCCACTCTTTTTGACGTTTGGGAAAATGTATCGTTCGTCACTTCCCACTTGTACGCGGCGGGTAGATTTCCCCCCAGACGGCTGGCTATGTCTGCTAGCCATTTTTGCCGGAGTTCTGCCAGAATTCCGGCAAAAGTCTGGCAACAATGCAACAACCGTTTCAGGCAGAGAATTTCGCCTAGCGGTTATTATCGGTTCTGTTTCTGTCGGATTCCATACAAGATTGGCTGAACCGTTTTGAATCGGTTCAGCATTTTTTTTTGCGTCTTGGTTTTATTTTTTCAATAAAAAATACATATGAAAGACAATCAGTTATTGCCCTTCATATATACTAATTATATAAAATGTTATTGCCAATAACATTGCTTTCTCACTACCAAACATACCCATATTTCAATCTCATTTACCTCGTCTCAAGATTCGTTTTTTGTATGGACATGCGGAATTTACGAATATCAAATGAAGTCGAATAAAAAAAAAAAAGAAAACAGAAGGAAGAGAGAAATAAACAAGGCACGTGCGGCGAGGTAATGACGTAATTTCGCCTGGACAATGTTGACAGCTGCTGGAATGCAGCCAGCCTTCTGACGGTTGCCAGAATTCCTCACAAGCGGGTTGAGGTTCACCATCTCACTCACCATGGAATGAACCTGTCACGTCACCCGAGTCGACTCCTAGAATAGGGTGACTACAGTCATGTGACAGTGAGGTGAGATTTGTCGAGTCACGTCACTCGACTCGCAGAATAAGGGCCAGTACTTTCTGAACCCAGAACACGAACGAGTGCCTGAATTCGGCTCTCAATTTCTCTGCTGGTATCATTGTCGGCGGTCATCAGTGAGCCCGGTTTTTCGTTTCCGGAAGTAGCGGCCAAAATTCTAAAACAGAACGGATTTCTATTAGAGTTGAGCAAGTACTCGTTTTTTTTTTGCAGAGTCGATAGGTTAGTGAGGGCCCAACGATTCTCGTAGCGTGGCAATTGAAAACGATTCAGCCAAGACCGATGTGAACATGAGCCTATATTGTAACTCCGTATTCAAGAAGGTTGTACGGCTTTCTACCGAAAACCATTTCCCAGAATATAAAGCAACGAAGTATTTTCCCCAGAATGCACGGTTCTCAAAAAAAAAACATTTTCATGAAGGTACTAATTAGTAGAAAGACATACAGCAGAATGTATCACTCCCTAGAATGCCATCTCCCAGAAGTAGCAAATACCTAGAAACTGTTGGAAACAACTTAGATACAGATCTTTTACCAGAAAACATCTTCTAGTGATAAAAGATAGTAAATAGCACACTATTATTTAATATAAGTATCTTATTTAGTGCTAACACAATATTCTGTTCGTCATAGATGATACAGGTCGAGACGGCCGAAGGGCGTCGGAAGCGCCGGCCACTGCGGGAGGGCTATCCCTCAGTTAAATCCGAACGCGCGGCAGCGAGGTCGGACAGCAGGTCATTAAGGTGGAATGTAGCGGAATGCGAAAATCGCGTTTTTGATCAATTATTCAAAAACTAGACCGATTTTCGAAAAACCAAAAACACTTAAATTTTCGAAATCAAATTTATCATAACTAAGTATTCTTAGAATTTTGAAATTTTCCTTTGCCGAGCCGTAATTGGTTTTTGAAATGTATAAACGGTAACTGTTCCGTTCCACGGGGATGATTTTAGAACTGAAAAGTAGTGTTTGTAGCAGAATTTCACAAAGAATCTGAAAATGCAACTCAAAATTATAAAATTTTAGCTAAAACATCCGAAATTTGAAAAAGTTTACATAAACTTTTCCGCATTTTTTTTATTGCTTGCGCGCTGCTGTCACAGACTAACAGACAGGACACTCAAATTAGATTCTTCAATCATTTTAACGGTCATTTCGAATATTCCTTTATTTGGGACAGTACTCACATGTGTCATGATGGCACCACGTTACCCTATCAAAGACATCCTGTCTGTCATCGAGACTGTGTTTGTTTTTTTCGTTTACCAGCAGAGTTGCCATTCATACAGAATTACCTGTAATGTCTTGATTTGTATACGTCCATGCGAATTTCATGCAGGATACAGATTTAATACATATTGCCAAAACTATATACATAATTGTGCCTACTTCTCATCCTCCAACGCAATACAAAATCCAACCCGTTTTGTTACAATATTTACTTACTTCTGGTCTGCCGCCACTTAATTTCGGGGGAAAATTACCAACACAATGAAAAATAGTCTAGATGAACAACGTTGAGTCAAATAAATGGTTACCTTCCAACATCGCGAAAAGGTAAATATATTATCAACGTAATACAATAATTTATTGTGACGATTCAATTTCAAATATTTTGATGAAATCAGGCATCCCTGCAAGCAGCTGATCGGTGTTGACAAACGAGGGGAAACCAACTAGTAAAAAAAACTTTTACATAACACAAGGGGTGTACAGATAGTAAATAGTTCGCGCAGTACAATATAGGTGGAACTAGTGCATCACGAAAAATTATTTTTATAAGAATTAACTCATACTGTCATGTCTGTTAGTCTGTGCTGCTGTTTCGCATTGAGGTGGTGTGAGAAATGCACGGTGGGCACGGTGGCATTACATCGTGAGCAAAAATTACATGTAAAATTATGACGCGAATTTATGCAGGTTGGGTTTTGTGTAGAAATAAAAACGAGTTGAATACAATAAAATGGGTATTGTAAGAAATTGTTTATTTTTTAAGTAACTGTCATTTATAATGCCAATAATGTCCAATTCTGTTGAGTTCAATGCATTGATGTTGCTGAAGCAATGAAGCCTGGCTGTGTGATATCGTATAACAAGTATTATTTTAGATTGTAGCAATTTTTATAGCAACACTATAACTTCATCATTGACAAGCCACTGAATGAAATACAAACCAAGTATTATCGTGATATAAACAATGTGATAAACATTGATAAACAACAGGCATATACATGATTAGCAAGTTGGTTAATACATATACATATAACCTCATGTTAGTTATTCATAATTACTCATGATTATAGCTCTAGTGTAAGAGTAATCACTAACAATAACGATTGAATTAGCATATATTCAAAGTGTGAAAGATTCAAAATCCATTACGTCCAGTCTTTTTTACAAGCCAATATAACGAAAGGTAAACCCACTGCGCTCAATCATTGAAAAAGGTTCTTGTTTCTATGTGTCCGTTTTTCTTGGTATGCTTTGTGCGACGGTTCGTTCAACTGAAGCGGATAAAATTTGGCGCGCATTTTATGACGCTACATTTCACCTTAAAAACGATGAGGCATAGCCGCATTAGATCTTTCAAATCGCAGTAAATTAGAACAAATTCTATTAAGCAGAGCATGTTGATCTGTTATGCCAAATAACCAGTATGCCAAACGCCAAATACTAATATTCTAGCAACTAATGCCTTCGGGTGTATGGTTTTCTGGACTTTGGTACATTCTGGGAATCTGGATTTTGTTACTTTCTAGAGTTTGTATTTCTGGAGATTAGTACAATCCTTGAGACAATAAACATCGTAAAATCTTGCGCAGAGGCAGGCAGAGCCCACAATCAAGAATGATGCCCCCGTTTTTACCAGACAGAACTTTTCCAACTGAAAGTGTCGTTATTGAGTATTTGAATGAAATCAGGTTATTGTAACCCATTTCTACCCGGCGAACGACCGCAACTGTGTTTAAATCGAGTATAAATACATGATATAAAAAATATAACATTTGTTAACGTCCATTTATAGAGCACAACAATCCACAAGACTTGGTGATGATGCGATAGATTTTGAAAAAAAGGGAAAACATCTCCTAAGCTTGTAGGTCATATTAGTTGATTACCATAAAAATTTACTTTGTCTATACTGGTTTCGGTTTTATGTTCTGGAATTAGTGGTCTAAAATTCCAAAATGAAACTCACCTTAATTCGTCTGAGCTGATTTGAGGTTTGGAAGCAGATAGTAGCTAAAAGAAACCAATTCAGGTTAACAAGATGGTGTTTACCGACCCATTGAGCCTTCTTTGAGGAACTTGTGCCGCTTGGGAGCACTCGTGCCGACTTAAATACATTGTCGGGTAATCATTCTTTTCTCTGGTATATAATCGCCCCGATTCAGAATTTCGTTTGAGTCGGATTATTTCGATCAAATGTGAAATTTTGCATTCTGTATTTAGATCGAGTTTGAGTTTTCTATACAAAAGTATCACTCGATCGAATTACAGAATGCAAATTTTCACAATCGATCAGAATAATCCGATTCGATCGAAATGCAAAATACGGGTGAATAATAGACCCAGCCAAACATGCATTCGAGGTGCGCTTGTGTTCGTCTTTTCAGTACTAAATAAATATGTGCGAGATCCAGCGGAAGGACATTTTTCTCATTCACAGAATCTTTCCGATCATCCAGTACAATTTGATGTATTATTATTATTGTCGTTTATTTTGCCTCGGTTTAACCTCCATTTTATGTCAGTGTCAATGGAGTTTCGATCAACACGAAACTTTTAACGCCACTATCTCATGGTGTAATCTGCAGGAATAACAGTCCCATAATATTCATCATATTTTTTCCGTTTTTGATTTCGGAAGGAGCCAGGTTCCTCGGCACCTCTCTTGGTACGTGCCTAGACGACGGTCATCAATAGACACACGAGGATCATGTCTCCACAAAAAACCAAAATTATCTATTCATTAACTATTTTCGAAATACTTTGAATCTTTTCTTTTAATCGATCTTCCAATTGTTGTCAAGCCCAACTGCAACAGTTTCGTTTGATAAGCTGAAATTAATGGTAGTTTCGCTTGATGCCAAAATTAACACTAACTGCTGTCAAACCGTTTGTTTGAAGTCAGTTTCGAATCTAGTTTCAACGTTATTGAACTGAAATTCGCGTCGACTTCGAATCTGATTCTTTATTCTACCTTCATTTTTTTCTGTTAGACTTCATTTGATACTCGTCAATCCGGCATGTACAACCAATGAATGAAAACGAGTCTTGAGGCCAGGTAAATTAAATGAAAATACTGGTATATTGAGAGACGAACCCGCATAGCGTTTTGGCTACGTGGGCAGCCATGGCCACCAGAAGGCTACCAAAATTGATTCAGTGACGGTTGTCAAATCCAATTTGACAAAACAAAGTCGCCTGTATCCAAGTTAGCCGAGCGTTTTCATCTTCTCACCTTCGCTGAAAATGTCAATGTTTTCAATGTGGAAAAATCCTGGTGGATACGGTTGTATCGTTTGAGTTGTATTTCTAGCAGCGGTGAGGCAGTCGGTCACCAGAATGTCTGCCAGCCATATTTTTCTAGCTGGCAGCGTTTAGTCAGCCGTCTGGCAGCCATGCGTATGCGGGAAGCTTTGCCTATCATGTTTGGTAGAGCAAAATCAATGTTATTGCCCTTATTTAAACTTTTTATGGAAAAAATAAAACCGAAGGCCGTAGAGATGAAGAACCGATTCAAAACTGTTCTGCCAGTCTTGTATGGCAAAAATCCGGCAGAAACAGAACCGTTAATAACCGCTGGGCGAAATTCCCGGTGGAATCGGCTGTTAAGTTGTTGTCAGACTCTAGCCGGAATTTCGCCAGCATTCCGGCAAAACCTACTGGCAGAAGTTGCCAAGGGGGAAATCTTCCGGCACATGCAAGCGGGAATGAACGAACATAAATCTACTGCGATAGATTTTTGTTTGAACAGTTTCCGTATATGACTACAAATATCTCCATATTTTTTTGACAAAGCACAAAGATTGCATAAAAAACCGCACAATTTTGAAAGTTTGCATGAAAAAATCGCATAAAAAGAAGCCGCATAAAAATAACATAAAAAGAGACTTGAGTGTATAAATTTCAACGACCAAATATCAACGCACCCCTCGTCGACGAACAAAACGTCATCGGCTGGTATAAGGTTTTGCCAACTGCTTAGATGAGAAACAATCTAGGCTGTCAAACTCAAAACTGACAACTTCAAAAATTCTTTTTGATTGTTCCTTCCATACCGAACGATCGGCCGCGTGTTGTATTCCGATTTAATGTAAGTAAATTTTGTTAATTTTCGATGCTAAAGAAGTTCAAAACTGTGTATAGGTACTCAAAATCGACGCAAAGTTATTTATTGATTGTAATAAACTCGTTACAGCTGTTTTATGTTCAGTAATGTTGAATTCAAAATACTGATGGGCATTGTTTAGCTATATTGTTTCCTTTAAAAAATGCGTAGTATTCCTCGATTTTTAATTTTATTAGAAAACATACTCTGGAAATTAGTACCTAGTTGCAACAGAATGAACTGATTAACAGTGAATGTGAATTATTTTCAAATTTATTCTAACCTCAAAATTATATTTGCAGCTACAAAAATGGCCCTTCGACCAGCATATAAACCCAAAATCGTGAAGAAACGGACGAAGAAGTTCATTCGTCACCAGTCGGATCGCTATGACAAACTTGCCGTAAGTATAGATAAACTGGCGATTGTGAAACTTGCACAACGCATTGTTTTTTTTTGTTGATTTCGAAAACGTAAACAAAAACCTATTTTCCATTGTAGCCAAACTGGCGCAAGCCGAAGGGTATCGATAATCGTGTACGTCGTCGCTTCAAGGGCCAGTACCTGATGCCTAACATTGGTTACGGCTCCAATAAACGTACCCGTCATATGCTGCCCAACGGATTCAAAAAATTCTTGGTTCATAACGTACGAGAACTGGAAGTTCTGATGATGCAGAATCGTGTCTATTGTGCTGAAATTGCCCACGCAGTTTCATCCAAGAAGCGAAAACTCATCGTTGAACGTGCGAAACAGCTGGCCATTGCCGTAACGAACCCGAACGGCAGACTACGATCGCAGGAGAACGAGTAAAGCGTTGGCAAGCTCTGTTTGTCGACCCGCATACGCTGTTTTGTATGTAATATTTAAGAATAAACTTTAAAGAAAATCTAAATCAATGTTCTATGTTCACAAGATTGAGAACAATTCCATAATTTATATTTATTGAAATTGAATGTCTTAAAATTATGTATTGACATAAAAAATAGTCTTAATCGTTTAACTACAAGCTAATCCCAAATAATCGTCCATCAGGGTACCAATTGCAAACTGAAAAGAAAGATAAGTAAGTTGCTTGCTAATACCCACAGTACTCAACTTACGATTCCTGTCGCATCTACCCTAGTACCGACTATTTTGAGCCGAATTTTATCTTCCAGAGCAATTACCACGTCTTCGTCTTTCGATTTATAACATGGTGGATTTCCATTCGGACAGAACTGCATGTCAGCCGGTATGGAATGGTGCGAAATAAAGCACGACAACGGGCCGATTTCAGCAAACATGCCTACCTTGTTAACCTGGGTAACGACAGCATCTAATACTTCACCCTTGAATGGCCGGAATACAATCGCCTTGTATTTGACCGGATACACTACAAACCCCTGACCGGGCTGAATAACACCGGAACCAATGTCGTCAATTGTGGTCACGGCTATCACGAAACCGTACTTGCCTGTGCAAGTTCCTTCTACTTCCGTGTACAATTTCTGTTTGACCGTTTCGATCAATTGTGGTCCGAAGTAGCGGGGGTGCAGCAGAATTTCGTGTTCTAATGAAATCTGAATAGATCGGGAAGTAAGTTAAATAAACATTTTATCGAGAAGGCAGATAATTACATACATGGTAAAACATTTTACCACCGAAGTGAAAATGATAATATCTCAGAAAACAATGGATTATTAGAAATATCAGGTACAAAAATTCACTGCGTTAACCAAATTTAAGCGGCTTGTATTTTGTTTAATGACAGTTCTGTGTTTCCTTTCACATAGCGGTGCGCTTAGTATCTGTCATAACTCATTCTTTATAATAATGCAGTACTAGAGTACATATCAAAGAACAAGTCAGCTGTTTTTCAAAAAACGGCGAATCTAACATTGACAGCAAATGGAGAAAAACATCGATGAATGTTTCGATTTTGGTTTCAAATCGTATTTAGAAATTATCGTATATTCTCAGATCAATTTATGATTAGTCGATGAATTGTTAGTTTATCTTCAAAAGTGATGCAAATTTTACCACTTTCTATCTATATCCACTGAATAAATCAACAAAAAAAGAGTTTCGCTCTTTTTCGATTTGTTTACTTTCATGCTTCCTGTGTGAATTATAAACACAGACTAACAGACATGACAGTATGAGTAAATTCTTATAAAAATAATTTTTCGTGATGCACTAGTTCCACCTATATTGTACTGCGCGAACTATTTACTATCTGTACACCCCTTGTGTTACGTAAAAGTTTTTTTTACTAGTTGGTTTCCCCTCATTTGTCAACACCGATCAGCTGCTTGCAGGGATGCCTGATCACAGACTAACAGACAGGACACTCAAATTAAATTCTTCAATCATTTTAACGGTCATTTCGAATATTCTTTTATTTGGGACAGTACTCACATGTGTCAAGATGGCGCCACGTTACCCTATCAAAAACATCCTGTCTGTCATCTAGACTGTGTTTATTTTTTTCATTTACCAACAGAGTTGCCACTCATACAGAATTATCTGTAATGTATTGATTTGTATACGTCCATGCGAATTTCATGCAGGATACAGATTTAATACATATTGCCAAAACTATATACATAATGGTGCCTACTTCTCATCCTCCAACGCAATACAAAATCGAACCCGTTTTGTTACAATATTTACTTGCTTCTGGTCTGCCGCCACTTAATTTCGGGTGAAAACTACCAACACAATAAAAAATAGTCTAGATGAACAACGTTGAGTCAAATAAATGGTTACCTTCCAACATCGCGGAAAAGTTAAATATATTATCAACGTAATCCAATAATTTATTGTGACGATTCTTTTTCAAATATTTTGATGAAAATAGGCATCCCTGCAAGCAGCTGATCGGTGTTGACAAACGAGGGGAAACCAACTAGTAAAAAAACTTTTACATAACACAAGGGGTGTACAGATAGTAAATAGTTCGCGCAGTACAATATAGGTGGAACTAGTGCATCACGAAAAATTATTTTTATAAGAATTTACTCATACTGTCATGTCTGTTAGTCTGTGGCCTGATTTCATCAAAATATTTGAAAATGAATCGTCACAATAAATTATTGGATTACGTTGATAATATATTGAACTTTTTCGCGATGTTAGAAGGTAACCATTTATTTTTCTCAACGTTGCTCATCTAGATTATTTTTTATTGTGTTGGTAATTTTCACCCGAAATTAAGTGGCGGCAGACAAGAAGCAAGTAAATATTGTAACAAAACGGGTTCGATTTTGTATTGCGTTGGAGGATGAGAAGTAGGCATAGTTTTGGCAATATGTATTAAATCTGTATCCTGCATGAAATTCGCATGGACGTGTACAAATCAATACATTACTGGTAATTCTGTATGAATGGCAACTCTGTTGATAAATGAAAAAAATAAACACAGTCTAGATGACAGATAGGATGTTTTTGATAGGGTAACGTGGCGCCATCATGACACATGTGAGTACTGTCCCAAATAAAAGAATATTCGAAATGACCGTTAAAAAGATTGAAGAATCTAATTTGAGTGTCCTGTCTGTTAGTCTGTGTTATAAAGATACGCCCTTGCGCATTTTTCATGAAATTGGCTGGTTTTTGTGACTAAGACTAATCTGCGAGTAATTTTATCGTCTCATTTACTATTTCCAGTGGCTCGGAAACCATCTGAAATACAGAAAAAAAAAGTTTCTCCCTTCCTTACTAGCAATTGAAGTATCGTCCCGTTTGTTGTCATGGAACACGAAGGGCGAAATTTACGTAAACAAATGGAATGACAGTTTCGCCCTTTATAGTTCTTTGTATTACAAAGATTGAGATTTTTGTAGAATCCGAAATTTTAGGCAAAATTATAGGATTTTGAAGCTTTTATTGGTAGGTGAGAGAAACTCGATTTGTTTACTTTTGTAAGATTCGCCCATCTTTTAAAAACAGCTGAAGTAATCAATGAAAACGTTTAATATTGTCGCTGCAGCACTAACCTGCAATTTGCTAGTAGTGGTCAGTTGAACTGTAATTTCCCATTTAACAATTGATAGAACCATTATTCATTTTTTGTTGCCTTGTTTATGAACCACGTGATTTTACAGAAATGAATAAATTCTATTGCTTCCACAAACTGGAGCTCATAACAAAGGAATAGTTTGAGACTGAATGTTTCAAAGTAGTGAAATTTCCACCCCGGTGGCACGATTGTCGTCTGCATAGCCGAACATTTTGGTTCTAGTTCGCTGTCAAATGCTGTGTTTAAGCAGTGTTCACACGTTCATATTTTTCCTCATGCGGTTGCACCAACATAAGAGGTCAAATTACTTGTTTTTTTTAGAGAATACTAGACTAGAGTTATATTTATTTTGAGTTTGAAGAAATTAACTTTTGACAGCAGTGTGGTTTGATTGTATGGTATGAACGTAGTTTAACATATTGCAGACAACAACGCCACCAAAACAAAATGCGTCGGTTTCAGAAACCAGCTTCCATAGCAGGAGGGTGGAATTTCCGTTCTGGAGGAACATGACATACTGACGAACTTTACTGGAGGAACATGACCAGGCGAGTCAGACGTCGCTTTTGATTTTTTTTCTACAAGAACAATAGAGTTTTTGTTTGCAACGGTGGCACAACATCGGTGTAGGGCAGAAAATGATACGTTGATTACACCCAAATTGGAGCGCATATAGTTTGGTCAATAACTTTTTATCCTTCATAAGTACTTTTATAGAAAGGGAAATTTCCAACAGCTACCGAGATTTTAAGGAATCAAAGTATTTTCAGTGTTACTAAGTTATGTACAATATCAATTAAGATACCCGTAAAAAAAATAAACCATTGATTTTACATCATAAATCTGTGGGTTACAATACATTTTATTGTATATTGACAATTTTCTTTCATTTCCAACGATTTAATATATTGTTTCTACGATTCACAATTGAATTTATTGTACACGTGGTGTTGCAAACAATATGCAAACTGTACATTTGATTGTTTTCTAAGAAAACAAGTATGAGGAAATATGTATAGTAAAATTTATTTGATTTGGATATTTGTGTATAAAATATTTACAAAAATAAATTATGAAGTAAATGCACGATTCCTAATTAACTTTAACCATGAAAGCACTTACAATAGCAACATGTAATTCTTAAAAACTGCAGTAGAACCAGTTCATCGAATCAAATATTTATTATTCCCTGAAACACCATTTCATGATCCATTTTTTCCGTTTGAATGATGTAACAAATGATCGAGAAACAAAAAAAAAATTTTATCCCACAAGTAGCCAGTTTTATGTTGACGGTACGATTTTAGAAACAATGTTCTTTGCTATTGGAATTCTCTGCTTCGAAATATGTGGGTAAACGATTTGTCTCATTTGAGGTATACATGTCTGGCAGCAGTAAGGTTTTCAGACACTAGAGACACAGACTAACAGACATGACAGTATGAGTAAATTCTTATAAAAATAATTTTTCGTGATGCACTAGTTCCACCTATATTGTACTGCGCGAACTATTTACTATCTGCACACCCCTTGTGATATGTACAAGTTTTTTTTACTAGTTGGTTTCCCCTCGTTTGTCAACACCGATCAGCTGCTTGCAGGGATGCCTGATTTCATCAAAATATTTGAAAATGAATCGTCACAATAAATTATTGGATTACGTTGATAATATATTTAACTTTTTCGCGATGTTGGAAGGTAACCATTTATTTGACTCAACGTTGTTCATCTAGACTATTTTTTATTGTGTTGGAAGTTTCACCCGAATTTAAGTGGCGGCAGACCAGAAGCAAGTAAATATTGGTTCGATTTTGTATTGCGTTGGAGGATGTGAAGTAGGCACAATTATGTATATGGTTTTGGCAATATGTATTAAATCTGTACCCTGCATGAAATTCGCATGGAGGTATACAACTCAATACATTACAGGTAAATCTGTATGAATGGCAACTCTGTTGGTAAATGAAAAACATAAACACAGTCTAGATGACAGACAGGATGTTTTTGATAGGGTAACGTGGCGCCATCATGACATATGTGAGTACTGTCCCAAATAAAGGAATATTCAAAATGACCGTTAAAATGATTGAAGAATCTAATTTGAGTGTCCTGTCTGTTAGTCTGTGCTAGAGAGGCATGTCTGCTGGTGTTATTGTTTTTTTTATGTGCCAGTGTTATTTTCCATGTGTAAAATTTTCAAAAAACCTTACATTTATCGAGTCATTTAGTAAAATGGTTGAAAAGTTATTTTTATTCAAAAATGTAAAAATAATGTCACTAACTTTTCTCGGAGATGGCTGAGCCGATTTTTACCATCTTAGATTCTACAGAAAGGGCAATGCCATAAGAATATTCCAATTTTAATTTGGATCAATCCCTTGCTTCCGGAGGTACACTCAGGCAAAAAATATATGGAATTTCATAATGATTTCGTATGATTTTTAGCCACAAGAATATCGTAAGCGAATCATAAGATCGCCTTATGAAATCCCGAAAACAGGAATTCCAATAAAACGCCTTATGAAATTTATACGAAATTTTTAGGAACATTGTGCGAAAATTCTATGATAAACATAACTTCTCTCATATATTGTGAAGTTCATAAGTTGTTCGTATGAAAACTATAATAGTGATAGATAAGATGTATATTGCAGAGGTATATTTTTCATATTTATCTTATGAAATTTCGATTTTGGTGATTTTTGATGCATCATAAGATTTGCCTTATGATTTTCACTACTCAATTTGCCTGAGTGTAGGGTTCTCAGTGTAAAAATGTCTATTTCCAAATTTTTTTTTCATAAGCTACATTGGCTGGTAAATTTCTTTAGTTTGTAGACAATGAGAGTCTGTAACTAAATAAACCATTGATAGTCCCATAAATGATTTGCTGAATTTTACCCTAGTCCGACTACCGGTACATTCGTTTTTCAAAATTTAAATTGTCATAGAGAATCTTAAAAATTTGTGTAGTTTTTATTATTGTATGGTTGAATGAACCGAATGTCACTATACCGATATCCAGTTTTCGGTTCCGGAAGTACCGACAATAGTAATCAAATGTAATAAAATGGTACTAATTTCTCTTTCTCACATATGTTTGAATAGATTTTCACTAACCTAAATTCAAATGTAGTGTATCTATGTAGTAGTTTTATGCAATAGACATCTTCAAAACTCTTTTCTAAACATTTTTAAATTGCAGTATTTCGATGAATTTCTGCTGCAATATATAGAAGAAAATGAATAATACTTAATAGTACTCGTTGAGAGTGTAGTCATAGCAGTAAGCGACAGCGATGTCAGATCTACGGAAATCTCCGTAGATCTACGGATTCGAACATTTTCTACGGATCTACGGATCCGTAGACATAATCTACGGAAATTGGATTTTTTCTACGGAAATTAAAATTTATCAACGGAGAACTACGGAAACTAGCTTTGTCTTGCGAGCAAAAAAAAGCTTTCCACAGCGAAAGCTTCCAAAAAATGCCAATCTACGGAAATAACACTACTACCACAGACTAACAGACAGGACACTCAAATTAGATTCTTCAATCATTTTAACGGTCATTTCGAATATTCCTTTATTTGGGACAGTACTCACATGTGTCATGATGGCGCCACGTTACCCTATCAAAAACAGCCTGTCTGTCATCTATACTGTGTTTATTTTTTTCATTTACCAACAGAGTTGCCATTCATGCAGAATTACCTGTAATGTATTGATTTGTATACGTCCATGCGAATTTCATGCAGGATACAGATTTAATACATATTGCCAAAACTATATACAGAATTATGCCTACTTCTCATCCTCCAACCCAATACAAAATCGAACCCGTTTTGTTACAATATTTACTTGCTTCTGGTCTGCCGCCACTTAATTTCGGGTGAAAACTACCAACACAATAAAAAATAGTCTAGATGAACAACGTTGAGTCAAATAAATGGTTACCTTCCAACATCGCGAAAAAGTTAAATATATTATCAACCTAATCCAATAATTTATTGTGACGATTCATTTTCAAAAATTTTGATGAAATCAGGCATCCCTGTAAGCAGCTGATCGGTATTGACAAACGAGGGGAAACCAACTAGTAAAAAAACTTTTACGTAACACAAGGGGTGTACCGATAGTAAATAGTTCGCGCAGTACAATATAGGTGGAACTAGTGCATCACGAAAAATTATTTTTATAAGAATTTACGCATACTGTCATGTCTGTTAGTCTGTGCTACTACTATCTGGCATCGCTGGTAAGCGAAAACATCGGTCTGGTGTTGATATTAATACTCTGCTTGCAATGGTTAGCCTGCAGTTCTTATTCAAAATTGATGATGACAGGTTATTCTTTATTAGTTAGTAGCACGGCCAACTATTTGCTGTTGTCAATCTATCGTCCCTCATTTTTTTTGGGGTAGTAAAAATTTTACGAACCTCAGTGATATCAATTCTAATTGCGGTACACGCTTAAAAATAGTTACTCAAAAATGAGTAAGATCCCACTCATGTATAGAAAAAGTGGAACAACTCTAATTTAGAGTAACTCTTTAGTTACTCAAATTTGAGTTCTTCCACTGGAAACGATTTTTGGGTAAAATCTACTCATTTACTGAGTAATGCTTTATTTTGCCCATGTGCCAAAAATAGAGTAATTAGTTAAATTCTGAATGAAATTTTGTTCCACATATACCAAACTTGCGTAAAATTGCTCCTTTTTTAATTGTATTGTATTCAAATATTAAGTAATTGACACGCAATACATAAAATAATCATTCTGTGTTTATTTATTATTCCGTTTACAATTGATTTCTAACTTCGAGATATCATATCAAGTGGCGATCGCTTGGAGTAGTGTGTCAATCGTAGCTTAACACACATGTCAGTACTGCTCAGACACCAATCAGACACTTGTTCCTCATAAATGACACACTTGAGCATACTTGTTTCCGTTCTGAAGCACAGTACGGATCCCTTCTTGACACAATAACTGCGTCGATGGCACAACCAAGAGGACAGTCTAAAAATTGTGGTTTTTGCAGACACAACACTGTTTGTGTTAAGCGACTTACTCTTGAAATACGCGATCTCACTAACAAAAAATAGAACCTGTTACTACAAATGGTTATTACAACTTTTAGACTGATCTTGCGAATAGTAACATAAAAACGAGTTTTTGCGTTAAACTCAAATTTAGAGTAAGGGTTATTCATTATTATTGATGCTAACTACTCAATTTTTGACGTTTCCATGTATCTTTTGAAAATGAGTAACTAGTACTCAAACTCTGAGTAACTTTTTCTAAGCGTGTACTTTGTGTTGAAAGTGCTCTTGGTGTTTTTTTTTCAGTTTCTTTTGCGTGAAGTGTCATCCACTTTCGATTTTCTTGATGTGTTTACATCAATTTTCACCTGTCTATTTTTTACATACCGTTCGATTATCAATCTCGGGAGAAGTGTATAAATTTAATTTGAAACACAACAATACCTAAAGGTGCATGTTTTAAGCGAAAAAACATTTTATTAGCTGTAAATGGATGTCGCAAAGTCTTTGTTTGGATCCCGGGACCATGAAGGATATGTGGGAAAGGAGGAACATATGGTAAAATAGAAATTGCTTTCAATGCGGAGGCGTTTGGGAGGATGAACAAATTTTATCTATTAACTGTTTAATGATTGGCTTTCAGAAAAAGCTCGAAACAGCTAACGGCGACGATGACGGAGAATTAGTTGAGTTGGGTGAAAGTTTGCACATATCGGAAGGGTTAGAACCAACAGCTGGAGGGCCGTTTTCAGCTTTGACACCTTCGATGTGGCCCCAGGATATCCTCGCAAAACTGGGTCAACCCGAAACGAATGAACCACCGAATCATCAACCTGATTACAGATTCGACGAATTCGGCTTTCGTGTGGAGGAAGAAGATGGCCCGGAGCAGAGTTCAAACAAGTTGCTCAGTATTCCGTTTATGGAGGATCCAGCTCAGCGGCTGCAATGGGTTGCCCATTTGGAGTTTTCGCATAATAAGGAGGCTACTGAATTGACGTGGGATAATGTGGAAGTAGTTCTGCCGCGAACAGAAAAACTTAAAAACATGGTGCGGCTGGGAATCCCACACTCGCTCCGTCCACAAATGTGGATGCGCTTGTCGGGGGCACTGCAGAAAAAACTCAAATCAGAAACTTCGTATCAGGAGATTGTAAAAGTCTCATCCAACGATGCACTGATGACTTCTAAACAGATCGAAAAGGATCTACTTCGAATTATGCCGACAAACGCCTGTTTCAGTTCGTTGACCAGCACGGGAGTCCCTAGATTGCGCCGTATCCTTCGTGGAATAGCGTGGCTTTTTCCGGACATCGGATACTGTCAGGGAACGGGAGTGATTGCCGCTTCGCTACTGCTACTGCTAGAGGAAGAAGATTCATTCTGGATGATGGCCACAATCGTGGAAGACCTACTGCCTGCATCGTACTATTCGTCGACCTTGCTCGGTATTCAAGCCGACCAGCGGGTGATGCAAACGCTGATCGGCAATTATTTGACCGTGGTCGATGAAACGTTGAAGAGTCACGACATTGAGTTGTCACTGATTACGCTCCACTGGTTTTTAACATTATTCGCCAGTGTTGTTCATATGAAAATTTTGCTACGGTGAGTAAAGAATGGATGTGGTAGAAGAAAGAAGAAAATCAATTGATCAGTGTGAAGCGGATTTTATGATTTATGTAAAAAAATTCTATTTCAGAATATGGGATTGGTTCTTCTACGACGGATCGATAGTGTTGTTTCAACTAACGTTGGGTTTGCTCAAGATTAAAGAACCGTCGCTGAAAAATCTTGAAAATTCGGCTCAAATCTTCAATTCGCTGTCGGACATTCCGGGTGATATCGACGATGTCGAGTATTTATTTTCAATCTCGCTGGAAGTGGGAGGATCGCTATCACCAATGGTCATTGAAACGCATCGGCGGAGGCACTTGGCTTACCTCATGGCTGATCAGGGAGCGCTTGTAGGTAATCCGGAGACGGGTTCCAATTTACCCAAACAACATTTAGCTCGCCGACAAGTAAAAAAGTCCAAGTCGATGCTGCAGATGATTTTATTTGGCACCGATGAAGGCGATGATGAGCTTAAGAACAAAAATATTAGACAGACGGAAATCCTAGTGGATTTGCGAGAAGCCATCCTGAAGGTGGCGAGACATTTTTTGACGATCGAACCTAAACTAAGTGCACACATAAAGCTGGTGGCCGATTATACCATGGACAGTCACGCGAAAGATCATGAGAATTACATTAACGTTTCAAGAACCAGAAGTCGCAGAGCAAAGGCACTGCACGATTTCGAGAGACATGACGACGATGAGCTTGGTTTCAGAAAGAATGATATCATAACGATTATCAGTCAAAAAGACGAACACTGCTGGGTAGGTGAGCTAAATGGGCTACGCGGATGGTTCCCGGCTAAGTTTGTGGAATTGCTAGATGAGCGGAGTAAGCAATACAGTTGTGCCGGTGACGATGCCATTTCCGAGACGGTAACCGATCTAGTTCGTGGAACGTTAGCGCCTACTATAAAACAGGTTCATTCGAAAAATTTATGAATTTCACAGTATCTTTCGATAAATCAAACCATTCGTTTTTTAGGTTCTGGAACATGGAATGAAACGGCCTACCTTTCTCGGAGGTCCGTGCCATCCCTGGCTGTTCATCGAAGAGGCCGCTACTCGTGAAGTTGAAAAGGATTTCGAGTCCGTCTACTCGCGGTTGGTTCTGTGCAAAACCTACCGCTTAGACGAGGATGGAAAAGTGCTCACCCCAGAGGAACTGCTATACCGTTGCGTTCAATCCGTAAACCAAAGCCACGATGCCACTCATGCTCAGATGGATGTAAAATTGCGTTCCCTCATCTGTTTGGGACTGAATGAGCAGGTATTGCACCTGTGGATGGAGGTGCTGTGCAGTTGCTCGGACATGGTTCAAAAATGGTACCAACCGTGGAGTTTCATCTATTCGCCCGGTTGGGTTCAGATCAAATGCGAGCTACGGATGCTCTCGCAGTTTGCCTTCAATCTCAATCCGGACTGGGAGTTACCGGCTAAACGGGAGGCCACCCAAAGCCAACCGTTGAAAGATGGCGTGAGGGATATGCTGGTGAAGCATCATTTGTTCTCGTGGGATCTATAGAATAAAGTAGCTAGCAAATTGAAAAATATTCAACCTCGTTACTAAGTTAAGGTTTAGTATTATTAGATTTTTTATTGATTAATTTATTTCGTGAACCTAATTTTTTTGATTTGTTATTTATTCAGATGTTTTATTTTTTATTATTTAACTCGTTAGTGTCTACTACTAGTGTCAGAGAATTGAGTCTCTAACTGCCTGATTTTATTAAAATTGCAATTTAGAAACTGCTCAAGTAAACAGCTGGATTGTAATAGAAATTTCTTCAATTTCTGTTGTTCATGAGTTCCGTTCAAAAAGTTACTACCTAACAATTTAGTGTGTAATAATACATATTTAATACGATGTTGTACATCATTTTCGCAAAAGAAAAAACATGCACTGTGGACAACAAGCATGCGATAAAAGCACCTTACAGATTAGTATCACGCAAAAACATGTATATTTACTAATATCCTCATCAATTATTGTACCTTCTTAATATGTACTAGTTTAGTATACAATAAAAATTGAAACAAAAAAGTTTGTGTTCTGATTCTCCGGCATTTGGGATAAGTTCATTTGTCTATAAGTTAAAAGAGCTCTTTACTCTATCCTCTGCCAGCTGGCATCAAACAAACAATTACCCAATTATGCCCAAGTAGCAAATGTAATTTACTGGAATTTTAAGATGTTGCACAATTGTTATTTATGTTTGATATGCTACAAAAGATTTTTCAAACATTAAATTCGATGGTGCAATTAGTACCGAAAAATCATTGGAGAACAACTTTGGAAACTTTCGAAACAATTGTGCAGCAAATCACCAACTTTACTATGTTGCACTAGCAGTTATAAAAGTTTTACAAAATATTCACACCATTGGGTCAAAGAGAAGTAAGAATAACAACCTGTACAACTTATCAATAAACTTGTTATGTTTCAGCAGAAATATGACAAGTTTCAAATGGATGTCACTTTTGAAAATGTTTGAACGAGATATTTGTATTGTACTGCGAATCCTTGAACGAACAAAACAACAAAAAACATCCGCTGTGAACACTTTGTTTGACTTTGCTGAATGAGAGACCTATATTTGACACTTTTTCTCCAATCTTTTTCGAACTGTTGAATGGTTTCGGCTGCCGAGACATGTTTCCTAAGATGTGCCTTCGTTAATGCCGAAAATTCCTCAATTGGTCGAAGTTGTGGGCAATTTGGTGGATTCATGTCTTTTGGGACGAAAGTGACATTTTTGGTAGTATACCATTCTACCGTTGATGTCGAGTAGTGGCAAGAAGCAAGATCTAGCCAAAAGACAACAGGATCCTTGTGGCTTCGAATCATGGGTAGAAGTCGTTTTTGTAAACATTCCTTGATGTATATTTCGCTGTTCATTGAAGCAGTGGTGATGAAGGGTTTCGAAATCTTACCGCAGCTACAAATTGCTTGCCAGACCATAGCTTTCTTACCAAATTTTTTGACTTCAATCGATGTCTCGGACTGGTTTAACACTTGCCCTTCTCGCACCGTATAATATTGTGGTCCTGGCAAGGATTTGTAATCGAGTTTCACGTAGGTTTCGTCGTCCATGATTATGCAGTTCAAATTTCCAGCAAGAATTGTATTGTACAGCTTTCGAACCCTCGGCCTGATCGATGCTTCTTGTTTCGTACTACGTTTTGGTTGTTTCTGCTTCTTATAGGTTCGAAGATTCAAACGTTCTTCAGCACGAAGAACATTTGACTTCGAAATTCCCACTTTTTGGCCAAATCCTGAACTGAAACCACCTTCTTTTGCTCGAACGCTTTCAGTATACGTTTATTCAACTGAGGGTTAGCAGGACCTTTTTTTGAGCCGTTTTCGGTTTATCCTCAAAGGTGTTATCCTCACCTAACTTCCTGATTGCATTTCGAGCGGCTTTTTCATTCACTCCTTCCATTTTTGCTATATTTATCAGTGACAGTCCGCGTTCTGGGCACCATTTGTACACAATTTTTCGACGTTGTTCTGCTGAAAGTCCACGCATTTCGAAACAAACTAATGAAAACGAATAAACAACTGCACATGTGGTTAGAGAAGAGTGTAAACAACAGGACGCAGCCATAAAAATTGACAGATTCTGAACCATTGCGAAATGGCAGCGGTTTTTGGTTGCGTCCATACTTTCTGGGGCAGTCTTTAATATTTTTTGTATAAGCCTTGCTGTATGGCACCTTATTTATATAACACACTGCTACTCTCAAAGCCATACTGGACAATATCAAAAACGATCTCACAGTCTAACACACAGGACACTCAAATTGGATTATTTAATCATTTTAATGGTCGTTTCGAATATTCCTTTAGCTGGGACAGTACTCGCATATGTCACGATGGCGCTACGTTACCCTATCAAAAACATTCAGATTGTCTTTCAGACTGTGTTCATTTTTTCATTATCCAACAAAGTTGCCATTCATACAGAATTATCTTTAATATACTGATTTGTGTCCATGCGAATTTCATGCAGGATACAGGTGTTTCGGGTGAAAACTACCATCGCAATAAAAAAAATCTTTCTCATATTACTTATATTTCCAAAAATATCACTAGAAGATGCTGTGATGAAAATTTTTTTTTCTATCTTGAATAAAATAGGAAACTTTTCTTTGGGTATAAACTAATATAACCTTTTGAATTTGTAAACAGTTATATCAAGTCAAAAAGAATTTTTCTTTATTTTGAGTTGTCGCACTAAATGATTAAACACACCTTACCCTATAGTACTGGAACCGGAAGTCGGACCCGGATGAAATTGAACAGCAGCCTATGAGACTACAGGAACTTTTGTTGAAGTCTGTTTGTGGAAATCGATCAAATCATCTCTGAGAAAAATGAGTGAGTCTCGTTTTAAACTTTTTGAGCACTATTTCCGGAACCGGGAACTTGGAACCAGTATAGCCGAAGTCGGTTCGTTTAGTAAATTTCTAATATAACCTACAAATTGAATCAGTTTTTAGCCAAATCTAGATGAATTTTAAACTCATTGTCTCATAGAGCATTGTCGCTCTAAATGATTGTGTGCAGTTTTAAACACATTTTATCCTATGAAAGCATGATGAAATTCTATAGCAACCTATGGGACTACGAGATTTGTTTATATTATGAGTGACATTACACACATACACGCACAGAAACATACATTGCTCAGCTATATGAAACGTGTCGAACGATATAGAACACTCACCCCTCCGGGCCAATTTTCATGAGTCAATTTTTCAAGTGATTGCTTGAACTTTCAATATGAAAAAGGCAATAAGTGTACTTTTATAGAAAAGCATCGTTATCATGATCTTGTGATAACACTAACAAGTAGGTACAAATTAAATAAAAGATTTACATACTTCTCACCTGAAAAATATAGACTTAAATGTGGCAACCCTGCACGCTATACGAAATTGAACGAGGCACGCGGCGAACGGAGCAAAACTGCTCAAACCGACGCGTACTAACATCGTCATGTTGAATGACGATTGGAATGTTTTGACAGTCATCGGCCTATAACTTAGGAACCGAAAGTCGGATCTGGATGAAATTGCACAGTATATTTAAAGACAATGAGAGCTTTAATTTGAATCATGATTCATGGAAATCGGCTTAATCGTTGCTGAGAAATTTAAATGAGATCCGTTTTCGGGATTTTTTTCCACTATTGTCGGAGCTTTCGGATGCGGAAACCGGGAGTGGTTTCATATATTCACTAACTAACAATATCTGTCAACTAGATGAATTTAGCAGTAAATTTTATAAAAATATGCATCTCGTTTCGCTATCGCTTGTGCAAAAATACTCATGAAATTGTAAATTTTCACTAATTCCACTTTAATACCGGAATCGAAATTTTTAACTGGATCAACTTTTCGGGGACTTTTTAAATAATTTTAAAACCTTTAATTTGCTTCTTAGTTTGTGAAAATCAGTTAAGAAATTTCCGAGAAAATTCCGCATTTTTTAAAAAATTTGCACATATTTCCTTGTAATATTGGAATCGAAAGTCGGATTCAAATGAAATTCAAGAAAATTGTATGATGCCATAAGACCTCACAAAACTGACATGTAACCAGCTGATTTTCATAGGTACACAGCGTTTTACACGGATGCATCCTATTTTGACCACAAACTATGTAAGATGGAATTGCTTTACGTAGTTGCATATTCCGCCATACTTCCCTTTCGATGGAAAGAACTTCACCGTACTGCGACATATTTTCCCGAACGAACTGCTTGCTGGCTTGCGGGGGAAGGTTATGCGCGCGTACTGCCATGGTATTGTCTACCACGTATACAGGGATTTTGTATTTAATATTGTCACACTCAACGGTGTGCACCTCGTTGTCAGCTGAAGCGAATGCAATTGCATCTCTTTCACGTTTAAACATAACGTACACACAATTAGACGCCTTGTTGAATTGAATCTCACTTACATCATTAGCGTCTAGATGCATTCGTTCTTTGAGTAAGGTTTCAATTTCATTTGTTGCTGGTCTAACTTTGCAATGCTTGAAATCAATACAAATTCAATTTGGTCTTGTAGGCCAAGTTACAGGCCTATGTTTCTGTCGTCTTGGGGAGAACCAACCAGTAAAAAAACTACATAACACAAGGGGTGTACCGATAGTAAATAGCACGTGCAGTTCAATATAGGTTGACCTAGTGCTCCACGAACTTTTATTTTTAAAGAATCTATTCATAGGGTCATGTTTGTTAGTCATTTTGTTGACTGAATTTTCTAGATTTTTCAATATCATATTTATGAAAATGAATCTGAAAGATAGCAAGGATAATAAAATTTTTGAAAATTTTTAACAACGTTCGTAATTCAGGGTTAAGCTAAATTTTTTGCTAGGAGACATAATCGTTTTCAATATGTTTAGGTTTCTTCTTTGACTGGTTTCGTCTTTGACGGGTTTCGTCTGCTTGGCGGCTCAAATTGTACTGCCGAGTTTTGCATTAAGCAGTTTAATTTACACTTGTGCACTGATGAGTTAATGGCGAAACGTAAACATATTGAACAATCGGATGTTTCTCATTTTAGAAGAACTTTTTTTTTAATTTTACAGAAAAAACCATTAAAACACATTTATGAAAAGGCGCTTGAGAATTTCAAGCCTACAAATATATGTTTCACAACAAAAATGTGATTCGCTGTCGATTTTCGATTTACAAAAATACATACGATTCATTGACGAATTTCACGCTAAATCGTATTCAGAGTTGGAAGCACCATCTCAGATCTTAATGAAACTTGCTGTACATGAAGACTTTGACACAAAAAAAACAACTTTGCATACTTTGTTCTTTCAAATATGATCTAAACTGTCTTATGAAAAGGGCTTTTCTACCCACTTTTTTCCAAAATGCTGTAGTCGAAGAATCACAGAGCTTTCATAAAAGTGTTGTATGAGTGGTTTTTACGAAATTGGTCAAGTTTTTTAATAAAAAAAATTGGAAAAAATCCTAATCGATTCCTACATTGAAAAAAAAATCAATATTGAAAATTTAAAACGGATTTTGCAAAAAAAAAACATTTTTGATTTGGATCAAATTTTGTTACAAGATAGTCATCAACTATCAATATCTATGAACTTAAACTAAGCCTAATTTTAAGAAACTAGTCTACCTTTATTTACCGCCCCGGACCGCAAAGCAATCTGGGATAGGATGGGATTTTATGTTCACAAAACTAAGGTAAAGGTGTTGAGAGACCTTTCTACAATGGGGACGGCACATTAATTATGACCCGGGTGCCAATTCTACGTACGTGCCCTAGGATGGAACTGTTTTTAAATGACTCAATATTTATTTATTTTCAAGCGTTTTCATTATTATACGCGAACATGTTTAAAAAAAATGGCTTTAGAATTATTGAAATAGTTTCCGCCCTTCTTTAAATAAATTTATAAGATTATGTGAACGCGATCCACACGCGACTCACTGCACACCTCAAAATAATTTCTCATTTCGAAGCCACTTGCAACCCTCTGAGAAAAAACCAGTAATCGATGGCCTCTAATCGACCAATTCATGCCCAACTTCTAACGAATTAGTTTTCGCTATTTCTGTGTGGCATCAAAATAGATCGATTCTGTTGAGCTTCTCACTGTGAATCATAATTCTCATTTCTCATCATATCCTTAGTCGTCTCCGCCAGAGGAGAGGAGACAGCAGTCTACCAGTGAAAGAAGTGTCTCTGGGATCGGTTTGCGAAGGCGAGATTCAATATTGCTCCACGCAAAGTGGTCAATTCCCGTTGTAAAGTGTCGAAATATAGCAGTTTTTGAGTATCAACAGTGGAATTGACCGTTTCCGTCTGAATGGGGTGCGGTTAACAGTGCAAATTTAGTGTTCTTCGGTGAAAGCAGTGAATTTTCATGTTCGCACGGCACCCCGTTTCTTGGTTTGAGTTCTCAGTCAAGAGCTCTTTCTGACGATTAAAGTCAAAATATGTATGCCGTATCTGGCTCGGAAAGGTGTTTGATGAAATGATTGTCAGTGTTATGCATTAGAATTCGTGTAAAAAAGTGACCAACCTTCTAACTGAGGACGGAAATCGGAAGGATATTTTTTCGTTCGGTCTAGTGGAAACGGCAGCGGCGACGGCGACCGCAGCAGTTCCTTTCGGAGAATCCGTCTATTTGCAGGCGACAGCAAGTGTGTATGTGTGGTGTTGTTGATTGGTCACATACACAAGTCCAGTTGCGCAAGCGAGAGAGAACGTGCACCGAAATTCAACAAGTGTTGCCAGTTTAGAGTGATATTGTTGAAATTGTTTAGAGTATATTGTTGAAATTGTTTTGATTTTTTCCACGTAATTCCACACGCTGACCGGAAATCACTTAATATTAATCATATTTCACTTGGATTTAGAAATGATAGTTTAAATTTGAGTGGGATAGAATAATTCCCGGCGAAGTTGAAAATTTTTCATATAGAGCTTACGTAAAAAATAGTGTGTTTGAAGTTAACATTATAAGCATTATCGAAGCCAGTATCGATCGTTTCACGATAATAGGGCCTAACTGCCATTTTTTCGAATTTTTCGATTAGTTTAGTTATCGAATATTACTTCCAAAATGCATTCTTTGGGTGGGCTAGCTATCGTATTTGATAGGAATATCTGATAATTTTCAATATATTAGATAAAAAGGTTTAACTGAGATGATGGTTGAGTATGAATACCATTTTGTTTCAACAGATTTCGAAGTCGATTCTTAGTGTACAAAACCTTTGCATGACTAATTCTACGGTTTTATTCACTAACTTTTCTCATTCGAGATTACTATTTAAATAAATCATTCAAGATTAGTGCAGTAATGCAAATACAATCACGTTTTAATTGATCAGATACACGTGACAATTTTATATTTTCATTCATTATATTCTGCGAAGTTGATTGAGTGAGTGCACCAGAAAAACACATGGTTTCCGTCTGTTCAGGTTCAGAATTCAATTCCAAAATTCAGGGCAAGAATACTAAATCTGAATTCAGTTTTAAATCCAAAATTCAGTTCCAGTATTCAGAATCAAAATTCAATTCTAGAATTCAGGTCCAGAACATAGATCTAGAATCCATAATTTAGTTTCGAAATCCAGGTTCAAAATTCAGTTCCATTTGCAGAATCTAGGAATGCGCTTCCGAGGATAGTTCTATCAATATTGTGAATCCTTGTGCGCAGTTCTACTGTGGGTCATACGTTGCATTTGACGACAATACGCTGAACATAGTTTAACATCAGAGAAATTCTATTCATAATATAACGGCATTATCATTTATAAAAAAAAACAGTTTTTTTTATAGATGTTCAAGGTCTCAAGTGGTCCGTTTTAGGTTGTAAAAAATCGGAAAAACTCGGAAACTTGAGCAGTATAAAAGCACAGAATTATTATTTATATGCTGCCCTACGTGAATTTCGCGATTACGTCTCTGACTTCTTGAAATTCTGAAAGCGAAGAAGTAAAAGCTTGAACAATTAACACAATCAGTCAAATCGTAATAATTAGCAGCTAGTTTCAGCATTTCTCAACAGCTAAATGCTGTGAGATTCTTTGATAAGTTTTCTCAATCAAATGATTTAATTTTGTTTTCGTTGTGTATTATATGGATCTTCTCCAATGTTCTTTTTGTTTTCTTAATTAAATTGAAGTCCGATCGTTGTGCGTGATATTAATTTTGTAAGAAAATGCGTTTTAAGTAAAAAATTACCCTTTCAAATGATAATAAATTATTACTCAGCTTTATAAATTGAAATTCACGTCTTGTTACTAGAATCGGTCAACATACACCTGAAAAATATTCCAATCGAACGATGCGCAATCGAGTACTGATTAATTACGATCAAATCACAATTAGTGTCTGATTGTACCGAATTTCTCTTCAGATATGTGAGCATCATCTTGATTTTCTCTTAGAAGAATAAAAAAATTGCATGGTTACTGATGATCGTTGCACGTAAAAAAATATCAAAAATATTTTTTTTTGAAAAGTTTCCACTTAACTAGAGCCCAGTGCTTCTTTATCGTGCCGAAGTTCTGGTCAGTTTGATGGATTGGCTGGTTTTGACACGTATTTGACCGCTTGTATCTTTAGACGCATTTCGCATAGTAAAAATAGGCGAAATCAGTCCAAAACAGACCTGGAGAATCAAGGCTTTTGATAAATAGCAGGTTGCGCAGACATTATTTCTCGTATACATCATTAGTGTTGATTGAAACAAAACTTTATATATGACCTGACAAATCAAATGCTTAGGGAATTTGAACACCTTCTTTGTTCGGAAGTACTCGGCGACGGCGTTCTCTCGCCTTGCAGTATAAAAAGCCAGCTGTTTAGCGTCTTTAAGCATGTATGTTTTGTCGTCCATTATGGTACAGGAAAACATAAAACACAGTATTTTCGATAGTACTAGTTTCTTAGCAAGATAACGTAGCGATGAATTCGGATTTATTTGAGCTGTCGTATAGGTGAATTTTTCTGCGATCTTTGAAATAATTTAAAATCTACATTGAAAAAAAAGTATCCGAAATTTAACGTATACAGGCTTTCTTATCCAACCCGTTAAATATGTTATACAGTTGTAATTGGAGCCTCGTTGCTTGGGTGTTCGATAGCTAGAACCCATTTCAATAAAAAAGCACTGAAACATCAAAATCTAATGCAATAACCGTCATTGTAATGGAAGGATCCACCAATCTCAATTCAGATACTGAGAAAAAATCTTCATTCCCCCTCCGAAAATAAGCATTACAATTTTCGAATGTGATTCGTTTTACGGAGAGCAACCATACTGCAAATTCAGGCTATAATTGTTTCACAAAGGAAAACCCCTACCAGTTTTCATTTCTGGGAACACTGCCAAACGCCAGACGGAAAGGTGAATACACTCTGCATTTCATCAGCTCTCGTGCGCGTCGTCATCGTTGTTGTCCCGAAGCATGTCGCAAACGCAGTCATCATTACCGTCATCATCGTCATCATCACAGTCACCACCGTCATCGCCATCATTCAACAGTCGTGGTCGTCGTCGTTAGTCATTTGTCTGACTGGATGTCGACAACGCTGGAGCACACACAACCTAGCGCAGTTCGCCGTGTTGGTAGTCTCAAGTGACAGTTCCCGATTTCGCCTGTCAGTCAGAGGTACAGCGAGCTACACTCTGATGTTTCGAGGTTTCGGTATGCGAGTGGCAGTATATGTTTGATGTACTGGCACTGGCCGACAGTGTGCGTGTGTTTTGACAGCGCGCTTGCTTCGCATAGCAGAATTTTGGTGTCAGTCGCTCTCGCTGTATGGGTGTTTACAGTTGTGAGTGAGCGCATTTCCATCGAACTCCAAGAAATTTTTATTTTTCAATGCTTCGGCTGGTATACATTGGATATTCCACGACGGTATAGCGAATGGAAACGGTGAATACTTTTCTGCGTCCTCCTTGCTTGCGGTTTTTCCACTTGCGGACGAATCTCATACTCCGCACGGGCGCGTTCGGGTGTTTGACTGATGGTTTTTAATTGCATTATTTGATTAAGGAGCGAAAAGTTTAGCTGTTCGTATACGCTTGAGTTTTTTTTCTTCTAGCAAGTCATTTCATTTATTACAATGTGGCGTGAAAACAAAAGTTGGTAAAGGATCTTGCGTCAGTGTTCGAAAAAAATAAAGGAAAAAAAATAACTCGATGAATCTATGACAGATGCAAAGATTACCGAAAGTCGAAGCAGTAAAGTGATCAATCGAAATAATGCAGTTCTAGAAATTTAGAAGTTTCCGTGATGAAATGATTGCGTGCACGGAAAAGGTGAAACGAAAATAATCGTGAGCGAAGAGGGATAGGAAGTAAATCTGCAATTGTGCAAATTGCGAATTGTTCCAGATAACAGTACGATTTTGGGATTACCATTTTGGATTACATTGCAACTGGCAAAGTGACGGCGTTGCACGCGAAAATTAAAAAAAATATAACGTGGTAAATATCGGTCCATGAATCTATTCTAGGCATATGACGGCAAAACATTGTGATTTCATCAGGTGTAATCATCCCATACTGGGAGGAAGATCTTAGAATCGATCCCTGGTAGCAAATTTTTATTTTTCTGCTCCTCCGCCAAAACCCCGTTCGATCGGTCTACCCTTTTTTACCCAAGTAGCAGAAGACGTGAAACTTCTGCTGTCTGGTGCTGTTGATGCTGCTGTTGCTGCTGCTACTGCTGCTGCTGGAAGAAATGGGGAAAATGACGTCCACCATTTTGATATTACACTAATACCGTTTAACGTCCAGTGGCAACTCGGTGTTCGTATTGCCGTGTCGCTTGTATTGGTACCCCCATCTCCTCATTCACTGTGTGGTGTGTGTGGTTTTGATTTTTCGAGGAACGGCAATAGCAACAAAAACAACAATACGGACAACAATAAAAATAGTAGTGCACAGTTTAAGCGAAAACTAATTGGAACGTGTGGAGAAAAGTTACGATTTTTTCGAACTGGAATCGGATATGGCGTTCGAATCTGTACTCAATAATAACAAGCTCACTTTTTGACAGCAGTGATACTGTGCATTATAGGAAGCGTGGGAGCACCGCCAATACACGGTTGTTTGGTTCGGGTGGCGTTATTTGCCAACCCCAATTTCTAGTTCGTAGGACATGTGCATCAAAAACGAAGCTTACTTTCATATGGCGCCCCGGTTAGAAAAGGCCGATTTCTAAGTTGTACTGCAATGAGATGTGCTCGTTATAGAATTCATGTTCGTGGTGCTGATTTGGCGCACATAAACAATTTGACAGTGAATAAGCAATTTGATGAAATTACCATTTGCATGTAGACAAATTTATCCAGTTGCAGGAATTGACTGAAAGATGAAATAAGTTATACCGAATGTTGCCTGACTTTCAAAAAGAGATAGATATATTACTGCTCTGTAAAAAATGATAACTAGCATGTTTAAACTTATCTTTGCCTTTCTCATATGGAAAGGCTATGCAATCACTGTGAAACTCAACTTTACAACCGAGAATTCCATATACCACACGACTCATTTCGTCGAGATCACAAAATGTATGTATGTGACAAATTTGTCACTCAATTTTCTCAGAGATTACTGAACCGATTTTCACAAACTCAAATTCAAATGAAAGGTCGTGTAGTCCCATAGATTGCTATTACATTTTATCCCGATCCGACTTCCATTTCCGGAATTACAGGGTGATTTGCACCAAAAAATTCAACTTCCGGATCCGGAATTACAAGGAAAAAATGCGCACTCAATTCTCTCGGAAATTTCTTAACCGATTTTCACAAACTAAGAATCAAATAATAGGTTATAATTTTTTTTTTAAAGTCCGAAAAGTTGATCCAGATCCGACTTTCGGTTCCAGTATTACAGTGCGACTAGTGAAAATTTTCAATTTCATGACTATGTTTTCACAAGCGATGGCAAAACGAGGTGCACATTTTTATGAAACTTACTGGTAAATTCATCTAGTTGGCAGACTTTGTTAGTTATTGGTTATATAAATCTACTTTGAGACTACTAGTCCCCGGTTTTTGCTTTCAAACGCACCGATAGTAGTGAAGAAAAGCTCCAAAACCGGAACTCGATTCGATTACACAAATCATGGTTCAAACTAAGGCTCTCAGTGTCTTAAAAGATACTGTTCCATTTCATCCACATCCGACTTCCGGTTTTGAAATTATATGGCAATGAGTATCAAAACTTTTAAACTGTTATACAAAACTATGCAAACCCGCTACGCATCGGTACGGAAGAAGAAAACGCCACCGCCTAGCACACAGTGTGCTTTGTTAAATTTTGTATAGCGTGCAGGGTTGCCATATTTAAATCTATATTAAATTGAGATAACTTTTTAGTAATTGAGAAGATGAAGTTTTAGATTTTATTCAAGTTTGAAAAAAAAATCTCTGACTGAATCTTCTAGTGATGGTTTTTAAAATATTAGTAATATGAGAAAGGCATCATTAAACCACTAGGTGGATTTAATAATGTTTTTATAAAACTGTTCGACATTTTTCTCGAAAGTGTTTCAAATTTGTCTCCAATTTATCTCAAAATTGTTTTAAAATGGTCTCCCGAATTTTTCAAAATAGCTAGTCTTAAATATGCCTTAAAATTGTTTCAAGAACGTTTCGAAGATGTCTTAAAATGACATCCAAAATGTCTTAAAATTGTTTCAAATTTGTATCAACATTAGTAGAATTATAAAAATAAAAATAAAATGGAAATAAATGGTCTTAAATTTCCTTACAAATTATCTCAGCATGGTTTAAAATTGTCTTGAAAACCTTCACTCAAAGTAGTTAACAGAAAACCATTGCAAAAATGACTCAAACTTGTCTAAAAATTGAGAACCTCGCAAAGATGTCTCAAAACGGTGATGTCTTTCAAAATTTAATAAAAAAAACTTGAAAATTTCATTCCTAAAATTACTTGAAAATTGTATCAAAAATGGTAACAAACTTCCGCAAAGTAGTTTCTAAAAAACCTTTGCTAAATCGATTTAAACTTGTTTCACGATGGTTAGGAGATTTTTTCACAAATTGTCTCGAGCAGGGTGGCGAGTGACCGGGAAAAAGTCGGAAATTTTAGTGCAAATCCGAGAAAAAATTTACTAGCCCTAATCTTAGTAACGATTTTAAGCATCATGATTTTTCTGACACAACAAGTGAAAAGTTGGAGGCAATACTCAATTTTGTGTTTGAACGAGAAGTTCAGTACATGTTTTGAAACATCTTATTGTCCCACACGGATCAATGGATGGTGCACAATCCATTGGAAATAGAGCCAACACTCTATGTCTCATTCAACGGTTTTTGTATGGGCTTGTCAACAATTTTAAATCAATAAGAGCTTTCTTAGTTGTCATCAATAACAGTAGAATGAATGCTCATAATGAAAAATAAGAATAATTTGGATGCTTCTGCTGAATTTCTATTAAATTTAAAAATAAGTATGCATAATGGTAAAAGAAACATAAGATAACATGTTTAATAAATTTATTAAGAATTCTTAGAAGCCATCATGTTTTTAAGTGCCAACCAATGATTCCCCCAACTTCATCAGAATTGTCTCAGTAATGCCAAATTGTGACAATACTTGTGTTGTAATATTGGTATTCATTTCAATAAGATTCACAAAATCGACAAAGCTATCGACTTTCAACTTATCCACCGTTTGCAAGGAGTATTTCGTTGCCTTCTTTGACAGCTGAAATTGGTTTTTCAGAGTTGTAAGAACTTTAGAAAGGTTTAGAAGAAGGTTTTATTTGTTTAGTGGATCTATGTTTATTTTTTTAAAGGTTATCAGCTATGATGATATTGATGTCGACGAAGAAGCAAAGTAATCAAATTCTTTGAGTATGTATACAAATAAATTGCGTCTTTCGGAACGTTTACTGGTTTGAGGTGTCTGGTGGAAGTTCGCGAACTCTGAAAATGTATACAATAGAGTATGATTATTGGTAGAACACATGCAAAAAGCACTGCAATTTTCGGATCCCGGCTCGAAAAAAGGATTCCTTTTTTGACGCTATCCATGAAGCAATCCATTTTTCCAACTCTTCAAAGGATTGAAAATGTTGATCTGCCAGGCCGTGTGCCATCGAACGGAATAAGTGGAAGTCCGAAGGAGCGACATCTGGGGAATACGGCGGGTGGAGCAAGACTTCCCATTTCAGCGTTTCCAGGTACTTTTTGACCACTTTTGCGAAGTGAGGCCGAGCATTGTCGTGTTGGAGGATGACTTTGTCATGTCGTTCTTGATACTGTGGCCGCTTTTCTTTTTCTTTTTGAAGGTTTTTTCTCCTCCACCATCATGTTTGTCTTCGACATCGAAATCACCATTTTTAAAACGTTGAAACCACTCCCGACACGTTCTTTTACTCAGAGCAGCATCACCGTAAGTTTCTGAAAGCATTCGATGCGCTTCAGTTGCATTTTTTTTTATTGTAACATAAAAGTAAAACTTTCCGCAAGAATTCGGAAAGAATTGGGCACATAAACAAACATTTTCGAGCGTGAATGATACGAAAACAAGAACAACTGTCACTGAAACGGCGATGACAATGACGATGGCACTGTACACACTCACTTTAAAGGCATTATCATCTATGTATTTTAACCAGCTTCAGCCGGTACAGCCACCTATCGGAAAACGGCGGAAGCAAAGTTGTACACCTGATAGATATATCTTTTATTGTTTCAAAAACTTCGCGAAAATGTCTCAAAATGGTCTCAAGAGTGTTTCAAATCTGTTTCTAAATTGTTAAAACAAATTTTTTATTTAGAGACAAATGTATAAAATGGTCTTGAAATTAGATTATTAGGAAAATATCTCAAAATCTTTTCCCCTTCCCGTGGTTGATGGGCTTGACGGTATTGCAAACATCATCAGATACAATCAATTTGCGTTATAATTTGATAAAGATATGTGTTACAATTTTAGCTTCATTATTGAATTAAATGAATAAGATATGGAACGACTTGAATAGGATGTTGATTGCATTACGCTCCAACATCCGGGGTTGTAGAGGCCGGTAGGGCTTAACTGAGCTCTGTTTTACAACACACACAACATGAACACACTTATCAACAATTTTATAAAATCTGTTTGAATCAGCACAAAAAAACAGTGACCAAGTAAGCCCCATAGCCTAGAAGCTCATAGCAGCAAATTTCATCAAGGGTCCAGTGTATAACTGAAGCAAGGGACTCCTGTCACTGTGACTACCTATAAAAAAGAATATTTTACTCCAGCTTTACATTCTTTTATTCTTTCGAACGCTCTTATCATAAAATAGCTAAAAATTTTTTATCAACAACAGCACCGTCTTTTACCAATATCACACACTTGTAGCAGACATCCGTAACCGTTCCGTTTTCTTTATAGCTTGTATGAAATAGAACAAAGCACGCATCGTTCCTTTTGTGTTATCTTCTTCCATCGTACCACCACGTACCGTTGTTGTACATCTCTCTGTGACTGCGGAACCGGATGAAATTTCGCAGTAGCTTTAAAGATAATATAATTTTTAATTGAAATCAAAATTTGTGAAAATCGGTTCAAGCATCGCAGATAAATCGAAGTGAATTATATTTCTGCAGTTATTCTGCACCACTTTCGGTGCTTCTGAAGCAGGAAAAGGGGGGACCAGTAGCACCGAATTAAGTTTTTATGCTCATAAACTAACAAGCTTTGCTAACTAGAAGAATTTATCAGACAGTTTTATGAGATTTGAACCTGTTTTGACCATAGTTCGCAAAAAAATCGAATGAAATTGGTAATTTTTCACTTATCACGCTTCAGTTCTGGAACCAGAAGTCAGATCTGGATAAAATGTTTCACATTTTTTTAGGAAACAATAGTACCTTTCATTTGAATCTTAGTTTGTGAAAATCGGTTGAGCCGTTTCAGAAATAAATTGAGTGCACACTTTTTCTCTAATTTTCACATATTAACATGTAACTCCGGAACCGGAAGTCGAATCCAAATGCAATTCAATAGCAGGCTGTGGGACCATGATACCTTTCATTTTTCCATCCAAGTTTGTGAAAATCGGTTCAGCCATCTCTTAGAAAAGTGAGTGCATATTTTTGTTTCATACACGCACACACACACACACAAACATTTGCTCAGTTCGTCGAGCTGAGTCGAATGGTAGATGCCATTCGGCCCTCCGGGCCTCGGTTACAAGGTCGGTTTCCACAGTGATAGCATAGCCTTTCTATATGAGAAAAGCAAAACCGGAAAATTGAAATCGCTAATTCACAGGCACCCTGCTCGAAACTATCCCCGAATTATTTGGAAAATGTCTCAAAACTATCTCCAAACAAAAAATCTATCTGAAAAAAATCTTAAAAATGTCTCTCAACTGTCTCAAAGTTTTTAAATTATTTTGAGCTTGTCTTAGATATGTCTTGAATTGTTTCATCAACTACAAGGATCAGCCACATGGTGTTGTACGAGCCATTGATGTGGAACAAGGCAACCAAAATTTCTAATGATCTACAATCAAACAGTTCATTCAATCGTCACACTTTTGAATCTGCAATCGCAGTCTGCTTAGGTCTTGATAAGGAAACAACATCGAACATTGTTTGTCTTGATTTGTATTTGTTCTAAAGACTGTCCCAGAAAGTATGGACGCACTTTGATTTCGCTGTAAATAATTCACAAGTGTTAGATATTCAAATTTTATTCGATATACTGATAATATTAGACTATAACAACAGAATATTATTCTCAACATTTGCTACTTTGCAATTGTAGACTAGCTGGCGCACCTTCTTGCGAACGTTCCTCATTAAATTCCGTACAGACTTCTTGGCGACAAGTTTTGACACTTTTTTCCAATCTTTTTCGAACTGTTGAATGGTTTCAGCTACCGAGATATGTTTCCTAAGATGTGCCTTCGTTAATGCACAAAATTCCTCAATTGTTCGAAGTTGTGGGCAATTTGGTGGATTCATGTCTTTTGGGACGAAAGTGACATTTTTGGTAGTATACTGATTTCGAGTAGTGGCAAAATCTGGCCAGAAGACAACAGGATCCTTGTGGCTTCGAATCATGGGTAAAAGTCGTTTTTGTAAACATTCCTTGATGTATATTTCGCTGTTCATTGAAGCAGTGGTGATGAAGGGTTTCGAAATCTTACCGCAGCTACAAATTGCTTGCCAGACCATAGCTTTCTTATCAAATTTTTCGACTTTAATCGATGTCTCGGACTGGTTTAACACTTGCCCTTCTCGCACAGTATAATATTGTGGTCCAGGCAAGGATTTGTAATCGAGTTTCACGTAGGTTTCGTCGTCCATGATTATGCAGTTCAAATTTCCAACAAGAATCGTATTGTACAGCTTTCGAACCCTCGGCCTGATCGATGCTTCTTGTTTCGGACTACGTTTTGGTTGTTTCTGCTTCTTATAGGTTCGAAGATTCAAACGTTCTTTAGCACGAAGAACATTTGACTTCGAAGTGCCCACTTTTTGGCCACATCCCAAACTGAAACCTCCTTCTTCTGCTTGAACGCCTTCAGTATACGTTTATCCAACTGAGGGTTAGCAGGACCTTTTTTCCGACCCGTTTTCGGTTTATCCTCAAAGGTTTAATCCTCACCGTACTTCCCGATTGCATTTTGCACGGCTTTTTCACTTACTCCTTCCTTACTACTTCCTTCTTTCTCAGTGACAGTCCGCGTTCTGTACACCATTTGTACACAATTTTTCGACGGTGTTTTGCTGAAAGTCCACGCATTTCGAAACAAACTAATGAAAACGAATAAACAACTGCACAAGTGGTTAGAGAAGAGTGTAGACAACAGGACGCAGCCATAAAAATTGACAGATTCTGAACCACTGCGAAATGGCAGCGGTTTTTGGTTGCGTCCATACTTTCTGGGACAGTCTTTATAGCCGACGAAATTACACCAATATCCCAAATGTATGCACATACTTGCGATACGGATTTCGATATTTAAGCTTCTTTTCGCCAAGCTTGTGTTCAAGTTTTGTATGCACGCAGTTATTTTTATAGCGTTAAGTTTCTCTACCATTCTGTGATTTCGGTTGAAGCGATAAACTTCTTTCCATTATCAATCGAGTTCATCTTATATGAATTAGAAATTAATCTTAAGGTGAAATGTAGTGGAATGCGAAAATCGCGTTTTTGATCAATTATTCAAAAACTAGACCGATTTTCGAAAAACCAAATACACTTAAGTTTTCGAAATCAAATTTATCATAACTAAGTATTCTTAGAATTTTGAAATTTTCCTTTGCCGAGCTGTAATTGGTTTTTGAAATGTATAAACGGTAACTGTTCCGTTCCACGGGGATGATTTTAGAACTGAAAAGTAGTGTTTGTAGCAGAATTTCACAAAGAATCTGAAAATGCAACTCAAAATTATAAAATTTTAGCTAAAACAACCGAAATTTGAAAAAGTTTACATAAACTTTTCCGCATTTTTTTATTGCTTGCGCGCTGCTGTTTCGTATTGAGGTGGTGTGAGAAATGCACGGTGGGCACGGTGGCATTATATCGTGAGCAAAAATTACATGTAAAATTATGACGCGAATTTATGCAGCATTGGGTTTTGTGTTGAAATAAAAACGAGTTGAATACAATAAAATGGGTATTGTAAGAAATTGTTTATTTTCTAAGTAACTGTCATTTATAATGCTAATAATGTCCAATTCTGTTGAGTTCAATTCATTGATGTTGCTGAAGCAATAAAACTTGGCTGTGTGATATCGTATAACAGGTATTATTTTAGATTGTAGCAATTTTTATAGCAAAACTATAACTTCATCATTGACAAGCTACTGAATGAAATACAAACCAAGTATTATCGTGATATAAACAATGTGATAAACATTGATAAATAACAGGCATATACATGGTTATCAAGTTGGTTAATTCATATACATATAACCTCATTCATAATTACTCATGATTTATAGCTCTAGTGTAAGAGTAATCACTAACAATAACGATTGTATTAGCATATATTCAAAGTGTGAAGGATTCAAAATCCATTACGTTCAGTCTTTTTTACAAGCCAATATAACGAGAGGTAAACCCACTGCGCTCAATCATTGAAAAAAGTTCTTGTTTCTATGTGTCCGTTTTTCTTGGTATGCTTTGTGCGACGGTTCGTTCAACTGAAGCGGATAAAATTTTGCGCGCATTTTATGACGCTACATTTCACCTTAAGCACTCAAAATTTACCCTGGGGTAGTGGTCAATTTCTCAGGAGAAACGACATAACATGAAATTTCATCCGAACTTGAATGACACAAGATCAGAGCATACCAATGAAAGCTTCAAATCGTTCTATGGCACTTTTTGTCTAGCTGACTAGCAACAAGCTAGAGCTAGCTCTAGCATGCTACGCGTAGGACTGAAACTTTAGCTATAATTTCTCTTCCATTTATAGATTGGCGTGCTTTCAGCAGCTTCCCTTTGGGTCGATTGACCAACCAGAGCGATGCTTTCCCCTTTGATATATCACTTACTCCTTCACAACCGTCGTTTATGGCAGGGAAATCCGGTTTGTCGGAGATTTTTAGCAGACAAAATAGGACACTGCTCGCTACTAATCAAAATTTCAATCATATATAATTTAAAATACGTGGCTTGATACATTCAAATCGAAACTTAGAAATATTTCCAATCAATTGATGAAATAATTAATATTAATAATCGATACAAGATAGACTGATCTGTAAGTGACACATTTCTATGTGTATTTTGCCTTGAGTTTCTGATTTGCATCCCTTTATAGAAAATAAAGATTTAGAGTTTTAGATTTTTGTTCTTTAGAGAAACATGCTAAATATGGTTTTAAAATTTCCTCATAGTAGTTATCACAAAACCGTTGAAAAATTGATTCATATCTGTCTAAAAAGGAGCTACAAGGTTGTTTGCAAATTGTCTCACAATGCTGCCCGAAACTGCCAACAAATTATTCGAAAAAATTTTCAAAATCTTTTCGACCGTTAGGGTTTATTAGATCTGGTCTTGTTTTGATTTTCAAACGATTAGTTTTCTAAAATAACATTTCTCCTTGTCAATTTTCGAATAATTTTTACTTTTTTATCATGTCCGCTGATACCGTTCATACAAACTCAATTGCACCTAATCTGATACGTATTTTTTTTCTTCTGAACACATTATATTCAATCACTGCTATAATCCCTTCCATATGCACACTGTCTCTACGGTAATTCATGTTCCATTTTTATCATTTTCGTTTCACTTCAAGCCCTTCGTTAATTTCCACTCATCAGTGCCAGTGCCATGTGTAAACCATGTCGGCGGGCCGTGAGTCATTCTGAGACGGCTGCAGAATGGAGAGTATTGAGAGTGTTGTAATGTACCTATGTATATACCACCGTATTCACACAACGGGGTAAAAATATAAGATACCTCTCTAGCATATATCTGCTGCTGGTCTGGCAGCGTAAGGCAAAATTGCATGCAAAATGCAATTGAAAATTACGCTGCACTCACCACCGGCCTCCTGCCAGTACCTATCTCATCAAGACCACCCCTCCTCCCCCGACCCCACTCTCACCCTCTTTGACTTTATATAGCAACGGCGGCGGTGTCGGTAAGAGCGACTTTGACTTCCTCAATTATACACGCCGATTTAGTGGCGTATTGTTGTGGTTCTGCTGAAGAAAAGTGGTTTGTTTATGCGGTGTCACTGTCTCTCTCTCTCTCTCTTTCTCATAGAGCGCCTGCACATCGAATCCCTCTAGATTCTGGTACGGTTTTTCGTCAGATGTACGGAAAAGGTGAAGAATGCAATTAGTATGCAAATTACGGCTGCATTTATGTCAGCAGTGCACAACTAGTGTTCGCTGGACCTGTCCCAAAATCAGCCCTCTCGATGTGTGTTCACCACCAGCTACCAGGCATGGTATGGTTTGTACACACGATGAATATCATCCCGTAACTAGCATCAAAAAAACATCCGACGATTACTCTCGCAAACTCAGTAATAATGCAATCAACCTGTATTGTTAATTGAATCCATCATTTTTTTCCCGCGCTATTTTAGGATCTTTTTCTAATTTCTAAAAAGCATAAACTTGTTCCGTTACCAACCGTTGGCTATTTCCGTTGGCACTGATAGTTGGTTTGTCAGCCAGTCAGCCAGTCCGAACATTTCATTTTGTCCGCCTCTCTCCCAAAGTTATGACAGCTCCTTTGCATTCGTTCATATTGTTCATTGAAGCAGTCGTTGGTGGTTGGAGAGCTCCATTCTCGCGACTGTACTCGCAACTGCAAAATGGTGTGGCTTAGTTAATATTGCCTTTTTACCAGGCCAATTTCCATCTTTCGGCTCTTGCTGCGGTTTTTTTGATTTCGATCCCGACGCTGAATCGTAGGAGAGGCTTTGATTTCCCATCGCTTTCCTCCTGAGTTGAATGCTGAGAATGCTGATGCTGCGGTACTCTGATATCCGCTGCACGATTGAATCGTGTTGCATTATTGAAACTCATCAATCTTATTGTCATCTGAAATGTGTGTGTTTCATTGCTTACTTCATGGACCTGGGAGCCGGCCAGTGAAGGCCTTCAGTTAAGCCAACCGACTTTTGATTTTGATTGAAAGCTGGTGAGAGCATGGTAATGAATGAGTCACACGCTCCGTTAAAAGGACAACCAGTTATTGGAAGTGAGATCAACTCACGACTGCCATCTGGGTTGGGATTTCCCCGCCGTACGGTGTCAGTGTCGACTCGCTATAGCCAAGTATGTATGATCTGCGATGAAGTAAGTGTCGTTTTCAAGCAAGACTTGAGACGTACAGCCGTATTTCGATTATATCACGAAGGGGTCTTTTTACTCTCAATGAAGTTCGTTCAAAGTTTGGCTAGTATCGTTCCCAAATAAGGGGATATTTTGGATGGTCCAATTAATCATTCAACGCGAGACCTGCGGGAGACCAAAATATAACGGTTTTGGAACATTTTCATTTGATTTCTTACTGCTTGACGGGAACCCCATATTTCTGACAATTCAAGACTAATTTATTGTCCTTTGTTTCCAAGAATAAATGAAGCGAATTTTTGATTCTCTCGGTTGAAATGAAATGTGTTCCGGTCAGAGTGTGGGCTAAGTCTGGACTAAAAGGCGGGCGAGGTAAAATTTCCCATCACTGTTATCCAAACAGTTTTAAACCGAAACCGTTACATTTGGCCAAGCGTTGTCATAACGAAAAATTACAGACTCGTGCCTTTGCTCTTGTTCAGTTCGTCGAATACGCTAAATGTTTGTGTGTATGTAAAATTTTTCTGGGCCTAAAACTATTTCAATTGGTAGTCATTGCTAGTAGGCGGCTAAACAAACCGATTCCGGCTATCCTAGTTTCTGCAAAGTGGTACTCCCTCAAGTTCAAAAACTTAGGTTCATATGGTCTTAAACAAAATTCGTGAATTTTTATTGGGATGCGACTTCCGGCTCCGGAATTAAACTACGAAAGTTTTAAAAATTTCAAACCGTCGCACAGTGGTAAGAAATCTATGAAAATCCGCAAAGAATTCTGTAACTCATGAACTAATTGAGATAGGTCAACAAACTAAAGCGTTTCTTATGTAAAAATATCCAAGGAATTCAATGGAATGGTTTACAATGGCCGCACGAATGGCAATCCTGCTCGTTTTACCCCAAATGTACATCAGTTTTACGGTTGCCTATAACATTCGCTCTGTAACTTGAAAAGAAGTCGAGTGCGGTATTCTGGAATAGCCTACTTTCATGTAAAAAAGTCTGGAGAATGGAGTAGAAGAACTCACACTGACCGCACGAAACGTTTTGGTGGCTATTTTACCCCAATTCCTCCATTTCATGAGATCCTTACTGTAAATCGTCCTTAAATCTTGGTAAAACTTCTTGCAAATTTGTTAAATCTAGCTTATCTTATGTAAAAAAGTCTGCAGAGTCGAATGGAAGAACCCACACTGGCCGCACGAAACGTTTTGGTGGCTATTTTACCCCATTTCCTCCATTTTATTGTATTTTATTGTAAATCGGTCTCAAATCATGGTAAAACTTTTTGGAAGTTTACTAAATCTAGCTTATCTTGTGTAAAAAAGTCTGTAGAATCGAATGCCAGAACTTATACTGGCCGCACGAAACGTTTTGGTAGCTATTTTACCCCAATTCCTCCAATATGTGAAATTTTCATCTAAATCATCCTTAAGTCTTAAGCGAACCACGTTGAAAGCATACGAAAACTATCTTTTATTATGTAAAAAAGTCTGTAGAACCGGATCGAAGAACCTACACTGGCCGCACGAAACGTTCCGATGACTATTTTACTTTTTTAGACTTTTTTACATAAAATAAGCTAGATTCAGTTAACTTCCAATAAGTTTTACCGAGATTTAAGGACGATTTACAATATGATATCATGAAATAGAGGAATTGGGGTAAAATAATCACTAGAACGTTTCGTGCGGTCAGTGTAGGTTCTTCCATTCAATTCTCCAGACTTTTTTACTTTTTTTTTAGTTTTCGTATGCTTTCAACGTGGTTCGCTTAAGACTTAGGGGTGATTTAGATGAAAATTTCACATATTGGAGGAATTGGGGTAAAATAGTCATCAAAACGTTTCGTGTGGCCAGTATATGTTCTGGCATTCAATTCTACAGACTTTTTTACATAAGATAAGCTAGATTTAGTAAACTTTCAATAAGTTTTACCGAGATTTAAGGACGATTTCCAATAATATATCATGATCTTATTGGAGGAAATGGGGTAAAATAGTCACTTTTCCATTCGATTCTCCTGACATTTTTACATAAAATCAAGCGATTTCAGTAGACCGCATTCGATTTCTTTTCAAGTTACAGAACAAATACTACAGAAAACCCTAAAACTGCTGGGCATTTGGGGTAAAACGAGCAGGATGACGATTCGTGCGGCCAATAAAAACCATTCCATTGAATTCCTTGGACATTTTTTACATAATAAACACTCTTGTTTGTTGCCTTCTTCCATGGTTCCCGATTTCTTTGCGGGTTTCCTGGATTTTTTCCCACTGTGCGTCGTTTAAAGTACTATGCCGTAATCTTCTAAATTTAACTGTTAACTAATAGAGTTTGTAGGTCATGCTAGTTGATGGTCATACGAACCAACTTCGATTGTACCGGTTCGCCGTTTCCGGAAGTATCAGCAATAGTGAAACTCATTTCGCTTTCTCAGAGGTGGCCTAACCGAACTGAGAACTGGATTATTTTGTAGGTTATAGCAGTTTATACTCAAACAAACTTTTTTTGTTTTCTTTCAAGAATTAAAGAAAAATATTTTAGAAATGACATTTTGCAATAAAGCTTCTAATTGCTCCTTTCCCCAGATATTCGGTCATCCGAAGTTCCGGATTCTTTCTTTCATATTATGTTACAGAATAAAATCAGTACTTTCCGGAAATAACACTCATTTGATTACTAATTTACTATAATTTCATAAAATAAGCGATTAAAGCAAATGCAATTTGCAACAACTCGAACCAAAAACTTATCCTACCCAGGGTAATCGTTTTCCCATTGACCTAAAGATAGTGATGTAGATTCCATTGAACAAAAGTAATAACGCAATATACCATTCGAAAACTTCGAATAGTGGGATCCCATTTCCTTCATGTGTGATCTTCGATCTTCGGAAGATGGTCGTGTATATCACTAGTCACTTACGAGAACCAACAAGCCACATGTCAATATTATCAGCAATCCGTTGACTATGGCAAATCTTGCAGGAATAAATTTCTTTAATTAGAAAAATAACATTTAGGGGTTTTTGGTTTGTACGTAAAGTACATATTTAGTTGCGATTTCTTCGCGTTTCGCTTTCGGCTCATCAGTGTTTGGAGCAGTTCAAATTGAATCGCCCTCTTCAAATTGAACTTTTAGCCAGAGATTGCGGTTCAATTTGAACTGTTTTAAGCACTGCTGAGCCGAAGGTGAAACGCGGAGAAATCTAAAGTAGAAAAAGAAAGTAAACGAGTCCAAACACTACTTACAATGATTAACTCAAAACTTATTTCACTCAGCTTTAAAGAAGAATTATTAAAAAAAGCACTATCGAACGTTTCTGCGTCAATGAGCCAGAACATTAGGCGCTGTCATTGAAACCAAATTACCCTGCACGCCAGCAAATGGTGCATTATTGTGTTGAAACAGGGGACAAACTCGAAATAAAATTATAGAAACAACTTCGATTTCCATGTCTTGACGTTTGATGGCCAACCGAAGTACCAATCCGTTGGTTTGCGGTTCCTCAAACCTCGATAGCAGCGTCCGAAATGGAACTTTCATCGATATTTTTGAAATGGGTGCGGGTGATTTTGACAAATTCAGATTCAAATTAAAGGTAGTTACGTATAATAGGTTTCTACGAACTTAGTATCAAATCAATGCTTTAAGATCCCATAAATTGCTATACGATTTTACACGAATCCGACTTCCAGTTTCCGAATTATAGCGGTTTTCAAAACGATGATGCAAAATACGTAAACAATTTGTAAAGCATATTCCAATATATTGGTCATATACAAATTAACTTTGCTACTTCGATACCGGAAACAGTAGTCAAACGATCGGAGATGGAACTTGCGTTAGTTTCTCAATTTAATGGTAATGAAAAAGATTCAATTCTAGAGGCTCGGTTCCAGAGATGTAACATAATGGATGAATATAGGTGACGTAACTGCAACTAAAGTACCTCAGAAAATAGGGAAAAGTCTAGCATCAGCAAGTGGAAATTTATGTGCTAAATTGAATAGTCAGTTGATAGCCTGTCTGAGTTGAAGTTCACTTTCGTGCCTCGTTTGCCACCTTCAGTTGGAAAGTTAAAAACCTGTTTGAATCTAGTGAGTATTGTAATGATGCTCTTCTCAAATCACTCATATTATATCATACTCATCATACATTCATAAATATCAGGACTTTTGAAAAAAAACTCAATAATCACTAATTTTTTAAATAAGAAAAACACTATTTATTTGGACATAAACTAGCATAACCTTTACAGTTTGTAAACAGTGTTGAGCCCAATTCAGAAGAATGTTTCCGTTTTTTTTGCATTGTTGCTCTGAAATCGCTTTTGGTACCGGGAACTGAGATCCGTAATACCGTGTAATTTCGGAAATCGGCGTAAAAAACCGAGTAACTTCGGAAATCCGCATGAAAAACGAAAAAACTGAAGAAATTTTTTTCTGGTGCCAAATGCTTTAGAAATGCATGAAACGTCGAGATCTAGATATAAACCTGTTTAAATCCACCTAGTGGTGTAATGATGCCTTTCTCATATATAATATTGTGGTATTCTATTCAAAATGTACTTTCAGCACCGGAACCCGAGAACCGGTATAATCGAAGTCGAATCGTACGGCCACCAATTAACACGACGTACAAACTCTACTAGTTTATATTCAAATTAGAAGATTTTTTACTATTTCATCATCGTATTTTAAACGACGATTTATTTTTTTTGTATCCGAAAATATGCAGTAATTTTTGGTAGGACCTCAAGACCTTTCATTTGACCCTAAGATTGGGAATAACGGTTTTAAATCCAGTTTACAACATTTTTTACGGTTTTTGTTTCACCAGTTCAAGTGACGGTGCACATTATTGAACATACTTTACCGTATTACTCCGGAACCGGAAGTCGGATCCGGATGAAATTCAGGAATTTCGTATGGGAATCAGGAATCAGAACAAATTGGCTCAAATGGTACGTTCCCCTTGATATTTAGAGATTTGTGCCTTGCCATCAATTTGTTTTTAGCATCATTTTCCCGATATATAAGAGGGAAGGATTGAAGAAAAATGGTAAGGTTTGGACTAGCAGGATGGGGCAAATGGACGACACAAAAACACAAAAAAGCAGAAGTAAATTCTGCACCCCTAAGGATGCTGAACAATCTGCTGAGGATCACATTTAGTGGAAGCAGAAGTAAATTCACAGAATCGCGTAGATTTCTGCTTGGAACACAGTACAGATTCTACCAAGTGAATGAGACTGCTCTAGCCTCATTTCACGACAGTAGACACCAACACCAGCACGACTATTCACCTATGTGTTCATCAAGTTGTCGTTCCAAACCACCAGACAATCATTCTTCACGAAGAGGATAGCTCACATTTTGAAAGGAAAACTGCATGTGAGAGTCAGGTCACTAGGAGCGAGTAAATACTCATCCCACGTAACCATTTGAGACCACAAGCGAGTGTGGCTAGTAGCATAGTGTAAAGGGTTACTGTTCCAAAGCCATGTAACCTTAAGACGGTATGCACAAGATGCTTCTTGTTTTGGGAACACCTGTAGTGGTTTAATGCACAGTAGCGCCTCTAGAGCAGCAGTAGGAGTTGTCGTGAATGCTCCTGTCATCGCCATTAGGACCATCCTTCGGAGATGATTTAGCTTTAACTGAACTGTCGCAACTTCTCCTTACTGCCACCATACAAGACATCCATATGCTAAAATTGGTCTAACAATAGTTGTGTACACGGAACGACCGAAATCAGCATTTTCGCGAAAAATTTAGTTGATTTGCTGATTTTAGTTAGTTATTTTTTGAGACAACTAAAAAAATCTTACTTTTGCTGAATTAGATTTTTTATTCTCATTCCCTTAATAATAATAAAATATTTGTTGAAATGACTATTTTTTTTAGTTGAATTCACAAATTAAACGTACTGTCATTTCTTAGCTAAGGCACACTTCATATCCAGTCAACTATTTTTTTAGTTGAATTAAAGAAATATAATGTTGTTTTCAACCAATATGAATGGTTGAATTGGCTTCTGCAATCTGCAGCTATATGGCGCCCTGTCACCGAAACGGTAACACCTTAATGACTACTAGCCACTAGATGGCACACTACTGCCGAAAAAAATTCAGACGCGGTTGTCTTTTCTATATTGGCAGGTATAAATACGATGTTGTGTTGGAGAAAAAGACATAAACGAAACGTAAACATCTTTTTGAATTTTTTTTCTTCTAAATCACTGTTTTCTTCATTCTCACTGAAAACTTTGAGCACTCGGAAAATAAAAACCGAATACAAATAGTACACCGGACGGCGCAGCTCGGAAGGTTTGAAGATACAAAAAAACTTCATCACAATTAGAGTGAAACATTCGAAATTCACTTCACTGTTCCGCGTAAAAACATTATTACGCACAATCGCTTCAAGTGCGCACAAATTCTGAATAAATACGATTTCCACTAACAGTTTACGACATTTTTACATATCGGTTTAGAAATTTAAATAAAGATATATCGAACACATGCGAAAAACATCTAAACAATGTTCAAGCAGTTTCAATAAGACTGTCCTTTTCAGCTTTTTAATGGATTGTTTTGCTTTGACACTTCTCATGAGTTTTTGGCTAATAAACTTGTTAATAATACCCATTTCAGTTTTAGTTTTTTTGTGCTGTCCTTCAGTAATGATGGTAATAGATAAATAGAAACAAATTTTCTGATTTTAATAACAAAATTAGTTGTCAATGAGAATTTCGTGTTGGATTGAAATATTGCTGGTTTGAGTCCAGGATATTCACCAACTAAACACATTCTCTAAAACTAAGAGTTTTTTCAGCAAAGTAAATTCTCAATTTTAACTAATTTTATAGTTATTTTGGAAATTTTGTTGTTAAAATCAACTAATTCAAAAACAGTAATACGAATTAGGTGCCGAGCTAACTTCGGTCGTTCCGTGTAGATCCAATGAATGTATCTGGGTTTGAGTCCCTATGATTTTCCAAAAGCTCGTCTGCATTGGCCGAAAGCCATGCAAGTCCGTTTAATCCTGAAGTCAATGTGAGCAGACCAATTCAGTTTTGAATCAAGAATAACCCCGACGTATTTAACTTGATCGATCACAGTGACCTCTGAACCGAAGAACTGTAACGGACGAGCTCCTGTGATTATCCTACGATGAGTGAAAAGCACCATTGATGTTTTGCCCGGATTTACAGATAATCCAACCTGACAACACCATTGTTCAACAGATCGCAGGGCTTGCTGCATTCAATCAAAGAGAGTGTTAATGCTTACACCGGTCATCAATATAACATGATAATCGTCGGCAAAACCATAAGTCGGAAATCCATGGTTATTAAATTTCCTTAACAAACCATCAGCGACTAGGTTCCATAAAAGTGGGGATAGTACACCACCTTGAGGACACCCACAGACACTTAGCTTTCTAATCTCTGCTTGCCGAAGCGATGAACAAAGAAGTCGATTGCTATGTTAAGCATTGCGTGTATCCAGTAAGGGAAAAAGCCAAGATATTCCGTTCACCTGCTGCAACCATTCAGTCCTCGGCAAGGAAATACGCCTTGACTTAGGAGTTCCTATTTTTGTGGCCTTTTACGACATGGAACAGGAAACTAGTGGATAAATTCTTGGTAGAAAATAATTCCGCCGGATGCCACACGGCTTGCCTGTTTGGTGGACTCAAACCACCGGTACAGATGGACCATTCTTAGCCAGTTGGGAAAACGCTGCCGACACTACACGGCTATCTAGGCTGCTCAGAAAGGGAAGTTGACATTGATGGACGTTGTCCATCCACGGATGGCCGAGCAGCTTTACCGGCGTAGCTTTGAAAATCCGAGCAACCTCGGAAATCCGCATGAAAAAGTCCTAAGTGTATATCCGAAATCGATGTTTTTCGATCGTCAGCTAACCAGACGTGCCCAACTTGAATTTTACGACTGGTGGAAAATATTTTGCTCGAAATTTCAGTGTAATGAATAACACTTGAAATTTTTGCACTTATCAGCCTGTAACTCCGGAACCGGAAGTTGTATCCGGATAAAACTCCATAACAGGCTATGGGAGTATTTGATTTGAATCAAAGTTTGTGAACATCGGTCCAGCTATATGTCGAAAAATGGGGGGGGGGGGGGGGGCTATATTTTTGTTACACAAACACATACATACACATAGATTTTTGTTGAACGCGACGAACTAAGTCGAATTGTATGTAACACTCGGCTCTTCGAGCTTTGGTTTGAAAGTCGGTTTTCGCAGTGAGAAAGGGATCTTTTTGAGAAAGCCAAAAATGTTATTATTATATTGTTTTTTTTTAAACCCCGGCTTTAACCTGTTTGGGCTCGTTCACTGAAGTAGAATACTTTCTAAGTAGGAGATTTTTTCCCGCCAAAAGGGAAGTGTGGTGTGTTTTTTGTGTTATCCGAAAAAAACGTGCGTATGTTGCGTATGCGTTCAAATAAGGCTATTCCCTTTTGCGTCGTCTTTTTCCAAGTTGAAAAGAGTTCTTGTAAATCACTTTCCAAAAATGACCATCTTGCGTAATAAGGGTCAGTCAAAAAAATTGATTTTGTTTAAATACAATTCAATATAATGAATAGGCTCTGTTTGGCTTTAACGATGGTCAAATAAATGATTTGAAGAAATCTACATCTGCTTATGAAATGTTTCAGTGTGAATCTCATAGCATTATTTAGTGGAATGAGTCGACTATTATTTGTTTGACAGAAATCATCTTTTCTGTTAGTTTTTCTTTCACTTGGCTTCTCCAATATATATTTCCGCTCAGTCATTGCAAAAACTGAAGATAGTCATGGCGGCTTTACGTCAAACTAAAATTTAATAAATCGTTAGAAATTTGTAGTTTTAGAATTCATACTTTTTATAAGTTTTTTGTTATTTCGTAAACTGGTTCTTTGTTGTGCTACGATCCCATTTCCAGCTATCCTGCGATGAGATGAATTTTCCACTTTCGGAGTGTAACTTAGACCGAAAAAAATGTTTATTTTCACTGGACTGGTCGTTTTTCTGTTCACCATGCACCAGAGCAACTGGCAATTCAACGGAGAATGATATACCAGTGCAGTGCAGTTGCATCTGTATGAGTTATTACGTGCGTTGCATGCTAGCATGGAAACTGTGTGCATCGGCCAGCAGCCTATCGTGGTCCAAGTATTAGTTGTCTACACAGTACACACCTTCTCGGTCGTCATATAGCTTCGGCGAGAATGATCTTGCGCATATGCGAGATTCGATCCGAACTGCACCGGGAGAATTTGGGGGGTGGTAACAATGCGACGGCGGGTGTCTGAGCAAAAACGTACATCGCACCGACAAACGATGCACATTCCGTCGCTCGGCCCCCGGTACGCCGTCTTCGTCCCGACCCAAGGGCGTGACGCCTCCAGCAGCAGAGGCAGCAGCAGCCGTCGTAGCTCGGTTTGCGTGCTTTATGATAGACATTACAATATCCGTCCGTCGCGTCTGCAGGTTGAAATTTAGCGCGCACACACACATACACACCCATAGCCAAGATAGGGTGACCTTACATTTGTGCACCTAATAACGTCCCTGGGAACTAAGTTTGTTCGACTTTCCCAGCGAAGGCTGCTGGAAAAGCTTCCCTTGATCGGATGATGCTCAACATTGCCAACACATCGAGCGCAGTTTTTCATATTGTTGGGAAGATTACCTTCGCTTCATAATCGAGGTAAGGGTTGCTGCTATGATACTCAGGTGAGAACCAGACATAGACAACTGTTAGAAATTGCGCAGTTTGTCAAATTCACCCCGGAACAGACTTCAAATCCATCGATTGAAAACTATTTGTTCAAGGTTAATCTCGATCTTGAAAGAAAAAATTCGAGAAGAATCTGCTGAAGCCCTGTCAGTCAACCAACGAGTAGAAAAAAACGCATCACATACTTTCTAACATCATCGATAGATTTCTTCGGAAGCGTCTGGGCGGGTTGCGTTAAAATCCAGTCCAGTAGCACGACAAAGCCCCTAACAGCGAATAAAATAATATCACGCGTCGTCCATCATCACTCGAGACTCATCGAGCGCGGGCAGTCATCGAGAGCGGTGGGAAGACACCGGTGCGGAAGTTGCCAGAGAAGACGACCCAGTCGAAGCCAGTCTCCGAAGCCGTGAGTTGAGAGTTTGCAAATTGGAAAAGTATGAATGCAACGAACAGGCGACCCTAGCAAAGATTCGGTCCAGGAAACAGGAAAAGTGTGCTCCCGTACAGAAGGATGCTTTCTCCGGTAGGAGCTTCTTCTTCTCATTGTCGTCGGTCTGGCACGATGGGCTCTGATCAGTGAGTTAGAGGCAAATTTCGACAAATATCGTTTCATTTATTAATTGCTAATTTTCGCCTTTAATATAGTTAACATATTTTGCAAAATTTTGCCTTCTGCTTTATATGTAGGTTACACATGTTTGTGTCTGTTTCTTCGTTTCTAAAATATTCTGGTTCGAAGGCAGTATTACAAATTTTAGGTAACATGATTTGGTACTTTTATTACGATTGTTTTCTAATTGAGATTTGCAAATGGATGAATTTTGAAAAGTGTACGATTTTTGAAAGTTTATGACTGAACCTTCCCTTTCTATTAATGCATCCGAAAACAATTAGCTTATAATTGTGCATAAAATTTATTTTGGACACGCGGAACAATAATTCCAAGGACTAACTAAGAAAAACACTTTTTTCGGCAAAACTTAATTTTTTTCAGCAATATAGTTTTAGTCACAGTCCAGTGTTTCTCGAACATTTCAATACCTTTCCTGTAGAACGATATATCTTTTGCCCCGAAAAAATCGTCCGTTTCAGCGATGAGTCCTACTCGTTTAAGTAGAATCTTCTTATTTGGATTATTTGTTTTTTAAACCTGCAAACAGACGCTGAGGGTAAGATCTGTCGAAAGTGGTGAATGTGGCAGCAGTTCGAAGCATAATTCGTGCAATTTCTCTATGGTTGTCGTTGTTGTTTTTTGTCCACCGTGCACAAAAGCAACATCTAATTTGAGCTTGCTGATAGATAGATGTTCATGCAAAATATTTTTCATATAAAAAAATCGACACCAAATCTCGACGTTATATGCAACATTTGACATCAAAATTTGTTTATCGATTTCGGAAATTTCATGTAGCCCCATGTAGGTGATTTTATGAGATCGAAAATTTTTAAATTCTACCCGCCGGGCGGCACCAACTATCCATATCCGATTTAGCTCAAATATTGCATAGGTACTTGCTTAAACTTTTGAGCACTCTAATGTGCACCTTGCACAAACTCCAGATAGCAAATCTCTGAACGATTGAACGGTACAAAAGAACTACTTTCTCGGGTAGAACAAGATGCTTATCTCTAGCATTGACCTGATCGTTAGCGTTGTGAATCTTCATGACTCAAGATTCAAGAGTAGGTTTCATGAATCGAACACATTGTAAATATTTTTAGCGCTTCATGCTGCTTTAGTTTCACGCTGAAGAAGCAATTGAATGTATATTGCATTGGCAGATTTAGTCGATTGTATTTCTAGCACTTTGTTTACGTCGAAGTGCATTTTTACCTTTCAGTACCTTTTGTTTGCAACCGAATAATTAAAGTAAGTGATGAGTTTGGCTATTACATTGATAGTAATTTTTAAAGACAGGAATGTGATACTACTAGGCTTTATCCCTCTGACGCTTTGTATTATTTTCCTTAATTCGTAAAACTCCAAACAACAGATTGTCGTCTAACGCGATACTGGTATTAAAATCCACTGTTAATTTGAACATTCTGTTAATAGGTTTTTGTGCTCCATTCAAACTCATTTGTATCTAAGTGAGGGGAGCGAATTCAAAATACGAAAAAAGTCGTACAAAAGAGATGTTGAACATCTACAGATCAACCGATTTTAAACAGATTTTAGATTGCATTACACCTACTTTTTGGAAATATTGCATGTTTTGTGAAGAGGTTTTTCTTAAATTCGAACCCACACATTGAAAAACATTGGCTCTTGAGCGAAGTGAACGGCGCTTAAAATAAATTCGCAGTATCTTCGAGTGACCGTAAATGGTGAAAATTGCCACTTGCTGATGTGCACAGTCACCTTCTCTATCACATTATCGAACCGATCAGAGTGCAAATCGGTTTAATACTGATTATTGTTTTGTGACGAGGTTTGAAGAACATTGAAGAACAGAATTCCCATGAAAACCTTGAATTTATGTAAACGAAATTTTCGTCTCAGTTAGGGGATATTATGACAGTTGCTTTGAAAGTATAGAAATATTAGACATGTATGTATGTGTGAAGCCACCATCAGTTCAAGGCATTACAAATGTATGCGGGTGGACTTACAGTAGATCTGAATTTTATGATAAGATAGCTTGCATAAAACTGCTGTTAAGAAGTCCAAAATGGGTTTTAAGGGCCCGGTACTTTCCAGCAGGAACATCCGGCCATATAATAGAGAATTTCGCTATACCAGCTTAAACCCGCCTGATGGTTTGTTTGTTGTGAGTTTCAGTCAGCCGCCGAGCCATTTTGGCTTCGGTTATGTGGCTGCGCCACATGCGGAGATTCAAAGCAAAAAAATATTGTTGATCCTAAAAAAAATAATTCTTTCGGCGAAATGGCCTTTTCGGCGAAATAACCCTTTCGGCGAAACGACTTTCGGCGAAATGGCATTCGGCGAAACGGCTTTCGACCCGCTCCCGTTTGTACTTAGGGCACATAACCGTTTTTACTGTTCTTTAGGTTTCGTCTTAGACTCGTCAGTGCAGAGCAGTTCAAATTGAACCGCTTATTGTAAACTTAAACAGTTCAACTTGAACCGCTAAGCAGACGTAAAGTTAATGCTACTTGCAAAACACTTGTATATTTGGTACCGAAGTACCACTTCTTTCCACTGTTTGTACCGTTTTATTTTCAGTATTTTGAATTTGCACCCCTGCATAGAAAACAAAGACGTATTCCTATGTCAAAATCACCAAATATCAATTGACTACGAATTGCAGTTTGAAAAAGATTAGATATTGGAAAAATTTGCTCACACTTGTGACCAGATATAGATGTTTATATGAAAATATCTAATACGACAGGTTAAAATATCCCGAAATCTACATCTGAAAGATAAAGTCAATGTAGGTTAATTGAAAATTGAATCTTTTCAAGAAGCACTTGGCAAAAATTAAAAGCTTTTATACGTGTTTCGATTTTCTGATATTTCGACACTTACCACAGAAACAAAATAGATTTTATGTTGTTCAATTTTCTAGATTACGTTTTTAACTTTAACAGTAACAGAAACGAATTTTCGCGGAATTTAATTCTTACCAATTAGTTCAAGATGATAAACAACATGAAACTTTTACTAAAAATGATGAAATAGAGTTCGTTTGAAAAACTTTGTTCGTGAAAATAGTTTTTTTGACATTTTCTTTATAGCGTACACTGATGTCTTTCTTATGCGGCTTTTTAAGTGGATTTCCGAAGTTAAAGACTGTCCCAGAAAGTATGGACGCAACCAAAAACCGCTGCCATTTCGCAATGGTTCAGAATCTGTCAATTTTTATGGCTGCGTCCTGTTGTTTACACTCTTCTCTAACCACTTGTGCAGTTGTTTATTCGTTTTCATTTTTTTTGTTTCGAAATGCGTGGACTTTCAGCAGAACAACGTCGAAAAATTGTGTACAAATGGTGCGCAGAACGCGGACTGTCACTGAGAAAGATAGCAAAAATGGTAGGAGTAGGTGAAAAAGCCGTGCGAAATGCAATCAGGAAGTTCGGTGAGGATAACACCTTTGAGGATAAACCGAAAACGAAAAAATCGAAGAAAGGTCCTGCCAACCCTCAGTTGGATAAACGTTTACTGAAGGCGTTCGAGCAAAAGAAGGAGGTTTCAGTTCGGGATGTGGCCAAAAAAGTGGGCACTTCGAAGTCAAATGTTCTTCGTGCTAAAGAACGTTTGAATCTTCGAACCTATAAGAAGCAGAGACAACCAAAACGTAGTCCGAAACAAGAAGCATCGATCAGGCCGAGGGTTCGAAACCTGTACAATACGATTCTTGCTGGAAATTTGAACTGCATGATTATGGACGACGAAACCTACGTGAAACTCGATTACAAATCCTTGCTGGGACCACAATATTATAGGGCAAGTGTTAAACCAGTCCGAGACATCGATTAAAGTCGAAAACATTGGTAAGAAAGCTAAGGTCTGGCAAGCAATTTGTAGCTGCGGTAAGATTTCGAAACCCTTTATCACCACTGCTTCAATGAACAGCGAAATATACATCAAGGAATGTTTACAAAAACGACTTCTACCCATGATTCGAAGCCACAAGGATCCTGTTGTCTTCTGACCAGATCTTGATTCTTGCCACTACTCGAAATCAACGGTAGAATGATATACTACCAAAAATGTCACTTTCGTCCCGAAAGACATGAATCCACCAAATTGCCCACAACTTCGACCAATTGAGGAATTTTGGGCATTAACGAAGGCACATCTTAGGAAACATGTTTCGGTAGCCGAAACCATTCAACAGTTCGAAAAAGATTGAAAAAAAGTGTCAAAACTTGTCACCATAAGGTCTGTACGGAATTTAATAAGGAACGTTGCGAAGGTGCGCCAGCTAGTTTACAATGGCTATGTAGTAAATGTTGAGAATAATATTCTGTTGTTGTAGTCCAATATAATCAGTATATCGAATAAAATTTGAATACACTAACACTTGTGAATTATTTACAGCGAAATCAAAGTGCGTCCATACTTTCTGGGACAGTCTTTAAGTTATACTATATTGTTTGCCGCCAGATCTACTGCTGAGATATTGTCTGCTGAGACAAATTGTTCTGATTCAAACCATTTCAAGAGTGTGAATTTATGTTTTGATTCTAATACGAACAAAAACCTACTAAAATTTGATATATTGCATGTGCAGAAAAACATTGAAAAAAGTATTATGAAATTTTTAACTTTTGGTAGTCCATCGAATGATTTCAGACTCCCGTCACCAATGCCAGTATGGAAAATTTTGGCGTAAAGAAAAGAGGGCTATCAATCCTAACCGACTTCATTGAGGAGCATTTCACCTAAGCCCGTCGGTCTTGATGGATTAGCCACGTTATGTATTCTCTCTGGGCAACCGGCTGCCGAGAGCGAGAGCCGACTTTCGGACTGTAGAAAAAAATGTTTTCGAGTGTTACCAGAGCAGAAACAAATAGTTCCTAAATTATAGTTCCGGTACTATCATTTCGATCGTGGCACGAACAAAGGGTCTAACTGCGAATGACAGTTTTTCTTTTTTTATTTTTTATTTCGCGAATTCCCGAATTGATTTTATATTTGAAGCTTAAGCCAAAACCACAAACTTTCGATTGATATTGGAAACTTTGAAGAAACTTGTATAACAGCTCCGTAATAATCGAAAAGGAAAGTAAACAAAGAGAGACGCTCATTTGCAGCTATGCCCGGCACTGCCAAGGTTCCAAAAAAAAACTTAAAGCTAACAAAGATAAGTTTTGAGAATCATTCGAATCATCTCACAGCACCAGCCCACTGTCTGCTACCAACCGACTGTTGCCAAGTGTGCTCCGGAGTTGGCCTTTCGTGAACTCGTTTCTTGTGTTCTGTGTCTTCGGCGGGTTCGGGAAAGAAAGGAGAGGTTAGGGTATAATCGTTGCTCTTTGAAAGGCTGATTCTGCCAAGACCCATTACTCATCCGGTACCACCACGTTGACCGCGCGTGCTGCGAGAAGTTCGCTTCCTTCTTTCGACAGGTGCTCTGGCAGCCCAGAGTGCAGCCCGAAGTAACACGCGAAGTAATGCCATTAAGGAGTCCAGTTGGTTGGGGTCTTGTTTTCTGGTAATGGCATGCAGCGTCACAACACTTCGGGTGCTTCCGCACACCCCGCTGCTACTATGTGTGGATGGGTGTGGATGGCGCTTATACATACATACAGCCATACATACACATACAGAACGTTTCGATGATGGCGTTAAAAATGGACGACCTACGACCATGTGGATTCGGTTGTGCTGATATTTTCGTTTCCATTCGCATAGCAGCAGCAGCAACAGCAGCAGCAGTAGTAGCAGGGTGATGTCTAGACATACAAGGGCAAGAAGTTAAGAAAGTCGCCCAATACTTTGAAGACTGTCAGCTGCAGCATTCCGGAAACTGTTACCAGGGGCATTTCCTTCTAGTTTAGTTGTCGGAATTTTTCCGATCGTTATTACTGGGTGTGAGTAGATTTAGTTTCTAAGTTTTGCTAGGCCAATTCAATATACAAATTTGTTGATGATAATAATGAACGGAGATAATTATTATTGTCGGTCAATACGAGTCTCTTTTTTGGGTTTTCGTTTATCAAACCGTGAAGTTCGAAATTTGACCACCAGTATTTTCAAAACAAACCCCTATTGTTATCAAACAAAAATTTCCTGAGTACCCTTTTCCTCATCAATCCGACAGCTTATACCTATGCAAAAAAAAACAAAGTTGATTGTCGGGTTCGGGTGTCCGCATCGTTGGTTTTCAGCTTGATAGGGCATTTCTCCATTTGTTTACTCACACGTATGGCGTCGCAGTTTTGCCCTTTCATTGTACTGTTGTTAGTGGAACGATTGTAGATGTAGCCTGGTCTGGTCAGAGACAACACGGGGCGGCAGATCCGGAGGTGGCGTCGGTGTCGACGTCGACAAAAGCAATTCTGACGTTGTGCGCGCGCTTTTGATGTAATTGATGATAATGCAATTTAGAAATTGCGACGTTCCTATCGCATTCAACGAGCTTCGTTCAAGTTGCTTTTCCGTGGTTACTGGGTACAGTTGTGAAATCGAATCGCCCGAGTCCGGAGAAAGGTGGCCGGACGCGCATGAAGGGCTCTCGCTGCGTTCGAGGAACTCGGTTTGGTTGGCGGAAGCCACTGTGTACTCGACGGCAGAGAGTATGCAAACACAACTGAATGAATGGCACGCGGAAATTTGAACTTTGAAACCGAAAGGTTAAGAACAACAATGATCAACAATTACTGACATTGATTTTGTATTATCAATTTTATCTTTCTACAAGTACGGCAGATCGAAATGATACCCGATGTTCGAAGTAATAAAATAAATTTGATCTGCCTAATGGAATCATCGGAGCATCTGTATTTTTTGTAATATTATTAACGATTTTTGGGGACCTTTGACGATAAGCTTTAATGTTGTGTACTCTCGAAAGGCCATTAAAATAAATTAACTGGATTGAAAGCTAGACTTTAGATTTCTGGCCTATTCGAAAATCGACACCCAACATGGACAATTAGTCGTTAGGTGATTACAAGTTAGCCGATTTATGTGTGATCATGCTGAACTGATCGATTTCATGGAAGTAATAATCAAGTGTACAGGACAATAAATTTTTGATAACTTTTACAAAGAGTATATTATTTTATGCTTGCCTTTTCTGATGCCACCTATCGAATCAACATAAACCGTTAAGCTGAACATAAAGTTAATGCTATTCGTGAAAAACTTATTGGCGTCTTCCGGGACGTGCCAAACGAAAAAACATGTGCTGACTTTCTGATCGTCATCAGGTAGTACTCAACCGCGAGGTAGCTCTAGTAGCTCAGCTTAAACTGCTAATGCACTGATGAGTCGAAGACGAAACCTACAAATTTTCACATTCCCATTTTCACAAGCATTTTTGGAAAACGCATATATTTTCGAAAGATTCAAACGATACCATTCAAATTACCATAATTTTGGTCGTTCTACCTTGAAGATGATAAAAAAAAGCGTTTGAAACGTTGGCCAGCAACGCAAAATTAATATTTGATAAAAGAAACAAATTGACCAAATAAATTAAAAGGATACCATCTCACTTTAGGTGAATCAAGTATTGTTTCATTGTATGTCAAGATGGAAATAACGGGTGTTTTTTTAGGAGGGTTGTCTTTTTAATAGGGATTACTCTATTGTTTTGACAGTGTAAAGTAACGCTTCTACTCAGTATTGTTTGGCAAATCATCTTGAACAGGTTAGCTCCGGAACAACGCTTCCAAATCGTGGAAATTTACTATCAAAATCAGTGTTGAATTAAAACTATTTATAGCGCAAAGTTCTCTTCATTATTTGGAGTAGAGATATTCAACTCAAGAATTAACGATGCATCCCAATAAATGAACTGTTTGGTCCGCTACATGGACTGACAGAAACGTCGGTCCTTATTTCTTGAGAAACGCCGAAGAGTTACCGTGAATGGAAATCGAACCATGATCAATGAATTTTTGTTGCCAAAAGATATGGATGTGGACTAAATGTGGTTTCAACAGGATGGTGCCACTTGTCATACTGCGGTCGAAACAATCGACTTATGATTTGACACCACTCGATTATGTTTTGTGGGGTTACGTGAAGTCATTGGTTTATGTGGATAAACCAGTAACGATTGATGCTTTGGAAACCAAAATACCAAAATACAACGTGTCATTGCTGAAATATGCCGTCAAATGCTTGAGCAAATGGTCGAAAATTGGACCTCCAGAAATGACCTTTGTGAAAAATAGTCATGGCGGCCATATGCCCGAAATCATATTTAAATGTTAAATGCCATTGCATAATTTAGCATGTATTTCATTTAAATTTCAAATTAGCAAGCTCCTAAAAAACAGCCTTTATGTCAAACTTATGTTTTTCACGAAGATTCATCAAGCAACTGCTTCTCCGTTTTTGAAAAAAAAAATTGTTTTCCGAAGACTGAAAATTGCATCTAAATAAATCCATGTAATACCCTGGTCATTTATAATCATGATCCTGCTCTTTCAAGTTCATATTTTCATTAATTCAAACTATCAAAGAGACACAACAAATGTCGAATGTCTTTATTCGGCGAACGATTGAATAAAAAAACACTTGTTTGTTGGTAACCAACGATGCAACAAGTGCCTATGCGGTGCTCTGTTCAATTGACGTCGACTACAAAACAATGCCACACATTTTTGTTGATCTAAGCAAAGTGATTGAAACCTGTTGAATAGGCAATTATCATGATTATTTTTGCCAACTTTTATGTGGACCGGAAACATTGAAGCCAAATTATTTGGTCATCTGCTAACAAGATCTACAAACAAAAGAACTTTATGAACAATTCTCAAGAAAACAGCCGTTCTTTACATAGTCATTTTGACACTGTTTTCGATGCTTCGGAAATCGGGAACCAGAACAGCCGGAATTAGTTTAATAGGCCGTCTTTCAACAATAGCTAACGGTTGGAATATAGTGTAGAATTTTTTCACGTCTTTGGCTTCGCCGCTTAAAGTGACGTTAAAGATTTTGTAATACTCTTCATCCCGTAACTCCGGAACCGAAAGGTGTATTCGGATGAAATTCTAAAGCTTTTTATGGGATCATAAGATCTTTAATGTAAACCTTAGTTTGAGGAAATCGATCACGCCCTATATGAGAGATGAGAATAAGTAATCAGCTTAGGTGTTGATTTTCTTTTTCTTTATAGTATGTACGAAATTGAACAAAGTCCGTTTTTTGCATTGTTTGTAAAGGCGAGTTGTGTTTTCATCTTCCGTGCCAGCTCACACCAGTGCGTAATCGTAGCTAGCTTTGACACTCATTGCTATTGCTGAACTGGAAGTCAAATCCGGATGAAATTTCACAGTAGTTTTTGAGACAATATGAGCTTCAATTTGAATTAAGATTTGTGAAAATCGATTCAAACATTGTTGAGAAGTCGAAGTGAGTTCTACTTGTAGAGTTTATCTTCACTACCTTCGGTGCTTCCGGAACAGGAATTGCGAAACTTTTAGTGTCGAATCAAGGTTATATGCTCATAAATTAATAAGTTCTGCAAACTAGAATATCAGTCAGTTTTATGGGATTTGTACTTCTGTTTACCATCGTTTATGAAAAAAAAATCACATGAAGTTGAAAATTTTCCACTTATCGCACTCTAGTTCCAAGACCGAAAATCGAATCCTGACAAAATGTTCCAGAAAATTTTGAATAATCTCAAAACATTTCGCTTGTGTTAGTTTGTGAAAATCGGTCAAGCCATTTCAGCAAAACACACCCCTGAAAATGATTTTTTTATACCTGTAACTCCGAAACCGGAAGTCGTATTCGGATGAAATTTGGTAGGGTTATAAGGGGTTGTAAGACCTTTCATTTGAACCTACGCTTGGAAAAATTGGATTTCGGAAAAAATCGATTGCACGTTTTTAATTCATTTTACATTTACATTTTACCCCGTAACTCCCGAACCGAAAGTCGGTTAGGCGGTCTCTGAGAAAACCGAGTGCACTTTTTCTTCATATTTTCTGTACATTTTACCACGTTATTCCCGAACCGGATGTTCGATCCGGGTAAAATTCAATAGCAACCTGTGGGAGCAAGAGACGTTTCATTTGAATCTAAGTTTGTGAAAATTCGTTCGGCCATCTCCAAGAAATATAATTGTGTGAATTTTACAAACTTTCAATACTTCACCTGCATAATTGCAACGGTAGAATTATAAAGCGGAGAACACACAGGAGAACAAAAAAAAGTACGGGGTTGTGTAGAGGACAAGATTATTTAAATAAAAACATGCATTGTTCGATTTTATTCATGAATTGGAAAATCCAACAACAAATCGTTTTTAGTCATCAGGGATTTTTAAATTTAGGTAAGGAATTAATATGACAGTAATTTCAATAACTTATCTGTCAAACTCGTCTCTAAAATACAATACATTTCAGCAAAACACACCCCTGAAAATGAATTTTTTATACCTGTAACTCCGGAACTGGAAGTCGTATCCGGATGAAATTTGGTAGGGTTATGAGGGGTTGTGAAATCTTTCATTTGAACCTATGCTTGAAAAAATTGGATGAGCGATTTCGAAAAAAATCGAAATTAAAATTCAATTCAAATTCAATAACTTACTTGTCAAACTCGTCTCGAAAATACAATACAATTTTACATACACAAACCGAATTCAAGGTTTCTAAAATATAAATTATTGATATACACTCGCCAAGTGTGGACAAAAAGTATCTATAATTTCTTTGAAAATTCATGAAAAATGGTGAAATATTATTCACTTCACACACTAGATATTTTTAGAGAACATCTTACAAGCCAGTTCTAATTCAATATAAAAAAGATCTTGTTAGAATAGTACTAAGTTCGTTTTTAAATTGATACAATAATCATCTCGGTGATGTATTGTCATCATGCTAAAGAATTTGATGCGTAACAATTAATGAAAAATTTTACAATAGGCGAGAAAATTAATTATAAGAGCGTTTTAATTATAAATTGAATGACTAAATTGACCGTCTCCAACAACACGCACAAATCCGTCTTCCTTATATTAGTCAATAAAAAATATTCATGGTTCATAATCAATTATAGTTAGTGTCTGTTTTACTAGCGAACAAAACATGTCGTGAGCAGTGGGCATTCAACCACTGAGAATATTCCGCATTTCTGTGTGTCGGTTTTGCACGATACGCTTTGTGCGATGATTCGTTTAATTCGTTAAATTTTAAGTGCCTTATATTTGCACTCAATTTCACCTTAATGCTCGTTCATACCAAATATTTAAGAAAACTTCAATTTTGAATTATTTGTTGTCATCTCATACAAATGAAAATTTTATCACAAAAAGCTGACCATATTTCCAATGATGTGGATATTTTGAAAAGGCTACCCATAGCAAAGTAAGTCGTATTCACGACAAAAAAACGACTTGGAATCGAAACTTCTACACCAATCATCCTGTAATTCCGTATTTTAAATTTTTTATTTTAAATCTAAGATTGTGGAAATCGGTTCAGTCATATCTTGAAAGAAGTTAGTGAACACATTTTACTTTTTTTTCCCACAGCATCCTATAATTCTAAAATCGGAAGTCGAATTCGAATAAAATTACACTGAGGTCTCATTTTACGCAGGGGAAACGTACCGCATTAAAAACTGCGCAAAAAAACGCCTAACTTCGAGAATCCGCGTAAAAAAAGCTCAAGACTAAAGAAATTTTTAATTGATGCTAAATAATCTCAAAAAAAATTTTTTTGAAGAAAATCTACTTTGGGACTTCGAAGAATTTTGAGTTTTGCCTTTCTCTATAGAAAGGTATTAGAATTGCTGGAAAAACCGACTTTCGAACGGAGCCTCGGAGACCCATAGTGTTATATACAATTTGACTCAGTTCGACGAGATCGGAAAATGTCTCTGGGTGTGTGTGCACTTTTCGAAAATATTTTTACCGCTCAATTTTCTCAGAGATGGCTGGACCGATTTCAACGAAATTAGGCTAGTTTGAAAGCTACTGTCGGGCCATTGATCAAGTTCGAAGATCAAATGGCTTCTGGTTCCGGAGATATAATGGAATAAGTGACGTAACCGACAAAATGTGTTATTTTTTTACCGCGCAAGTTTCTCGAAGATGGCTCAACCGATTTAAACAAGTCTAGACCCGTTGGAAAGTTATTGTTAGGCCATTGATCAAGTTCGACGATCAAATGGCTGTGACTTCTGATTCCGTAGATATGATGGTATAAGTGACGTAACCGACAAAACGCGTTATTTTTTTTTACCGTGCGAGTTTCTCGGAGATGGCTGAACCGATTTTAACAAACTTATGGTCGTTTGAAAGCTACTATCGGACCATTGATCAAGTTCGAGAACCAAATGGCTGTGGCTTTTGGTTCCGGAGATATAATGGTATAAGTGACGTAACCGACAAAACGCGTTGTATTTAGACACGCTCAATTTTCTCAGAGATGGCTGAACCGATTTTAACAAACTTAGGCTCGTTTGAAAGCTACTATCGGGCCATTGATCAAGTTCAAAGATCAAATGGCTGTGACTTTTGGTTCCGGAGATATAATGGTATAAGTGACGTAACCGACAAAACACGTTGATTTTTACCGCTCTTATATATAAGGGTACATTATTTTTGATCACATCTATTTAGTAAAGCTTCAGTGCTCAAAGGTTTAAGCACCCCGAAAAAAGTCCTCATGCGAAATTTGAGCTAAATCGGACATGGGTAGCAAGGGGTGCTGCCCAGCGGTTAAAGTTTGAAAATTTTCGATCTTTAAAAAGCACCATAGGGGGGAGTATATGAAATTTCCGAAATCGAACAATTTTTTCGATGCCAAAAATCTTGAAATTGCATGAAACGTCGAGATTTAGTGTTATCTCAAAAACTTTTTTTTTGAAAAAATCGACTTTCTGGGACTTTGATATTTTTCTAAGTCCCAGAAAGTCGATTTTCAAAAATTTTTTTTTTTCGAGGTGATACTAATGCCGTTTTTTATTGAAAAACACTGCAATATTCTGACGGTGTTTCATTGCCATTTCTGCTCGAAAGTGCAAAATCAGAGCCACCAGCGTTTTTCACTGAAAAACGCCATAACTCTCGACGTTTCATGCAATTCTAGGACTTTTGGCATCAAAATTTTTTTTTCGGTTTCGGTGCTTTTTAAAAATCTATGAAAATTCCACTAAGTGGACTAAGAAGGGTTTTTTTTTAGATTAGCATCCTTCTTCTCATACAAATAGGCAACGCAAATGTCAAGCGCTTGGTTGGTAAAATGATGCCTACTATGTGATACAAACACTGCAGAATGCTTTTGTGAACTACTCGATTCAATCTGAATCGATTGGTGTCAAAAATGAGCCCAAATTAGTGTCACAAATTATTGAATAAAAAGATAAAAAATGTTTTTATGAGACTGTTTTGAAGAAAGAGAACAGCATTATCACACCATTAGGTGGATTGAGAAGGGTTTTTTAATATTGAAAACAAAAAATTATGTCAAATGTCTTAGAAATGCATGAAATGTTGAAATATGGTGTAATCCCAAAAAAATATTTTTATGGAAAAAAACGACTTCGGAAATCCGTGTAGAAAGGAATCGTAAAATTAAAAGGATTGTTTTTTTATGCCAAACGTCTTAGAATGCATGAAACGTCCAGATTTGGTGTAATCTCAGAAACAAATCGACTCTGGGACTGAGAAAAGTTTTGAGAATTTAGAAATCGAAAATATTTTTCTGATGCCAAAAAACGATTTTTTTAGATTATTTGGCGTTTCTTAGAAATGCATGAGAAACATCGAGATCTGGTGTAATCTAAAAAAAATTGCCGGTGAGTCGACTTGAAAAATTTCGGGATTACACCAGATTTCGACGTTTCAAGTATTTCTAACACAAAACAAAAAAAAAACGGAAAATTCGCGTAAAAAAATCCGCATAACTTCGGAATTCCGGTTTATTTCGTAAAAAAGTGCGTAAAGAAGTCGCCTAATGAAAACCGCGTAAAAAAAGACCTCAGTGTATGGGACTTCGAATCTGAATTTTCGAAAATTGGTTCAACCATTTCCGACAAAATTGGGTGTACAAAAATATACTCAAACATTTGCTGATCTCGACGAACCGATTCGAATGGTATATGATACTCGACTTTCCGAGTCTCGTCAGTTTCCACAGTGATTGCATAACCTTTCTATATGAGAAAGACAATAAAACATTTTACAAAGCGTTTCAAAAATGTATGCACGAGGTATTTCACGCATAAGTTGATCAGATTCACTTTCCCAAGTAACGGTGAACAGATTTTGAAAGTCTGCTTGTCTGTGACATAAACAAAAACGTTAGTACTAATCATTCCCGCTGCCTTTTCTCCTGCGATACGATCATTGCCCAGTGAAGATGCTTGTAACTTATCTCTATTTGTTTTCCGCTCTTTTTTTTGCAGATCCACAATCAAAAGCAAACAAACAGGACATTCGGTCGACTGTTCCCATACTGGTCGAATGAGTTACGCCTCTGCTGTCCAGTGCATCATCATCCCAGTGCAGCACATACGTAGTACGCGACGAAACAAGGAGTTTGTTGCTTGACAAAGACCAACCAGTAACTGATCCCTGCGCAAATAAATGAAATAACAAAAATAAAACAACATAGCAACAAAGCGAAAACAAACATCCAGTCAAGCAGAGTTCGAGCGGAAATGCGGATTTGTTCGTGAAACTCGCCAGATCAGTGCCAGCGCTAGAGCAGGAAACAGCAGAACTTGTTGAAGACTGGCAGTAGTTTTGCACGACGACGACGCCGCCGCCACCGTACAGTGCGGTTATTCAGTGCACAGACAAGGCGTCAGCGTCCCGCCTGGTTGTCGTGAATAAAGAAAACGTGCAGCTGGAAAAATAGTTTGCGTGACTAATCGTGAAGATTTCCTTTGTCATCGGCACCACCGGTCGGGTTTTTTGCCCCATCTGCGTTGGCAGGAGCCTAGAAGAAGAAGTGAGGAAAAGTTGCAAGAAAAAAAAAATAAAAGAAAAGAAGAAAATCGAAGAAGAAGAAAGAGAGGAAGCAACAAACGTGTGAGGTTGGTTGCGTAGGTGGAGGAATCAGATTGGTGGAAAATGGTTTTAATGGGTTCTGCTGGTCGCGAAGTGCAGTGAGTGTTGTGTTCCGTTCGTAGGTTTATGCGAATGTGCTATTGAATGTGCAATTTTATAGTCAGTATAATATATCGTTTAGTGTCACAAGCAACGTCGAGGCAGTGTTGAAAATAAAAAAAAATAAAAAGAGGCAGCTTTCGTAGGCGATTGGGTCGAATATAAGGCTTCAATGGAGTTCGTTGGTGCAAGTTGTGTGTGAGTTGGTGAAGTCGGAAAAATTGTATAAATTGTACCAATCAATTGTAAATTTGGTCATCAAGCGCATACAAGTATTTACATAGGAAGCCGGAAAATCAGTGCCGTTTGATTAGTCCGGTCTGAAGGATTTGCTAGATTGGCGGGGTGGGCTGGAAAAGCTCATTCCTGGAGGCGGCCTTCCATAGTTGTAATCAATTATATTGAACGCGGGTGAATGTGTTTACCGGGGGCATGATAGTCCCCCCTCATCTGGCCGCAACACTCAACAACAGTGGTGGGGGGTCCGGTGGCAACAATAACAGTACTGGTAATAGCAGCGGTAGTAGCAACAACAGTGGTTTGGTTGCGACAGGGGCAGGAGGAGCCGTTGGTTTGGGAAGCCACCTTGGAGTTGAAGTGGTTGGTAGGACCAACTCATCAGCCGTATCGTCGCTAGTGGTAAGCGGCAGCCAGGATAGTCTGAGTGGTTTTGTTTTAACCGGTGGTGGTGGAAGCGGAGGAGGAGGAGGAGGAGGAGGAGGAGGAAACGGTAACGGTAGCAGTAGTAGCGGTAGCGGCTCTAGCCGCACCGGTTCCAGCAACGGTAGCGGCAACCGTATACTTGCCGTCAATCGCAACATTGACGATTTACTTTTTGGCAGTGATTTGGACTCGTTGATCCATGACAATATCATAAATGGATTCAAATCTTTGAAAGTGGCGAACGTGCATTCGCAGGATAGCGTGGATTATCATCATCTTCATCAACATCAACAACAGCTGCAGCAGCAACAGCAGCAGCAGCAGCAACAGCAACCACCTCATCATCGCCCATTTTATCATCAGTATCACACTCGTCACCTGAACTGGTTGCCAGTATCATTACATCATAATCAACCTCATCACCATCACCTGCAGCAACAGCAGCAACAAGTGAACCACTGGATTGAATCGGATATCATAGCAAGCAGCAAGATGCTGACGGACAAGGCGAAACAGAAATGTAAGTAGATATTTTTTTTTCTCTGCCGACAAAATAACTTTTGGGTTCGAAAAGAACGCAATGGTTTTGTGGATTTATTTTTTTTTCCTATTTGCCAAAGTGGCTTGATTAGCATTGGATTGTCTGGTTTATTTTGCAGTTGTTTGGCAGTTACAAAGCAAAATGCATTAGTACAATGAGTGTTTCGTCGCCCTTTGATGATAACGAGGACAATTGGCAAAGAACCTAAAAAAGGATTTGCAAGAAATTTCACATGTTGCTCTCAGGTTTTGTGCGGCAGCGATAACAATGTCAGTTCGTATTCGATTTTGCGTTTCAATCGATTTGAACAATTTTCGTTTATGTCTAAAATATGTAATAATGTTTAAAAACAGCATAACACGTTGGTCCAAATTTCCCCGGTTTGACAAAGGAAACTATACTTCTGATGTGGAACACATCTTTATTTTCTATATAGAGGTACGAATCAGAAACTAAAGGAAAGATACACGTAGAAATGTGGTCAGGTTTTAAACACTTACAGTTCAGTCTATTTTGTATCAATTATTAATATTATTTCATTATTTGATTGGAAATATTTCTAAGTTTCGATTTGAATGTATCAAGCAATTATATATGATTGAAATTTTGATTAATAGCGAGCAGTGTCCTATTTTGTCTGCTAAAAATCTCCGGCATACCGGATTTTCCTGCCATAGACGACGGTTATGTCGTTTCGTCTGAGCAATTTACAACAACCCCAGCGTAAATTTTGAGTACTTAAAATTAATTTTTAATTTATATAAGATGAATTCGATTGAGAATGAGAAAAAGTTTACGCTCCAACCGAAATCGCAGAATGATAGAGAAACTTAACGCTATAAAAATAACTGTTTGCATACAAAGCTTGAACACAAGCTTGGCAAAGAGAAGCTTAAATATCGAAATCCGTATCGCAAGTTTGTACAAAGATATAATTGCATACATTTCGGATATTGGTGTAATTTCGTCGGCTATAAAACAAATACAAACAATGTTAGGTGTTGGTTCCTAATCAAGACCAATCTAAGCAGACTCTCGTGCAATTGCAGATTCAAAAGTGTGACGATTGATTGAGCTGTTTGATTGTGGTTCATTAGAAATTTTATTTGCATTGTTCCACATCAACGGCTCGAACAACCCCATGGGGCTGATCCTTGTAGTTTTTTCCTCAAATTTTGATTTTATTGATCAAGACCACTTTCATACCAGGATTTCTCCTTGACCTCAGAAAGCGCTCCAATTTCAGTGATGGTCATCATTTGGTGCAAACATCTTTCCAGCAATCTTATTTTCTAACTTTTTTTTTTAAATTTTTAGATTTTGGGTACCGAAAATTCATCCTAAGCTACTAGCGCTTGCTGGTCAATGACAGCCAAACGATCTTTTCATATCGCATTGCCGCAGCCAATACATGGCGCTCTGAACTCGAGCACTTTGCCTTGTGCACCGAAATTGCGTGTATTTACACACATTTCATATACATCCTACTTAAAATTTCAAGTATCACTTGTCGCAGTGTTAGTGTCTTTTCAGAGCACATGAGTTACTGCACAGATTCAAGAAGAGAAGGAATTACTCAGCTCAGCTCTGAGATTTGTTGTTCTCTTTGTCACATTTGGCTCTGGAAGAACTTGCGTGTACAACTCCAGGAGAGGCTTCAGTGGCTTATGCTTATGGCAGTTGAAAACAAATTGCTGGCTTAGTTGCAACGTCGACAGGCTTTCTCGACGTGCAGAGCACTGAATTCTTCTATAGTCTCGTATAGTCTTCGTATAGTTCGTTGATACGAAATAAGTTTAATTCTCATTCGGAAGTATATCGTAAAACACATCGTCAGGTATTGAAAAACCCAAGCGAATCTCCTTTTCGTTTTTTTGTATCATTTCGGTTACTTCGGCTGTAACCTTTTTGGTCATTCACCGGGGGGATCTCCATTTCTCATTCTTCAGTTTTCACTATCATACCACATAAGCGGTGCACAACTAGTAAATTTTGTCACGAAACGCCACTGCAGTATATGAGAAAGGTAAAACGGTGAAGAACATTCAATAACGAATCTCACAAATCGACGTAAACATTTCAAAAGGACCTGAAAGCAATTAACAGATTCTTTTTGTTTACTTTCTATTTCGACTATATCTGCGTTATTACACAACCGTTCGTTACACAAATCTCCAAATAAGTTCTAATTCCTGATAGTAAAATTAAGATATTTTATAAGTAAACGTGAAAATTAAAGAGAGAAGGTAAACAGAGAGAAAATGTCATTATTATGGTATTACCAGATGTTTGGTATGAACGAACATTAGGGAGAAATTCAGTGCCAAAATTTGGCGCACAAAATTTCAATTGCATGAATTGAATGATTCATCGCACAAAGCGTATCGTGCAGTTAGAAATACGGAATATTTTCAGTGATTGAGCGCAATGGGATTACGATACGTAAAACAGGCACTGTGTAAGGTTATAAACCATGAGTATTTACATTTTACATGCCGTTCCTCACCATCATTTTATCTACAGTATCATGAAAAATACAATTATTCCACATTATTCCACATTTTTGGTATGATTTGACATAATTGTATTTATATTATGTTGTTTACCTTTTTTAACATAAAAACCTGTTTTAATCCTCCTAGTCTAACTCCTAGACCTCCTAGACTTAATCTAACAAATTAAACAAACCCTGTTTACCCTGTAGTTCCAGAACCGGAAGTAGTACCCACAACAAATTTAGGAATTCCGTATGAAATTGTAAGCACCGTCTTTTACCAATATTACACAGTAGTAGAAGACAGCCGTAACTGTTTCGATTTCTTCATAGCGTGTACGAAATAGAACAAAGCGCGCATCGTTTGTTTTGTGTTTTATTCTTCTTTCGGTGTGGTACATATTCTCATTCAAGGATGTCTTTTATCGTATCAAAGAACGCTCACCAGCAACTCTTCACACGATTGAATCAGTGCTATCAAAGAGAGACGGAAATCATCGCAACAACAAAAACCCGGCATGGCTCATTTAACATAGAATAGACACCAGTGCGAGAGCGAATTTCTCTCGATGACATTTCTGAAAATCAAAGGTTAGCGCGCTGCTGTGGGGATCTTCTCTAAAGCAACAAACGTTCGCTTATTCTCGTTTCGCGATCCGATTCTATACAGGCAGTTGATAATTGCGATAGAATCATTTTACTATTGCCGCTTATTCTAACTATGTTCATATAACCTTTGTATAAGTTGTGTCTATGAAAATGTCTGTGAATGCTCCACACAAGGGTTTTGAAATAATGCAGCCTAAAATGAGAATCATAAAGTTGAATCATCGATTCGATTTTCTGCGATAATTGTCAACTTGCGATTCTCTCTTGGGAAATTCCACACAGCAACGATCATTATCAGACTGTAAATTTTTTTTAAAGGCGTGAAATACTCAGAGTATGAAGTGGAGCGAAGAAATGTAGCAAAATTCTGCATTGAGAGACTCGAGTCCTTGTAGCATCTTCTACCGGATTGAAAATGTTGTATACAATATAGATAGCAATATAGCAGCTTCTGTCAAATTTTCGGCAATCACCAACACTGTTGTCATTCTATATGGCGATATGTAAACTTTGACACCCATCGCCCTGTAACTGCGGAACCGTAGGTCGGATTCGGATGAAATTTCACAGTAGCTTTTAAGATAATATTAGCTTTAATTCAAATCAGGATATGTGAAAATCGGTTTAAGCATCGCAGAGAAATCGAAGTGTGTTCTATTTTTTAAGTTTTTTTGCACCACTTTCGGTGCTCTCGGAACAGGAAAAGGGGGGACCAGTAGTGCCGAATAAAGCTTTTATGCTCACAAACTAATAAGCTCTGAAAACTAGAAGAATTTATCAGACAGTTTTATGGGATTTGTATTTGTTTTTTACCATCGTTTGTGAGAAAAAAAACTTATAAAATTGGTAATTGTCCACTTATCACGCTTTAGTTCCGGAACCGGAAGTCGGATCTGGATAAGATGTTCTAGAAAGTTTTAGAAAACTATAAGACCTTTCATTTGTAAGTTTGTGAAAGTCGGTTGAGCTGTTTCAAAGAAAATTGAAGGCACATTTTTTCTCTAATTTTCACATATTACCATGTAACTCCAGAACCGGATGTTAGATCCAAATGCAATTCAATAGCAGGCTAGGGGATCTTAAGACTTTTTATTTGTATATTAGTTTGTGAAAATCGGTTCAGCAATTTCTGAAAAAAGTGAGTGTATATTTTTTCCATTTTTTTGTGCATATCATCCTATATCTCCGGAACCGGAAGTCGGTACGGGATGAAATTCAATTGCAGGCTATGGGACCATGTTCTGCCATCTCCGAGAAAAGTGAGTGCATATTTTTGTTACATACATACACACACACGGACGGGCACACACACATTTGCTCAGTTCGTCGAGCTGAGTTGAATAGTATATGACGGTTAAAACGGTTAGAAATTCGGTTTTCACAGTGATCGCATAGCCTTTCTATATGAGAATGGCAAAAACTGGGATAGATTTTGCTCTTACTTTAGAAAATTTTCATGAAGGACCGAGTCGATATACCAATCGATTCATTTCGACAAACTGAGCAAATGTCCTGGTAATAAAAAGTGCGAGATTTCAGAGATCTTACCGATTTTGATCAAACTATTCGCAAATTAAAGGACTCTTCTTCAGCCAGAACCAGAATTTAATGCTTTAGAGATCTGAGCGGTGCGACGTGTGAGTCCGTTAACGAATTTCGAATGAAATCAAAATTCATACAATCAATCAACTAGTTCGTGCGATTCGGAAGTGTGGAAAGAGCATGTTAGTTTGATTCGTATTCATGTCATCCAGTTAAGTTTCTGACATTATCCATCCGTCCTTTTGCCTTTCTCATATAGAAAAGCTATGAAATCACTGTGAAAACCGACTTTGGAAACGAGGTCCGGAAGACCGAGTTTCATGTAATATTCAACTCAGTTCGCCGTGTACGCAAAATGTCTGTTTGTGTCTGTTTGTGTGTGTGTATGTCGCCTCGTGACAAAATTTACAGGTTGTGCACTGTTTAAATGGTACGATATCATATATAACAGTTCGTTGTAAGTGAAAACCAAAGATTGTGGAATGGATATTCGCTTGTGTTTTTCAATACAATGAAATAGCGAGATACTTTTCGAAGGGAGTTTTTTTTAACTTATTTCGTATCATCGTTACAATACAATTATAATTCGGCGCTCTACAGGTTGAGAAAATCTTTCAATAACTTCATCAATAAAACCGATTCAATGTTGTAACTGAGACAGCAATTCGTTTTCAACTGCCATAAGCATAAGTCTCTCCTGAAGGTGTGCATACAAGTTCTTGAATCTGTGCAGTAACTCATGTGCACGGAAAAGATACTAACAGAGCGTCAAGAGATTCTTGAAATTTTAAGTTGGATGTATTATAAGATGTGTGTGAATGTACGTAATTTCGGTGCACAAGGCAAAGTACTCGAGTTCAGAGCACCACGGCAGTGCGATATGAAAAGATTGTTTGGCTGTTATTGGCGCAATATGCAATTCTCGCTAAGGTGCAGCTTAGGCATATTGCACATTGCGCTGTGAATATTTATATCATTATTTTATGTTCCGAGCCATCCGACATGCTTTCATCGAAAAAATAGAGAGTATAAAAATAATTACATGCGGATGGGGGATGCAATTAATTCCTTTAATTTGATCGGTTGTGCAGTGCACGAGGTGCACATGAGGACGAGGCGCCCCTGGTGTATGTAACAAAACTCGATTTTCTTGGAGATAACTGGACCGATTTTTTCAAACTTAGATTCAAATTAACGGCCTTATAGAGTCATAGGTTCCTTGTGAATTTCTTCTGATTTTCGGTCCCGGAGTTAAGGGGTAAAATGTGCAGAATGACCAAAAAAGTGTGCTCGATTTTCTCTGAGACGGCTCATCCAATTTTAACAAGCTTAGATTTAAATGAAAGGTTTTACAACCCTACCGAATTTCTTCCGGCTCCGGAAGTATAGGCTGATAATTGTAAAAATTTCTATAGCGTGTTTTTATACATGACAAGGAAAAATCAAGCCAAATACATTCAAACAGCAGTACAATTCTTTAATTAGGCAGGTATGGTTAGTTGATGACCAAATACGTTGATTTTGCCTATACCGGACCATCGTTTTTTGGTTCTGGAAGTACCGGAAAAGTGCTCGTGGGATTCAAATCTCTGAAATGATCAGATCGATCTTCGCAAACTCAGATTTTTCGGAGGAATTTCGGAAATACTGGGTAGTTTGTATGAAATTGCAACCTGTCATATAGAGCAATTGTGCAAAAAATCTAAAAATTCTTCTCAATTTGGTTCAAAACTACTGCAATTTGTTGCTGCTAGTTGCTGGCTAAACGAACCGATTTCAACTATACCGGTTCTTAGATTCCGGTTCCGGAAGTACCGGAAATAGTGGTCAAACTCAAAAACGGGACTTGCTTAGTTTTCTCAGGAACAGCTTCTTAGTCGATTTTCACAAAGTTAGTCTATGAAAATAGAATGCTTTTGACTTTTGCTCGGATCTCATTTCCGGTTCCTGAAAACTGTTAAATATTTAAAAAGATTAGGCTAACGTATATCCAAACAAACTTTTTCGTTCTTATTCAATATTCGAAGAAAAGATTTTTGAGGAATCCTTTAGTAATATTAATGAAAATATGAGTTATAACATCATTAGGTGTATTGCAACCGGTTGCTTTTTATTTTCAATTGAATGATAGAATCATTCTGAAGCATTCAGCAACCAATTGTTTTATGATTAGGCTCGCACGTCTGTACGGGCTGTCGGCAGTAATAAACTTACAGTTACTTCGGAAAACCAAATCGCACCGACAAATTGCACCCTCAGAACTATAAAACAACAAATGGCAAATGTACTAGCACCTAGTATCCCTTATCCACCTGGGGTTGTGCAGTGCAATATATTTGATGCGGCAGTAATGCCAGTTAAATGCAACGAAGCTCATGCTACATTGTCTATGGGACACTGTCGATGTAAAAGCCAGGGCTGATCTTTGCTACACATCTAGCTAAAGTCGACAGTCGGCAAGCAATGTGCGGGGAAAGTGATAAAGTCGGTGGTTCTGATATGTAAAAATAAAATTTTATGGTTTGTGCTTGCTGCTGCAATCTAAGATCCTTGAGGGCAATGATAGTGGTATCCGAGATGTTTTATTTCCTACATAGAAATGCAACTTTGTTCGCTCGCAGTTTACTTCCAATCGTTCGGATTCCATAAGCAAACTTACTTACTATCATGACATGACAAGACCCCTCTAAAATCCCTCTCGCATAGTACCTGTTACTCACGACGCCAAAAATTTGCTGCTCCAGTTTCGAATTACCCATCCGGCACGTGCCGTCGTTTTCAGGTTTGTTTGCAATATAATTTCGTACTCAGACGATAGAAAGCAGAACACACGGTGACTAGACGCGATGAGGTGGTAATTTGTATTATATACCACATTGGCAACAACATCAGACGACGGCGGCGGCGGCGGCGACGCAACATTCGCTAAGCTCCCAGTTATTCGTTCCCAGAAACCAAGTCAAGGGTGCACAATCTTATCACGATTCGGGTTATGACGCGCTGTTAGCGGCACGCGGAAAACCGATTGCGTATGTGACAACCGGCAAAGTTCTCCGTTGCCGATAGGATCGGTATGTGCGCGACGCTTGTTTCCCATTCCTTGTGCTCTCTTCCACTCACACACACTCACACTCGCACCCACACAGAACGAACAGATAAACCTCCGGTAACCTTTCGGCGATTTGTGTTGCTCGGGTGCTGTTCCGTAAATTACTCCATTAGGTCGCTAATTTATACTCGGTCCGATGCAGATGGCGACTTAGTGTCTAATGAGCGTTTCATCGAGCTGTTGCGATGCAGAAATTTAGGAAAGGGGGGGCCAATGTTTTTATGAGTTTTTATAACAAACACGCGTCATCTGGGAATGATTTTGGATCTCGCCTGATGTGTGATTAATCCTGTATGATGGCGACTTTCTCTATTTTTCGCCTTTGATTTACTAGAATAAACAAATAATTATTTAATTTTCGACTAATATTGTGTGTTCAGATACAATTGAAATTGGCCTGGATTGGTGGTTTAGATAATAAGATGTTCTTCTTGCTAGCTTCGATCTGTAATTATTCCTAGTATCAGTTGAATTGTGGAAGGAATGGAACGCAATTGTTTAGTCCAGTTTCGCACGACACTGTTGTACTTTACTGTTGAATAGATTGTATATGAAAATATTTTCTAAAAAGTTTCGTCCAGCTAGTGGTTCATCTAATGTTTCACGAATTTTCAAAGTTATGAAGATTTTTTTAATGCGAATGTTCAAAATCATACGGTTTTCTTGTTTTGTCTTAGAAATGCGCAAAACGTCAAGATCTGATGTTATCTAGAGAGAAAATGTTAAAGTTAACTTTTTCCAAATTTTTCTTCGAAATAAAACCAGATCTCGACGTTTCATTAACACATCTGGCAACAATCAGGCAGAGAAGGAAGCGGGAGAGAATTTTTACTTGATTCCAAACGTCTTATAATTGCATGAAACGTCGAGATCTAGTGTTATTATTTTCATAAATACGTTTATTTAATAAATTTCTGTTCAGTTAAAATCCGCAATCACTTGTGTAGCAGCGGCACAGAAAGAGACCGCTGCAAGAATTCTTTTACAGCGCACAGTGGGGAAAAATGGATCAAAAACGTGACAATTTTTTGGAGACATGATACAGCTAACTACAAAGCACTTTTTTGGTGTAAAATGGTCAGTAAAATCGATCCCATGTGTTAACCAGGACCGCACGAAACGCTATCATGTTCATTTTACACCAAGTTCCCTTTTTATACTGCATTGTATTCAAGTTTAACTATATGACATTAAACCGAAGAACTTGCAGAAGAGCGAATAGAGTGTTACTGATGTAAAAATGTCTAACAAATCGATTGCATATAGTTTTAATGACAGCAGCAAACTCGTTGTACTGTTTTACCCCATTTCTCTTCTAGTTATAATATTCAGTTGAAATATGATCTACAATAAAAAAACAGACCCAATACGATCTATCAATATTGGTTCATAATACGTACAAAACATCTGTGATCCAATTAAACACAACGGAAATGACAGTAGAGCAATTCCAGAAATGCCTAGCAGATCATCAGACTCGACCTTCTCCGATTTGGATGAAACTTTGCACATGGCTTCAGTATGGCAAATCATTAGTTTTGAACCGATGGAGAGGTCAATCCGACTCACGACTGATTTTTGGAAGGGCCTTTGTATTTTTGCATATCACGAAAATTGCCTTTTTTTCAAATCGTTGTAACTCGGAAACCGTTAATCGTACAAAATGGCGTTCAGAAACAAATTGTAGGGAATCGATTGGGCACTCTAAAAAAATATACACTGAAAAAATTTTTTGATTTTTTTCTCAATAATTACAAAATAATCCAAAAAAGTTAAATAAAAAAAAGCTTGGTTTTAATTTTTTTGATATTTTTTATTTTAAAGCTGTTATTAAAACCTACAGATTGATGGCTATCTCATCCGTGCCTTTTGAAAAATGAAGAAGTTACAGCTAAAACAATTTACAGAAATATTCGAAATTTCAAGTTCTCGTTGAAAGGTAATCATTTAAACAGTAGAATTTTATTCTACAGGTTAAAGGTAATGGATTTGTTCATGATATCCTTTCTTCTAAAAGTAGCTGTTCTTGAGATACTTGGATATTTAATTATAACACCAAACGGCACGGATGGGATAGCTTTTAATAAGAGTTTTAAAATAAAAATTATCAAAAAAAAATTTAAACTGATTTTTTTTCTATTTAACTTTTTCGGATTATTTTATAATTATTTAGAAAAAATATCAAAAAAATTTTCAGTGTATATTTTGTTTAGAATGCCCAATCGATTCCCTACGACTTCTTCCTGAACGCCATTTTTGTACAATTAACGGTTTCCGAGTTACAACGATTTGAAAAAGGCAATTTTTGAGAAATGCAAAAATACATACGCCCTTTTTGAAAATCAGTCGTGATTCGGATTGACCTCTCAATCGGTTCAAAACTTATGGTTTGCCATACTAAAGCCTTTGCAAAGTTTCAGTCAAATCGGAGAAGGTCGATTCTGATTATATCAATTTTTCGTCTACTCATTCCTGGAATTAATCAAAAGCAAAAAATAACTGTGCCATATTTTATAGCAATTCGTGCAATAGTTCCGGAGTTATGCCGTTACAAACATTACATTCCCTTTTTAGAGGCACTAACTACATCCACCCCTCATATAATCATATCTAATATTTGCAAACTGTTTCTATGGTCTTGAAAAAGTATCGATTCTCGTCAAATCAGACAAATTTTTTCATGACCAGGGGGGGTACGCTCCCTCCCCTATTAAAATACCCTTATGACCTTTTCAAAAGAGCAAGAAGTATCTGTGCCAAGTTTAGTGGCAATCCGTTCAGTAGTTTCGACTAATGCCGTTTTAAACATTACACCCCCTTTTTTAAAGGCACTTGCTACATCCACCCCCCATAAAGTCATATCTAAGGTATGCAAAATTTTTCTATGGTCTTTGAAACTTATCGATTCTTGTCAAGTTATATGAATTTTTCCATGACCCCCCCTCGTTTATGACACTTTTTCCCCTTTAAGAATACTCCTTAAACCATCTCTGAAATGCAAGAAGTGCCTGTGCCAAGTTTGGTGGCAATCCGTTCAGTAGTTCCGAAGTTATGGCGTTACAAACATACAAACTTACATCCATTTATATATATGGGACATTCCACGCAAAATCAGCTACCCAAAATTTTTATTTCATCAATTTTTTTTCGGTAAAGAACTCGAAAAGATTCGACACGTATTTTTTTATTTTAATATGGTACGTGAAATTTTCGAGATATGATTTTTTGAAATTTCACGTTCTCAAAAAAGAGCCTTTTTTCAACAGCCTATACTGTAAAATCTAATAAAGATACAAAAATTCGTCCAAGACATGAAATGTTCGTCTTTTCCTTAGCTTTCAAATAAGCGATTCTATAAAACAACCTTTGAAGTTAATATAAAAAATAAAAAAATTCAAACATGGGCTTTTTTTTGGTTGAAAAAAGAAGCTTCAGGCCTTAGCCAATCTTGGCAAAGTTTCAGAGTGGAAAGATAAATACTTTCGGAGCAGTGAATTTTTCAATTACGACCCGCACGCACGGAGCGTACCGCAGCTCAATTCGCTCGGATACGGGCTTCAAAGGCTACCCGCATTATGCCGATCCGATCGATCCGAGCTCTCCGACGTTGATTTTTTTTTTCTGCTTCGGCTATGGCTGAGCTGCACATGCATTCTTTCATTGCTCGAAAACAAACTTCATATTTTCAAAATGTGAAAAAAAAATTTGAAGAATGACGAAAGTTTAATAGTTTGCCATTTTGCAGGAAATTACGCCTTCGTTATTCAAAACGCCATAACCGGCTTTCATTGGAACAACGACCAAGCGACTATATTCGCCATTGTTTTCTATTATAAAATGAACAGCAAAATCGATCATAAAACATTAGTATTTGTTTCTGATTGCAAGAAACATGACGCAATAGCTGTGTATGTTTTTCTCGAAGCTCTTAATCAATATTTTTCACTATACTACCCACATAAGGAGTGTAGTTAGCAACATTGATTATTGAATAAAAAAGCGAATAAAAACATATTCTGACATCAGTTTTCGATTTATTGTAGAAAAATTACATTTTTATGCATTTCACTGATTATATTGAAGAAAATCCTAGTTTCTGTGAAACGCTCGCACTTTGGACTTGACATTCTTCATTAAATTCTGCACAGTTACTTTTGTGACTTTCCTGGTGGCAGCTGTCCAGTTTTTTTTGTACTCCTGCATGTTTTGGGACACTGTACCTTCCTTCCTTCCTTCCTTGTACATTAATTTTTGACAACCACTGTAGAACGGAGTTGGCGTAGTGGGCGGAAGCCAAATCCGGCCAGGAGCCTTATGCTTTCTGGACAGTGGCAGCATTCTCTTCTTAAAACATTCTTCCTCGTACACCTTGGCGTTAATTGTGCCCTTCGTGAAGAAAATCGACGACCGCAAACCACAGGTACAAATTGCTTGCCAGACCAACACCTTCTGCCCAAACTTTTCCATCGCCACCGTGGTGTCAGCGTCGTCCAGGTCCTGGTACACCGATTTCGTATAATATTGCGGTCCGGGCAGCGCTCGAGAGTCTTCCTTGGCGTAGGTTTCGTCGTCGATCAGGATGCATCCGTCTTTATTCTGTAGAATCCGGTTATACAGTTTTCGCGCTCTTGTTTTGGCCTGAACTTGCTGTACCAGGGACTTTTTCGGCACCTTCTGTTTCTTGTACCTTTTTCAGGGAGTTCCGAACATTGATCCGTTGAATCATCTCGATGCTGGTGTTGAACTGCTTGGCCAAATCCCGCGTCGACGCCGATGGGTTTTTCCTGATGTACTCTACCACTTTTAAGTCCCGGCCGGGCTGGCTGGGACCTGTTTTCCTACCGGATCGGGGCAAATCCTTCATGGAAAGGGTCTTACCGAACTTCTCGATAATATTTTTGACACTGGTGTGGTGCACTTTCATTTTCTTTCGCGTTTCCTGATCAATTCGACTCATCATTGAAACGATAAACCGTACCGAAACCAATCGATTGGGCAGCTGTTATTGACATGTAAACAAACATGTCACCGCAAAACACGCTGCAAAAAATTAAGCCATTTCAGAGTAATAACTGTTTGAATGTTGCTAACTACTTATCGATACACTCCTTATACGCAAGTGCATTTATTTTTCTGAAGGCGCTCCTCAGCAATTCAAAAATGTAAAACACTGCGAATATTTTTCATCACGAGCCTGATTTTCATTGTTTTACACACGGAAAGACCGAAATTAGCATTTTGGCGAAAAAATTAGTTGATTTTCTGATTTTAGTTAGTTATTTTTTGAGACAACTAAAAAAATCTTACTTTTGCTAATTTAGATTTTTTAATTCTAATTTTCTTAATAATAATAAAATATTTGTTGAAATGGCTATTTTTTTAGTTGAATTCACCAATTAAACGTGCTGTCATTTCTTAGCTAAGGCACGCTTCATATCCATTCAACTAATTTTTTAGTTGAATTAGAGAAATAAAACGTTGTTTTCAACCAACATAAATGGTTGAATTGGTTTCTGCAATTAGCAGCTATATGGCGCTCGTTAACACGTTAATGACTACTAGCCACTAGATGGCACACTATTACCGAAAAAAATTTCAGTCGCGGTTATCTTTTCTATATTTGCAGGTATAAATACGATGTTGTATTGCAGAAAAAGACATAAGCGAAACATAAACTTCTTTTTGAAAATTTTACTTCTAAATCGCTGTTTTCTTTATTCGACTTCGCGAAATCGACTCTCTCATTGAAAACTTTGAGCACTCGGAAAACAAAAACCGAATACAAGTAGTACACCGGACGGCGCAGCCCGGAATGAGAAGATACAAAATAACATCATTTGACGTGTACAATTAGAGTGCAACATTCGAAACTCACTTCACTGTTTCGCGTAAAAAACATTATTACCCACAATCGCTTTAACTGCGCACAAATTCTGAATAAATACACTTTCCACTAACAGTTTACGTCATTTTTACATATCGGTTTAGAAAATTATATAGGGATATATCGTAACACATGCGAAAAACATCTAAACAATTTGCGAGCAGTTTCAACAAGACTGTCCCTTTTAGCTTTTTAATGGATTGTTTTGTTTTGACACTGCTGTCCTTCAGTAATGACGGTGATAGATAAATAGAATCAAAGTTTCTGATTTTAATAACGAAATTAGTTGCCAATGAGAATTTCGTGTTGGATTGAAATATTGCTGGTTTGTGTCCAAAATATTCGCCAACTAAACACTTTCTCTGAAAATAAGAGTTTTTTTCAGCACAGTAAATTCTAAATTTTAACTAATTTTATAGTTATTTTGGAAATTTTGTTGTTAAAATCAACTAATTCAAAAACAGTAATACGAATTAGGCGCAGAGCTAATTTCGGTCGTTCCGTGCACAGTGGAATTTTCACGCGACAGCTCAGTGAAAAGGGCCAAGCGACTGTGCTGGAGGAACTATGAAAAGAATGGCACGTCGCGCAAGTTTACAAATGATCAATGATTGTCAAATTTCGACCGCAAATGAATTGTACGAGTGGGCTAGGAAAGCATCTTCTCTACCCAACATTTCAGTCATATACAAATGTTCGGAAGATTATGTAAAAGCAGAGAAACTTCTCAAAAAACGTTTCGAAAAACGTAAAATCATTTCTGGAACACAATCGTTTCACTATGTTGACCCGCACGTAGGCAAGGAATTAAAAATAAAAGTTTTCTCTTCCCGGGACACGTTTGAAGTATTGGGTTTTTGTAAACCAGAAAAACCATGTCATAGAAAAATTGCATCTGTGCAAAAACTTTATGTCACCATTATTTTATTACTCATGTAAATCATTTGTCCCAATTTTACTCGCTTTCTGCCTGAAACGTTGCTAACAATAAACTGACAAAGTTGGGATTCGATCTGTGGCGCGACATGTGTCGACAAGTATAAGCCAGTATCCAAGCGAATTGCGCTGCGGTAAGCTCCGCGCGTGCGGGTCGTAATTGAAAAATTCACTGCTCCGAAAGTATTGATCTTTCCAATCTGAAACTTTGCCAAGATTAAGTTAAACCCCTAAGGCTTCTTTTTTCAACAGAAAAAAGAAAAAAGGAGCTCAAGTTTGATTTTTTAAAATTTGTTTATTAATTATTAACTTTTTTCATTATATTAACTTTAAAAGTTTTTTCGTGGAATCGTTAATTTGAAAACTAAGAAAAAGATGCACATTTCATGTCTTGGACGAATTTTTGTATCTTTATTAGATTTTACAGTACAGGCTGTTGAAAAAAGGCTCTTTTTTGAAAACGCTAAATTTCAAAAAATCATATCTCGAAAATTCCACGTACCATATTAAAATAAAAATACGTGTCGAATATTTTCGAGTTCTTTATCGAAAAAAAATAGTTAGGAAAAAAACTTTTTGGGTGGCTGATTTTGCGTGGAATGACCCATATAGATTATGCAAACAAAGTCTTCAAAATTGTGTTATGACCTTTTTAAATTTTTTAGTGTTTTGATAAATCTAGCTGGATTAAAGTACGTTTATATAGAGGTATCTCTTAAAATAACACATCATATATTCGGGTATCGTCAATTCGCAGAGATACGAAATTGAATTTTCACCTTCCACTTGGTACTTCCAACTTCTGCTGTCTCACCTCACCTTACACTTACGTAACTGAAGCTCTAATGATGATAATAATTCTAATAACAGCGTTTTGTTGAGCAACTCGTTCCTATACACATAGTAATCTTCACCCTGCAACAACTAGCGCGGGCTAGTGCACGCGATAATATAAATATACCGTGGCACCACCGCCACCGCCGGTTGGTGGCACTTGCCGGATGATGCAAGTACAACAATGGTGTGATAGAAGGTGGCGCTATGCCGACCACCACCGCCGCCGCCGCCACCGTCGTCACTACTGATATGTGCCTCTCTCACTGCAAGGTGTACTGAACAGACGGGTGATAAGGTGTTATCAGCAGTCGGCTCGGTGAAGTAAAAGCGAATGCGTAATAATTTCACTTAGTATTCACGTGCCAGTTGCCCCATCGCCCAGCATGCTGGACACTCGTAGAAAGCGTCCTTCTATTTTCGGTTACAGCTGGTTTACCGGAAGGCGGCGGAACCCATTAGAAGAGTTTGACCTACATCATTCTCTAAACGGCAGAGATTTAGCCTTGTAATAATTACATATGTGTGTCGAATGGGATAGCATATGGGCGCTTTCAGTTTCCAAGCAACCTAGTTTTCTGTGTGCGGCAGCGTCGTTCGCGGTAAGTCGAATTGCGACTTGCCTCGTGACTGATAACCAACTGAAACTGTTTGACAATGTGGTAACCAAGCGGCGTTGCACAAGTTCGTGAGTTGAGTTTATCTGTTCTACATTGTGTATATTTTGTGTCTTGCTCAAACAGTAAGGATTCAGGTCATTGTTTGCTCAGCCAACACGACCATTCTCGGTTTTGTCGTTATCAAATAACTCTCGAGACAGATATCACCCGGAACGTCAATCCGGCCGGCACACAGTCCATCAATCGCTGAGGCGGTTCCGGATAATTTCTTCCGTCCACAGTGATGAGGGTTGATATGGGTTCGCTTGCCGGTCAAGTGACGGCGGTGGAGGTTAAGGTGGTCCAGCCCGGGGGACGCGTGCTCACGGTGGCACATTTCAGATGTCGATTCAAGCGGCTAGTTGCCATGGAGTAAGCAATATTGGCTGATGATGGCGGGTGGGCGGACGGTCCATCGGTCAGTATCATGGCATGAAGTGTGAAAATCTAATTTTCTGCTCACCAGTCACGAACTTCTCCTATACCGATACCAGTCCAGACGGGACTGATTCTTACCACTTAGTAACTGGCCGGCCGACCAAGAAGTTTGCGCGTCTTTTGCACAGTCATCGATACCAACCCACCGGTGTGGAAGATGGGGACCCCAATATATGGCAAGTGCGTGTGGCGTCGCAAAGATAGCATCAAACGGCACTGATGCCGCACGTTTGCTCCCTGGACCGATGCCAACTGGGACGCAGATGGAGTGAAGGATCGAGCGCTGGTTGGTTGAGGTAAGTGTCATCCTGAATGGGGAAATAATTTTCCCATTGGTCAGATGCAGGATAATTGCAGTGCTGACACATAAACATGACCAGTATGCTGTGGAAGGTTCAATTAAACGAACTGAGTTCGCTGTATGGCCAGTGTCTTATCTTTAGAACCTACTGAATGCATACAAAATGACAATAAAGGAAGATGCTCATGAATTGAAAATTGCGATCCGTCTTCAGGTTAGAAACGAACATCAAACATTACAGACCTTTCGAAAGGTTTTTATTCCAGAAATTGCTATTGCGTGACTTAGCTTGAAGCTTGACAGATAACACGATCTAAAAATGTCGGGTCATCCATCCGAAGGTGCCAAAAATTTCTTATCTTATGCCTTTGATTTTTCGAAAGGATTCATAGAACGACGTAACCCGGGCGTAGTCTGTGATAGTATCGAAAAAACCTGTTTTAATCCACCTAGTGGTGTAATGATGCCTTTCTCATATCCATCATACTATCATATATAATACTGTTATATTCTTCAAAATAATTTTCTTCGATTCCTAAAAACAATAACCGAAATCGGTTTGTTTGACCGTCTGCTGATAAAAAACTATTAAGTGGAGAAGATTTGAGCTCGATTTAAAAAACTTTTTACGGTTTTTCGTCCTTTTCAATGATGGTATACAATTTTTAACACACTTTTCCCTATATTTCCGGATCCGGAAGTCGGATCCAGATGAAATTCAGGAATTACGTATGGGACCACAGGACCTTTCATTTGCACCTAAGTTTATGAAAATCGGTCGCGCCATCTATGAGAAAAGCTAGAAAACATATTTTCATTTCTTTGCACATTTTACCACATAACTCCGGAACCGGAAGTCGGATCCAAACTATATTCAGGAATTTTGTATGGGACTACAAGACCTTTCATTTGAACCCAAGTTTGTGAAAATCGGCTCAGCAAATCTCTGAGAAAAGTTAGTGCACTTATTTTCACAATTTTTTGCACATTTTACCCCATAATTCCCGAACCGGAAGTCGGATTCAAATAGTATTCAGGAATTTTGTATGGGACCACAAGGCCTTTCATTTGAATCTAAGTTTGTGAAAATCGGTTCAGCCATCTCCGAGAAAAGTTAGTGCAAAAAAACGTTACATACACACATACGCACATACACACACACACAGACATTTTGTGTAATCGACGAATGGAGTCGAATGGTATGACACTCGGCCCTCCGGGCCTCGGTTTAAAAGTCGGTTTTCACAGTGATTGCATAACCTTTCTATATGAGAAAGGCAAAAAGTTACCAGCAATAATCCTATTGTAATCGTGGTTTTATTTTTGAAACTCGTCGTGTTGACTAAGCATAATGTTTAAGTACAAAAAAGGAATAATATAAATACACTGAAGCAAAACTTAAAATTGTCACGCAATATCAACGAATGAAACCAAAACAACAGCCTAATATTCGTTTTTTTACTGTCTTATTCGTAAATGATCGCTTCCCAACCAAACCAAGAGAGACGTAGCATTTTCGTCTCTCATTGGAACAAGTTCACGATTGTCATAGGAATTAAGCCCTTCAATGTGTGTTCGTATTAAAAAACTACAATTCAATCAATTAATCGTCACACTTTCGAATCCGCAAATGCACCTGAGTCTGCTTAGATTGATCTTTATTAGGAACCAACACCGAACACAAAGCAAAGTCCTGACATTACCATTCCTTTTGTGGAATTTGGCCTTTCTGTTTCAACAGACTTCGCAGCCGATTCTTAGTGTACAGAATCATTGCATGGCTAGTACTATGGATCCTACTGACACTAAGAATCCTTCCTGGTCGGGGCTCGAACATACGACAACTGGCTTATAAGACCAGCGCCCTATGCATTGAACCACCAACCCGGGCCAACACGCGAACCCAGAATATAGACTCTATTTGTCGTAATTTGTATTTGTTTTGTAGCCGACGAAATTACATCAATAGCCCAAATGTATGCAATTATATGTTTGTACATGCTTGCGATACGGATATCGATATTTAAGCTTCTCTTCGCCAAGCTTGTGTTCAAGTTTTGTATGCAAGCAGTTAATTTTATAGCGTTTCTCTATCATTACTATCATTCTGCGATTTCGGTTGAAGCGATAAACTTTTTCTCATTATCAATCGAGTTCATCTTATATAAATTAGAAACTAATCATATGCACTCAAAATTTACCCTGGGGTAGTTGTCAATTTCTCAGGCGGAACGACATAACATAGAATTTCATCCGATCTTGCATGACACAAGATCAAAGCATACCAATTAAAGCTTCAAATCGTTTTATGGCACTTTTTGTCTTGCTGTCTAGCAACAACCTACCTCTAGCATGCTACGCGTAGGACTGAAACGTTAGCTATAATTTTGCTTATATTTATAGCACCGCGTGCTTCCAACAGCTTCGCTTTTGCATCGATTGACCAATCAGAGCGATGCTTTCCCTTTGATATATCGCTTACTCTTTCAAAAATGTCGACTATGGCAGGGAAATCCGGTATGCCGGAGATTTTTTGCAGACAAAATAGGACACTCCTAGCTATTAATTAACATTTTAATGATATTCAATTGAACATTCAAATCAATACGTAGAAATATTTTTAATCAAACGGTGACATAATATTAATAATAGATACAAAATTGACTGAGCTGTAATTGTTCAAAACCTGACCACATTTCTACGTGTATTTTTCTTGAGTTTCTAATTTGCACCCCTATATAGAAAACGAAAATGTGTTCCACAATAAAAAAACGTTCTCACTATTCGATTTGCACTATGTGCAATGTCGTAGACAAGGTTGCTGTGTGCACTAGAGATGGGCAAAACAGTTCAGTACTGCAGAATTCTATTGAAAGAACTTTTTCTCCAGTTTTTTTTTCAACTGCTATACTTATGCTTATGGCATAGAAGCCTCTCCTGAATGTATGCATACAAATTTTCACAGCCTATTTGACCAGTTGTGCAGTGCACGAGGCGTTCTTTTCAAGGCATTCAAAAATTTCAAAGAATTATTTTTAAAAAAATATTACACCAAGATGCAAATATGGTTACTATGGAACAAAAATAAACTCCTGCTGAAACATTGAAAAATAATTTTAGTTGTGGTTTTGACAATAGCTGTGTTGTCCTACGTCATCAGCTTGAACAACTTCAGTGGTTATTCCTTGTAGTTTTTTTTTCCAGAATCACTTTCTTTTTTAATATTGATAATCTTATTTTTTTCCTTACCTTAGCATAAATTGCTATTGTCGGTACTTTCGGAACCAAAAGCATAGTGACATTCAGTTCATTCAATCATACACTGATAAGACCTACATTTTCATAAAGATTCTCATGATCAACAAATTAGAGAAAATCACTAGTCAATGTAAAGAGGTAGCTTATGGAAAAAAATTCTTCAAATTGACATTCTTACACAAAGCACCCTACCTCCGGAACCAGGGGTTTGATCCGAAAGAAAATAGGAATATTCCTATGCATCTTAAGACCTTTCAGTAGAATCTAAGGTGGTAAAAATCGGTTCATCCATCGCCGAGAAAAGTGAATGACAATTTCTGACGCGCAAAAAAATATGCGTAACCTCGGGAATTTGCATAAAAAAAAACCACGCAACTCCTAAAATCCGCGTAGAAAACCGCTAAACTAAATGAATCTTCTTTTTTATGCCAAATATCTTAGAAATGCATGAAACGTCCAGATCTGGTGTAATCTCAGAAAAACATTGTTTAGAAAGAAAAACAGGGAATATGTTTTGTTTTGATGCAAAATGTTTTAGAAATTCATTAAACGTGGAGATATGGTGTAATCTCGAAAAAAAATTTTTTTTTAAAGAATCGTCTTTGGGACTTCAAAAATTTGGAGATATCTGAAATCGAAAATATGCCAAATGTCTTAGAAATGCATTCCTAACACAAAACTAGAAAACCGGGTTATTTTTAAAATTCGCATAAAAGAACCGCGTTACAAAACCATGTAACTTCGGAAATCCGTGTAAAAAAACGACACACAGGCATTTGCTCAGTTCGTCGAGCTGAGTCGAATTGCCTCGGTGTTCACAGAAACCCATATTAGAGAGGTAAAAAATTCGATTAATTTACATTTTGAAAAAATTAGACTATGTATGTTTACTGGGATTTTTTTTTCGGCCCAAATGCAGTAATTATCAAGATTTATTTAAAATTGGCTGCCATATAACGACTTCACTATCTTCTACTGGATATACTTCATAAATAAAAATATAGCATATTAAAATGACAGTTATTAAACTTCTACCATACACAAACGGTTTTACTAACAAAAATATCAACGATTTGTATTCGAGTCTTTGATAAGACGTAGAACCGTTTTTAACAAACATATGTTTTTTAGATTGGCTTTCTTTTTGGCACAAATTTTGCCAAATTACCAGACTGTTAAAGTCGTCTCCTGCATATTTTAATGAAAGTTTAACTGATAAATCAAACTTTGCGTAAAAGTTTTAAAAAGTTGCTTTTCAATTTGATATCAAGTTAAAGTAAACGGGTTCATGTGCAGTGTGCTATTCCATCAAGTTAATTTCTCATCATCAGAGTAGCTCAATGAAAAAGCGTAAAGAAAAGTTATTGCACCTTAAATAATATATGAGGAATCGAAAAATAAACACTTTCCCTTATCAGCGTTTGAATAAAACATAGGCTTTTCCCACAAGAGTGCGAATCCGAATGGAAACGGCTTCTCCTTCATAATAAATACGAAAATTTACCTTCAAAACATTCCATGCGGATTTTTGGATGACTTCTTGGTCAACCGTTCATCTCAGAACTTCACCGGGTTCAATCATGACTGGAACAGAATTCTGCAACTAAATTCTAAAACTACATTCTAAAACCAAAATTATGTTCAAAATTCAGTTTAGCTTGAGAGTTCAGTTCCAAAAGTTTCAGTAAAGTTTATTTTTGAGTTATTTATGGTTATCTCAGACTGTTGGAAATTTAATCACAAATTCCTGATCATTTTTCCGATAGCTTGCAGAAAAAAAAAAGTTATTTGTATTAGGTACAACAAGAGATATTCATGATTAAGACTTTGGAAATTCGGTTTAAAGAGCACATCGCCAAAATAGCGAAGCCTTTACAAAGAATTTGTAAAGGGTTTACCGTACCATTCCATATCAAGTAGGTATCAGAACATGTATTCATCCTTTATTTTTGAATTTTCTACAAATGACATGAAAATTTTAAGACAAATTTCCAACCCATGGAAAATAGACCTTCAGCATTCGACGAAAATTTTTTCCTTGAACAAACCTTTCCAGATTTGGAAATAGATAATAGCCGTTGGGGGCCAAGTCTGGAGAATATGATGGGATGGTGGACCAATCCATATCGCAAATCATTCAATTTCACCATTTTCACTTCTATGTATGAATGCACTGGTGCGTCTTTTTCCATAACTTGATGGAAACTAGAACTGGCCTGACATGATCAACTGTTATTCAAATACTGGATTATCATGAAATTTTGTATTGAGCCATCTAGAGGTTGTTTGTTCTCAACAAAAATATATACAGTTCGAAACTATTCACGTCTTTTCCGTGAGAGGCCCGGGACTTTTCATTCCATGTAGTATCTGTAAACCTACGACATTTTGCCAGTTAACCATTGGTAACCAACTGTCGAGAGCATGATTTCCAAAAATAGTAAGTTCATCATATTTCTTAATCTCGTTTTTCCCCGCTCCTAAACGCACAGCTTGCGCGTGTAGAATGAATTTATTGCCATGCGTAAAATGAGTAACACAACCCGACCAATAAGGAAGTGTATTCAATTTTAATCCGTTATAAAAAGAAACTGAAAGTCCATCACTTTTTGTTGACGCTATAAATGTCCTACGCAGGATTAACCGGCCGGATTCAATGGTGCACTTTTATAATAGACGTGCGATGCATTTATTTTATCGTTGTTTTCTTTTCCTTCGCCGGTCGTAAAAAACCAATAAGTACCAAGTAGCAGATCTGCGCCCGATTGATCCGGTCGAACGGTTTTGCTGTCGCCGTATGTTCGACCGGTTGAGTAAATCAGTTTCTTAAGACTTGATAAAAAAAGCGGAGCACGAAAAAAAACCCCAACAACGGGCATCGCAAATGTAAATAGACTTCATTAAACTGCACTGCGACGGTGTGTGTGTACCCGTTTGGAATGTTCTGATGTAGGCAACCTTTTTGGTTTTTATTTATAAACACACTACCATATCGAATAGTACCCTGGCGCGACATTCGATCGTCCGGCGCAGGGAACTTAAGCCCTGTTTTGTTCCGGTGGTTTGCGCTTTAATTTCGTCTAATAATTTCACCTCAATATGGGGCGTGGGATTAGATTTGTTAAACTTTTTTATAGCCTTAGAGGTGTACTCAAGAATGTTGACATGCACTAGTAATAGTAATAGTTCATTGGAAGTGTTTCTCCTATTCATAGCAGATGTGGCTATGTACCTTCATATTTGGTGCTGGACCAGGTACCAGGGAAATCTTTGGTAACAAACGAGAAACAGATTTATCAGTCAATTCTAGTTCCAAAGTTATTTTTTTTCTTGAAAACTTATCAATAAACAAATGAGAAACCGACTTTATTAATAACCGAAATCAATTGTTTTTAGTGGCTTCCAGTAATCACTTGTTAGGTAACTGAAGTACTGAAAAAACAACATTGAATAAATGTTCAATAGAAAATGTTATTAGAAAAGCAAAGCAAAGTTTAGGTTTCAAATTCCTTTTTGAGGAATTTGACCTTTCTGAATCCACAGATTTTGCAGTCGATTCTTCGCGAATCACTGAAGCAAAAACCCTTCCTGGTTGGAGCTCGAACATTGTGTTGAAATGTTTCCAAATTTGTAAATAAGTTCTTGATCAGGTAAGAAATTTGCGGATGTGGTTAAATAAGTTCTTCCTTCATTACCTCCAGATTAAAACATCTCTTTCGATTTACACGGAAAAGTGTTTTTAAGTAATATCTCTTGCCATTGATAAGGAAACATCAAATATATTTTGGTCTGATTTAGCATTCTACCACTACGCTCGAAACGTGTGTTGGAGTGGTACCGGGTCAACGTAGTCAATTTTGTACCAAAAGTTATCTACCTTCCAAATTCATTGGAACTTGACCCAATTACAATTCTGGAAAATCATTAGTAGTTTTTCATTCTCTCAAAATTTCATGAAAATCGGGTAATCTTTTTAAATTTTTGTGACTATAATAAAATATGTGTGTCATTTTGATCGAATACGCCCTTTAAACTCTAAGCCATCTCTAGTGAATCGAAGTGAATTTCGTTCGGCCATCAACTAACAATACAGGTTTTGGCACAATTTCGAACTGTATTTACGTTCTTGTACCATTACTGTGATATTTTCAACACTCATCACCCTCTAGTTCCGGACCTGAAAATCCTGAAAGGCGATCTATGTGGACGAAAGATCTTTCATTTGAATCTAAGTTGAAACTGGAATGGTGCAACTGAAACTGGAACGGGTACAACCGAAGTAAGTGAGCAGCTGAACGTCCATTTGCACATTGTTACAACTTTACAACTGGCGAAAGCAGCGGTTATCGAGGACATTGCTTGCTGTAAGCACTGGTAGGAAAATGGTTACTAAATCAAAAGAACGCGTGAGACAGCTGAACGTGTAGTGTACGTTCTAATATGCCCAAGTTTAAGAGTATTTTGATATAAAAGAAGTGGTGTTCCACTGTTGTCATGATCAATGCGGTAAAATTTCATTTTCAATCGAATAATGTCAGTTGAAAATGATATTTATGGCCACTGATCGTCAGCATATCGTTACAAATTCATTTGACATTTGCTGCCATTTTCAAGTGAAATGAATTCATTGTCAGTTGAATAATCGTACCTAGTCATTTGAAGTTTTGCTTGCTTCAAGTGCTAAGTAGTGCGTCTGCTTCATCGTCTTCGCTGTTGGTAGTGAGCAAGTTCGAATGAATAGTGGAGTAATGTATTCAAATTAAAACTGAAGAAGGAAACTATTAATTTGGATATATTCTGTAATTTATATTTCTTGAACCTATTCGAATGTTTACATGAACCTCATTTAAAGGGGCCCCTCACACTATTGAAAACGATATTTTGTTACTTCAAGAGATCAACTGACGGTCGTTAAACTGAGCTTTGATTTGAAGAACTGAATGCTACACGTTCGGTACGTCAGCAAACGTTGTGCGTGTCAGAGCGTGAAGCTTACTGCAGTAGAGAGATCGTCAGGGCGTTTCACATTCGGTTTCAACTAAATTGAATGAAGTTTTACTGCACTGGTCATGATTTCGGAATTATATGACGTGAAAAAAACATACGTCGTCTTTTTCGCGACATTTGAGACTGCACGGAACCAAATTAAAAAGAGAATCAGAAATATTTTTTTTAGAAAATATAAAAAAAATGTTTTGAAATAAAACCAATCAGACTCGTAATTTCCGATTTCTTCGTAGGAATCGAAGAACTGCTGAGTCAATGCCAATGGCCAATCGGTGAAAACAAATGGTAATCGGACGGGGCCAAGTCTGGTGAATACGGCGAGTAAACCAGCAGCTTCCAGACAGGTGCTTTGATCGTAACCCGAAGCGGTTTTGATTTATGTGCAGGGGCACTGTCCTGTATCAAAATTACTTTGCCTTATCTTCGGGTCAATTTAATTTGAAACATGATTTGATTAGTCCTTTTTCGTTAATTAATAACATGTTGCGATTAGTATTAACAGTTTCACCAGGTTTTAGAAGTTCATGGTACACCTTACCTCTCTGGTCCCACCTAACACAGAGCATTGTTTTCTTGTAGAATTGATCTGGTTTTTTAAATCAGTGTTGATTGTTTTCCCAGATTTTCCGCTTACAATTCTTAAAATAAATTCATCTTTCATCGTCAATAACAATTTGATGCAAAACTGTAAATTTTCTTTCTTGTCTTTGAAGCAAAATATCACAAGTGTTTTTTCGGTTTCCCATCCGTCTTCCACTCAATTTATGTGGCACCCATTTTCCACACTTTTGGACCTTTTCATAGCTTTTAAACTATCGTGATTTTTTTTGTTGTGCAACATTCAACATTGTTGTCATACACTTCTGAAATATTGAAGGTCTTCCACGTTCGGCATTTCTCACATCAAAATCATTATCTATGTGCCGTTTAAACAATCTTTTGTATGTTTTTTTTCTGATAAAGCATGATCACCGTACGCCTCGACAAGCATTTGATGCGACTCTGTAGCACTTTTCTTCAAATGAAAATAAGAAAAATCTGTTCTAATCCACCTAGTGGTGTAATGATGCCTTTCTCATATCAATCATACTGTGGTATTCTTCAACATATTTTCTTCGATTCTTGAAGAAAATTCGATGGAAATCGCATTGTTTGGCCGTCTACTGATAATGACTACCGTTTTGAGCAGTTTTTATGTTGATTTAGATTTTTTTTTTAGGTTTTTTGTTTCGCCTCTTCGAAGTGATGGTATAAAATTTTAACCACACTGCACCCTATAATTCCGTAACCGGAAGTCGGATCCGGATAAAATTCAGAAATTTCATATGGGACCACAGGACCTTTCATTTGAATCTTTGTGAAAATTGGTCAAACCATCACTGAAAAAAGTGAGTAAGATCCATTGGGGAAAATATGACCACTATTTCTGTTGCCTCCGGAATCGGAAACCGGGAACCATGAGAACCGGAATAAGTTTTTTTGGCCGTCTACTAATAATGACTATCAAATGGAGTAGTTTTGAGACTAGTTTAGAAAATTAAGTGCTTGTTTCGCCCATTTAAGTGATGGTATAAAATTTTTAACACACTTTATCCTATAATTCTGAAACCGGATCGGATCCAGATAAAAATCAGAAATTCTGTATATAATCATAAGACCTTTGATAAGACCGCCATCTTTGAGAAAAATTAGCACAGATATTTTCATTTTTTTTGCACATTTTACCCTAAGAATCCGGAACCGGAAGTCATATCTAAACAAACTTCAAAAATTTTGTATGTGATCATAAGACCTTTCATTTGGATCCAAGATAATGAAAACCGGTTCAGCCGTTTCTAAGTAATCGGAGTGATTTCCGGTTTGGAGTACACGATAACTTTTTCGATACATTCGGAAGGTGGAACGAAGATCCGGTATACCCAAAATCAAGGTATTTGGTCATCATTCAACCAAATCTGTCCAGTTCAAGAATTATGCGGCCATTTGATTGTATTTGATTGAACTTTCCGTTTCATGTATAAAAACACGTCCCTGTAAATGACATTTTTATACCTACCAGTTTGTAATTCCGGAAGTCGTATCCGGATGACATTTGGTAGTATTATGGGGTTGTAATACTGGATAAAATTCAATAACCCTATGGGACCATACAAGCCAGTTGTCGTATGTTCAAGCCGCGACCTGGAAGGATTCTTAGTGTCAGTAGGATCCATAGTACTAGCCATGCAATGATTCTGTACGCTAAGAATCGGCTGCGAAGTCTGTTTAAACAGAAAGGCCAAATTCCACAAAAGGAATGTAATGCCAAGACTTTGCTTTTACCCTATGCACATTTTTTGTTACATACTCACATACATACACACACATACACTCATGCACAAACAGACATTTGCTTAGTTCGTCGAGCTAAGTCGAATGGTATGTGACTTTCTATATGAGAAAGGCTAAAATAATTCTTTTCGCGAATTATCACTTTCTGGAACGAAATTGAATATGACGTTTGTTCAATGACTTGATGTATATTTTGAATATGTCCGATTCCGATAGAGTTGTAGAACAAAACGGTGGGTTGTAGAACAGAAATTTTTCAAAAACCTGATAAACTCGCTAGAAAATATTAATATTTGGCAGGCGATTTGCAGCTACGGATATACAAGGACTCTAACTTAGACATACATTTTTTGTGGACCTCACCATGATTTTAATTGGAAAAAAATCTAGAAAATTGAGCAACAAATTCAAAATTATCGTAGTTTATTAGCAACAAACTATTCACCAGTTTTCGATTTATTTTCAAGATTATTTAGGAGGGGTGCTTCGTTAACTTTTTATAAACTTTGTGAAATACTTATTTTTAAAAATACTTAAAAATAATTAAAAAAAAAAGAGCAACCAATTCAAATCTACCGTAACTAGTTATTAACTAATATGCAACAAAGTTTTCAATGAGTTTCGATTTGTTTTAAAGTTTATTTAGGAGGGGTGCTTCGTTAACTTCATATGAACTTAGTGAAATATGAAAAAATAATTTAAAAAATGAGCTAATTTAAATCCACCGTAACCAGTTATTAACTAATATGCAACAAAGTATCCACTGGGCTTCGATATGTTTTCAAGTTTATTTAGGAGGGGTGCTTCGTTAACTTCATATGAACTTAACGAAGTACTCAAAAAAAATTGAACAACAAATTCAAAATTACCGTAACTAATTAGCAACTTATTAGTAACAAATTATTCACTTATTTCCGTTTTAATCGGCAAAAGGTGCCTCGATAAGTTTATGTTCAGGCATGAAAATTTATCACTACGTCGAACCCAAAGTCATCGACTTGAACATTTAAAGCGGGTAAATTACAGAAAAGTGGGTTGTGCACAAAAAATTAATCGTTAATCATAATGTAATGTGATGTGAGTTTACATGAAACAGATTAATGGATTTTCTTTGTTTGCCCGAAAAAAAAGTCTCCTTGAAATGTCATAATCGGAAAATCTTGTCACAAGTCGGATCAATTAGATCACTGTTCAATGCCACCATCTTAATGTACCTAGGCTTTCTTATAATTTTGTTTCGATCGTTAAAAAATTCAACCGCCACCTGGTTCCCATGCCCCCTTTTCCCTCTGTTCCATCAAACGAGAACTCAAAATTAAACTCGTTCCATTTAGGCAAATCGGGCTACGTTTGTCTGCACACAGGATTAGTATTTATAGATTATTCGAACTGGCAGTAACGCCTCCGCCGATGCTCGGATCGAACGGCAACAGCATGCATAGAGCAGAGAGAATCCCGTCCGTCAGTAACTAAGGGCGCGACGTCGCGGTCGTAGCAAACTACGGTTGCAAAATCTAAAGTCGTATTTTTACCATTGATGAAGCACAAACAAAACAAAAAAAAATACCGCGTCTTCAACAAGAGCGGTGGGATTTTCTTTCCCGTGTAGATTGTGTATGGGAGTTTTCGGGAAATTGACACAATCTCACCAGCAATGTTCGGGTGGTGGGCAGATGCCGTAGATATCGCGATGTGGTAAAAACCTTTTCGTTGACTGTGTGGGAGCGCATACCGTGCGTACCGATGAATCATCGTTCGGTGCGAGTCAGGGAATTTTTTTTTTAGATTTTCGCCCACTCGCTCCCACACTTGCCCTGGAGCAAGAGTGATAAACAGTTGAGGTTGTGTCACCCACGATCGGCGAAGGTGCAGTGCGGTCGAAAGTGGCAATTGAGTGACGCCAGTTTGACATTCGATTCGGTACGTTAATGTACTAGGTTCATCTTCGAGAGGGTTCCAATACATTAATACTCGAGTTGACTTATCCTATTTGGAATCCAGTTGCGTGACCAGATGATAAACGAATGTTCCGTGCAGTAATTCGTGACGCCCAGTCCGAGGTCACGCGATATCAATCACGACCCAAGAAGTGTCGCCAATGTTGACGGTAGTGTATGCGTGCTCGATTCTATCGATTGCTAATTGAAGGATAACGTTTGTTTTAGCGTCGTTTACCAGCCCTGAGAGGAAGTGTTTTGCCTTATTTTTTTCTTCTACCGGAAGGTATTTTTGCTTTCGAAATTGAAAAATCTTTTATTATTTGTTCAAATCAATTTCATCTCCTTCCTAGAAATTCCCCCCCGAAAATGCCCTTATGCCAGCGTTTTTCTTCTAGAACCGCCTTCTAGCAAATTTTAGTTTTATCAAAGAAAAAATTCACCAATTCGGCCAGCTCCACTTGCTGAAACGTTCGCCCATCTTTAATTTTTTAGGGTTTCATAAAACTGACAAGCTGCAAAAATTTGCGAAGAATTTTTTTATTCGAACAAATGATTCGATGAAAACCGCGAAATCCGCGCGAACGTAACAACCCTGCAATTGGCCACAGATCCTGGTGCGTTCGAGGGACTGAAATTCTTTGGCTCCAAATTGGTCTCATTTGCCTTGTACCACTAGAATCTGTCTAGTAATAGCACGAGGCTAATTCCGACCAGAAAGACGTAGGACCATTGTGTGACCTTAGAAGAGGAAGAAGACCGGTTGTCACAAATGAAGTGTTCCGTTTCATATGAGCAAATTGATTGCCAAATCAATTTAATCTTAGTTTCCGGAATCGGAAGTCGAATCTGGATAAAAACAAAAAAAAATCTTTCTATTTATTGCCAAATTTATAAGAAATTTGATTATCAGATAGCTTTCATATAACAGCTGTTAAGAAGGCCAAAATGGGTTTTGAGGACCCGGCGCCTTCCAGCAAGAACATCCAGCCATATAATAAAGAATTTCGCCATATAATAAACCCGCCTGATGGTTGGTATAATGATATAATGTAATATAACCACAGCGAACAGACATCCAAGCTAGTAAAAACTTTTTCAAAAAGCTGTGTAAAGCATACAAGTGAAATCCGTTAAAAATCACCCTTGCACACGACTTTGCACGCATGAATGTCTATTGGATATCAGTTCTCTGTGATATAACATAATATAAAATAATATAATATAGCACAATATAGTATAATATAACATAATGTAATATAATACAATTAATCCTAACAATATAATACAATATAATATAATATAATGCAATGCAGTATAATACCATACAACATAATATAACATAACAAAATATAGTATAAGATAATATATGAAATAATATGCTATGATACAATATATAACAAACAATGCAACAAACAACAGAACCACATGATAAATATTGCATTTTAGAATGGGCTTAGACCTACAAGCCATTTCGCCCCCTCTTATTCTGCTACTAACGCAGAAGGCGATAGCACCCAGTCGACGCCGTTCTATTGACCAAATGTCATCGTAGACACTCGGGGAGGCATGAGATAGGAACTTGTGAGGACTTAGTTATCTCACCATTTGACGACCTACACTAAGAATCAAGGTCATATGGTCATAAACTAACCAGACAATTTCCCCGGTTAGGAGCTTGCTACCAGTTTGAGTCCCGTCTCTGCGGTAACATTTAAGCGGTTTTCATTGCATAGTTGCATTCACATGTTTTTTTTTCTCAACCTGTTTCCTCTTTGGTAGCTGATCAAATTTAAAACTAGCTCAACACGTCTTAACAAAACTAAAAAAATCGTTAACCAAACAAAATATTTTGCTTGATTTTTCATGTATAAAACACGTTCTTGAAATTAAAAAAAAAAAAAAAAAAGAAATTAAAAGTTTTATAAAAATTGGTTAAGCGGTTCATGAGAAAACATTTTTTTAATCAGTTTTTGCAATGACTGAGTGGAAACATATATTGAAGTAGCCAAATGAATGAAAAACTTACAGAAAAGATGATTTTTTGAAAAAAAAATACGCTCAGAGACAGGACTCGAACATGCGTGAATACGCGCTACCATTTAGCCACCCTAAGCCTTGTGATAGACACAGCTCTAAAACACGGTTGGACATGATAGAACGTACATCGAACATGCATGTCTACATGCTAGCCGTCTTCCACCGGTACCATACATCCAAACATCTTCTCGGTTCATCAAACACTCACTTTTCGCTCTATACGTATTTTCCGCTCAAACACTGAGTAGAAGAGTGTATTTATAATTGCTTGTTACTTTCTCAACTTGTGCCAGTCGCTGGCTGGATATCGTCAGCGACACACCTTATGAAGGTTGTATTGATAGTCTGCCTTTTCCTACCAAAAAGTCATCTTTTTTCATTCGTTTGGCTTCTCCAATATATGTTTCCACTAAGTCATTTCAAAAACTGAACTAAGTTATGGCGACTTTACGTCAAACCAACTATTCAATGAATCAATTTTTTTTTAAATATTTTTGCTCATATTATCCCGTTACTCCGGAACCGGACTATAGGGCTTCACATTTGAATCTAAGTTAAAAAAAATGAGTGCACTTTTTTGCACATTTTTTCAGCCGAACTGAGACGAATGGTACATTACACTTGGCCCTCCCTCCAGGCCTAGGTTCGGTTTTCACAGTGATTATGAATGCGGGTTTTTCGTTGTATTTGGTGGAGAATTTTTTTTGCTAATTATTGGCTAATGATTCAACTATTTTTTCTTCAGTGTACAATCGTTCTAAAATGCCCAATTGATTTCCTACAACTTCTTCATGGACGCTATTTCAACAGTAGTAACAGTTATCAAGTTACAACGATTTGAAGTAAGTACATGCAAAATAAGCTTTCGCCTTTATCAAAAATTGGTACTGAATCGAATCGGCCTCTCTATCCGTGAAAAAAGATTTGCCATACCGAAAACGTCTACAAAGGTTCATTCAAATCAGGGACAGTCAATTCTGATTCAGCAGCTTGTTCTATGATTAAGTTCTAGAAATGCTAAAAATTTTGCTTTTAAAATTTACAATTGAACAATTCCATTTGAATTTGGAGGAAGATATATTTTGTGAATTTTTCGATTTGACTTAAATTTAGCATAAGCCTACTCCATGACCAAAGGCCAATTTTTGAGAAGGGCCCAAGCCAAAATTCCTTGGAAATTTCCGAAAACAATCATTAGTTAGAGTGAGATCTGCTGTTTCTGTTCGATAGATTGACCTTAAGGGTTGAATGAAAATAGGTGAATTCGAATTTTCACGTCGCTATAACATCAGTATTGATCAATTCTCGAACTATTCTTCCTGCGGTATTGCTTCTTAGCACCAAAGCAAAGATATTGTATCCGATTTGAGGACCATTCGTTGATTGAAAGTCGAGTAATCGGCAAAAGAATATGGCGATCCAACTAATGAGATGACTATTGCTACAATAAACCTATCTCAAAACCGATTGGTGTCTTTGATAATGTTTTAGGTATCATTCAGAGGATAACCAATTTCTGTTCGTAGGGCACATATCCATTTTTGTTATATTATTTGTTTCGTCTTCGACTTGTCAGTGCAAAACAGTTTATGTTCCACTGTTATGCTACTCAGCAGACATAAAGTTTCTGCTACCCTCAGAACACTTTTTTTTTTTTTTTTAAATTTTACGCCGAATGTCTTGACTGACGTACCAAACGTAGACGTATTTCGGCATATACTGACCGACTCAGGTAGTGGTTTTTAAGTACCAAACGTAGACGTATTTCGGCATATACTGACCGACTCAGGTAGTGGAGGTTTTAAGGAGGGTTTTGTCTGCTTAGTGGATTTTGTTGACCTGCTGAGTGGCATAACAGTTCAACATAAACTGCCATGCACTAAAGAATCAAAGACCAGAAATAAAGTCTATAAAGTTGTAGATAATTGTTGAGGTTTAATGTGGAACGTAAGCTTTCTAAAAATTTCTTGTATTTCATTTTTATTTAAAAAAATGAAATTTTAAAATCGGATATCTCTAACAAAATCACGCAAGACTTTTTTTATGTGGGGAAACTGCTTAATTTGAAAATCGAAGGATTCCCTAGTTTCCTATTCGCATTCAATTTAAATGACGAAGATCCCATCTGCTTGAAATGGCTTCATTGAGAAAAAAAACGCAAAGCCAAGTCTCTGAACATAGACAACTTAGCCCATTAGAATAAAATGGAACAACGGAGTGCTTCTACTTCGACTGCTGAGTCTTCTGATGTAAAAGTTCCACCGATTCTGCCGCCCTGTCACAATGCATTTGAGAGGAGCTCACTCGTCGACGTGCACAGAGTCAGCCTTGAGCAGTTCTCAATTTCCGCCCAGACCCGATCCGGCCACCGCACTCCTATCGCATACAACCATACTACTTTCGGTCGGCCAGACGCGCATGGTGGAATCTGTTGCCATCGGCAACGGCAGTAAACATACCAGTAACAAGTGCCTTCAACTTCTCAAGTCCATTACTGCACTCATACACACTAGCGCACTCCAATCTTGCATCTCCAACATGACAGTATCTTTTGCCGCACTGTTATCCCAATCGGATGGGTTCACTCAAGAGGATGAGGGTAAATACTTTTCGCTCCTAATTTTCTTCCCAAGATGCTGGCTGGATGCTCCCTGAGTGGTAGCTAAGCGGGAAACGGTCTTGACGCTTGATAATGCATTCACTAGCTGGTGGTGGCACTCGGTACGCCAGTCTCCCCCCTCTCCAGGCCATGGCAACTTGTATGACCATATCGGGAGGTCGCGCTGTTATAATACCTTTCCTTACGGATGACGATGATGATGATGATGTTGATAGCGGTGCTGCTGCAGGGACACAGAAGTATGTGGCGTGGACTGATATTTATATTCATGGTATTCCGACGATTTTAGTTCGGTTGTTGTTGTTGTTGAATGACAGCCGGCTGTAAGAGCCAGTGCGCGTTTGCTGTGTCTCAAGGTTCCCTGAGAGTCGCAGTTGGAGGGACAAAAACAAAACACTTCCTGAATTTTTCGAATGATGTGTCGTGCGTAGGTGTCTTGAGTACGAGGTGATTTTAAGTTCGACATCTGCAAGTTTTGGTTTCCGAAATGTATATATTTGCCAAGTATCCGATTGAGAGTACCAATTGAACCTGGTTGGATATGTTTTCTTTCAGCTCCGGGGGATTATTGTTTATTGAAGATTTTGTTTAATATAGCAATTTATTGCTTTCAATGTTTTACTGATATTTGACTTTCTTTGTTTACTTACAGGTAAGTGTACTGATAAATTGAATATCGAAAACAAAACACTAGAGTGGAACTGTAAGTACACAGAAGATATCGTACCATAAAATCATGAATACCATATATCAGTTTTTACCATTGCAATCGATTATTTGCGAATTCGTGACAAAAAGGATCTCGTTTATCTCCGTAAACACATTTAAAAGTCCGTTTACAAATTTGAATTCCATTTTGTATCATTTCATTTCTGAGTTTCAGCTTCAGTGAAAGCGACGTTACGGTTTTCATTGTTCTGATAAGCCTGTGGTTTTTTGAATCCGATAAACGATCACAAATAGGTTAAAGCCGGGTATAAATAAACGATATAAAAAAATATGGTCGTGAGGCGTCCAAAAATCATCTTTCCTGTCATTACAAAACTGAAAAATAATTAATTTTTACTTTGCAACGACTACTTTTACCATTTATCTTAGAGATGGGCAAAACAGATACACTTGAACTTAGCGAGGTACCTCTCGCCGATGATAATGCAAATAGGTGAATAATTTGTTGTTAATTAGTTACGATAATTTTTGAATTTGTTACTCCATTTTTTCAATTTTATTGAGTACTTCGCTAAGTTCATATGAAGTTAGCGAAGCCCCCCTCCCCAATATGCTTCAAAACAAATCGTTGGAAAATTTGGTAATAATTTCTTGCCATTTAGCATTTAAATATGATTTCAGGCATACGACCGCCATATTTCGCACAAAGGTCATTCTCTGGAGGTCTCATAAACCAATGACTTCACGTATCCCCACAAAAAATATTCGAGAGGCGTCAAATCACACCAACGCGGAGGCCAATTCACCGGTCCATTTCTCGAAATCATGTTGTCGTTGAAATGTTCTTCCAATAAGTCGATTGTCTCGGCCGCAGTATGACAAGTGGCACCATCCTGGTGAAACCACATTTCGTCCACATCCATATCTTGAAGATTTAGCAATAAAAGTTCATTGACCATGGTCATTCTGTATCGATTTCCATTCACGGTAACGCGTCGTCCTCCCTTATTTTTAAAGAAATAAGGACCGATGATTCCACCAGCACATAGATCGCACCAAACAGTACATTTATCGAGATCGGTAATTATTGAACGGCGACCACGGCGTGGACATAAATCAGTAGCTGCCAAACCGTTCGTTTAATGCATATAGTTGCTTTTAAGAAATCTATATATATATAAAAATGGATTTAAGTTTGTATGTTTATAACGCCATAACTTCGGAACCACTGAACAGATTGCCACCAAACTTGGCACAGGTACTGCTCGCATTTCAGAGATGGTTTAGGAAGCATTTATATAGGGGAGGAAGCGTAGCAAGTGTGATTAACGTTAGCGTTCATCTTCCGAGCCAAACAGTCGATGTTTTCTCAGAAGTCGCAAAATCTTTCACTACGTTTATTTGCCAATCGGATCCATCAAGTTTCAAGTACCGTGCTCGCGATAACCGCGACGTAAACACCGGGATGCGTGAAAACACGTTTCGGATCGATTATTCGAGTTTTCCGAAACACTTTTCGCACGAAGTGATCCATAAATTCGTCGGAAAGGAGCTCGGTTTAACCCGCGAAAATGTGCTCCAACTTCAGCCAAGCAGACGGCTTGGATGTACCTTCGTGAAGGTCAGTAACCTCGAGCTGGCCGAGAAGATTGTGGAGCAACACGACAACAAGCACGAGTTCAACGTCGACGGGAAGTCCTACAAGTTACGAATAACGATGGAGGACGGAGCGGTTGATGTACAAATATTCGATCTTCCCGAAGACGTCACCAACACACAAATCGCGTCTTTTCTCGCTGAATACGGCGAGGTGCTAAAAGTTCGTGACCTCCTTTGGGATAATCGTTACGGTGCATTTGAAGGAGTGAAAACTGGTGTGCGTATCGCTCGGATGGTGGTGAAGAAGAATATCCCATCACTCGTGACCATCCAGGGGGAAGACACAGCGGTAGGTTACAAGGGGCAGCGGCACACTTGCTTACATTGCCACGAATTTGTACACATTGGCATCCCGTGTGTGCAAAACAAGAAGCTACTAGTTCAGAAGCTTACAGCGGACCTCTCATACGCGAACGTCACAAAAATGTCGGCCCAGCCGAAGAAGACAGTACCGATGAAAAAACCACCGCGGCAACAGCCAGCGGACACACAAACACAATCGTCGCCCGAACCCGCGGGACTCCAACCGAGCATTTCGAGCCTCGACTCGAAGATAACCGAGACACAGCAGAACAACACAATGGCTCCTCCAGCTACACCTGCTTCCATCCAGCTGAGAATTACTGCAGCACAAGCTGCCCCCCAGCCCTGGATACCGGCAACTATCAGTTCACAACGAAAGAACGATGGAAATGAAACGGACAGCTCGCAGACATCGAACGGTCCACGCCGCTCGAACAGACAGCCGAACAAGAAATTAAAACCCAGCAAGACCGAGTCTGCACACACTGACCTATCGGACAGTGAAATGCAATCTTGATGGACTTCGTCAGCGTTAACATTGGAACCATCAATATAAACACAATAACCAACGAAACAAAACTGAGTGCTTTCCGCACTTTCGTCCGATCGATGGATCTCGATATCGTCTACTTACAAGAAGTTGAAAACGAAACACTAACATTACCCGGCTACAACGTGGTGTGCAATGTGGACCATGCGAGGAGAGGAACCGCAATCGCTCTCAAAGAACATATAAAATTCTCTCATGTGGAAAAAAGGCTGGACGGAAGATTGATCGCACTGCGTGTAAATAATGTTACACTGTGTAATGTATATGCTCCATCTGGTACTGCTCTACGAGCGCAACGCGAACGTTTCTTCAACACAACTGTCGCTTACTACCTTCGTCATCGGACAGAACACACAATCTTCGGTGGCGACTTCAACTGCGTGTTGAGAATATCCGATGCTACGGGAACGAACGCTAGCCGATCGTTACAATCGACCGTCCAACAACTACAACTACAGGACGTGTGGCTACAGCTTCGACCACGTGACATTGAGTACACGTACATCACGCACAACTCTTCGTCCAGGCTCGATCGTCTGTATGTGAGCGCTGGCCTGCGGAATCACCTGAGAACCACCGCTACTCACGTCTGCTGTTTCTCCGATCACAAAGCTGTTACCGCTAGAATTTGCCTTCCTTTCACCGACAGACCTCATGGTACCGGATTTTGGTCGCTTCGCCCGCATCTTTTGACCACCGAAAACATTGACGAGTTCCAAATACGGTGGCAATATTGGACTCGTCAGCGCCGTAACTACCATACTTGGATGGAATGGTGGTTAAAGTGCGCAAAACCAAAAATAAAATCATTCTATCGCTGGAAGTCAAAGCTTGCCTTCGATGAATTCTATCGGGAGCAGCAGCGTCTGTTCGGCTTACTACGACAAGCGTATGACGGATATCAAAACAATCCGGGCATGCTTACCACGATCAACCGAATAAAAGCAGAGATGCTCTCTCACCAGCGACGATTTTCGGAGATGTTTATTCGGATCAACGAGACATTCGTAGCAAACGAACCCCTTTCTACCTACCAGCTGGGTGAGCGTGTGCGGGAAAGAACCACTATCGAGCGCCTGAAGAACGAACGAGACGAAGTCATCGAAGACTCTGTTGCCATCCAGGACCATATGGTGCAATACTTCACCGATCTTTACGCACGTGAGTATGTAGAGGAAGTAGAAGGGGGCCCCTTTCAGTGCCAGCGAGTTATACCCGAGCAGGATCCAATTAATGAGTCCTGCATGAACGAAATCACCACAAGCGAAATACTATCTGTTATCCGTGGTAGTGCTTCGAAAAAATCACCCGGGTCCGATGGGCTGCCTAAGGAATTTTACTTACGCAGTTTTGACGTAATCCACCGAGAGCTCAACCTGATCATGAATGAGGCGATCAGATCTAACCTTCCTGCACAGTTCGTCGATGGGATAATTGTGTTAGTAAAAAAGCGTGGAGCGGGTGACACCGCTCGTTCGTACAGGCCTATTAGTCTTGTCAATTTTGACTACAAAATTCTTGCACGGATTCTTAAACTGAGAATTGAAAATATTATGTACTCCCATAACATATTAACTGAGTCGCAAAAATGTGCTAGTTCCACCAACATATTTCAAGCTACGTTGGCGGTAAAAGATCGGATAGTCCAGCTAAAAGCAAACAAAAGGAAAGGCAAACTGGTATCTTTCGACCTTGATCACGCTTTTGATCGGGTGGATCAAGGTTTTCTATACAAAACCATGCACTCTTTAGGCTTTAACGCGGGGCTTATACATTTGCTTTCTCGCATATCAGAAGCTTCTACGTCGCGTTTACTGATAAACGGACACCTCTCAGCACCCTTCCCTATTCAGCGGTCAGTCCGCCAAGGAGACCCTCTTTCGATGCATTTGTTTGTGCTTTATTTGCACCCTCTATTGCGCCAGCTGGAGCGGGTGTGTGGGACAGACCTGATTGTTGCGTATGCGGACGACATCAGTACTATTGTTACCAGTGCAGACCGGCTGGATAATATGCGTGCGCTCTTTAGGCATTTTGAACGAGTGGCAGGGGCTCGCTTGAACGAAGCGAAGACAACTGCCATCGATGTTGGTGTAACAGAAAATCCTCTTGTAGTTGACTGGGTACGCACCGAACCAACAATAAAAATACTTGGCATCGTCTTCACAAACTCAGTGCGAGAAATGGTGGCGCTCAATTGGGACGCAATTGTGACAACTTTTGCACGTCAGGTTTGGTTGCACTCGATTCGTTGTTTAGAGTTGCATCAGAAAGTAACCCTTCTGAACATATTCATTTCGTCTAAGATGTGGTACGTGGCGGCGAATTTGTACCCAACACCGGCTCACATTGCAAAACTTACGGCCACCATGAGAACCTACCTCTTCCGTGGTGCATGTGCTACTGTGCCGATGCAACAATTGGCACGAAGTAAAAAAGATGGCGGACTCAAACTGCATTTACCGGCTTTGAAATGCAAGGCACTGCTGATCAACCGTCATCTGCAAGAGATTGATATCCTTCCGTACTATTCTTCCCTTTTTCACCAAGCAACTTCCCCCCGCGCAAATTCCGTCTCAGACCTCCCCTGTCTAAAAACAATACTACAAAATTATCCTCAGCTCCCTTTCCAGATCCGCCAACACCCATCCACCAATCTCATTCACAGTTTTTATGTAATGCGTACAGACAGACCAAAGGTAGAAACAACAAATCCTGGATATAACTGGCCTCAGATATGGAAGAACATCGATGCCCGAGAGCTGCTACCATCTCAACGCAGTGCACTGTATATGTGGGTCAACCAAAAAGTTTCACACAGACGACTAATGAATGTAATGCGACGAACCGACGGCGAGCAATGTTTGCATTGTACAGGACAGATTGAAACCATCGAACACAAATTCTTCGACTGCTTGAGAGTAAGTGAAGCTTACGATCTTCTACAGCAAAAACTTTCGGAACTAGTTGGTAGCCGGCACACATTCCAGAGTGGTGAACTGCTACGACCATCATTAGAGTGGATCGCGAAAACTACGCGAACGCAAATCTTAAAGACTTTGTTAAGCTACATCAACTTTATTGAAGAATGCAGCGGCGCAGTAGATATAAACGCATTACGTTTTAATTTTAGTATCCCGATATAATTATTTTATCTTTTTTTCCAATTGAGACATAATAAACGTATTTAAAAAAAAAAAAAAAAAAAAAAAAAAAAATTAACAGGAAAAAATTCATATAACTTGACGACAATCGATACGTTTTGAAGCCCATAGAAACATTTTGCATACATTAGATATGACTTTACGGGGGGTGAATGTAGCAAGTGGCTTTAAAAAGAGGGGTGTAATGTTTGAAACGGCACAATTCCGAAATTATTGAACGGATTGCCACCAAACTTGGCACAGATACTTCATGCTCTTCTGAGAAGGCCATAAGGGTATTTTCATGGGGGAGAGAGCGTAGTAAGTGTCCTTAAAAGGGGGGGTCATGAAAAAATTTGTCTAATTTCACGAGAATCGATACTTTTTTTAGACCAGTTTGTTAGTTAGTTTGCATATATTAGATATGATTATATTGGTGGTGGATGTAGCAAGTGCCTTAAAAAAGAGGGGGTGTAATGTTTGTAATGTAATAACTCCGGAACTAATTAACGGATTGCTATCAAACTTGGTACAGATACTTATTGCTCTTAAGAGATGGTCATAAGGGTACTTTTGTGGGAGAGGGATCGTAGCAAGTGTTCTTAACAGGGGGGGAGGGGTCATGAAAAAATGTGTCTAATTTGACGAGAATAGATACTTTTTGAAAACCGTAGAAACATTTTGCATTCCGTAGGTATGATTATGTGGGGGTTGGACCTTTAAAAAGGGGGGTGTAATGTTTTTAACGACCTAACTCTTAAACTACTGAACGTATTGCAGCAATCAAACTTGGCATAGGTACTTTTTGCTCTTCAGAGATGATCATTAGGACATTCTTAGGGGAGAGAGTGTGTAGCAAGCGTTCTTAATTTGAGGAGGCCATGTCGAAATTTATCTTATTTAAAGAGAATTGATAATTTTTAAAACCATACATACATTTTGAAAAACTCAAATATGGTTTTAAGGATATTTGTGGGGGGTGGATATAATGAGTGCCTCTAAAAAAGGAAGTTTAATGTGAAGTTTATAGAATTTTCCATAAAATCTTGCTGAGTACAGATATTATTTGCGCTTCAGATGATCATAAGAGCAAATTTCCATAACAACTCAGGAAATTATCGCCAAACTTGGCACAGGTACTTTTTACTATTCAGAGGTGGTCACGACAAGCTTAGATATTCATGACAAAGGTTTATTGTAAAACTTTCTTATTCGTCGTCAAACAAGATAGGGGGGCGGATTCAGACTAGGAGAAGGGGATCTTGAAAATCAATTTTCATCTTGAATTTTTTATAAAATATGAGAGGGGCAAGATTGTGCTAGATAGTATTGCTATCGTTAATTTGAATTAAGCAGTACTGCTATTGTTAGTTTTAATGAATTAATCGATACTTTTGAAGAGCACAGATACTTCGTACACTACTAAGAGGTGCTCATAAGGGTTATCATGGAGGAGAGCTGTAGTAAGTTTACTAATAAAAGGGGAGTTCAATATAAAATTTATTCTACGAGAAACGATGCATCTTGACAAATATAGATACTACTTTTATGTCAATATAGATTAAAAGGTTATTTTAAGGGAGACGGAGTGCAGCAAGTGCCCCAAACATGGGAAGTGTAAGGTAAAATTGATTGAAAAGCAACATAAAAGTGCTCTAAGAGCAATAAGTATCTGAAGTGTAAGGTAAAATTGATTGAATAGCAACATAAAACTGCTTAAGAGCAATAAGTATCTGAACCAAGTATTACACTAAGTAGGACAGCTTCGGGAATTTTGTTCGGTCTTTTCTTCCCGAAACATTTCCGAGCAACGCCGGGTCATTCAGCTAGTTTACAAATATATACCGCGTAATTTGATTCTATCTCTAATTGTTCATGGCCTACTTTGACAAAAAATATAACCATAACTTTTTTTTCTAAAGAGATAAATTTTTTTTTCTACAAAGTTTTAGAACTATTGAAAATAATTTACTTTGTCAAATATACCAAAAGTGTAGGTCGCACCGTTTCGGATATACAAAGCGTTTTTATGGCAACCCCTTTAAAATCAGTTTTTTATTCATAACTTGTTTCGAGTTATTTTTTTATGCATACTTTGTTTGGAATGATCGAAGATAATTAAAAATCCCATATTTTTGTTGAAGGTAGTGCATATGTTTGTTGTTTCCTGGCAAAGTTATATAACATTTTACCTTTTTTTACCTATGATAAAACCTTACACCGAAGCGAAATATGCAACTTCATGCAACTGATTTTTACAAAATTTATAGGAAAAGATATGCCCAAAAATATAAAAAAAAATCTACGTGGAACTCGATGGAACTTTTTAAGGCCTTTTCAAAGTTTGTTTTAGATATTGAATTATGACAACCCCCTTAAAACTAGTTTCCTAATCATAACTTGTTTCAAGTTATTTTTTATACATACTTTGTTTGGAATAATTATAGAAAATATAAAATCCCATAGTTTTGTAGAAGGTAATGCATAGGTTTATTCTTTTCTGGAAAAGTTATACATCATTTTATCTATTTTTACCTAGGAAACCTTGTACCGAAGCGAAATATGCAACTTAATGCAGCAGACTTTTACAATACTTATAGGAAAATATATTCCTAATCCAATTTATTTTCCAATGAGAATATCCTGAGTACTATTCGTGTGACTCATTTTCACTATAGCCATGCTGAAACCATGAATGGTTAAGAAACGGAGGGTGTCACGCGTCCGCTGTTTCTGTAACTCACTTTTGCAGTGAGCGTAGAGATGGGCAATTCGCTCCTCAGATCACCGCACTGGTAAGCAGGGATGCCAGGTTCACAGATTAATCTGTGTTTCACAGATTTTCAACCTTTTGCACAGATTTAAAACATGGCACAGATTTTCACAGATTTCTGGAAATGGTTACAGATTTACACAGATTTTGAAATCGATCACAGATTTTTGAAATTGATCACAGTTTAGCTCTAAAACTTACAGAGCGGTAGGAAATAGTAAGACCTTTTTTTTTGCTTACCAAAATGATTCCGATCAGCTATTATGGAAACGGGGAAACGTGCACAGATTTTGCACAGACAGGTTTTTGGCTTGATCACAGATTTTTGAAAAAATGACCTGGCAAGGTGGAAACAAGCTACGAGCTGAACGAATCTTCGGCTCTTGAAGAGCGAGTTATAAATGAGAAGAAATGTGTGCATGAGCTTTTGTTCGTTCTTCCAAATGTGTATCTATCCTTCTTTAACAGATTGAAAGAGCCATTGTCGTTAAGAAATCTTACCTCTCACTCAGTAGGCTAAGGTACATTCAGGGATGCCACTTTTGCAGATATTTTCAAATATGGCATAATAATAATTCGCAGACAAGTTAGTTCGCATTTCGTTGTTCTTTGTGCATCAATGATTTCGATCATGCATATGAAAGAAAAACGGCACAAAAAAATGGTGCTCTGAAACAAACCTTCAGTTCAATCTTAATGAGCTGATTCCCTTTAGTGAGCTGATCGGTCCGGAGCTGCTCACCGCTGTGAGCTGCTTCGCACTTCTCTAAGTGAGCGTCGCACGATCAACATACCGTCTTAAAAACGTGTTGTTTCGCGATAACTCAATTTATTTACACGTTTAAAAATTGAATCTCTTCGTAAAGGTTTGTATTTTTACAATACTTTTTCATATTTTATTTGGCAAACATTTTTCCATTTTTTAATATGTGTTGAACTTTTGATAATTTTTCGGATTTTCAATATTTAAAATTAACATTGAAAAGGCCTAAAAAATTGCATCGAGTTTCACTTAGATTTTTTCTAATATTGTTATTTGTCAAAAAGTAAACAAAATAAAAATCACAACAATTTGCTTAAGTTGCGCGTGCAAGCATGAGCTTGTTTAGGTAATAGAGGTAATCCAAAAAAAATTGTTTATAAAATAAAGTGACTATATCTGAAAAAATATTCATTTTACATTATTTATATCTTCAGCAAAAATACTTCAAATGTTTTTTTTCCTTAAAAATGAGATAGAAAAAAAATGTTTTTTTTTGTGAAAAATTTTTTTTTTCAAAATTGGTACTACCCCCTTAACAAAAATTAAGGTACTTTCAAAAGAAGCCTAATATAATCTTGTAAAACTTTTTCGAAGACATATTAGCTCTTAAAAATCAGTGAAAGTCAGTACAGACTTTTGACCGTCTTTTTCCAGTTTTGGACCACTGTGCGGCGTATGAATTATCTTTGCTAAAGTAAATCATATTTGAGTAAATCATATCATCTTGATGTGGTCTACCTGAAAATTCTTCTTACCGAAAAGGAGGTGTTGAATCAAATAATTTGTCTTCGCTGAAATCTGTTTAAAATCACAATTGTAAACAAAAAAAAAATCAAAATCACAGCAATTTGGTTTTTCTGTAACATTTTGCATTTTGCACGGTCGGCTAAAGTTTAGCTTACTATTACTGGTTGACCCTTCCCAAGCTACACTAGCGATGGTGCAATACAGTTCGTTTTAAAGAACCGTTCAGAACTCGATAGTTCTACTGATAGAACTAGTTCTTTAATTTCTCAGAAATTTTATGTTTCTATGAAAATGAAAAAATGAGTTCAACTAATCATATTTTGTTGGAAACAAATTGAATAATAATAAATACAGTGATTTTTTCGTTTTCTGCATGCAGTTTCCAACAAAAATAGGAATCAGATTTTCACTATCTCTCCAACGTTCCGACAATTTCAGCGCGGTTTCTGCTCAGATTTCGATGCGATTGATTGATTGTTCATTTCACATTTATGAATCATTTGTTTGAAAAAAATAAAAGTTCCTTACAAATTTTTGAAGCTAGTGAGTTTCATGAAACCTCAAAAAATTGAAGATGGGCGAACGTTTCAACAATTCGTCGAGCTGGCCGATTTGGTGAATTTTCACCTCGATAAAACCAAGATTTACGAGAAGGCGGTTCTAGCAAATGTGTTCTTCAGTGGACCAAATTTCGATTTTATGCTCTCCGATTTCGAGTGGTACAAATTGCTATTTCAGTAGAGCTGTTACCGCAGGAATTACGGATTGCGTTTCCCAATTCTAATGCGGAAATCGAGACGAAGAAGAAAAGTTAAAACGTTCATCTAGTGCTGATCCCAACGGGAATCCATCCGTGATGATAAAAATTATGATAATAGTTTGTTAGTTCCAATATTCAACATTTTCAATTGTTCTTTGCGTTATGGAATTTTTCCTGAACTATGGAAGAAATCTTATGTAAACAAGGCTACTAGAATTGCTGCCTCGTGCGCTGTATCGAAGCTGGTTGAAATCATAATTCTGGATTTTATAACACACAGTTGCTCTGACTACATGTCTGAGACTCAGCATGGATTTCAATGCCAAAGCGTTCAACCTCCACAAATTAAGTAACCTACACTTCCTTCATCATTCCTTCTACGTACCGACTACAAGTAGATTCTCTATACATTGCAATTGCAATTGTTACAGTTAGACATTCGACGTAGCAATCTTCGATCCTTCTTCGGATTCCCAATGTTAGAACTAGTTAAGGGATAGACCGAGGCCCATTGCATTGCATGTGCCGCATATTTACAAATGTGTCAATTCTTTCGACTTTCATGTACCACGTAATGTTATCAAGAAATTGTTCCTCGTATTAATGTCTCATTAGATTTAGTTACAATAGAAGCACTAGATTTGAGGAAATGGATGATTGTAATCTGTTGATGCAAAAGATGAGGAGGTTTTATGCCTGCTGGAGAGCAAAGCTGAATATGAGGCGATAAATAATTGAAACTAAAATTAAAAACAGTAAATCATATCATCCTGATGTGGTCTACCTTAAAAATTCATCTTACCGAAAAGGAGATGTGGAATCAAATAATTTGTCTTTGCTGAAATCTGTTTAAAATCACAATTGTAAACAAAAAAAAAATCAAAATCACAGCAATTTTGTTTTTGCTGTAACATTTTCCGTACATCAGAGAGTATAAATTAACTAAGGACATCGAAAAAGATGGAGAACGAAAAAAAACCTTTTTCATAGGGTATCTCAAAGTGACGTGTTGTATGCAAACTTATTATATGACAAACTTCTGCAGATTTTTAAATTATAATATTTAGGTGGATTTTGAAGTTCTGCGGAAAGTATCACCTGTATAAAAAATAGTGGTGTACTGCTTCGCTCGAATATTGCGCGTTTTAGTTTTCATCTTCACGCGGATTTCGGGCGTTTTGGTTTCTACTTTGCGCGAATTTCGGAATTTGTTGAAATTTTTCGTAACGGGTGATATACAAAAATATAAAATATTTAAAGATTTCATATAATTGGCCTTTAACAAAATTACTACAGACCACAGACAACCGAACAGAACATTTTGTAAGTAAATAACAAATACAAACTAGGATCAAAATAAAATTTAACACACGATATTGTTGCAATCTATGGAGAAGACTATAATGAAATGTTGAAACGGTGGAGAAAATTTAAAAATTGTCACATTTAGTTAAAAATGATCGTTTTGAAATGTGCGATTAGTTAAATCATCTCTGAAAAAATCTATCACTTCCATTTCATTTGGATAGAATGAAGAACTATCGTTCTTTTATGAAGAACATCTATTTACTCATTCTTTTAGACCGACCGAATTATATGGAATGGCTAACGCTCGTATCTGTACTGTAATTTACAGTATTGTACTGTAATTTTGACCCAAATTATACGTACTGTTTTTCTCTTGAAAAATACTAAAGCTTGCTTCAGATAGAATTAGAACAAAGACAATTGCCTCTGTTTCAGTTATTTATTATTGTTGAATTCAAGATCTTTATTTCTACAAATGTAGCGTTTTCTTCATACTTTTAAGAAATAATACGGATAAAATCATTCGTCACGGTTTCGAGGGAATTCTCTAATTTTTCCTGTAATACGGCTCATTAGCCGGCGCACACCTTCTTCGTCCATCGCTTTATCTATCTTATTCCACCAGGTCGTCATCTGATTGATGTCTTTGATAACCTTTCCCTTTGCCTTGAGTCTCCTCTTCATGATTGCCCAGTTTTGCTCAATAGGGCGAAACTGGGAGCAGTTGGGTGGGTTAAGGTTTTTCGGAACAAACTGGACCCCTTTCTCTGCATACCATTCTTGAACAACTTTACTGTAATGACAGCTTGCCAAATCTGACCAAAACATTACGGGATGGTCGTGGGATCGAATGAACGGCAAAATTCGTTTCTGGAGACACTCTTTTTGGTATAGTTCCGACGTCATTGTCTTATTTGTAAGGAAAACTTTCGTTTTTTTGCCACAGCTGCAAATGCCCTGCCAAATCATAAATTTACTAAGTACAGTCGATTTGCGGAATGTCAAAAATCATACGTGAAGCTGACAAAATTCCCGATACGTGGGCGCCAAGAACTTCCAAATCCGTCCACCAGGAGCACCACAATATGAGCAAAAGTTTGTTCCAATTCTAAATGAGCAAAAGTTTGTTCCAATTCTAAATTCTAATGAACTGTATTTTCCCATTGAAATGTAATCTTTTTCTTAAATCGAAAAATAAATACAATATTTTAAGTCTTCGATGCATCGAATTACAAAATGTTCATGACAAAAGATCGATTGGAAACATTTGTTGATTTGAAACAAACGAAAAATCCAAATATCCGTTTCTCGAAAAACAAAATAGAGTTGTTTTTTGCAAAACATGTTTCGTAATTTTTTCAATTTCTAATGCCAAGTGTTATGCCGATTGATGATTAATTCGTTTATTTTTTTTAGTTTTCATTGAGCTAAAAATATTCATTCTCATAGGGAAACGAAAAAAAAACTCTTGAGATGATGAAAATAAATCATCCGATAATTCTTTTGGTTTATTTTTATTCACTATTTTTTTTATTTTTGTAGAATGTACTGTTTTTTTCAAATCGATGTACGATGTAGGGTATTCTCTCGATTTTTATGCACAATGTACTGTTTTTCATCGAAAAAAATATACGAGCTTTAAGCATGGCTGCAGGCACGTATACAGGGGGGTGTTATAGGGGTTCAAACCCCCTCCTAAACTCAAAAGTTTATTACATTATAAAAACTCTTCTCTCTTAAGTCCATCATGCGGGCGACCCGCTCGAGTTTTCCTGACTTGGGGGTGTTTTCAGCGGACCCACACGGACAGCAGGATGCGGCCTTCAACGACACGTGCCAACGTCACATGACTTAGTTCCAACCCACCAGCCTGGAGGCATAATTTTACTTGGTATTAAGTCCTTAGTATTAAACAATATATCTGTTGGATTTTTGTAATCTGTTCATATAAAAAGATGAGCAGGTTTTATGCCTGGTGAAGAGTGAGATTGTAAATTTCAACTCCAGCGGGCTTTTCCCTGCTCCCAAATAAATAAATATTCAAGTCAATTATAAAATTCGTATGGAAATTGATTAATATATTCAGGACACCCCCCGAAAAAAGTTTCTGGGTACGCGCCTGGGCATTTGAAATAGATAATACGTATAAAATACAAAACAGCTTCGTAAAATTGAGTATTGGTCGTTGATCTCATTCACTATAATTCTGCTAAAGGTTGCTTACGTAATCCACAAAGAAAATTCGAACTCCGAATTTGTATCACAAGATATTTTTTTAGTATCCAAGAAAAAACATACCGGAAAAAATTAAATACGAAATCGAAACTGTACTCTGATCTGAGACTCGAATCCAAAACTTTTGCTTATCAGCGAAAATTGTTTTAGATTTTTAACTACTTTGAATGTGATAAAACACATTTCAGAAAGCAACCAAACTATGCAGAACTCCGTACCTGTTCAGACTTTGCACGGCTGATAGGGTGGTGTTGAATTTTGATTATCGCACTTGTGCTGTCATTCCGATATAGAACACTCTGTTTGCATTCGCCAATCTTATTAACAGGGTGGCAAGTGACCGGGAAAATCGGGAAAACCGGGAAAAAGTCGGGAATTTTAGTGAAAAACTGGGAAAATATTACTAGTTAGCTCACCTATGAGTAACAGTTGTTAGCATAATCATTTTTTTCAACAATTGAAAAGTAGGAGACAATACCCAAGTTTGCGTTCGAGCGAAATGTTCAGTACAAGTGTTGAAATAATTTATTGTCCATTGGAAATTGGGCCAACATCCCATGTCTCCCAACGATTTTTAGAGGCTTGAAGGCAGTTTTAAATCAAACAAAGTTTTTTTTAGTTGCTATCAATAACAGCATAATGAAAGCTCATTTTGAAAAATAAGGATAATTTGGATGCTTCTGTTAGATTTTTATTAAATTTTTGAATAAGTATTCAACATCTGCAAAATGTATGGCAAAATCTCAAGGTAACAGGGAAAATTTTTAATAGAATTATTGAACATTTTTAGGAGCCTTCATGTTTTTAAGTTTGCTAATGATTGCCCTTGTTTCATCATAATTTGTCTCAGTAATGTCATCTTGAGACAATACTTGTGTTATGCTTATATTTCTGTGAGATATCAAAGGGACTCGCAAGATCGGAAGAGTTGTCGACTTCGATCTTATTCACCGATTACAGGAAGTATTTGAGTTCCTTTTTTTGAGAGTTGAAACTGGTTTCTGAGGACTAGTATAGAATCTTAGAAAGATTTAGAAAATGGATTGATTTGTTCAGTGAATATATGATTAATTTTCTTTAAAAAGTCCATAGTAGGATCAAAAGTACGTTGATATTTATGTAGATAAAGGTAAATTGAATTTAGTTTGAACTTTTGGAACTTCAATAAGGTAATGATTTAAATTATATACGGCCATATCTATTTTTCCCAAAACAATTTCAGGGTTTACATTCGATAGTATTCTAGTCGATTAGTTCTAAGCTGGTAGAATATATAACTAATTGAACTAATTATTGCTTAATTTGAAACCCTGAATGTTATTGATTGATCTGCTTGAATCAGATCAATTGTAGAAGAATATAGATAAATTAGTTAAGCTATTGGAAATAAAACTGGTTTGAAACCAGCGGAGAGTTCATCATGAAGAATTCGTACTTTCTGATTTTTTTTCTGATTACTCTACGAGCATTTAGAATCCTATTAGGAAAAAAACAGATCGATATATTGTGCATTTGAACTGCTATCATTTGATTTATTTGTCCATCAACGCACTGAAATCGTAAACATTGTTTATTAACTAACAGATACATTAGAAAAAAATGGTGTTTTACAAGAGCAAGTCGTGGCAGCAGCCGAACGGTTTTGCGAAATCTTCTAATACGCACATCTTATACATCTAATGATTTTAAATTCAATTCTTTTACACGAAAATTTCAAATTTTTGGTCTGACAGGACTTTGTTAATAATTGGTTTTATGGTTTTCATCACAATCACAGCATGATAATTCATCTGAGGGTATCGTTCATTGAACAGATGTGCCTGCAAGCGACATAATTTAAACAGTATATGTCCATATAATAATTTATTGTACCATGGCCGAAGCCCTGGCAATGAAGATATTGTGTTAGATTCGCTGTGTTTGTGATTGCCGATAATTTGGCAGAAAGTGGCTCGATATTTCTTTACATTGTATACAACATTTTCAATCCGGTAGAAGATGCTACAAGAACTCACTGTCTCTCAATGCATGAACCGTGAGAGAATTTTTCTACATTTCTTCACTCCATTTCATACTCTGAGTATTTCACAGACCTTAACAAAATATATACAGTCCGGCAATGATCGGCGCGGTGAGGAATTTACCAAGAGAGAATCGCAAGTGGATAATTGGTCACAATATACAATATTTTAAAACCCTATTCACAGCTATTTTCATAGAAACAACTTATACAAAGGTTATTTGCTCATAGTTAGAATAAGCGGCAATTGTAAAATGATTCTATCGCAATTATCCACTGCCCGTATAGAATCACAAAACGAGAATAAGCGACCGTTTGTTGTTTCAGAGAGAATCCCCAAAGCAGCGTGCTAACCCGTGATACTCAGAAAGGTCATCGAGAGAAATTCGCTTTCGCACTGGTGTCCATTCTATGTTAAATGAGCCATGCCGGGTTTTTGTTGCTGAGATGATATCCGTTTCTCTTTGATGGCACTGATTGAATCGTGTAAAGAGTTGGTAGAGAGCGTTCTTTGATACGATAAAAGCCATCCTTGGCCATCATGCCGTTTATAATTTTCCCGCCGAACTGAGATTTCCACTTTCACTTCCGGAAGGAGCGAAGAAGCTCTGTGCAAAATGATTTGAAGTTGCAAGCATAGATTGTTGTTGTTTTCTCCGAGTGGCAAGCGTCCGTTTTTGGCATTGTTATTCCTTATTGATTTATTTTCAATCATAAGTATGGCAAAAAAAAATAAAAACAGTCATGTACACTCCAAAGAAATCGGTTACTTTTATGCTTATATAATCATGAATATATGCTATTGATACATCGAGATGTATGAAAAGTACTTCAATCCTCAATTAGCTTATCGTTTTTGAACATGGGCTTTCTGTTTAAAGTTTGAATTAAAAAATATTTAAAAAAAACTAAACAGGGACGATTTTAGCATATTCCAAAAACCGGGAATTTTAATCTGGAGACTGGAGACCAATCTATTAATATTAGACATTCCATTCATCTGTCTTTTTACAGTCTGTTAGAAGAATTTAGTTACTGTATGAAGCCCAAAAAATAATGAATGTTTGGAGATATTTGAGATACTCGGCACTAGAAAACACCGATCGAAATTTTGTGAAATGTTCAAATGTTGTTTATTGTTGTTTATTACATTTAAGAACTGTTGTCACCAAAAAAATTGAATGGTCCCCAACAGTAATAACCGCACAAAGAAGTGCTCTGCATCGTAATACGCAGATCACCGAGAAACTTTAAATACAGTTAAAACTGATCTTAAGACGAATAAAAGAATTATCATTTCAATTGAATATATTTTTGCTCGACCCGATCGGATGCTCATAGAAAAATCCAACATTCTCAACTATATTCCCGTTTACATTGGGAAGCCAACAAAGCACAGCACTCTGCGGCTTGTGTTTTGTTGTTGTTGTGGTTTTCGATTTCTGCATCCAAGATCCTCAGCAGCATCCAGTCTTTGTCATCCATATTATCGTCTGCGTTGCATTATATGCGACTCGGATGGTTTTTGCTGTGCAGTAACCGCGCGTGCGGTTCAAACACTCCGAGCAATTTTTCGCGCACCAACGCGCCCCTGTCATTTCACATGTCCGTCCGCATCCACCGTAGTATCCGAGTAGTGTCTGACATCCACCAAGACACCAAGCTTTGTATGGTTTGTTTTTTTTTTTTGTTTCTCGCGCAATACAGTCGAAGGCGACCCAACCCAATCTTAGCTGTTTCCAAGCGAAAATCGGTGCCGCGCCAAGGCAGTATCACTTTGAAGTTCTGACAGGACGGATGGAACCCGTACGTAGTGCGTAGCGGCCTGTTCTGGTGTAGGTCGCCAAACAACTTAATTACGCGATCTTGTTCCACACGGACCGTTGGGATACCCGTCATGCTCTTTCAAGAAATCTTGTGCTGATTGCAAGCAGTTCCAAGTGACAAAATATTAGTTCTGGGAAAATAAAACGTGTATTGGCAGAAAACAAATAAATATTTGACCGTTGTGTGCGCGAATTGTCTGCCGTTTTTTTGATTGTGCCATCATCAGCTGAATAATTGCATAATCGAAAGGGTAGCGTGAGTTCGAGACCAAACAGTGTGTGTTGTGTTTAAGAACTAGGAAATATCGTTGAAGGAAATAAAAATAAATTTTTGCTTTACGGGCAGTTTCGGGCTTCGGCGAGAATCGTCCGACTGCGGACTGTAATAATAGACTGTGCGAGTGAAAAAAAAAACAACAAAAATTGGTATTTTTTTGTTCGTGCGCCACAGATAGACGACGCGTAACTTAGCAGAGGATCCCTCAGTGTTTGGGAAAAGCTTTCGTTCGGTGAAAGCACACCAGTTCAAGGGAGTCACAATGACCAGCGGTCTGTGCTACATCTCGTCGTCGACGCTGACCCAGTCCTGGTCGAACAAGGATGACTACGGTAAGCCTTTCGCTTCTGGCGTCCTGGCACACGATGGGCACTGCATGTAATTGGATCAATGAACCGATCGGAATGTGCTGCTGCGGCTGTTTGGTGCTGACCTTTCCCAATCGAAGGAATGTTGTTGGCAGCAGCAGCAGCAGCACCTTCGTATTTCCATGTTTTGCTGTATGTACTTTCATTCACAGGATGGAGAGAAAGAGGGACCATCGGGGAAATCATCAGACCGGGGTCATAAATCTCCCTTGCTGATGCACGCAAGAGCTGTTATGTTTTACGAGAAAATTGCAATTATTATTTTCCTTTCCGGTGTTTATGGCGGCAATTGTGGTTACCGCCGACTGGCGACGCCGGCTGATGAAGTGTTGGTGCAATTCTGAGCACCTACGTACACTGGGAGGGAGCCGATCGGTGGAAATGCCCCGTACTACATTTATTGAAGCTTTTTGTACCGAAGGACTAATCAATTCAGTTTCGAGTGGGTGCTCAAATAAAACGGAGCGTGTAATGTGTAATTTATTTAATATTATTAGAATTTGCAGTCATACTTGAGTTGCACCTAACTTGGTTCCCTCAGAACACACAAATCGTGCTTGCCGTACATTACTGTGGTTTAATTGCATTTAGTCAATAGTCGGTGTTGAACAGTCGTTCGCACCGCACGCGTATAGCTCTTGGCTCCTGGAATTTTTTTCTGGCTACCTAGAGTTTCATTGATTCAAGGCTTCAGTCTTTTTCAAGGCTACCTGAATCACTAACTAAGTGACTAAGTGATACAAAGAGTGATATTAGAGTGACTAAGTGATACAAAGAGTGATATTAGAGTGACTAAGAAATTAATCAGCCTTTTTTAAGGCTAGCTAGGAGTCTAATCGAAGACTAATTTAGCCTAGTTAATTTAATTTAAAATTTCATTAATTTCAAAAATGCCTGCGTCCAACCGGAAAGGCAACAAGCCTAAGGCTAAAAATAATTCAATACGGAATAAATCACAATCCGTTATTCAACATTTTTCTAATAACATTCACGATCTTATAGAATCTGAATGTAAAAATAAAAGACAACGGACGGATTTCCCTTCCGTTGATCCTATGCCGTCTAACAATATTTACGAGATTCTTCCTGAATCCGATTGTAGCGACATAGAAGAAAATTCTTCAAAAATTCCCAAAATGGACGCTTGTCGTTCTGGGAAGAAACATCAATCTATGCCACCAGTGACGGTGATGATTTCCGACTTCAAAGCATTCCGTACTGAGCTTTCTACTTTTCTCCCGGAAGTAAAAGTCTCATTTCAAATCGGACGAAGAGGAGAATGTCGAGTCTTGGTGGATGGATTGGAAGATTACGAACGTCTTATTCGATATTTGTCCGAAAAACTTCATAAATTTTATTCATATGATATAAAATCAGACAGACCCTTCAAGGCTGTCTTGAAAGGATTATCAAATGATCAAAGTATAGATGAAATTAAAAATGAAATAAAAGAATTGCTTGGTTTTGCCCCTTCCCAAGTAATACTTATGAAAAAAAGAGCGAATGGTACTTCTAAACCACGCTCTGGAATTTCCCATGAACTTTACCTAATACACTTCAATCGAAGTGATGTAAACAATTTGAAAACTTTAGAAAAAGTACGTTTCATTTCCCACATTAAAATTCATTGGGAACATTATAAACGGCATAATCGTATTGCAAACTTAACGCAATGTCGTCGTTGCCAAGGCTTCGGCCATGGAACCAAAAATTGTCATATGGATATACGGTGTTTGAATTGTGGTAAATCGCATTCGAAAGACGTTTGTCCAATGAATGAAACCACTGATAAATTTTCATGTTCAAATTGCAATGGAAATCATAAATCCAATTATTTGAAATGTCCTGTCAGGGAAAAAATTTTAAACGCTCGTTCGCTTAGACAACAAGTCAAATCAACGACCTTAAATTTACAGAACATACCTGAAAATTCTTCTAAGGCACCTGCCAATTCGTCTTCTAACGAAAACAATTTATTGACAGGTAGATCGACCTCGTCATCATCTTCTTCTAATGTCAGTTATGCTGGTATATTAGGTAGAAATCTATCTCCTATTTCTTCTAATGTAAATAATCAAAACACAGGACCGCCTTGCAGTTCTTCTTCTAACGAAAACAATTTATTAATAGGTAGACCGGCCAAATCATCTTCTTCTAATGGCAGTCTACCTACAAATATTCCTTCAATGCCATTCGCTTCTTTAAATGAAGTCGATTTAGGCGATATAACTGAAAATAAAATGATCTACCTACAAGATCAACTTTTTCAAATGATCATCCAAATGAATTCGACTTCATCACTTTTTGAAGCATTTCAAATCGGATGGAAATTTGCAAATAATATTATAATGAATTTAAAATTTAACAGTGATGTTAAATAATTATTTGAATATTTTAAATTGGAATGCTCGATCTTTGAAATCGAGTGAAGATGAATTTTATAATTTTCTCAAAGTTCACAAAATTCATATTGCCATTGTGACAGAAACTTTTCTTAAACCAAATGTAAAATTGAAAAGTAATCCACATTATGTGGTTCATCGATTTGACAGGTTTACTGGAATTGGTGGTGGAGTTGCCATTTTTGTCCAACGGCAAATTAAACATCGAATTTTACCTTCTTTCAATACTAAAGTTATTGAAAGCTTGGGAATCGAAGTTGAAACCATTCATGGAATTTATTTCATCGCTGGAGCATATTTGCCATTCCAATGCACCGGCGAACAATTAAATTTCTTTAAAGGCGATTTGCAAAAACTTACAAGATATCGATCGAAATTTTTCGTAATAGGGGACTTAAATGCTAAGCATGTCCAGTGGAATTGTAGGCAAAATAACAGTAATGGTAAAATACTTCATAATCAACTCTCAGCTGGTTACTTTACAGTTCTTCATCCCAGTAATCCTACTTGTTTCTCTTCCGTGAAAAACCCGTCTACAATTGATCTGGTTCTAACAGATCAAAGTCACATTTGTAGTGAACCGATTACTCATGCTGATTTTGACTCAGATCATCTTCCTGTAACATTCAGACTTTCCAACGAAGCTATAATTAATCCAATTAGTTCTATTTTCAACTATCATAGAGCTAATTGGTTGGATTACAGATCTCACATTGAAAATCATGTGGATCATGAAACTATTTTAGAAAATTTTGCGGACATCGACACAGCAATTGATAATTTGAATCATTATATTATCGAAGCTAGAAATCTTTCAGTTCCCAAAGCTCAAACTAAATTAAATTCTCCTATCATCGATGACAATCTTCAACTGCTCATTCGGCTGAAGAATGTTCGTCGACGACAATATCAACGTTCTCGTGATCCTGCTATGAAAAACATAGTTAAGGATTTACAAAAAGAAATTAAACATAGATTTACTCTTTTGCGAAATGAAAATTTCGCTAAAGAAGTTGAACAAATTAAACCATATTCTAAACCTTTCTGGAAACTTTCTAAGGTTCTTAAGAAACCTCAGAAACCAATTCCTGCTCTCAAGGAAGGAAATCAAATACTTCTTACAAATGGTGAAAAAGCTCAAAAGCTAGCTCAGCAGTTCGAGAGTGTCCACAATTTTAATTTAAACGTTGTGAGTCCTATTGAAAATGAAGTCTCACTGAAGTATGATCATATTTCAACCCAAGTGTTATCACACGATGACATTATTGAGACGAATTTTGATGAAATTAAATCAATTATTAGGAAACTCAAAAACATGAAGGCTCCTGGTAATGATGGAATTTTTAATATTCTTATTAAAAATCTTCCCGATGTTGCCTTGAGACTCCTGGTTAAAATTTTCAACAAGTGTTTTTCATTAGCTTACTTCCCAAAAAGATGGAAAAACGCTAAAGTAATTCCTATCCTAAAACCTGATAAAAATCCAGCAGAAACATCAAGTTATCGCCCAATTAGCTTACTTTCTTCTATCAGTAAACTTTTTGAAAAAATTATCTTGTTAAGAATGATGACTCATATAAATGAGAATTCAATTTTTTTACCAGAGCAGTTTGGATTTCGTCATGAACATTCAACTACTCATCAACTTGTCAGAGTAACGAACATGATAAAAACAAATAAATCTTCTGGGTTATCCACTGGAGTTGCTCTTCTAGACATAGAAAAGGCATTCGACAGTGTTTGGCACAAAGGTTTAATAGCAAAAATGTCTGATTTCCAGTTTCCTATTTATTTGATCAAAATGATTCAAAATTATTTAACTGATCGTACTCTTCAGGTTAGCTATCAGAATTGTAAATCTGAATTGCTACCCGTACGAGCCGGTGTTCCGCAGGGTTCGAGTGTAGCTCCAATCTTGTATAATATTTTCACTTCTGATCTTCCAAATCTACCCGTTGGTTGTCAGAAATCGCTATTCTGTGACGACACAAGTCTGTTAGCCACAGGTAGAAATCTAAGAGTGATCTGCAGTCGCCTACAAAGAAGTTTAAATATTTTCAGTGATTATCTGTCAAAATGGAAAATTAAACCAAATGCAGCAAAAACGCAATTAATTATCTTTCCTCACAAGCCAAGAGCTTCTTTTCTTAAACCAAACAATAATCACATTCTCAAATTGAATGGCTTGGAATTGACATGGTCTGATCAAGCTAAATACTTAGGTTTAACGTATGACAAAAAACTCACTTTCAAGGATCACATTGAAGGAATCCAGGCAAAGTGTAATAAATATATTAAATGTTTATATCCTCTTATAAACAGAAATTCTAAGCTCTGTCTAAAAAACAAATTGTTAATTTATAAACAAATTTTCAGACCAGCCATGCTTTATGCGGTACCAATTTGGTCAAGCTGTTGTTCCACCAGGAAGAAAACGCTTCAAAGGATTCAGAATAAAATTCTGAAAATGATTCTGAAGCGTCCTCCCTGGTTTAGTACAAATGAGTTACACAGACTCACAAATATAGAACCATTAGATGTAATGTCACATAATATTATAAGCAAATTCCGACAAAAATCGATGCAATCTTCAATTGAATCGATTCGCTCTCTGTATTAGTTAGTAAGTTAGTATATAAGTTCCTTTTCCCCATTACACAATACAAGTAGGTTTAGAATTTTCCCTACACAAAAATCTCAGAATTGCGGAAGCAAATGATGTCTTCATGGTAATAACCAAATCATATATATATAACAGGGCTGAAAAGTCACCACTTGTGGCTGAACACCCAATTTAAATCTTAATAATTTAATTTTAACTCATATTCCAATAAATAGTTATTTAAAAAAAAAAAAAATTGCATTTAGTCTGGCAAACAAAAGTTTTGTTATTTCGATTTCCTGGAGCCTACAATTATTTAAGGTGAGAGAGAGAGAACAAGTCTCGGTAGAATGTTATGAATAATAATAATTCAATTAAATTTAAAAGCTCTGTTTCGTACGTTGTAAAAATTTTCCATGAGTAGAAGAACTCAAAAATTTCATTTAAATTTTCTCCTGTGTATTACAGCAGGAATTCCCCGAAATACTACACGGAACGACCGAAATCAGCATTTTCGCGAAAAATTTAGTTGATTTGCTGATTTTAGTTAGTTATTTTTTGAGACAACTAAAAAAATCTTACTTTTGCTGATTTAGATTTTTGATTCTCATTCCCTTAATAATAATAAAATATTTGTTGAAATGACTATTTTTTTTAGTTGAATTCACAAATTAAACGTACTGTCATTTCTTAGCTAAGGCACACTTCATATCCAGTCAACTAATTTTTTAGTTGAATTAAAGAAATATAATGTTGTTTTCAACCAATATGAATGGTTGAATTGGCTTCTGCAATCTGCAGCTATATGGCGCCCTGTCACCGAAACGGTAACACCTTAATGACTACTAGCCACTAGATGGCACACTACTGCCGAAAAAAATTCAGACGCGGTTGTCTTTTCTATATTGGCAGGTATAAATACGATGTTGTGTTGGAGAAAAAGACATAAACGAAACGTAAACATCTTTTTGAATTTTTTTCCTTCTAAATCACTGTTTCTTCATTCTCACTGAAAACTTTGAGCACTCGGAAAACAAAAACCGAATACAAATAGTACACCGGACGGCGCAGCTCGGAAGGTTTGAAGATACAAAAAAACTTCATCACAATTAAAGTGAAACATTCGAAATTCACATCACTGCTCCGCGTAAAAACATTATTACGCACAATCGCTTCAAGTGCGCACAAATTCTGAATAAATACACTTTCCACTAACAGTTTACGTCATTTTTACATATCGGTTTAGAAAATTATATAGGGATATATCGTAACACATGCGAAAAACATCTAAACAATTTGCGAGCAGTTTCAACAAGACTGTCCCTTTTAGCTTTTTAATGGATTGTTTTGCTTTGACACTGCTGTCCTTCAGTAATGACGGTGATAGATAAATAGAATCAAAGTTTCTGATTTTAATAACGAAATTAGTTGTCAATGAGAATTTTGTGTTGGATTGAAATATTGCTGGTTTGTGTCCAGAATATTCGCCAACTAAACACATTCTCTAAAAATAAGTTTTTTTCAGCACAGTAAATTCTACATTTTAACTAATTTTATAGTTATTTTGGAAATTTTGTTGTTAGAATCAACTAATTCAAAAACAGTAATACGAATTAGGCGCAGAGCTAATTTCGGTCGTTCCGTGTACAATGTAAATAAGTTCGGAAAATAGTTTTGAAGATTTCTGTTGAAGAGTACTGCTACATTGATATACTACATTTGAATTTAAGTTAGTGAAAATCTTTTCAATCATATGTGAGAAAGTGAAGTGTGTTCCATTTCATCATATTTGATTATTATTGTCGGTACTTCCGGAACCGAAAGCTGGATATTGGCATAGTGGCATTAGGTTCATTCAACCATACACTAATATTACCTACCGAATTATTTACGATTCTCTATAAAGATTTGAATTTTGGAAAAAAAATGTACTGGTAGTTGAACTTGAATAAAATTCAGCAGATCTTTTATGGGATTATCAATAGTTGGTTTATTTGGTTACAGACTCTCATGGTCGGCAAACTAGAGAAATTAGCTAGCAAATATAAAGAGGCAGCTTATGAACAAAGTATTTCTGAAATTGAAATTTTTATACTGAGTACCATACCTCCGAAACCAGGGGCTTGATCAGAATGAAAATTGGGATATTCTTATGGCATCTTAAGACTTGCCATCTCCGAGAAAAGTGAGTGACATTATTATTACATTTTTGGTGTATTATTATCACATTTTTTATGCATTCCGGAACCGGAAGTTGAATCCAAATGAAATTCCGGAACTTTGTATGGGACCATAAAACCTTCTGTTTGAATCTAAGTTTGTAAAAATCCGTAAAGCCATCTCCGAGAAAATTGAGTTAAATTTCTTTCACATTTTTGGTTCATATCACCATGTAATTCCGGAACCGGAAGTCGGATCCAAATTAAATTCCGGAACATTATACGAGACCATAAGACCTTGTATTTGATTCCAAGTTTGTGAAAATCGGTTTAGCCATCTCCGAGAAAAGTGAGTGACATTATTTTCACATTTTAATGCATTATTTTCACATTTTTGGTGCATATCTCCCTGTAATTCCGGAACCGGAAGTTGGCTCCAAATGAAATTCCGGAACTTTGTATAAGACCATGAAAGCTCAAAATTAAATCTAAGTTTGTGAAACTCGGTTCAACTATTTTCGAGAAAATTGAGTGACATTAATTTCACAATTTTAGTGCATATCATCCTGTAACCGGAAGTCGGATCCAAATGAAATTCAGAAACTTTGTATGGGACCACGAGACCTTTCATTTGAATCTTACTTTGTGAGAATCGGTTCAGCCATCTCCGAGAAAAGTGAGTGACAATATTTGTCACACACACACAGACATTTGTTTCGCTCGTCGAGCTGAGTCGAATGGTCGGGCCTCCGGGCTTCGATTCAAAAGTCTGTTTTTGAAGTGATTGTATAGCCTTTCTATATGAGAAAGGTAAAAATTCTAAACTGTTACAAAACTACTCCAATTGGTAGCCATTATCAGTAGACAACCAATCAAAGCGATTACGGTTATCCTAGTTCCCGGTATCCGATTCCGGATTGACCGCAAATAGTGGTCATATATTTCAAAACGGTTCTCACGCACTTTTCTCAGCGATGCCTTAGCCGATTTTCACAAACTTGGTTTCAAATGAAAGGTCTTGTGGTTCCATACGAAGTTCCTGAATTTCATCCGGTTCCAGAACTACTGGAAATTAAACTGACCTCAAAACTTCTTTAGTCTGTAGTCATTGTCATTGCCGATTTCGGCCAAACAAACCAACTGAAGATAGTAGTCATTTACACAAAAATGATGGCCATACGAACATTTTTGATGGTCATACGAACTGACTTCGAATACACCTGTTCTCGGTTTCCAGTCCCGGATGTACCTACAATAGAGGAACTCACTGCTTTATTCTGTTGGTTATAAAGGGTAGATGAGATCTTTATTGAAACCGATAGAGCGATAGATATAATTCAATGTTTGAAGATGATTTCATGCACAAGGTCCGATTTTGGCACACTCTCTTCAACATATCGGCCAGTATCTTACAAATAAATGATTCAATATTGGCTTCCAGTGCGTCAATACTGGTTTATTCTTGTAGACATGAGCTTTAACATGGCCCCACAAGAAATAGTCCAAAAGCGTTAAATCACACGATCTAGGCGGCCAATTGACGGGCCCAAAATTGTTAGATAAACTGTTCACTGTAGGCGGCTCTTAATTTGATCATTGTTTCGCGTGCCGTGTGGGATGTGGCACCGTCTTGTTGAAACCACAATCATCACACCTCAATCATCACACGCTAGCGCTTGCCATTCACAGTAACGTTCCACCCATCGTCGTCTTTGGAGAAGTACGGCCCATTGATGCCACCGGTCCATAATCCACACCAAACAGTGACTTTGTTGGGATGCATTGGTAGCTCTTGCAATGCTTCTGGCTGGTCTTCACATCAGATGCGGCCATTGGGCTTGTTGGCCTTCTGTTCAATCAAAAATGAGCTTCGTCGCTGAACACAACTTTGCCAGCGCCCTGATTAAATTATAAACCAAACGACGATTCATGTTTAAAATCTAGACCAAACTGAATAAGTTTGACAAAGTCACAAGACACGATTCACGCGTGATCTATCAGAAACAGTGTTACTAAAAAGATATCAGCAAAAACACCCTTTACTAGCTGATGTACAAAAAATCTCTTTGGTTTTATCAAGAATAGACGAAAATTATTTTTAAGAATACCTCAATATTGAACATGAGAATATGATTGAAACGAGAAAGGCATCAAGTTTATTTTGTACAGTCACTCAAATGATGATTAGAATAAATTTTTTTGCTCTGAAATTCCAAAGCCGGAAAATGGATCCGAATAAAATTTAATAGTAAGGAACCATACGATCGTTCGTTTGAATCTAACTATATTTATGAAAATTAGTCGAACCGTTTCGGAAAAATAAAATCAATTTAATTTTGGAGTTTTCAATCACCATTTCCGGTACTTTCGGAACTGGAGACTGGCAATTGATGTAACCGAAATAAGTTAACTTACGAAATCTGTTAATTAGGAAATGTCGACAACCAGTTTTGTAGGATCCGCTTTTGTTTGCATGATAGCTTACCATACATTTTAACTACTAAAAAATACGTGAAATTTGCGTTTTTTTACATTTGTCACTTCGTTACTCCGGAACCAAAAGTCGAATCTAAATAAAATTCTGGATTTTTCTGTGGATACATCCAACTACAACAATATTTGTTCGTACGAATAGATTCATTCTATTCGTACTATCGATATCTTCGTTAAAAATTGATACTCGATTCTAGACTATCGATATTTCCGTTAAAAATGGACGGATTTGTACAATCTATAGCTTGTTGGAAAGCTATTGCCGAGTGGAATCTAAGTCTCAAAACATATTTTGTTTACTACAAGGTCAATTGTGACAGACATTCTCAAAAAAAAAAGGATTGGTGTCCAGTTCGATGACGTTGTTTGCGAAAGGAGCATTGTTCATGAGTGAAATGATTGATTCACATTTGGTACTCGGTATATGTGATACATGATTATTGCTATTGGTTTTTGGAACTGCCGTTCAATCACGTTTCTTGACCAAATCACGATTTTTCTTGCTCTAGCACGTTGTCGATCGTAGTGAGTAATCGTGCGTTATGTGTGAATTCTAGTTCTGAAATATTTGCGCAGGTTTATTTATATCAAAATGTGACTTGAAACATATTTTAGTATTAATAACGATAGAGATAAATTTAGGGGCGTTGCATGCCCCCTTACTTACTGAGCGTGATGATACCTGGAAGAATCCATCGAGTTGATTTCGCGGGGCTTAAACCAACATGGGCCGTGGCTTGAATCCAAAACCCAATCTCTATGATTGTTGTTACTTATAATCATTGTTATTTCATGAATTTCTGCGTTATCGACCTTCAACTCGCTCACTCTGTCATAGTAGAACTGTATCCACTACTGTTTCTTTATATGTCATTTATACCTTGCAGTGAATATAAGTTTATTGGTATGTTGGTGTAAAAAAGTGACTCTAAACTGAGGTTTGGCTCAATACTGTTCACGATTTTGCTCCAAAATTGTACATTTCTGTCTGAAATCTGCTGATGAAATTTTCGTTGGAAACTCATTTAACGTTACTAATTTCTGCAGTTATAAAGCACATTGTAAATTTTCAATTTTCATGGTTTTGGGTCGTCACTTTTGGATCTCTGGGAAGTCCTGTCGCACGCACATCCTCCTCGATTGTGGCGCTACATGGCCAGCCACTAAAGACAGAGAAAAAATGTAATTGTAAAATTAATAATTCTAACGATTTTTTTTTATATATTGACAGATATTCTGGTTTGATTCAACCAGCGATTTTTATTCTAGTTTAAAGAAAGCATATTTTGTTTGAATCAGCGGTACCTCGGAAACAATTTTTTTTTTTGGTTTGATGGGCGACGAATCGTTTCTAAACAAACAACAGATGTTGTTGGGCGGCCAGAGATCTCATCATGATCCAAGCTTGTACGACCATATTTGAAGCGTCTATACCACTCGTATGCCTGTGTTTTTCCTAGACACGATTCATCAAAGGCCTTTTCTAACATTTTCAACGTTTCGGAACACTTAAATCCATTTGCAACCCAAAATTTGATGCACGCACGTTGTTCTAAATTTTCATTCATTATAAAAATCGCCACACGAAAATTTTTCAACTTATTTGTATAGACGCCAAACAAAAACTAATCGTACGATGTGCGTCAAAATTTGACAGGAAGTGTATAAAAGTGTTGCCAACGTTGAGAGAATGAAAGTTTACCGATTGGACAAGCGCGGGAGTTTTAAAATGAAAATTCCGGTTTTGATCATAAGATACAATTCGACTCAGCTCGACAAGATCGGAAAATGTCTGTGTGTGCATTTGCTTGCACCTTTCAAAGATTTGTTTTTATTGCTCAATGGTAAAGATGACTGAACCGATTTCCGCAAGCTTAGGTTTATTTGAAAGCTACTATCGGATCAAGTTCGAAGATCAAATGGCTGTCACTTCCGATCTCGGAGATATAATGGTATAAGTGACGTAGCCGACAAAATGCGTTGTTTTTTGCCGCTCAATTTTCTCAAAGATGGCTCAACCTATTTAAACAAACTTAGGTTCGTTTGAGAGCTACTGTTGGGTCATTGATCCAGTTCGAAGATCGAATGGCTGTCACTTTCCGTTCCGGAGATATAATGGTATAAGTGACGTAACCGACTAACCGCTCTTTTTCATGGGATTTCCGACCCGATGTTTTGGAAGAACACAAAATTTTTAGTATAAAGACAGGTTAACACAATTTCACTAAATCATACCGTTCTCAAGAAATTGCGAATTTTCAAATAACGTCTACAATACATCTACAACTTTAGATCGCTTTCGAGTGTTTGTTGAGTCTTGTTAACCTAGATTAATGTTTTCTGAAAAAAGTTAAAAAAAATTACCTCAATGCATTGAATGGTTTTCTAAGGTTGTGTAAATTATTGTTTTTTTCTCAATTTTTTGAATTTACAAAAGTGTGCTCTCAGAACATATTCTCTTTCATTGATTAAGTTTATTTGTGTGTTGCAGCGCGTAGCCAGTATTTTTAACTGACACCAAATCAATGGGACAAACCGTTTACGAGACGTATATAACACATTTATTGCATTTACCTTTTTTCAGTTCATACCAACCTTTAAAAGACAGCTGTTGAAAAGTGTTATGGAGACTCCGCTCCATCAGCAACAACAATAAAACGTTGGTTTGCTGACTTCAAACGTGGTCGTAGAGACAACGAGAACGTTTTGATGATTCTGAGCCGTGTTTGTTTATGTTTAAACGTAACAAACCGGAATTTTTTCGTCGATATGTGACAATATATGAAACATGGATTCATCACTTCACTCCGGAATCAAACGATCGTCATCTGAGTGGACAGCAACTGGTTATGGCCTCAGCATTTTGGGATTTCTTGAGAAAGGAAATACCATTAACAGTAAAAATTATATAGCGTTATTGGAGCGTTTGAAGCCTGAAATTGCAAAGAAACGACGCATATGACAAAGAAAAAAAATGTGTTTCATCAAGACAGCGCACCGTGTCACAAGTCAATCAAAACAATAGCAAAAATACATGAATTGAGCTTCTAATTGCTCCCACATCCACCGTATTCGCCAGATTTGGCTCCCAGCGACTACTGGCTGTTCGCAGACATGAAAAAAAAGCTCGACGATAAGAAACTGAGCCTATTTTGAGGCAAAAGATAAATCGTTTTACAAAAGTGGTATTGAAATGTTAGAGCACCACTGGCTCTTGATGGAGAATACGTTGATGAATAAAGTTAATTTTGAACCAAAAAAAATTTCGTGTTCTCTTTATTAGGCCCAGGACTTTTCAGCCCATGTGTTAGTTTAGGAGCAGCTAGGTGTTTCTGCTTAGAGGCCTCTGCTAAAGTAAGGCTATAGTTAAAACGGCAAAAGGTCCCTTTTGTTTGTGAAGAAAACTTATGCAAAATTTGAGCCGATTCAACAAATCCGAAAATGAAATTCAAAAAAAATCGTGATTTCCGGTGGAATCGCTTACCTGCTGCTTGAAAATATTTCTACGCATCGATTCTAGTAGTTAAAACTATATATTTTCAGCAATCAGTGGTCGAAACTTTCATTAATAACTAACAATGTCTAATTTTTCCTTGTTGTCCAAGCCAGTCTACCCTTAACAGAGACGAAAATTGCTTGTACAAAGTTTACTTCTCGTTTCGCATTGCACTTGTATGGAACATCTTCAGGAGTGGCTTCAGTGGCAGTATGCTCATGGCAGTTGAAAACAAATTTCTGTCTCAGTTGTAACGTCGAAGCGGTTTTTTTTGATGAACTTGTTGACATATTTTCTCGACGTGCCGAGCGCCGAATTCTTGTATTGTATCGATGATATGAAATTTTCTTCAATGTATTGAAAGACACAAGCAAGGGGGATGACAGTGTTGAGTTAATTCCGATTCCAGTTGAGAAATCGTTCTTGTGATGAAAATTCACTCATATTGCTACTGTGACAACTTAAAAACTTTTCGAAATGCACATTATTCTACATTAATGCAAAAAAGACATGATACATCCACATGCATCTCTACAAAATATTTACGCAAATATCTCAATGGAGAGAAACGACTGACAGCTTAGTAACAAAGTTTTTTTCCGTCAACCTGAATGTTTTATTGCTTAGACTCTACTTTAATTTTAATTTTGCTATTTAAGTTCTTACTAGTAAGGTTCAAAACGTGAACTCTTTTTTCCATTCGGTAGGAAATCAAATGAAAGATAAAAGGCTAGTTTTGGAAAAGCGGTCATAATTTTTACATCGTGAATTTGCGGCAATAGTAAACTTTTGTCATTGAAAAGTGATAGATTTTATTCATATAATATTACGACACACAATTGTTTACAAATTTATATATATTTCGAAATACATGTTAAAGTTTTTTTTATATTCTTATAAAATTCCAATATTTTCTTATTGAATTACAACATTTTGAGGAGGTATTGTTCGAGTGAAATAGACGGAATCATGAATGCGGTAATTAATTTGCTATTGAGCTCATTTTATCTATAGTATTCAAATTGAAAAATAAAAGTCCGCGTTGGTATATTGAAATACATCAATAGCTCCTGCAGACACAATGTACTTTCCTGGAACAGAAGAATTATTAGGAATGTGTTTTACACCTAGTACATTCAACATCTGTAGACATTAGGGTTTTTTAGAGAGCAAAATGCTTTGAAACTTCTTTCTTCCGTGCTTTGAAACTTCTTCCTTGCGTCCTGACGAATAGTTTCAATGTTCACATTTTCAATACATGGAGTTACAAGCTATTACTCCTAGAATAATAGGTTGAATTAGAAATGAATAGGCTAATAAGTTGACTTACCATCTTTCAACCTTACGAAGCGTTTGTGTTTAATTAACAGATTCGAACATAACTGGTTTAGGATTTCTATTGAAGATGAAATCAACTCACTAATTGCTATCAATAATATTATTATACGTGTTGTCATAGCAGTAACCATGCTACATATGCAGCATGCTAAAAACTATTATATAATCATGAAAAGTGTAGATAAATTGATGATATACCCAAAAAGATCTGAAAAGCGAGGCTTACTTTTCATATTCTTATTATATTGAAAAAAAAATGACGCGTATGAGAATCAAGTTAAGCGAAGTAAGGTAAAACGCTAGCATATTTATCATTAGAAACAGTGAAATGAATTACTGTCATCCCCCTCGGACACAAGCGAATATCCATTCCTCAGTTTTTAGTTTTCACTTACAATTTATAAATTTTGTCACAAGACGACGTAACTGCAATTAACTAAATGGTCTTTTTCAGGACATCCAAAATTTTTGAATAATTATTTCAGAAATCAACACAACAAAATTTCTACCTACATATAGAAAACAAAAAGTAACTGTGATTTTGACGATAGTTATGTAGTCCTTCGTCAACAATTCGAACAACAGCAGGGGGTTGTCCCTTGGAGTTATTTTAACTGATAACCCTTATTCTATCTCGCAGCGCTATACTCGTTCGATGTGTTGGAATATTATAATATCAACGCGCAAACATTTTACTTCTCAGCTGATTGTCGTCCGTTCGCTGGTCAAAGTCCATCTTTAAGTGATGACGCATTTAGCTTGTTTTGTTTTTTTCTAAAAATTTCTCGTCAGCAGAGAAAAACGGATCGAACTGACCGGGTCCATAGGGTGATGGACAAAATCATCAGCTTATTCGCAGATTCAATAGCTTCAATCCAATCTTTTTTGCATTTCTACCGACCGGTGGTTGGGCTCGTGAATCCATCAAAGTATGCTGTCTAACCCCTGTTAGGCTGCCGGGATGACAAGTCAAAAGACGCTTATCAAGTTATGAGACAAGCGGTTCATCTTCACACACACGTATTCACTCACACAGGCACGCATTGAAATCCAGAAACGGTAATTCAATTAGTCGGTTCCGTTTGGGTCGGCCACTTCGTCGGGAGATTGGGTTCCTCTCTCCGGATGTATCATCAGCAGTAAATGCGTCGCTTTCGATTTACGACGAAATAAAGCATTGCTATTAATAGTCCTTCGGAAACCGATCGCCATTTCGGTGTGAATATGATTGGCAAACTGCGAATGGATCCATAAAGGGTGACTTATTATTATCGTTATATGGCTGGTTTGCGGGTACTGCTTTGTGAAACCCATTTTAAACCGAATGCCATTGTTAACGCGTAGATAGGTTAATTTCAGGGCTGTAGAACGCATTTTTTTTTGGTAAAACGAAAATTCTTTCTTGTTGAGGATCAATAACTCACCGCTGATCGAAGTGAAATACCCTGTATTTACGTCACCTCGGCGAACATGACTTGCGTTATCATCCATCAATCATTTGTAGGGACTGGACACTGCGAATCAGTTTCACCCCTAGGACTTATCTGCTTCTCCGTTTCGACCAATGCTTCGGTGCCCAGTCGGCGCAGGTGGGGTAGCAGTATTCTGCGAATGTCGTTACCTCCCATGGTGTGTGGTTGGTGGCGCGTTATGTTGTTGCTAGTCGACCGGGGCGGCGGCGGCGGTGGCGGCAGGCACGAAAACCGCACAGATTCGGAACCCCGCGCCCCGATAGAAACAAACACAAGTTCGGGTTCTGCAAATTTATTACTCCCAGTCGACGAGACTGCTCTTGCTGTCGTCCGCCCCACTCCGATCCGTCCGACGAAGCAAACTCTTCCACAGCCCGTCTCGCGTACCACCACGGACCCAGCAGCCTGTCGGGCGCAAGAGCGAATGACCTATAATTTCAGCGAGCGAACCAAGGACATTCCCCCCGCTCCGATTCTGCTTAATGGCGAGTTTCTTTCTTTTTTCTTCTTCTCTTTCCTGTGTAGTTTGGTTCGTTATCCCGCCGGCACCCGGACTGTTCTGTTGATACGAGAAAAGTAAGACACACCGAAATCGGTTAGCTGCTGCTCTATGATATGGGAGTTCGTTGTTTTATTCGTAGCCGTGTGGGAAACCCGAAGAACAGACAACAACAGACAAACCTCTCAGACTGAGTTATGTTTCGGGAAGTCAAAAAGTGGTATATCAGATATAGTCGTTTAGCATTCGATGAATATCCAGCGAAAAGATTCGGTCAAAAACAAAAAAAAATAAATAAATGGTAGACGCAATTAATCTTAGTCGGAAAATTTTGGCGCGAAAGCTGGACGCTTTGAAATTTGCTTACCACTGATTAAATGTTCCAATGATTACGTGGTCTCCGAAGAAACATTCGGTGCTTTCGTACCTGCTTTGCTGGAAAATCCAATTAATTTCGAATCAACCTTTTCAATAAATTGTTTTCACTAAACTTTAGCTCCATCAAATCAAACATCACAATCATTACTAATTCAGTGCGGACCGGACCAGTGGACGTAAGAGGCCACTCACCGCATCGAAACCATCGACTGGTGCTGCTCGGATCGGAGGATTGACTTTCTTTATCGCTAGCTTTCCGGTGTGCGATTGTGGCGCCTAATTAAATCTAATTTTACACCCCAAACTCACGGAAGCATCAATTTTCTCTTTCAGTTGCAAACTTTACCGATACCTCTCGGTGGGTACACTTATTGGGCAATTTTCACCTATTTGTCGATTGTGTTTGTGATGTCGGTTGTGAAATTATTCATCCTCTTCGGTTGATGAGTTGCCACTGCCATGGCGGCGCATGCCGGAGGAGGTAGGCATAGCAAATTACGCTTTTCTCGGTTCGGCTTAATGTGGGATACTAAATCTTTCCATAGGAGACTCATTTTGATTATCGATTCGAGCAGAAAACTCTTTTAGATGTTGAATTTTTTGATATGAAATGTTTTTCATTTCATAAGAAAATTTATATTTTAAAGCTTGCTTCAGATAGAATTGGAACAAAGATAATTGCCTGTATTTCAGTTATTTATTATTGATTTCAAAATCTTTTATTATACAAATGTAGCGTTTTTTTCATACTATTAAGAAAAAATACGGATAAAATTATTCATCACGGTTTCGAAGGAATTCTCGAATTTTTTCCTGTAACACTGCTTATTAGGCGGTGCACACCTTCTTCGTCCATCGTTTTAGATATCTTATTCCTCCAGGTCGTCATCTGATTGGTGTCTTTGACAATCTTTCCCTTTGCCTTGAGTCTCCTCTTCATGATTACCTAGTATTTCTCAATACGGCGGAGCTGGGCGCAGTTGGGTGGGTTAAGGTTTTTCGGAACAAACGTGACCTCCTTCTTCTTTGCTGTAATGACAGCTTGCGAAATCTGGCCAAAACATTACGGGATGGTCGTCGGTTCGAATGAACGGCAAAATTCGTTTTTGGAGACACTCTTTTTGGTATAGTTTCGATGTCATTGTCTTATTTGTAACGAAAACTTTCGTTTTTTTGCCACAGCTGCAAATGCCCTGCCAAATCATAAATTTTCTTGCAAATTTGTCGGCAAAAACAAATTTAAATTTATCTGGAACCCCCGAGCCGTTGCCAAGTAAAATTTTTGACCTGGGATTTGCCCGAAGTTAGGTTTCATCGTCCATCAGAAGACACCCGGCGAACTTGATCGGCACCTGATCATATAGTTTCCGAGCCCGAATTTTTGCCACACTATTCTGTTTTATGGTCCGATTTGGCTGTTTGCTAGCTCGATACGACTTGATTCCTTCCCGGAGTCGAGTTCTCCTCACGGTACTATGGGCAGCACCGAATTTTCTGGTCCGACAGATTAGGATTCCTCTTAATCGTCTTCAAAATCTTACCACGCAGTTTCCGGTCGACAGTTTCAGGCTTCCGAATCGTCGTCAATGTTTCCTTATACCGTTTGATAACGCGCCATACTGTATTTCTGGGCAATTTCAGCTGTTTAGCTAGCCTAGATGCAGACCACAATGGATTTTCTAAATAACTGTGCACAATTTTTATTTTACTATCTTTCGGCTTCCATGTTGATTGTTTACAAAGTACAGTCGATTTGCGGAATGTCAAAAATCATGCGTGAAGCTGACAAAATTCCCGACACGTGGGCGCCAAGAATTTCCAAATCCGTCCACCAGGAGCGCCACAATATGAGCAAAAGTTTGTTCCAATTCTAAATGAAGCAAGCTTTATAATAACTCCTACAATTGATTGATTATAATTAACTGCTAAAATGACAGTTTACTAATATTATGCACTATTTTTCTTTTCAGGTAAGTTCTCGAAAACACTACAAAACATGAGAGTATATTTCATCTACGTGAGTAAACTGTTGATTCGAACATTGTCCAAAGTAATTCTCATCGTTAATTACTGTTCATTCAAAATTACATACAACGTAGGGAAAAATGAAACTGGTATTCACAACAACCAAATATATCAAGTTTCCGAGCATATTTCGTGGAACAGCACGGAAAGACCGAAATTAGCATTTTGGCGAAAAAATTAGTTGATTTTCTGATTTTAGTTAGTTATTTTTTGAGACAACTAAAAAAATCTTACTTTTGCTAATTTAGATTTTTTAATTCTAATTTTCTTAATAATAATAAAATATTTGTTGAAATGGCTATTTTTTTAGTTGAATTCACCAATTAAACGTGCTGTCATTTCTTAGCTAAGGCACGCTTCATATCCATTCAACTAATTTTTTAGTTGAATTAGAGAAATAAAACGTTGTTTTCAACCAACATAAATGGTTGAATTGGTTTCTGCAATTAGCAGCTATATGGCGCTCGTTAACACGTTAATGACTACTAGCCACTAGATGGCACACTATTACCGAAAAAAATTTCAGTCGCGGTTATCTTTTCTATATTTGCAGGTATAAATACGATGTTGTATTGCAGAAAAAGACATAAGCGAAACATAAACTTCTTTTTGAAAATTTTACTTCTTAATCGCTGTTTTCTTTATTCGACTTCGCGAAATCGACTCTCTCATTGAAAACTTTGAGCACTCGGAAAACAAAAACCGAATACAAGTAGTACACCGGACGGCGCAGCCCGGAATGAGAAGATACAAAAAAACATCATTTGACGTGTACAATTAGAGTGCAACATTCGAAACTCACTTCACTGTTTCGCGTAAAAACATTATTACCCACAATCGCTTTAACTGCGCACAAATTCTGAATAAATACACTTTCCACTAACAGTTTACGTCATTTTTACATATCGGTTTAGAAAATTATATAGGGATATATCGTAACACATGCGAAAAACATCTAAACAATTAGCGAGCAGTTTCAACAAGACTGTCCCTTTTAGCTTTTTAATGGATTGTTTTGCTTTGACACTGCTGTCCTTCAGTAATGACGGTGATAGATAAATAGAATCAAAGTTTCTGATTTTAATAACGAAATTAGTTGCCAATGAGAATTTCGTGTTGGATTGAAATATTGCTGGTTTGTGTCCAAAATATTCGCCAACTAAACACTTTCTCTGAAAATAAGAGTTTTTTTCAGCACAGTAAATTCTAAATTTTAACTAATTTTATAGTTATTTTGGAAATTTTGTTGTTAAAATCAACTAATTCAAAAACAGTAATACGAATTAGGCGCAGAGCTAATTTCGGTCGTTCCGTGAGGTCGCGTTAACTCACATGCTGTCCTCAAACTAAGAAACATGCCGTATCTAGATCAAATTGATCATGTTTGTGTATGTTGCATATGCTGTCTAATCTTCATCCTCCCCCTTCCCAACATCAGCACACAACAATTGAGAAAGTTATGTTCTTTTACATTTCGTCTTCGACTTACCAGTGCATCGCAGTTCAAATTGAATAATTATTTGATATCTTATTTCGCTCGAGACATTAGAGAAAACATTGCACTTCGGTGCAAGTAATGAATATGTTGCTAAAAAGTTCGTTCGTAGTTGCTGAATTTGACCGGCTGAGAGCAAAGCATATGGTGGCAGAAAAGTTGAAAATGTTTCGCACTCATCAAACTATACCTTCGGAAGTGGACCTTGAATCTGAATAAAAATTTGGTATCTAAAGTAGACAGTTTATCTGTAGCCGTTTGCATGGAACCCCTCGCGATCGTGAAACGACCAAAATTTCTGTCGTTTTTTTGAATTTGATTGGTTAAAATTTGGTACAACTAATCGATTGTTGTTTTTTCTAAACTGTCATTTTTGTTTTTCGATCTACAGAAACGATGGTTGAAATAACAAAATTTTTGGTTGAAAAAAGATGCTGTCAGTTTTGTACATACCTTTCAATTTCAATAAAGATTTTAGTTACAACAACCGACCTTGTTTTTGATTTAACAGTTATGTGAGTTGAAAAACAAATCGGTTTTAGTTGTTTTAGATATTACGATTAGTTATTTCAACTTAAACAAAATTATTGATTTTGAATGACAATAAAATATTCCTTATTGATATACGTTCTTATTATTTAAATGAAAATTCGGTATGTTAAGATATAAAAAAATATGTAATATTTCATATTAATAATATATTATATTATTACGGTATAAATAAAAGTTAATGTTGATGTAGTTCTGCGCGTAGTCCTTCTACGCACTGAAACCGGTGGTCATGTACAGAAGTAACGCATCAAATTAATTGATTTCTATGATTTGTTAACTGATTTGCGAAAAAACTAGTATATCAATTCAAAGTCTAATCAGATCCTATGTTCCTAAAATTTATTTAATTTTTAGTTTTCGGTAAAGGATCACACTCATATCCTATCAAGCCAAGTATTATTTTGAATGAAACAGAAAAATTATATTACCTTCTATCTATCGGAATGATAAAACCTTTCTCAGCCCTTGCTTTATATTAAATGAATTATTTATTGAAACCATTTTTATTTTTGTTTTTAATCTACTGTCTTTTAGTAGTGCTGGTGTCAACAAAACTTTCTAATTGTGACCACTATATTACTTACGAACAAAAAGTCGAACCGAATGCACTGATTTTTATTTTTTGAGCCATTGCAACTTACAGTTTCAACAGATTATATGAATGAATATTAAACATTTTCAATTTAATCACTTTGTTCATACAATTTTTGTACATGACTTGAAGATAACATGATGCTCATTCATTAACATGCATTTCACGATGGAGAATCAAGTTGATTTTAAGACTAAAATTCAAACGTTCAAACGCATGCAATTCACTGGGTTCTAGTTTTGGTTAAACACGTTTTGTTAATTGAAATATCTCTAACGGCTATCAGTTCTGTGCATAGCACTATTTTATATCAATCGTTTCTTCTTTTAACACCAGAGCTGTAAAAATGTAAATAATTTATCATCATGACAACATGAATTTACTATCATTCAAAAGTTACTCTTCACGAGTTTTACAAACGTATAATAAGCGAATTTCGTTTGCATGAAAATGTTTAAGAAACGCGTTTGAATTTCAACTAAAAAAATGGTTGATTTTCCATTGCGATTTTTGTTTTGCTTTGTGTTGTTTTTGACATTAGACAGCATTAAAAACAACATATTTTTCAACTACTTCAATATGTGCAAACCTGTAACCGTCAACAAGTTTCCTTGGGAACTTCGTCCTAGGTTCATGAATCAATCTTTATTCAAGAAGTACAATTGTAGATAAAAAAACGGGCGTGAACGTATTATCATTCATTTGTGTTTATATTGAATAAATTCCAATTATAATATTAAGACAATTGCAGGAATCGGCGAAATGACCCTTTCGGCGAAATGGCCCATTCGGCGAAATGTCATTCGGCGAAATGACCCTGATCCGTTTCGAAGACACTAAAACACGTCCACGCAGCTGTCTGAAATTGATTAGACATTGTCAACATAAGGAGGGGTCATGAGTGCCAACATAACGCCACCCAACAGATCGAAAATCGAACATGAGCAGCCCGTGAAAATTCAAAATTCGCGAAACTTTTTGAGCAAATCTCGTATAGATTCAGAAATCGCCATTTTACTGTAACAGAAATGACTTTCATTTGCTTTCAACTATCAAAATTTTAACTATAGTGAGATCAGTTTCAAAGTTTTCACCATTTACTTGCAAGCCTTTTTCCTCATTTAATCAATCCGTAGTTCTGAAACCGAAACTCAAATCTTGATAAAATTCAATAGCGATACCGCTGAGGTCAAAGGACCTAAATTCACGCACCGTACGAAAAAATCGCGTTATTCTTCTTAAAGAGTTTATTGGAAGGCAATTATAAACTTTCAAATATTGATACAAATATGAAACATTTCAAAAATTTGCAAATAATGCAGTGTAGCCATTTCACCGAATCGGCCAGTTCGTGGAATAAACAGTTTTTATCGATTAACTGAAGACAATCTTTGAACTAACATAATAAGGAAATTAAATCATTTCACCGAATGGGTCATTTCATCGAAAGGCATTTCGCTGAAAGGCTCATTTCGGCGAAAATAAAATCACTGAACTTTTTTCCAATTATGAAAAACGGTGCTTATCGATTAGCGTTGAAGTAACAAAATAAGGAAAGTATTTTTTTACATTTTTATCAATGTGGCGCAGCCTTATAACGGAAGCGCAGAAGGCTAGACCGCCTAATGTCGACAAAACTAGTTCAACCTTAGTCTGAATACACCTTGAGGCCTTCTTCTGGAAAGACGTTGCGGCGAAGTCACAATATTTATATGGAAAATTTGATTAAATTGAGGGAAAAAGACAACCTGGCAATGCAAAGTCTTCCGAGTGATCCAATGACCCGGTCTTCCCTGGTTACTTACCATCCGCAATAAGACTAATCGCAAACTATGTTGCAACAAAAGCACGAGCATGCTTTGCCTTTCTCATATAGAAAGGCTATGCAATAGAAAATTACAGGGTGATATGCACAAAAAATTAGAAAAATATAGTCGCTAACTTTTCTCAGAGATGGCTGAACCGATTTTGACAAACTTATAGTCAAACGAAAGGTCTTATGGTCCTATGGATTGCTATTGAATTCTATCTCTATCCTACTTTCAGTTCCAAAATTACAGAGTAATATGTGCAAATTTATGAGAAAATGCGTACTCAATTTTCTCGAAAATTCCCTAACCGATTTTCTCAAACTAAGATGCAAATGAAAAGTCTTGAAATTCTCTGAAAATGTCGATCCGGATACGACTTCCTGTTACGGTTGCAAAGCGCGATAAATGAAAAGTTTTCAATTTCATGAGTATTTTTTCGCAAGTGATGGCGAAACGAATTGCAAATTTTTATAAAACTTACTGGTAAATTCATCTAGTTGACAGATTCTTGTTGGTTGAGGGAAACGTGCCATTTGAGCCAATTGGTTCTGATTCCGGTTCCAGTGGAGTAGTAGTGAAGAAAAATTCCAAAAACGATACTCACTTCGGTTTCTCAGAAACGGTGAAACCCATTTTTTTTATTCAAATCTTGATTCCAATTAAAGTTCTCAGTGTCTTAAAAGATACTGTGCAATTTCATGCTGATCCGACTTTCGTTTCTGAAATTATAGGACGATGAGTCTCAAAACATTCAAACCGTCATGCAAAACCGGTACGCATCGGTACGTGCTGGTACGGAAGAAGTAAACACCACCGCCTTTGCGAACGAAGCACACAGTGTACTGTATTCACTTTCGTATAGCATGTACGGAAGAACGAAAACTTACGTTTTCAAAACTCAACCGAATTCATCGGCACCAACCGGCACATGAACTCGTGTTTCCAATCATGTTGAAAAAATCAGAACGGCAAATGTCTGTGTTTGGTTTAGTTAATCGCGGTTCTGCTGCGATTGAATAATATCATAGCCACTTAACGGTATTGTGGCAGAAAGAATGCAAGAATTTCAATGGATTGAAGTTTTGTGGAAAAGGCATGCATTAGAATCTTCTGTTTCGTGCTGTATATACAGGGTGATTTTTTAAGAGCTTGAGAACTTTTTTAAACAATAAAACGCATAAAATTTGCAAAATCTCATCGGTTCTTTATTTTAAACGTTAGATTGGTACATGACATTTACTTTTTGAAGATAATTTCATTTAAATGTTGACCGCGGCTGCGTCTTAGGTGGTCCATTCGGAAAGTCCAATTTTGGGCAACTTTTTCGAGCATTTCGGCCGGAATAGCCCGAATTTCTTCGGAAATGTTGTCTTCCAAAGCTGGAATAGTTACTGGCTTATTTCTGTAGACTTTAGACTTGACGTAGCCCCACAAAAAATAGTCTAAAGGCGTCAAATCGCATGATCTTGGTGGCCAACTTACCGGTCCATTTCTTGAGATGAATTGTTCTCCGAAGTTTTCCCTCAAAATGGCCATAGAATCGCGAGCTGTGTGGCATGTAGCGCCATCTTGTTGAAACCACATGTCAACCAAGTTCAGTTCTTCCATTTTTGGCAACAAAAAGTTTGTTAGCATCGAACGATAGCGATCGCCATTCACTGTAACGTTGCGTCCAACAGCATCTTTGAAAAAATACGGTCCAATGATTCCACCAGCGTACAAACCACACCAAACAGTGCATTTTTCGGGATGCATGGGCAGTTCTTGAACGGCTTCTGGTTGCTCTTCACTCCAAATGCGGCAATTTTGCTTATTTACGTAGCCATTCAACCAGAAATGAGCCTCATCGCTGAACAAAATTTGTCGATAAAAAAGCGGATTTTCTGCCAACTTTTCTAGGGCCCATTCACTGATTTGCAAGCGTTGCTCGTTAGTAAGTCTATTCATGATGAAATGTCAGAGCATACTGAGCAAATAATAATGCATGAAAATCATAACCTCAAAAAATCTGAGCAAATACTAATGCATGAATATCCTAACCTCAAAAAAATCACCTTTTACAATTTCAGTAGCCGGTTGTGTAGTAAAATTGTCAAAAACAGTCAATAATATTTACATACATGCTGTGATTACAAATGATTATATTGATAATAATAACTGAAAGCTCACAAGTTCCTATCTCTCGTCTCCTCCTGTGCCTAAGATTTTTGGCCAACAAAACGGTATTCACGGGCGAATTAGTTTGTATTTTGTAGCTGTGGATTATATATAAATTTAATGTAATTAATTAGAATCAAGTATACATGGATTAATTTTGAGCATTTCGAACGTAGGGTAATTTCCTCGTTTGTTTTCCATATATTCATAAGCAGATTTTGATTGAAGGTGCGTCAAAAAACGGTTATTTTAAAATTGAATTTTGTCGGAGAAATGACCCTTTCGGCGAAATGACTTATTCTGCGACACGACTTTCGGTGAAATAGCTTTCAATACAGAAAAAAACACATGAAACTAAATTTAATCTTGATACTTGGTGCGACTACTTCACAAATAAACCTGTTTCCATTGTGTTTGTTTAGCCACTGGTGGAACTGAAATGGGTAAGGTTACCCTAATCATAAATATATTCATTATTTGCCGTAATACATGCATTTCACAAACCGAAATATTTTGGTTACTTTTTTTCCATCCATGATGAAAGAAAAGAGTAAAACCGTACCCGACAATAAACACAGGACCTTGGCCGCTTTTTTTCCCTCTAGGTGATTCATCATTTTCGAGCTCCACCACGCTCTCTATGTCGAGTCGAGTATGGTAACACACGAATATTTTTTGACGAATTTCTTTCGCCACGGTCACAACCCCGTCGCACAACATCGCAGGGACCGTTACGTTTTTTTTTATTTTATCCATGTTTCGCATCTGTGCTAGCTTGACCGTGCTGACGTTTGATCTATTACAATTTGTTTACCTATTTCAGAACATCCATGAAATGGCGTCGTTAGATTTAACTTACATTGTTGTATTTATAGTTCGATATTTCACGTGTGTATGCGGTATTAATTAACACATTACTACGAAAAGCCATCACTCGTGTAAAGGTAACAGCGAAAATAGCACAAAGCAAGTCGAACAGAGCATCATTGTTTCCAGCTTTCTTTTAGTTTTTTTTTGTTTGCAGTTTTGAGCTCTGTTACTAATTAGAGATAGAAAACTGGAACGAATTGTGCAACATTTGCGCATAGTTCGGTGTTCAATGAGAGGCAAATTTCAAAGGGTAAAATCATTTTCAAAGTGAATTTTTATGTTTAACAGTCTTTTCTATATAGTTTCGGAACCGCAGGTCGGATCTATCTAAAATTTCATGGTAACCAATGGAACCTAGTTTAAGAAAACTGGTTGAACTATTCGTAAGAATTCGAAGTTTTTTTTATTCATTTTTGAATTCGAAGTTAGTTTACGTATTGAAAGTTTTTGGCACTGTTTCGCATAGTTCCCACGTGCTTCGGGTTCCATTTGTGCTTCTGTTTGTGAAAATCGGTTAAGCTATCCCTAAGAAATCAAGGAGAATTTCGTTTGCTTTGAAGATTTCCGGTACTTCCGATACCGGATCAACTAACAAGATCTGTAAATTAGAATATTTCACTAATCAACACTAACACTCTTGACATTGATTGATTGCTCCAGAACCAGAAATCGGATCCGCAAAAACTTCAAAGCTTTTCTTTAGGATGCTAAGCCCGTTTATTTGAGACCAAGTTCGTGAAAATTGGTTCAATCAGCTACGGGCAAAGAGGGTGCAGAAATGTTTTAATTGTTTTGCACTAATTACTCTGTTATTCCGCAACCGAACGTCGGATCTGAATACAATTCTGAAATTTTGTTTCAAACCACCGAACCTTTTCTAGATTCGGCGGTTTCGCAGTGATTGTGAGTTTTTCTGTATGAGAAAGGTAAAATGGGGAAAGCAATTATTTACTTGAATGTTGATCTGTACCCAACAAAACAAAAACTGGTAAACAACCAATGAATAAAATATCGCAAATGATATATAGCGAAAAAATAACTCCAAATGCAGAGCTCGTCCTCGCAAACTACCCCGGAAGTGATGAAACACGACTCAGAAGGCAACCCTATTGAACAAAATTCCGTACAAGTACCGACTTTGCACGGTCGGTGTGAATTAATTTTTTTTTGTCCCACTCCTAATTTTCGAAATCGAAAAAAATATTTTCAATACCAAATGTCTCAGAATTATATGAAACGTCGAAATCTATTGTAAACACCAAAAATGTTTTTGGGAAAATTGTTTTTGAGATTTCCGAAATAAAAAAAACATAACCTGATTCCTGTTCTTTACGATTCTTCTTTGACTCGATTTTTTAATGCCAAATGCCTTAGAATTACTTAAAATGTCGAGATCTGGTGTTATCCCGAGAAAAAAATTTTTTATTTGGGAAAAATCGGCTCTGGGACTAGAAATTTCCGAAATCGTAAATTTATTTTTGATGCCGAGTGTCTTAGAATTGCATGAAACGTCGAAATCTGGTGTCATCTCGAAACATTTTTTTTCTGAATCGACTCTGGAAATTTTTCTTGATGTCCGAAATCCAAATTTAATTTTTACATGCCCAATATCTTAGGATTGACTGAAGCTGAAATTTTGTTTGCTGTTAAAAAATGTCGACTGAAATGTGAAATTTCCAAAACCGAAATACCGTCAATTTTTTTCAAAAAAAATTTTTTTTTTCATAAAACCAGATCTCGACGTTTCATGCAATTCTAAGATATTTGGCATTAGGAAAAAACTTTCGATTTTGGAAAACTCAAATTTCAAAAGTCCCAGAGTCGATTTTTTTCAAAACCATTTTTCGTGATGACATCAGATCTCAACGTTCCATGCAATTCTAAGACTTTTGATATCAAAAAAATTGAGCACCGATTACTTTTTTTGAGGTGCTTAAACTTTTGAGCACTGCCGCTTTACGAATTTAGGGATGACACAACTAAACATGAACTTAGCGAAGCACCTATCTTCAGTCACAACTCAAATAGGTGAATAATTTGTTTCTGGTAGGCAATTTAGAATTTTTACCCATATTATATTATTCATTATACTATTTTTTTCCCCGAAAACTGTAACTGTAACAAATTAGCAACTATTTTGCCATAAATGATTCACCTATTTGCGTTATTATTGGAGCTAGATGCTTCACGAAGTTCATGTTCCTTACTCTAAGGTGGGGCTTGTTCGCGACAAAATATGGACACCCTCAAATACGCAAATCTCGTCGAAAGAAGCTCAAGTGCGAAAAGCAATTCTGTTTAAATCTTTCGATAACCGTTTGACAACAGCCAGGAAGGCTGGAAGCGGAGTAAAAATTGATTTCAGGAACCACCAAAAGAACGCGAAGGTGAGGCAAATATTGCAGAAAAAAATAGTTCTCTCGGTACGTATTGTGGCTAGAAAAAATCAAATGTCTCCAACTTTCGTGCATACTTCCAAGCACCGGCAAGGTATGAAGTTGTTCAAAGTGCAAACTGTACCGGACCGTAGTGATACAGAAAATGTGACGGCTAAAACTCGGGTTCGCAAGTTGCATCGCGAATATTTGACCATATTATCCTGCTCGAAATGTCTTTTTATACTACCATGCAACGCAACGGCGTAGAGGAACATTTCAGCACGAAGAAAAAATACCAAAAAAATATTTGGTTTGGCAGGCAATATGCAGCTGTGGCCGAGTGAGCCAAAGCGTCATCATTATCGGAACGGCATATAAGGAAATATACCATGAATAATGCCTAAAGAAGTAATTGTTACCATTTCTACACAGCCGAGACGCTCCCTCACTATTCTGGCCTGATTTGGCTTCTTGTCACTACGCCAAAGATGTTCTGGAATGGTATGAAACGAACGGAATCCATGTTGTACTGGAAGAAGCGAATCTACCTAACTGGCGGGAGTTGCGACCTATCGAGTGGTATTGGGCTCTCATGAACAGAGATCTTTCTCAATGTAAACAACAAGCTACAACTAGGAAAAAATTTCGAAAATCTTAGACAAAAGCAGATAAATCGATTGCAAAGAAGTTTGCACAGACCCCAATGGCTGAAGTAAACTCAAAAGTTCATAGTTTCTCCATGCAGCATAATTATGTAACTGTAATTAGTTTAAAGATGATTAACAATGCACAATTAAATGAATAAACAAAATTCGCCTTGGATTTGTTGCATTCCAAATTTAATCTATGCAGATTTTGTCCCGAAATAGTCATAATTTAATTAATTAATTTTACTCAAACCGAAACTCAAGTTATTGCACCTCATTTCCATTTATTGGGAGTAGGGGAAGATGTTCGGTTGCCGGCACAAAAAGTAAAGACTGTCCCAGAAAGCATGGACGCACTTTGATTTCGCTGTAAATAATTCACAAGTGTTAGATATTCAAATTTTATTCAATATACTGATAATATTAGACTACAACAACAGAATATTATTCTCAACATTTGCTGCTTAGCCATTGTAGACTAGCTGGCGCACCTTCTTGCGAACGTTCCTCATTAAATTCCGTACAGACTTCTTGGCGACAAGTTCTGACACTTTTTTCTAATCTTTTTCGAACTGTTGAATAGTTTCGACTGCCGAGACATGTTTCCTAAGATGTGCCTTCGTTAATGCCCAAAATTCCTCAATTGGTCGAAGTTGTGGGCAATTTGGTGATCTCATGTCTTTTGGGACGAAAGTGACTGGCCAGAACACAACATGATCCTTGTGTCTTCGAATCATTGGTAGAAGTCGTTTTTGTAAACATTCCTTGATGTATATTTCGCTGTTCATTGAAGCAGTGGTGATGAAGGGTTTCGAAATCTTACCGCAGCCACAAATTGCTTGCCAGGTCATAGCTTTCTTACCAATTTTTTCGACTTCAATCGATGTCTCGGACTGGTTTAACACTTGCCCTTCTCGCACCGTATAATATTGTGGTTCCGGCAAGGATTTGTAATCGAGTTTCACGTAGGTTTCGTCGTCCATGATTATGCAGTTCAAATTTTCAGCAAGAATCGTATTGTACAGCTTTCGGACCCTCGGCCTGATCGATGCTTCTTGTTTCGGACTACGTTTTGGTTGTTTCTGCTTCTTATAGGTTCGAAGATTCAAGCGTTCTTGAGCACGGAAAACATTTGACATCGAAGTGCCCACTTTTTTTGGCCACATCCCGAACTGAAACCTCGACGTTGTTCTGCTGAAAACCACGCATTTCGAAACAAACTAATGAAAACGGATAAACAACTGCACAAGTGGTTAGAGAAGAGTGTAAACAACTGGACGCAGCCATAAAAAAAAATTGACAGATTCTGAACCATTGCGAAATGGCAGAGGTTTTTGGTTGCGTTCATACTTTCTGGGACAGTCTTTACAGCTGAAGTGCATCAAGTTCTTGTAGATGTTTATGGTTGTAATGCTCCAAGTGATAAATCGTGTAAGGAATTGTTTTGACGTTTCAAGAATGGAACTGATTTCAGCGTAGAAGACAGGCTTTTGCTCTGGACAACTAAAAAAATCGAAGACAAACAGTTGGAGGCATTACTTGATGAAGCAATTAAAAGGCAACAAAGAAAGGTTTTTTTTTACATTGAATTGTTATTGGGGATGAAAAATTGATATTCTATGATAACCCAAAGAAGAAAAAATACTACGCTATACCTGATCAATTGTTGCCAATTACCTCAACATCAGCATTTGATGCATTTGGGCCGTGAAGCTCGAGAAGAATGACCGAATTACAAGCCAAGACATGATAAAGTTACTCTCCTGCAACAGTGGAACATTTTGCCGCACCCGCCGTATTCTCCTGATCTTGATCCTTCTGATTACTGGTTGTTCCGACGGATGCAGCAGGATCTGGCAGGTTATCGAAAATTGTCTTCAAGCTAAGATCAGATTCGAAAATTGCCTGGGAGTTGGGGAAAAGTATGTACATAGTAACTAGCGACGGACGATACTTTGATTAATCTTTAAATTCTTTGTGTTTTGAAATAAATGCATTTTTGATCCCAAAAAAACGGACCGAATTAATTTGAACTCGCAATATGAAATCAACTTTATTGTTATTTATTGTTGGAGTTATTTCCAATGAGCGTGTAAAAACTGTCTAATGTCATATTCATTTTTTACTTAAGGGAAGTGAAATTCATTCAGTCGTCTTTGTCCAATTGAATGTCCCCTTTATTTGCGAACTGAGAACTCTGTCCAGACGGCAACGGTAGAGATCACTTCGGCAATTCTATGTGACATTGTGCTGACTGTTCCGGAAGTTGAATTATTCGTCTTTGTATGCCCGCTCCAATAAGAAGCTCGGTGCTGACGACGGTGTTCGACTTCAATCATCGGATCTATTTATATTCGCCGTCGTCGGTAGTGAACAAAAAATAGACCCATTGCGCTTGGTGGATGCCTACGCGTATATTTTTCGGACGAATGCCGCCAGGGGAAAAGCAAGCAATCCGGTCGATGAATTTGCATCCGACCGAAGGCATTGAGGATTGACGCAAAAAAGTTGCAAATTACTGGCTCGTTGCAACTTAGCATTCCTCGCCATATTTTGATTGTTTGTTTTTCTTTTTTGCGTATTCCTTTCAACTAGGCTGAGGTAATGCATCCGGGGTGCAGCAGAAAAAAACAACAACCTTGATCCAACCAAAGCAACTGCCATGCCATGTCACGAAGTGGTGGGTATGATTCGATGTATGGCCGCCGACAATAAACCCATCATCGGTTGACTTTTTGGCCTGCTGAATCATATGTCTATGTGACGGTTATACCACAATCCAGCACCTAGGGAAACACGTCATGCCAAAACGCACACCCGGTGTGTGTGTGTGGGCGCCCAAGCTGATTAATTGACTGATGCCAAGATTGGAACTCCGCTCAACGCCTCCGCACCTTGCGCGCCTTGGCACGCTTATTCTTGGAGCTCGCCCATGTGACAAAATTGCCACGACGTTTGTCGAGTGTCATCTCTCTTGCTCACAGGACTGGTAAATGTTCACAGTTCTTCCGCCTCCATTTGGGTTTTATGAGAATCAGCACCGAACCTTAGCTCCTGACTCGTTTGGCACAGTGGCGTGCATGGATGTAAAGAAAATGTCCAACGATGCAGGGCTGTGAAGTTAATCATGCATTTCGGAAATGTTAAGCTATTTCCTTTTGCTTTACTGGAGGTGGGAGGGAGGTAACGGGGTCGACCGGTGTGACGTGGGGTGCGAATTGGATGGGAAATTTAAGCTTTATGGTTGTGTCACACGATGATCAGTGTGGAAATGGGTAATGTACGTCAGTAAAACCAACTTTTTGGGTCACTCGTGTCTTCCGTGGCTGGTTAGCGCTATTACCAAGCTTTCTCAATCGAGGTTTCTTATGTCGCAGCAGCACGTTGGTAGGAATTAGCGAAATAGGCAGATTTGGGAGCAAGCGGTGTTTTGTAGGCAAATTGGAAGGCGGCATCAGAAACATTGCATTGCTGTAATTGTGGCAGTTTCATGTTGATTTTGATGCGAAAAAATAAATACTTTGCCGAAAAATCGTATTTTTTAAGGATAATAAAAACAGGAGAAGCATTCACTCTTCATCATACTCGTTCCAGACGTTTCTCGCTATTATCAACTTAGTCCTGGTATCTAAGTTTAAGAATGAACAGTTTGCATGGCAGGATGCCAAATCCGGCTAAAACAACGTCTGGCTTGTAAGACTTCCGGAAAGTTCCCCAGTGAACAACCATTATTAGAAATAAGCCGTGATCAAATAAATAGATATAAAAAATCCAGAAAAACTGATTTGAGCTTCTAGAAGCATTCATCCTAATAAGTTTTCCATGTTGATGATCCCCGACGTAATTGGAACTTCCGCATCATCTATCTGACAATTTGGCGAATTGGCCCAGTTTCTTCTTTCTAATGGTATCAAAAATAGCTAAACCTGAATTTGAATTTAGAAAACACGTTGATGTAGAATTACTAAATTAGATACGAGATTGAGAGAAAAATCAAACTAAATAACTGACCGATGAATCCACAAAATTTATTAAACAAATAAATTGAGACAGATGTGGTTGTTACATCGACAAACATTAGAACCCAGTCGTGTTGCTTTACTTTTACTTCGTGAGAATAATTTCAAACAAATATCGTGATTTTGTGTTTATTATATACACTGATATCTTTTTCACGCGGTTTTTTTTACTGCGGTTTTTTACGCGGATTTCCGAAGTAACGCGGTTTTTTCAAGCGGATTTCCGAAATTACGCGAATTTTCAAAGTTATTCGTTTTTCTTGTATTGTCTTAGAAACACGTGAAACGTCGAGATCTGGTGTTATCCACATTAAAAAAAAAAATTTATTACACCAGATCTTAACGTTTCATGCATTTATAAGGCATTGGCGTTTAAAAAAATTTCGATTTCGGTCGATTATTTTCCAAAAAAATTTTTTTTTTGTGATTACACCAGGTCCTGACGTTTCATGCATTTCTAATACATCCGGCATCAAAAAACAAAATTCTTTAATTTTGCGGTTTTTACGCGGACTTCCGAAGTCGCGGTCTCAAATTCTGCAAAAGTGCAAAAGACGTTTGTTTCCGATTTTTTTAAATTCAGTTTTGTAAAAAAAGACCTCAGTGTACTTTCGTCTTCGACTCGTCAGTACATAGCAGTTTATTTTGAACTGTTACGCCAATTAGCTGTTCATGTGATTGATAATTTCTATGAACTGGTCATTGTTGAAATTAACAGTTCTAACAGGGTGTTTCAAATCGAAGTTTTTCGAATCTGTTAGCTAATAACTGATTACGTTGTAGATTTCTACAGATTTGGCAATGCAAAGCATCAATCTTCTTTTTAATAATTTAATTAATTTGATAACACAGAAAAACTTATTTAAATTGGGTTGTATTAAGTGATAGGCTTTCAAATATCATAATAATATTTAGTGTAGGCTCCAGGCTTTAGGCGCTCCATCCGTTGCAATAGAATGTTGGTATAAACATTTCCGACAGAGTAGTCCCGCCTAGCAACTTTTCTGAAATGCTTGGTTTCTGGCAGAGAAATTTTAGTGTTTTGCTTCCATACAATAATTGCCAATTGAAAACTGCTTGTAGTCGAAGTTTGCTCTCGTAGAACAAGCGCAGTGTTAAATATAAGGAATCGAACGCTGTGTCGATTTTACGACATCGAGCCAAATGACCGCACTTCCATTGTATCCGGCTCTGAAAAGGGCCTTCCGTTGTCGGTACGGAAAAAAATGTCTCGGAACTATGAAGTAACATTAATAAGTACTCATTCTTTGAACTTGGAACAAAGAATACCGAAGAAATTATTCCGATTTGGTTTTGATGAAATCTCTAACTTTTCTTCGAATACTTTGTTAGCTAATCTAAGATCAGCTTTCTTCACGTTTCGCCTTCGGCTCATCAGTGCTTAAAGCAGTTCAAATTGAACTGCCATCTCCGCCTAACAGTTCAATTTGAACCGCTAAGCAGACGCAAAGTTTACACTATTTATGTAACGACTTTTTGGATATTGCACCGAGATGCTATATCCTTTCTGATGGCTAGAACGAAAACGAGTGACGACTGACTACTGGTTGTAATCTAAGATGCCATTTTGTTGCACCATCTCTTCGTATGTGTCGCATCCAAAGTTACCTTTCCGCTTATCTTTATCTTCTGTTTTACAATTGTTCAATATTTCTCAATTTAACAGAATTGACGGCAGTTGGGTGAATTGATAACTTTCCCGAAAAAATCCACTTCTTTGTCTCGAAACCATTGTAGCACTTCTCCGTTGTGGTGACTGTTTGCCAAATCAAACCAAAGCTTTATTGTACGGATGAATCCGCTTTTTCAGGAGCTCTTGCTAATAGATTTGGGAATCCACAGTTTTGTTCATCACGAAATGCTGGATTTTTATCCGTAACGGCAGGTACCTTGCCCGATCATATCTTTCTTGCAAATTTATCGACTCAAACGAATTTTAACTTGTTGGCGAGATAACTTTGACCAATTGCTTTATAGAACTTTTGTCTAAGAAGCTGCTCATAATCCATCTTCACGTACGTTTCGTCGTCGATGAGAAAACATTCATTGTTACATTCTTCATGTTTCGCCTTCGGTTCATCAGTGCGGTTCATCTCCGCTTAGCATCTCAGTGAAAAACTGAAAAATAGGGAAAACTAAACTTACAGTTAGTCTGTAAAACTGCCAAGAGCTTAAACGGTGTGCCTTATAAATTATATTATTAAATAAAAAGTGAGTCACGGAGAAGCATCATCGCTATCCGCCAGAATACATCATCTTTTAAGGTAACAGTTAAAAAATGGAACTGCGAAAGATCTACGACACTACGAGAAACCGCCATCCACGTTAAGTGAGTGGAAACTATATTTGGCGTTATTCAACGGATTCTTCACATGTTCACATTTTCTAACTTTTCTAAAATCAAAGGAATTTACTTAATCGGATCCGGAAATCGATCTCAAACAACTACTAACAATATGTTTTTACTACAAAATAATAAATTCTACACTAAGAAAACCAATCAAACCACTGAGTAGATTATGTTCGAATCATCCAAGTGGTCGTTATTTGAATTATTATTATGCTGATCCTTCGCATTCGAGTAAAACGCAGTAAGTATTCTTAAGCATTGAAAAAGTCTTATGATTCGATGCTTTTTTGGGTCAATTGTATGATCTTTATATTAAAAATCATCAATATTCAATTTTACAGAAAAACAATTTTCCTCTGAAATAATAATTAAAGTTAAACAATTTTACACGATGCACAGAAAACATCATTTGCTTGCAAAAAATCGAATTTTTCAAGAAGGGAAGAAGAAACTTGATGCAACGAATGTTTTTGATTTTTGAATTCATTTTTACAACCTCGATTTTAACTGTAATGTTGCTAACAATAAACTTTCAAAGTTAGAATTCGATCAGTGGCGCGACATGTGTCGACAAGTTAAGCCCGTATTCGAGTGAGTTGCGCTGCGGTACACTTCGCGCGTGCGAGTCGTGATTGAAAAATTCACTGCTCCGAAAGTATTCATCTATCCACTCTGAAACTTTGCCAAGATTGAGTTATGCCCCAAAGGCTTCTTTTTTTCAACTAAAAAAAGAAAAAAAATTAGGCCCAAGTTTAAAATTCTTTTATTTGTTTATAAATTTTTAACTTTTTTCATTAAATAAACTATAGAGGTGATTTTATGGGATCGCTTATTTGAAAGCTAAGGAAAAGACGCACATTTCATGTGACGAATTTTTGTATCTTTATTAGATTTTACAGTATAGGCTGTTGAAAAAAAGCTCTTTGTTGAAAAAGCGAAACTTCAAAAACTCATATCTCAAAAACTCCAAATACCTTATTTAAACAAAAAACCTGTTTTAATCCACCTAGTGGTGTAATGATGCCTTTCTCATATCAATCATACTATTATATATATAATACTGTGGTATTCTTCAAAATAATTTTCTTCGATTCTTAAAAGAATAACCGAAATCGGTTTGTTTGACCGTTTACTGATAAAAACTATTAATTTTTAAAAGATTTGAGGTCAATTTAGAAATTTTTTAAGGTTTTTCCCCATTTTAAGTGATGGTATACAATTTTTAACACACTTTACCCTATATTTTTGCACATTTTACCCCATAACTCCCGAACCGGAAGTTGGATCCATATAATATTCAGGAATTTTGTATGGGACCTCAAGACCTTTCATTTGAATCTAAGTTTGTAAAAATCGGTTCAGCCATCTCCGAGAAAAGCTAGTGCAAAAAAACGTTACATACACACAGACATTTTGCGTACTCGACGAACTGAGCCGAATGGTATATGACACTCGGCCCTCCGGGCCTCGGTTCAAAAGTCGGTTTTCACAGTGATTGCATAACCTTTCTATATGAGAAAGGCAAAAATGCGTGTCGAATATTTTCGAGTTCTTTACCGAAAAAAAAATAGTTAAATAAAAAAAAATTTTTTTTCTGGTGGCTGATTTTGCTTGGAATGCCCCATTTACATGGGACTATTACACCTGTTAATTTGAGTTTGATTTATTTATTAGTCAATTAAAAGAATTCACTTTTGAAATTCATATTTTTTTTACTCTAAGAATATATATCGGGATATTCTTGTGATATCTGAAAACGTAGAAATCGGTTGAAACATCATCGAAAAAAGCTACTGACATTATTTTCATTTTTTGTGCTCTTCACACTGTAATTCCGGCACCGGAAGCCCGATCCAAATGAAAATTTAGCAATACTTTGCATGAGACCGTAAGATCTTTCATTTGAATCTAGCTTGTGAGAATCGGTTCCATCATCTCCGAGGAAACTGAGTGACAATATTTGTCACATACACGCAGACATTTTCTCAGTTCGTCGAGCTGAATCGAATGGTATATGATATTCGACCCTCCGGGTCTCGCTTTAAATAGTCGGCTTTCACAGTGATTGCATAGCCGGTAAAAAATAATAGAATGTTATATAATATACTGTAATATAACATAATATAATATAATATAGTATAAAATGCCAAAATATAGTATAATATAATATAATTTAATATAAAATAATATGTAGCACAATGCAGCTTAATAGGCTGCAATATATTATGATAAATATAAATATTCCGAATGGGTTGTAACTTTTAAACCATTTCACATCCTCTCATTCTGCTACTAACGCATAAGGCAATAAGGCGCAGTCGACGCCCTTTTATTGACCAAATTTCATCTTAGACACACGGCAGAGAGGCATGAGATAGGAACTTGTTAGCACTTCTCCTCCTCAGTTATCCCACCTCTGGACGACCACCAAATAAACTCTTATCAGATTTTCAAAGAAAGCAAATTCAAACCAAAAGACTGATAGTCTTATAAAAAACTTTCCTAAATTTTATCCAAGTACGACGTCCGGTTCGATAATTTAAAGGTGATGAGTTTTCGAATTTTTCAAGCCGTCGTAGAAAATCGTAAAGGGTATTTATCACTTCATTTTCTCATACATCATGTTATCGATTTTCGCTAACTTAAATTCAAATGTAGATAAAGATGTAATTCTAAGACATTTGGCATCAGAGAAAATTTGTAGATTTCGGAAATAAAGTCTCAGAAAGTCGATATTTTCAAAATAAATTTTTTTTTCGAGATGAAATAATCTTGGCGTCGTTAAGACTTTCGGCATAAAAAATTTCGATTTCGGAAATTTCAAAATCGTGTTCAACATAAACTGTTATGCACTAATGAGTCGAAGACGAATCGTAAAGCTTACAAAATTGGTTATGTAGCCTTAGCATAAATATGGTTAGCTCCTTAAAGTGAATTTATTATATCTTGAACAACCCTAAGACGAAAATGGTTATCCTAATGTCGGACGAAATAAAAAATCTACTATTTTGAGGATAGGGAACCACTAATGGAATTGCAAACCGATGGCAAAATGGTTTATATAATTTTTTTCATACCACCAGTATGTGGGATTTGAAAATAACAAGTTCTGCCACGACACCCCTGTTCAGTCTTAATGAATAATCGGAGAAAGTGTCAACAGATCTCACAATTTGCATGCTGATCTGATCCTGCTGTGAAGTCCTACGTCTGTGATCATCGGTTGATAAGTATCGACCTGCTCGTAGCAATCAATCATTGCAAGTCGAACAACAACCTTTGTTTGTTCGAAAATAATCGAATTTCTGTTCAACAACGTTTCATTTCCTTTGGCTATTGGTTCTAAACCGAACAAAATAATAACATCTGCTTTCAACGTTTAAAATACTCGTGGTTTGTTTTTTTTTCTTGTGCATTGCCGCAGCTCACCTTCTTTTACCTTATAACGAGCGGCTGGCAGGTCTGTCTGGTGCTCGGCTCGGCTGTAGAAATGTGGAAAGGAAGACTTTAATTCAGCATAAATCAAGCTGTACCCGTTGGCAACGTGGACGTTGGAGATTGGCGCCTACTTTTGGCCATGTGTGGGAACATACATTCGGCGCGTGGTTGCAGCTTGCAGCGCATTGCAATTTAAACCATTATTTACGGTGAAAGACAAGTCCGCTTACGCTCGTGACACGGTCCGGTTCGGTATGGACCGGCAAACCTCACATAAAAGTAGTGCTGTGTTAAACTCGTGCTCGTTGTAGCTTCGACCATCTGGAAGGTTAGGAGGAAATAACTCGCCGGAAATGTGAGTTTCAAATTCTGAAGAAAAAAGTTTAGTTTAGCATTTGATAAAGGAACCTCGAAAGACCTGTGCCAAATTCTGTGCCACCACCATGAAAGACCTAGTTTCCTAACAAGAGCAACAAAAAAAAAACCTAAACCTGAATCAACGCATCGTCCAGAGCATTCAACCTGGGGGCCACGCGCCAACAAAACAAACAGAATATAAATATGTTATTCAACTCACCAGTTTTCGCCAATGGACTGCAGCCTGTCCTGCAATCCCCCCTGATGGAAGGATGGCTTTGTCGCCGAAAAGCTAAGAACCGGCGGACAAAATGACACACACGCAGAAACGCATTGAGCATAGCAGAGGCGCACACACTGGAATGACGTCACACGACGCGGTCTTCTTCGCGGTGTTTGCGTCGAAACACCGAAGTGTGGCGGCAGTTAAACCGGATACCGGCGTTGTGTACATGTCGTCGGTGTTCAATTTAATCTACATGGGAGCAAGCACGGGCAGAAACTGTGCCGTGAGCTCTACACCACCAGTAGGAAGTATCAGTATCTCAGCCGAAATGAAGTGTAATTTTATTCGTATCATCTCAGAGGGATATTTTTGATTGGTTTGTTTTTCGATTGGCAGCGAGTTCGTTTAATTTTCATCTGTACATTAAAATGGGTTTAAAAATAGTTGAAAGTAATAAAACGGTTTTGTGGGGGCTGGGGATGGATACTCCTTATTATCTTGTCCGGACATGACCAGCCTAAAGGCCGTGTGGAATCCGGTGACAAAATAAATTTAGCCAATAATAGAACCACTGGGGTTTCCACCACGCAATTGTTTATCTTTTCATAATTTCAGATTCTTCCCTTACTTCAAATTTGTTTGTTCTTCATCAACGTACAATCCGTTACAAAAGTATTTATTCCTAATTTCTCGAGAGAATTTTTTATCTATTTCTTTGAGCTTCGAAGACTATTTCTCTTCGATTTGAATGATAAAAATCACCTCTCACGAAAAACTCTTAAAACAACAATGTTCATAATGTAGATGTGTCTGCTTAACACCATTTGTGATAAATTCGAAAAAAAAACCTGTTTTAATCCACCTACTGGTGTAATGATGGCTTTCTCATTTCAATCATTCTATCATAGAAAATACTGCGGTATTCTTCAAAACAATTTTCTTCGTTTCTTGGAGGAATAACCGGAATCGCTTTGTTTGGCTGTCTACTGATGATGACTACCGATTGGAGCAGTTTTGATGTCGATTTAGAGTTTGTTTCGCCCCTTTAAGTGATGTTATAAAATTTTCAACACACTTTACCCTATAATTCCGAAACCGAAAGTCGGATCAAGATGAAAGAGGAGAGATCATTCATTTGAATTTTAGTTTGTAAAAATCGGTTACGCCATCTTTGAGAAAAATTAGAACACGTATTTTCATATTTTGCACATTTTACCCGATAACTCAGGAACCGGATGTCCAATCCAAACAATATTCAGGAATTTTGTATGGGATCACAAGATCTTTCATCTGAATCTAGACTTGTGAAAATCATTTCAGCAAACTCGGTGAAAAAATGGTGCACTTATTTTAACAATTTTTTGCACATTTTACACCATATTTCCTAAACCGGATGTCGGACCCAATTAATATTCAGGAATTTGGTATGGCACTACAAGACCTTTCATTTGAATCTAAGTTTGTGAAAATTTCCGGTTTGGAGTACAAGATCACTTATTTTGTATACTTCCGGAATCTGAAGCGAAGATCCGGTATATCAAAAATTAATGTATTTGGTGATCAACTAACCAAATCAGTTCAATTAAGAAATTATACGGCTCTTTGAATGTATTTGATGGATTTTTTTTCGTGACATGTATAAAAACACGCCCCTGAAAATGAAATTTTTATACCTATCAGTTTGTAATTCCGGAACCGGAAGTCATATCCGGATGAAATTTGGTAGGATTATATGGGTTGTAAGACCTTTCATTTGAACCTACCTACCTTGTGGAAATTGGATGAGTGGCCTCTGAAATAATCGATTGCTCGTTTTTAGCTCATTTTGCGCATTTTACCCCGTAACTCTTGAACCGGAAGTTGGATCGAAATGAAATTCACTAGCAACATATGGGACCATTGGTGCGGGTCATTTCGCCGAAAGTCGCTTCGTCGAATAGGTCATTTCGCCGAAAGTCGCTTCGTCGAATAGGTCATTTCGCCACTAGTCGTTTCGCCGAAAGGGTCGTTTTGCCGAAAGTGACATTTCTCCGGAAGCGTAATTTCGAATACATCATATTAATATTATTATTTTGTGTTATTATTCTTCCTGTAAAACTGATGTGGCGTATCCACATAACCGAAGCCAAGATGGCTCGGCGGCATAAAACCGCCGAGGCGACGCCGGCTGAGGTGGCCGCCGACCCACCATAGGAAACGGCTGCCTCTTGCATACAAACTTGTAACTGCCTCGTTTGCCCGGTCTACTCAAAGCTAGGTTTCTTTGCTTTAGTTAGGACAGCACTCGAGTCAAATCGATGTGGCGAAGCCGCATTAGATATTTTTCACTTAGTAAACGGAAAATACCACATACATTTGCTTGATAGATACACCAATGCAATTGCGTCGATGGCCAATAGTCAACAAGTTTCCTTGGGAACTCTGTTCTTAGGTTCATGAATCAATCTTTATTCAAGAAGTCAACAAAACGGGCGTTAACGTATTATCATTCATTTGTGTTTATTTTAAATCAATTCCAATTATAATATTAAGACAATTGCAGGAATCCAAGTCAGTCGATAAAACAAAACCGCTTACGTTCGGGACGAAAGAAACCAAGTACAGTATTGTGTAGTGAACAATAGAACGACCTCGAAAATGAGTGAACCAAACGAACAAAAGCTACCGCCGGTACGAAAGAATCCAAAAATTGTTGACTTCAGGCAGTGCAAAATTCGACCTTCGATACGAGAACTTGAAGGTTTGCTTAAGGAGCAAATGCATCTTGACATTAAACGTGTGCATTTACTTCAATGCAATAAGACAAATAATGTTGTTTACATCCAGTTTTATAAAGAGTTGGATGCAATTCAATTCGCAAAAGACAATAATAATGTGCATTGTGTGGAGCACGAGAACATTAAGTACAACATTCCAGTATATATGGAAGATAGTGCTATAGAAGTACGTGTGCATGATCTTCCCTCAAGCGTCATCGATCCTTATATTCCCAAAACTATGTCCCAATACGTGGAGATTCGAAAAAGAAAAGGGGAAGAACTTTTTCCCCGGTATTCTAGATGGCGTACGTTTGTTACGCATGCGCTTGAAAAGGCCTATACCTTCTTATGTAAGTGCAAATCACTTGTTACCTATGACAATCAGATGGCCACATGTCAATATTGCCAAAAAGCTGTTCATTACGGTAAGCCATGTGATAAACTGGACAAGAAGACAACTATACCAAAGGACAACGGTGCTTCCTTCACACCATCCCTAAGCAACCCCAGTACACCTGTGACAGTCACTAACAACAGTGAAGCATCCGCTTCAACGAAACCATTCGACGTATCCCCTATAGAACAAAGTACACCAGCTGCAGTTAACAGCTTACCATCCAACCAACCAGCAACTGCAAACAATGTACAACAAGGCGCATCTACAGTAACTAGCAACGAAATCAACAACAATACCACGGCAATGGATGACGAGACGACCCACGAACAAACTGCCCCTCAATCCTCGCAGGAGGGAAACGGAAGCTCCTTTCCCCCTAGAAAAAGGGTGACAACGAGATCCAATACAAAAAATTTTTTAGTCAAATACTCAGCTCAATCGGCCACGAAAACCTTGTACGCAAATAGGCCTGAATAAAAATATCTTTTACAAAAAAAAGAGAATCGATTGAGCGGTCTCTGAGATAATCGAGTGCACTTTTTCTTCAATTTTTGGCATATTTTACCTCGTTACTCCCAAACCGGGAGTTCGATCCGGGATGATGATTTTTTGCTCTATAATCAATCGTTCGATATGTTATGGATAATATAGTAATTTATCGTAAGGATAAAAGTGGAAAAACTACCTAACGAATAATTTGACATATCTCTTGGCAGCCGGCTGTCTGGAGTTTTACGGATTTCGGGAGTTTATTTCATGAACCGTACTTTCTGTAGAGATCGCATTGTTTACCAAGACATATCCCAACTCTTCTCTCATCTCTACTAGTACATCTCCTATCCTCGGCGAATGACCTTAAGGTTAAAACTGAGATTATATGAACAGTAACATAATGATTATAAGCTTCTATCAAAAGCAAAGTCTAGGTATTCCATTCCTTTTGTACAGTTTGATTTTCTGTTTCAACAGACTTCACGGCTGATTCATAGTGTACAGAACCAATGCATGGCTGGTGCCACGATCTAACTGACACTAAAAATCCCTTCAGGTAGGGGCTTGAACATACGACAACTGGATTGTAAGATCAGCGCTTCCTGCATTTAAACCGCCAATCCAAGGCTACCTCAGCTCATCTCACAAAACAATAAAACGATATTGTATTCCTGAAGCTCACTGTTATTCTTTTAGCAGAAGAATGCTAGCATTACTATTAGGTAAAGGTTGAGGGGCAATAGGTTCAATGGACATGATTTCGTTTGTAAGCTAACCAGCACTGTTTTTGTGCTTAGCAGCGTATTCCTAGTTTTGTATCTGTTTATGACCAGTTCATTTCTGAAACCAATGTTAGTTACATACATCAGCGCAGATAAAAGTTATATTCATTCACTCAAGGAAATAGCGAAAAAAAAGTCACTCTCTACTCCGCTTACAAATTGTGAGATTGAATAGTAATCGCTTAACGAATGTTGTTCATTAAGCTGTTGCTGAATATTTTAGCACTCATCTATATAATTTTAAATTTTGTTTTTAAAACCGTTGTATCTTGGGAACGGTAGTATTACACAGAATTTAGTGAGCATCTATTTTTTTTATTTAAATATTTGAGTACTTTCAGAAAACTAGATTCAAAATTAAACAAAAAAATAGAAGCATTGCTTTGGTATTTCATTTCTTTTGTGTAATTTGACCGTCTGTTTCAACAGACTGGTGCTACGATCCTACTGACACTAAAAATCCTTCCAGGTTGGTACTCGAACATACGACAACCAGCTTGCAAGATCAGCGCCCTATGTATTGAGCTGCCAAACTGGGTTTGCAATAATTTCGAAAAATACACCAAATTTTAGAAGACTGTTTTGTTAGTTATTTATTCTTCTTGACCTAGAGTACAAAAAGCTTCAATTATAAGGTACAACATCTCAAAAGTAAAAATAAAAAATACCTTTGTAGAAATAATCGAAAAATCTCGAAATATAAAAGTGCAGTTATGTTTAACAGTGATTACTTTCTCTATATTAAAAAGAATACACTGCCTATGAAACCAAATTAATCAGACCAATCGTTTTCGAGATATATGTTTTTGAAAATTTCCAGGGAATTTCTGATAAGAGCCTTTTTAACAGCAATTCTGGAGTCAAAATTGTGAACTGATGATGAAAATTATCCTTTTTGATCATGAATACGAAACAATCAACCTTTGAATTCAAATGGAATTGCGTTTGTTTACTGTTCGATATGGTCATTCTGAGCGTAAGCGGCTGGTGAATGTATCGAATGGGACACTAAAAGTGTAGCAAAAGGTGATTACAAATTCATTATTCATAGTATTGTCCATCGCTAGTCACAACTTTTTCCCATTTTCTGGCAATTCACGGACACCCCTTCCCAAAATTTTTTGATCAGCCGCAAATCACGAATGGATCCATTTTTTGATTATTTAACTATCATAATTGAAGAAGCTGCATCAATCGTAACGAATAGTAATCGGAAGGAGCGATGTCTGGACTATACGGCGGGTGGGGTAGGCTTACTATTTGAGCGATTCTAATGTCGTTTTCGCTTGATACCAAACCTAACCCAGTTTCCACCCTTACTGCTGTCAAACCGTTTGTTTGAAGCTAGTTTCGAACCTAGTTTCAACGTTGTTGAACTGAAAATCAAGTCAGTTTCGAACCTGGTTGTTATATCAGGTTGGCTCAAATTCCCGTTGCTAAGTGCGAAACCAACACAGTTTCATGAAAAGTGTTTGTTTGATGAAACTACCCTGGGTCAGTTCCAGGTTTTTCAAGCGAAAACGATATAAGTATATTTTACCGACTGCAATACGAGGGTGGGGATTGAATTGTTGCCAAATTACTTTATCGTTTCCATCGATGTATTGACTGTTTTTCTTGCAATGTTCGGCTCGAACGTATTAATTGTTGTTAGTAGACCTCTTCCGTGACCTCTCCTTTCACTCGGTTACATTAGCTATACCACACAAGCTGAGCATAACCATCAGGCCATGAATATCCTGAGCAGCTGTCGATGATTGTGCATGGCCGTATGTCCATCCATACGTTACCCAACGTTTTGGACTATCGCAATGGACCCATTTTACATCGCCAGTAATTATTCAATGAAAAAAAACCCTTTCTTTTGTACCGTTGAAATGGTTGTACGCACGTGTATAAACGGAGTTTGACGTCTTTTAGCTTCAATTCATACGGCACCCAATTGCTTACCTTACCAGATCTCTCCCATTGCTTTGAAACGTTAGCAAATGGCTGACTGTGTAACTTGGAGTGATTTTGATTTTGTACGCTTCAGCTAAATGACACATAACGATTCAGATATTGTAATGACTGTAGCTTTCCCAAGCATATTAGAATAGGTAAAACACTGCAATAAAAATCAAGTTACTGCATTTGTATGAAAACGGCACGAACTTTTTTATACACCTATTAGTATTCGTTTTCTCAGCCCGTCCTTCAGTTTCGTTTCGATAGCCTAGCTAACAAAAAACGATTCGCGATTTCTGCAAATTTATGCTTGGAAAAATTTTAGCAACATAGGAAAACAGCCTTATTGCAAAACGTAAAAGCAGGTTTCTTCGCTTTTGTTTAGTGGAAATTCAAAATAAAAACATCGGTTCATGTTTTTAAATAAAATGATGTTTTTACGAAGATTTATTTAGCTATAGCGGAGAAACTGCTTGTTGGTGTGGGTTGGGTTGGCGGTTCAATGCATAGGGCGCTGGTCTTACAAACCAGTTGTCGTATGTTCGAGCCCCGACCTGGAAGGATTCGTAGTGTCAGTAGAATCGTAGCACCAGCCATGCACTGTTTCTGTACACTCTGAATCGGCTGCGAAGTCTGTTGAAACAGAAAATCAAATTCCACTACAGGAATGTAATACCAAGATTTTGGAGAAACTGCTTTTGGGTTTTTTCTACAATGGCTGTTTTTCTAAGATTGTAAGTAGAACCTTTACATTCGTAATGAAGTTCGTTCAAGACAACACTATTTTCATCACTACAAATAACTATAGATAGCATATTCTGAGACCTTCGATGGTACTCTGAAAGGATAGTATTAAATCTGTGACGCGATGTAATAACGGCGAAATCCAATCACCGCCACGAGTCTCCTTCTCGCATTTATTCAACACGATTCCAGTGAAACGAAAGAAGCTGTAAAACAACCAACCAGCAGAAACGGCAGCCCGGATAAGTGAATCGCGCATTCTTCGCATTCCACTGCGGTTGTTTAACTCTTATTCTGCGTATTTTATGGAAAGGATTTCCGCGCACTGCATTTGTTTTTTGGTGTGTTGAGCAGGTATCAGCACATTTTTCTCCTCATCGGATGGTTTGTTTTGAACGTTCTCCGGTTGCAAGCGTTCTAACCTAGTCATTGGAAATTCGTGAATCAGCTGTAAAACTAATCCGCGCCACAGCTCGGATGTTTTCTTTGTTGCTAGTTTGGCTCCCAGTCGATTACCCATGTGTCATAACCTGCCATGCGAATTGTGAATACACTTGCAGCCGAGAAATGGCGCGTGTAGCCACCGATCGGTGCATTTCTACGACGCATTATCAGTCATCAGTCCAGTGTGCAGTTTAAGTAAATATTTTTCCGTTTTTCCTCGTGTTCGTGGCGATTGACGCACAATCAGCCGGTGTGAAGTCACTGAAGTCAGCAGTCATTTGCGCCGATGACGAGAGTCTTTCCGAAGAGACGCAACCACACTTTCAATCAGTTTGTTTTGAATGCACGTGTCAGGATTAGCTCGTTGTTGCGATACTTTCAGCGCGAGTTTGGTTGGAAATTTCTGATGAGTTCACCGTAGAGTTCGACGACGCAGTTAATTGCATCGATTCTCGATTATGGATTACTTTATGACTTCTAGTATTTTTAATTATTAGTAGTTAATGGGATAATATAGGACGATATTAGATATGTTTTTTTTTGCTGTTGGTTTCCTTGTTCGAGTTTATTCAGTCGCAATTTTATTTACAACAACTTTGTCTTTGTGACTTCATCACTAAGTCAAGTACGAACAGATGGAGAGTGCTTCATTCATTGCACAGTGAAACTGTTCAAAACTTTTGGGTTTTGGTTGCTATATTTGTAAAACAGTATGGACACTATTAACGAAAAATTAAACTAAACCTCTCATTTTTCGTTATTAGTTGCTTCTTACTTACTTTTTAATTGGAATGTTGCATGGAATGTGCAAAATACCATTCTTGAACAATAGTATCGTATAAGGTCGATGGAATGTATCACTAACGACATTTGTTCGTTAGATGTGTTTAACGCATTTCGAGATTCGTTTTCGAAAGTGTTTTCACAGTAGCTCAACGGAAGAGCACTGATTTGAAAAGTTCACTTGTTCGAGTCCTGTGCATCTTTTCAAAAGAGTTAGAATAAAATTAAAATTGATTAGGTTCTCTTAGCTTAAAAGATTATTTTCAACTAACTTCTTTTTTGGTGCTTCGTTAACTTCATATGAAATGAGCGAAGCACTTGTGAAAAAATACCAACAAATTCAAATCCACCGTAACTAGTTAGCAACAATGGAGCCAAAAATTACTTACCTATTCGCGGTATTACTTGGTATTATGTTAAGTTCATGTTCATAATAAATCCGTAACTGAAACCCCACATGAAAAAAACTTTCGCATCGTCTTCGACTTGTTAGTACACAACAGTTCAGTTTAAACTGCCTGTGCGGTGTAGCAGTTTAACTTAACCAGTTTAGTCTCAAAATTATTATTTAAGCTCCAGTAGTGATCTCGCATACTCAAATCATAAGCTAGTTAGAGTGAGATCTGCTGTCTCTGCTCGATCCATTTGATTTACTTCAAGGGTAAGATGAAAATAGGTACATTCGCTTTGAGTTTTCGCGTTCCTGTAACTGATACTGATGTACAATAGTCGAACTACAGGGTGGGCCATTTCCAAAAGTTTCCGGATGGATCGACAGACCCCACGGCGAAGTCAACTTTGGCCTGACGCAGTTTCTCACAGGTCACGGTTGTTTTAGGTAGTACCTACACAGGTTCGGCCACGCAGCATCTCCTGCTTGTCCTGGCTGCCCAAATGAGCTCGAGACGGCAGAAAACGTCCTGTTTGCCTGTCCCCGCTTTGCGACACAAATGAATGGTCTACTGGATGTATGTGGCAGAGAAACTACATCAGAGAACCTAGTCCAGAGGATGTGCCACAGGGAGGAGAACTGGAACGCAGTGTCGACCGCGACCTCCCAGATCGCGGGCATCTTGCAGCGGAATTGGAGCGCAGAACAACAGGCAGCAGCGACCGCCGACCGCTAAAGAGGGATCAGCGAACATGCGTCGGTTCGGGAGTTTATCCATTGTCGGGGATGTCTCCGTCGGTGTAGTCTAAATCCTTCCTCGAGGATTAGACGAGTAGATTGCGACGTAGCTCCGGTATGGATCATCGGAACGTCAGTGAACCGGAAGCCATCCTCCAACCGGAATCATTGAAGTGACCCAGGCATCCTGCCGATCGACCCGTTCACAGGTTTCGGAAGCGACGGTTACGGGAGAACTTCCATCGCCAAGTAATTCTTCGCCGATGTAGGCTAAATCATTCACCGGGGACTAGCCGAGTAGAATCCACAGCATCGAAGTTGAGTCGTCGGGCGCCAGTGAACCGGAAGCCACGCTCCAACCGGAATCACAGGATCGACCTCGGCACTCATCCGAGTGTCCCGTGTGACGAAACACGAGATTCTGTGTTGGGAGAAACTCTTTCGTCGGAGAGATTGCGACGTAACTCCGGTATGGATCGTCGGGGTGCCAGTGAACCGGAAGTCATCCTCCAGCCGGAATCACTGGACCGACCCAGGCATTTCCATTGTCGGGGAACTTTTCCGTAGGTGTAGGCTAGATCCATCGTTGGGGATTAGCCGAGTAGTTCGTGACGTAGACCAGCCCTGGGTCGTCGAGGCCTGTAGCGAAACGAGTGGCTCAAAGTAGAGAGATAAATGGTCCAAAAGTAGGAGAGAACGTCGCAGATGTCCATGGCGATGCATAAGTCCGGGAAGGGTGCTTTGAGCACCGATAGCCTTCCACCTCGAAGTAATACCTAACGGTAGTTCCTGGGAGGTAGGGTTGGAGATCCAAGGTGTTTTAGTGGGTAGTTCCTATTATGCAGTGGTAGTCCTGTGGAGATGCCCACACTCTGTTTTACGTGCATTTCACCTTGTTAAAAAGGTGTGGGCCATTTAAAGTGGAAGCATTTGTTTCATAACAAAATGTATGAAAATTATAATTTTTTTTTATTTTAGTTCTAGAAGATAGGTTACTGCTAATTTTTGAAAATTTACCAATGGTCTTGAGTACAAAATGTACCCTTTTTTGGCATTTTCCATCGTTTTGGCCAATGTCGATATGGCGGTGATTTCGGGTGATCTCGGAAAGTCGGGCCAGTCGAAATGACTCGATAACGATCGCCATTAACAGTTTTCGTTGCTCCATCATCGTTTTGGAAAAAAACACCATATCCGCACAAATATCACATCAAAGTGTAACTTTTTGGTCGTATAGAGGCTGTTCCTCAATTAACTGAAGTTTTCAGTGGTATACAAACGACCATTTTATTTATTAACGCATCCATTTAATGTGAAAATGAGCATGACATGATAATTTTTCGCCAAAAGTTGGCCTCGTATTGAATGTAGAGCTGAACAATTTCAGCGCGTTGTTTTGGTGTGTACTGTTACATGGTGTAATTGTCCTGGAATGACGTTTCCAACGGGGTATGTCATTAGTCGATCTGATAATTATATCGAAAATTATTAGGTTACCCGATGCTTCCACTTTAAATGGCTTACCCTGTATTTTTTCAGCGGGCTTCTTCGAGTTAAAGCGAAGACATTGTTTTCGATTTTATCACAATTTGTTAATTGAAAGTCGAGCTATCCTCAAAACTTCATGGCGAGTGATTATACTAATGAGATGAGCTAAATTTTCTCCAAAATGGTTACTCCGATTTTATTAATTTAGATTCAAAAAAATGAAAAGGTCTTATGAAAATTTTGGAACCTCATCTAGTTTCGGCTTTTGATTCCTGCATTTATAAATGAATATGGTAAGATTAATGTAAATGATTTCTTTTCAATTCCGCAATCTGAGATCACAACCATCATTCACTATCATACACTGAGGTCTTTTTTACGCGGCTTTTCGAAGTTACGTGGATTTTCGAAGTAACGCGGTTTTTAGGTAAATTTTCAAAGTTATCCGGTTTCCTTGTTAAGCCTTAGAAGTGCATGAAACGTCGAGATCTTGTGTTATCCCGAATTTTTTTATGTCAACTCATGACACTTGGAAAATTCTCGATTTTTTTTTCGAATTTTTTTTTAGATTACACCAAATCTCGACGTTTTATGCATTTCTAAGACATTTGGCATTCAAGATAAAATTTCGTTTTCGGAAATCTCAAAATTTTTGGAAGTCCCGAAGATGATTTTTTCCAAAAAAGAAATTTTGTTGAGCTTACACTACCCCGGTAACCAGTAAGCACTAATAATGGCAGTAAAGTAGCCTTTTATGAGCACCAAAAATTCTCATTGCTCTATATCTGCAAACCGAAAGTTAATCTGTTGTAAATCAATCAGAATTCATTTAGGGGTTAGCCAAGTTTTGTGCTAGTGCACATAACCGTTTTTATTATTTTTACGTTTCGTTCTTGACTCATCAGTGCAGAGCTGTTCCAGAAATAGTCGAAAACACGTTTTCGTTCGGCACGTCAGAAAAGACATTGCACTCCGTTGCAAAACAAAAAGTGTTCTGTAAGTAGCAAACAATTTTACGTCTGCTTAGCGATTCAAATTGAACTGCCGAGTTTAGCACTAAGCAGTTCAATTTGAACTGCTCTGCATTGATGAGTCAAAGACGAAACGTAAAAATAATAAATCAGAATTCATCTTTCTGGATGCACACAAGCCTTGGTATTACATTCCTGTAGCGGAATTTGACCTTCTGTTTCCACAGACTTCGCAGCCGATTCAGAGTGTACAGAACCATTGCATGGCTGGTACTACGATTCTACTGACGAATCCTTCCAGGTCGGGGCTCGAACATACGACAACTGGTTTGTAAGACCAGTGCCCTATGTATTGAACCGCCAACCCGGGACACACTAGTCATAAATAAGCATTACCTATAAATAGCCGTATATTTTGCCAAAGTCGACCCTAATCCAGTCTCAAAAGCTATTAAAATGCCCATTAGAAATTATTCACTGCCATAATACGGTATTAGCATGTACTTATTGGTTACCTGGGTAGATCTGGATGTTTCACGCATTTCTAAAGCATTTGGCATCAACAAAAATTCTGTAAATTTAGCGGTCCCAAAGTCGTTTTTGTGCAAAAATGTTTTTTTAATGTTGCATCATATCTCAACGTTTCAAAAAAAATTTCAATTCCGGAAAAATCAAAATTTTTTTTTCTCAAAGTAGTTTTTTCAAAAAAAAATATTTTTTTTGTGATAATATCAGATCTGAACGTTTCATGCATTCTAAGATATTTGACATAAACAATTTTCATCAATTTGCAGTTTTTTTCTACGCGGAAATCCCAGTATTTTCAAAAATGTTTCCAGTATTTTCAAATTTCGATTTCGGAAATCCTAAAATTTTTCCTAGTTGTTTTTTTTTGCAAAACAAAAAACATATACTGAGGTCTTTTTTACGTGATTTTTTAAGCTGTTTTCTTACACGGCTCTTTATACGCGGCTTTCCGAAGATACGTGGTTTTTAAACGCGGATTTCTGAGGGTACGCGGTTTTTTACGCGGCTTTCTGAAGTTACGTGGTTTTTACGCGAATTTTCAAAGCTATCCGGTTTTCTTTTTTGGCTTAGAAATGCATGAAACGTTAAGACCTGGTGTTATCCCGATTTTTAAAAGTTAGCTCTCTGACGCTTATAAAATTCATATACCATTCGACTCAGTTTGTCGAGTACGCAAAATGTGTGTGTGTGTGTGTGTGTGTGTGTGTGTGTGTGTGTGTGTGTGTGTGTGTGTGTGTGTGTGTGTGTATGTATGTAACATTTTTTGCACTCACTTTTCTCGTAGATGGCTGAACCGATTTTCATGCACTTAAATGAAAGGTCTTGTAACCCAACAGAAAGTTCCTGAATTTTATTCGAATCCGATTTCCGGTTCAGGAATTACAGGGGGACATGTGTAAAAACATGAAAATAAGTGTACTTACTTTTCTCAGAGACGGCTGAATCGATTCTTACAAGCTTAGATTCAGATGAAAGGTACAATTGTCCTATACAAAGCTCCTGAATTTTATTTTGATCCGACTTCCGGTTCCAGAGTTACAGGGTGATTAGTGAAAAAAAATCTTATTTCAACTTACTTCCTCATTTTGCTCAGAGATGGCGTGACCGATTTCAACAACCTTAGATTCAAATGAAAGGTATCATAGTCATACAAAACTGCTAAATTTCATCCGGATCCGACTTTCGGTTCCGGAATTATATGGTGAAATGTGTTAAAAATTGGATGCCGTCCGTATCTCCCGCGCAAAAAGAGACATCAGTGCAATTACTACCTTTTTTATAACTAATAAGATCTACATGCTGATTCAAACCTCGTCATTTTGTTTTCTCTGTCTTCCACCTTTTTTTTTGATAATTAATTAGACCTACGTGCTGATGCTGACCCCGTCGTTCGTTTACGCTCGTTTAGCACCCCCTCCACCAACCCTTGTTTTCCATTTACCTAACCACTTTTCTCCTCTCTCTCACCTTTTAAGTAAGAACACTCCTAATGACCTGTTATGCTTGGTGTCATCAGCTAGTTATAGTGTAGTGTTAAGCATAAATGTATCTGTTGGATCATTGTAATCTGTTGATACAAATGATGAGGAGGTTTTATGCCTGCTGGAGAGAAAGTTTGCCAAATTTCATCTCCACCGGGCTTTTCCCTGTTCCCAACCAAATAAATAAATAAATACTGCGTTGTGACGCAAGGCACCGGAAATACTTTGAATACTTTTAAATATTTACCTTATGATCAAACAAGAACCGGAATTTTATTAAAAAACGCAAAATTTCAATTTTCAATAAATTTCTTTATTATCGCCTTCAAAGTACTCTCCACCTGCGGCAATACATGCATGACAACGCTTGATCCAATTTTCCATACAAGTTTTATAGGCCGCCGAAGATATGGCCTTTAGTTCACGCAGCGAATTCTCTTTTATGGTCTCTATGGTCTCAAAACGCGTTCCCCGCAATGGCAATTTGAGTCTGGGGAAGAGGAAAAAGTCACACGGGGCCATATCTGGAGAGTACGCTGCTTGGTTGATGATATTGGTTGAGTTTTTGGCCAAAAACTGCGACACAACAAACGCTGTGTGAGCCGGCGCATTATCATCTTATTTGGCACCAGCCGAGAAGCGACGCGTTTCAAACCCAAAACATCAGTTAAAATGTGTTCGGCTGATCCATAAGAGATGTCCAACAACACAGCAATCTCTCTAATCGGTACAGAACGATTTTGCAACACGATTTGCTTCGCCGATTCAATGTTTTCTTCAGTAACAGATGTTGTTGAGCGGCCAGGGATCTCATCATGATCCAAGCTTGTACGACCACCTTTGAAGCGTTTATACCACTCGTATGCCTGTGTTTTTCCTAGACACGATTCACCGAAGGCCTTTTGTAACATTTTCAACGTTTCGGAACACTTAAATCCATTTGCAACACAAAATTTGATGCACGCACGTTGTTTTAAATTTTCATCCATTATTAAAATCGCCACACGAAAATTTTTCTACTTCTTTGTATAGACGCCAAACAAAAACTAATCGTACGATATGCGTCAAAATTTGACAAAATGTGTATAAAAGTGTTACCAACGTTGAGAGAATAAAAGTTTACCGATTGGACAAGCGCGGGAATTTTAAAATGAAAATTCCGGTTCTTTTTTTATCATAAGGTAAAATCACATTCTCTGATGCTCAGTTTCATTATTCTCTGCAAAACTGAAGTATTAAACTTCCATTCTATCGGAAATTCTCGAAACCAAAAAACGTTTTTTTTTCAAAAATATTAAAAGCTACCGACTCTTTCCTAAGCATATGAGAAAAGCTTCATCATTAGCTGGATAGAAAAAAGGTTTTTATTTGTTCACTGACGCAATGTCATAAATGACGTCCCAGGTGGAACCATTAGACGGCTTGCTGAACAATCACAGTTAGGTAGTAATTATTGGAGAATCTTAACAAAATCCTATGTGCTCAAAGTTTTTTCGTTCTGTGTTTGACGCACCACAGCGTTGCTCAAGCAGAGTAAAAGTTTGCTGATATGTACTGACGGGTTCAAAATTCAACGTAAATAATGTTATCTGATAGAACCTAAATTTTGATTGTAAATTTTAGCCGTAATAGATCTTTGTTAGATGTCAATGAACATTTTCTTTCGCCGACGTTTGAAATGATAAAATCCTGGAAATGATAACAACATGTACAATCATTCTTTATAGCATTACTCGTGTCTGCGATGCTAGAAGAGTTCGAGTTGCTGAAAGACTTCCACTTCCAAAATGTGATTTAACTTTTTAATGTGATGTACTAAATGAAAACTGCGCCAGATCTGATTAACAAGTTTTGGGATGTGATTTCTGAATCATTGATTTAGGATGCCGTCGCTTCTCGCTCCCGCTCGGACTCCGTATCGAAAAGTTATTGACCGCCCGTAATACACTAAAGTCTCTTTTTACACGGTATTTTTTCGCACGGTTTTTTTATACACGGCTTTTTTTACACGGATTTCGGAATTAACACGGTTTTTATTTACGCGGTTTTCGCAATTAACACGGTTTCTGACAAGAGTTTAAAAATCACTGTCATTTGTTTTTTGAGAAAATTTTTTAAAAGGGAATAGGTTGTCTGTAAGAAAACGATTATTAGAGCTAATTTAAAGTTTAAAAGTTAACTAAAATCATTCACTCAATAATTCACGAGATCATTGACTGTCGTTCCATAAAATGATTAATCAGTCTTCAGATCTTCAATCCCTGTTGTAAATTACACGACAACGTCTCTTCCGCTCAGTTGTGGTGTATGATGTCAGCATCGTCATTGATATGATCAAGAATTTCGTAGCGTTGAAGAAATAGTCGGATTTACTAATCTCTTCAACTCTTCATCATATCGAGCACTACAGTATTTTATACCCATTTGAAAAATATAACTCTAGTAGTATTATGATTTACGCCGATGAAATGAGTTGCTTCAGCATGACACATAGTAATACCTTTTCTAATTTGATTCATATTCATCTCTATGAATTCTTCCCCTTTAATTCTGTCGCTGCGTGCATATATCTTCATCCAATACCCATGCCTTCCCACTCAGTTTAATTAAAAAAATTACTATAAAGATCTTTAGTGTTTACTACACATCGCAACTTCGGAATTGAAAAGAACTTATTATCAAGCTTTATTTGCAGTCAAAGTGTTTATGGGTGGTATTATTAGTACTTCTTCAGTCGAACATTCTAAATTGTACGTATTATCGTTCTTTTGAAAACCGAATTCATTAAACATAGGCATGAGCCATTTAGATTATTTCGATTCTCGTACAACGTGTTTCCTGAGTGTTTCTAATTTTAATTTGTCATCCAATGTGTCTATATCAAGGGGAACGTGCCATTTGAGCCAATTTGGTCTGAACCTCAGGCTGGTTTTTAGATTTCCGTTTTTATTGTGAAAAAACAGTTACATATTATCAAAAACAAAACAAACAAATACTCAAATCTACGGTTTTTGGAATTATTACGTCAAATTTTCCACGCGGTTTTTTTTTGCACGGTTTCCGCAATTAACACGGTTTTATTTTACACGGATTTTTTTAACACGGTACGTAACCCCCGTGTAAAAAGAGACCTTAGTGTAATCAAATTTATGGAACCTGCTAGAGATTTTGGATTTATATCATACGTCCTCACCATTCATGATACGATGCTCCTTTCATCTGTATTCCGTCTTCCTTCCTCATTACCGTTCAGAATACAACGTACTTCCCTTGCCTGTTTCCAGTTCCAGTCAACACGATTGTTGTCGCTCAGCGCGGAACAGCACCGACGGCAAGTGAACCGAAACTTGTAAGAAGGAATCGAAAAAAAACGAGCATCGAAATATTCCCTTCCTGCCATAGGCTTGCCGCCGGTCGTTCTGGAAACCGCACACCACGAGAGCCGCCTTCAGAGATCGAAGTTCGTTAACCTTATTTCCGGTTCAATTATTTTTTTCTCTCGCTTATACGCTCTCATTCAAAAGCTAACCCTCTTCACGCTTCCTCACATTTCCGTACAGTTCGACTGCATATATCTTTTTTGCCGGTTTTTATTTTATTTTTTAGTTCGACCAAACAAGTCCCTACTTCGTTGGAGCAGGAAGTCTTGGCTTATCCTGATCCTTCGTCTCGGGAACCAACCGAATGACCCTCGTTTCCCTGATTAAGTATTTCCGGTTCGGTTACCGATTTCGGCCAATGTATCAACAACAGTTCAGTAATTGCAACAGATGAGCAACATTATTCTCGTTCCCTTTGTTCGATTTTTTTTCTATGAACATACATCGTGCACCTCATACCAATCAAACTGATAACGATATCCAACTAATATTGTCCCGTTTGTGTTTTCTTTTTGTTTCGCTCTCCTCCGCAGTAGCAGCACAATATGCATCCGGAAATGTTCCTGACTCAACGCGACAAAGGCACCATGCGCCGCTTTACGGAAGACTGGTTACAGAAGAACACTTACCTGCCGTACATCGTGATATACATCAGGTTAGTATCGTATGATGCGCGGTACTGTGCGAAGACCACAAACAAATCCGGGAACAAAAAAAAATGGACAGCTCCTTCGAATATCATGTAATAAATTTTTCCAAAACCTTTTCAGCGTGCGATTAGTCCCACGTCATCGACAGACATTCGGGCGATGCAAGCCCGAATACCATCGCATTTTCGGGATCCAGCGACGGCGCCACTGCGGAAGCTGAGCGTGGATCTAATCAAAACCTACAAACACATCAATGAGGTAAGTCGGCTCGCGGCCTACGCGATATCGTCAGTCAGACTGTCAGTCAGAAAAAGACCGGGTTTGATTTATTGCCGTTATCGAATAGACGCTGGCAACAAATTGGCAGTTCAGGCCGAAGGTGTTCCGTTTTTGTAAATGGAATTGGAACCGATCACATGAATTGAATTCGCAATGACAATTACAAACTTATCTAAAAATGATTCATGACTATTAAACTTCTATCCTTAATGTCGTTTTAATTTTTGAGCTCATTTGGGATCTTATTTTTCCCACGAGAGTCCGTTCGTTTACGATTTAATAGAGTACTATTACTATTACTCGATTATAAACCTTGCAGGAAATATTTTGATTTGAAAATTATTTTTCTTTCAATAATAAATTTGCATGATAATGAACAGTATGACAATTGCTTTCTAATTCGTTAATGTTTTAGATAAGTTTTGTAAACTAATTTTAAATATTTAGAAATCATATCGAAATGCATGATGTCTGAACTACGGACTAGAGTCGGTAAACCGACAGAAGGCTAATGTCAGAAACATAACCGGACTGACGTAAAGACGATATACTCGATTTACACTGATCTGTTTAATGATCTGGTTATTATCAAAGGGTTGTGAACAAAAGTCGACCGTTCACTTATTCCCCAGATTTATATTGAAATAAACAAAAACCTTAATCGAATTGAACAAAAACCATTAGAAATGAGCACTTTTTGAAAATTTATTTATTTATTTATTTATTTATTATCATTGTTATGTCCATCGGATATAAAAATCTAAATGGACGAGAATGGGAAAAAGCCCATTTGAGTAGCCAATCAAATGGGCGCAAAAACCATCATCTTTTGAAAAAACATGAATAACAATAATTACAATACGAGAATAAAAATATAAATAAATTTGAATGGTTAAGAAAGCTAACCTGATTCAACGACTGAAGGAATTGTAAGAGTCAGTAATTCGTCAATAATTCATTCTCCAGCCACTAGGTTTAGTTATAATCAAGGGGGAGTAAGGGATAATTTGAATCAGAAAACACATTTTTTGTAATTCTTTACGTAAAAACGTGTTTAATCCACCTAGCAGTGAGATAATACCTTTTTTTATCAATCCGCATGTGTTTTTTGCATGAAAATTTTTCGGTGTTCTAGTTTTCATGACATTATTTTAATGACCGTCGTTTTAAGCGACAATTTGCGATTTTATCACTCATTACTCTGTACTGTCGAAACTGCAAATCGGATCGAATTTGAATCTAAAAGTATGATAATCGATTAAACATGCCATGATATGTCGAAGTAAGTTCCACTTTAGAGTTTACGGTAATTTAAGGTACTTCCAAACTTAAGGTACTTAGTCCAACTTTGAAGCTTTTCGGGATTGTCATCTTCTATATCGGTTTGAATTTAAAAATTCATCATCATGTAATTCGAGAATCGGAAGTCATAATTGGATAAAATTAATTAATTTTGTATGGGAGTTTATTTTAATTTGAATTTTTGTTTCTGAAATTCGATTAGGCTTTTTTGAGAAAACGATTGAGCTTTGAGAAACGATTTTATACTGGAACCGGAATTCTAAAATTGGTATGGCCGAAGTCAGATAAATTCACCTGAGAAGCTGTATAGTTTACATTTGTTTCAAAATATTTGAAAATCAGTGAAGACATCTTTGAGAAATCATAGCACGAATTAAATTTTTAGGTGCCTTCTGAATCGACAACTGAATACCACTAAAACTGAAAACAGTTAATTTTTTATCGACTATCCAAATCTGCTAACCCGATAAACCTAATTAATTTATGTGGAATAGACATTTTTATACCAATCACTCTGTATCCCCTAAACCGGAAGTTGGATCTGACTGAATAGCATAATGTTTTACAGAATCTTTAAACTTTTCATTTGAGTCTTAGATGATTCTTAGATTTCATTTGAATCTTAGATCAGTTCAGCCATCTACGTGAAAAATGAGTTACACAATTTTGATTTCGTTTCACATATCATCCTGTAGCTGCGGAACCAGAGGTCGGAACCAAACATAATTCAGGAACTTTGTTTGGGAGCATAGACTTTTCATATGAATCTGAATTTGTAGAAAAGAAATTTTCCGAAAAAATTGAGTGAAATTATTTGTCACACACGTATTAACTGATCTCGACGAACTGATTCGAATGGTATGTGGGTGTTATGTTCTCCCAGCATTTATTGCTGTAAGTAGTTTAAAACAATGTAATTATGGAATTCCATTGAACTCGAAAATGCTGCCATCATCTGGTTTACATATGGCATATTCGAACGATTATGTTGCCAAAAACGAACCGTGCTAAAATCGGCCCGAGGCAAAATATCATGCTGTACACAGTCTTTTTGGTACTTAGAAACAAATATATGTAACAGTATAAAAAATCGTGTTTTATGTTGCTCCCAAGCATTTCTTTGCCAGATAGCGCTCGAAACTTCTACTGCTGGAATAGGGGGAAAAGTCGCTTACACAAAAATTTCGATATCTCCGTTAAAAATGGACGGATTTTAACAATCTATGGCTTGTTGGATAGCTATTACCGTGCGAAATCTAAGTCTGAAAACATATTCTGTTTTCAAGGTCAATTGTGACAGATACTGTCAAAAAACTGAAAATTTTGACATAAAACTTCGTATAACTCAAAAAGTAAACATCCGATCTCAGAACAATTCAATAGCGTTCTGGATGACGGGGAGATCTTTCATTTGCGACTAGTTTGATCAAAATCGGTCCAGCCCTCTCTGAGATCTCGAACTCTTAGTTGACAACACACATACAGACACACACACGGACATTTGCTCAGTTCGTCGAGCTGAATCGGTTGGTATATGACACTCGGCCCTCCGGGCCTCGGAAAATTTTTCGAAAGTTTGAGCGAATTCTATACCTATTTTTTATATATATAAAAAAGGTAAAACAGCTTAAGCAAATTTATTCATATTTATTTTACGTTGTAAAGTATCATTTAAAGAATATTTAGTTAAATATTCGTATATTAATATTGAAAAATAAGACGGTAACAGATTTGAGATGAAAAACTGCCATAATATGAAAATGGAAAATTTTCAAAAACGTAGGGGGGAGGCATTTTATACCAAGAAAGTATGTTCCGAGTTAGGAAAGAATCGGTTCAAAAAGTGAGCAATATTTCCGATGTTCCGATTGATTTGAAATTTTGACACAATATTTTTGATATGTTAAACTACAAGAAAATGTTGAAAAAGAACTATTTCACGAAACTGTTTATCCCTTAACCCCCCTCTCCTTAAAAAATCTAGTTATAGGCTAATAATGTTTATTTTATTCTACTCAAAATAAACGGTGATTTTTTTGCTAAGATCTTTTTGGCAACACTGTTGACAGATAACGCGTGAATCGTGTCTTGTGTCATTGTCAAACATGTTCCGTTTGGTATATAAATTAATCATGAATCGACTTATGAACGCTTTCAAATGGGAGGAAAATTCATTTTATTTTATCGAAAAATGGTGTTCAACGACGAAGCTGATTTCTGGTTGAAGGGATACGTCAATAAGCCAAACTGCCGCATCTGGAGTGAAGACCAGCCAGAAGCATCGCAAGAGCTACCAATGCATCCCAAAAAAGTTACCGTTTGGTGTGGACTATGGGTCGGTGGCATCATCAGTCCCCGTGTTTCTTCAAAGACGACGATGGGCGGAACGTTACTGTGAATGGCGAGCACTACTGTGTGATGATAGACGATATTTTTTGCCCAAGATGGAAGAATTGGACATGCCTGACATGTGGTTTCAACAAGACGGTGCCACATTCCACACGGCACGCGAAACAATGACCAAATTGAGAGCCGCCTACGGTGAACCGTTTATCTAACAATTTTGGGCTCGTCAATCGTGTGGTTTAACGCCTCTGAACCATTTCTTGTGGGGCCATGTTAGGGCTCATGTCAGGATGGATCGTTTAATCGATTCCAACTAGGATTTCATCAATTTTCTTTCAAATTTCTGAAAATCAAATCCTACACCTCTCAAAAAATCTATCGTGAATTGTTGAATTAACATCCAGACACAAAAACAAACCCTTCTTAATCCACCTAGTGGTGTGAGGATCAGAGTCATTTAGCCGAAAGCCATTTCGCCGAAAGCCGTTTCGCCGAAAGCCGTTTTGTCGATAGCCATTACGCCGAAAGGATTATTTCACCGAATGACATTTCGCCTAAAGGGTCATTTCGCCAAATCCTGAAATCGTCTTAAAATCGTAATTTGAATTGATTTAAAATAAAGACAAATGAAAGATGATAGCGTTAACGCCCGTTTTGTTGATCTACAATTGTACTTCTTGAATAAAGATTGATTCTTGTACTCTTGAATAAAGCTTGATTTATGAACCTCAGAACGGAGTTCCCAAGAAAACTACTAAGCATCGAAGCAATTGCATAGGTGTATCTACCAGGCAAATGTATGTGGTATTTTCCGTTTATTAAGTGAAAGTGAAAAAAATATCTAATGCGGCTACGCCACATCGTTTTGGTTCATGTGCTATTCGACCTCGCTACCGCTCGTTCGGACCTAACTGAAGCAAAAAAACCTAGCTTTGAGTATACCGGGTTTGTATGCAAGAGGCCGCCGCTTCCGACTCAGCTGGCGTCGTGGCTTCGGTTATGTTGCTGCGCCACATCAGTTATACAGGAGACATAACATACAGGAGACATGACCATTTCGGCGAAATGACCCTTTCGGCGAACCTACTTTCGGCGAAACGACTTTTGGCGGAGTGGTTTTCTGCGAAATGACCCGTTCCCGTGGTGTGATAATACCTTTCTCTTGCCATTTAAATAGTCTCATTAAAACTTTTATATAATTCTATCCTCGACCATCGATTTAGGCATCTCCGATTTGACGCATTAAAAATACTGAGATTCGTCGTTTACGTCACATATGAGATTACATCTCCCGAACCGGAAATGTTCGCCGTTTGCCTTCCAAACTTGATCAATTACCTGATTGTAGCTTTAAAAAAAGTCTAATGGCCGATGAAAGATCGGTTACGTCACTTATATCTCAGGAATCGAAAGTGACAGCCATTCGAAATGATTCAAACGAGCCTAGGTTTGATAACATCAGCTCAGCAATCTCTTAGAAGATTGAGCGTTGGAAAAACAGCGCGTTTTATCGGTTACTTTACTTATACCATTATATCTCCGGAACCAGGAGTGACAGCCACTTGATGTTTGAACTTGATCTACAATTCAATTGTAGCTTTCAAACGAGACTAGGCTGTTGAAAATCGATTCAGTCAGCTATGAGAAAATTGTGCGTTGGAAAAACAACGTGTTTCATTGGTTCCGTCACTTATACCATTATATCTCCGGAACCGGAATTGGCAGCCGTTTGATCTTCGAACTTGATCAATGGTCCAATTGTAGTTTTCAAACGAGATTAATCTGGTTGAAATCAGTTCAGCCAGCTATGAGGAAATTAAACGGGTTTGTCGGTTATGTCACTTATACCATTATATCTCCGGAACAACAAGTGAAAGTCATTTGATCTTCGAACTTGATCAATAGCCCAATAGTAACTTCCAAATGAACTTGAGCTTATTAAAATTGGTTGAGCCATTTCTAAGAAAATTGAACAATAAAAAAAACGTGTTTTGTCGGTTACGTCACTTATACCATTATATCTCCGGAACCGGAAGTGACAGCCGAAGAAGTGAGTAGCTTTCAAACGAGCCTAAGCTTGCTGAAATCGGTTCAGCCATCTTCGAGGAAATTAAGGGGTAAAATTTGTTTTTGAAAGGATATTACATACAGACATCTCCGATCTCGTCGAGTTGAGATGAGTTGAATGGTATATAACATGGGGGTCTCCGTTCAAAAGTCGGGTTTTCCAGTAATTCTATTACCTTTCTATAGAGAATGGCAAAAACAAATTTTATGTACACTGTGTTCGATCGGATAGGTTCAATTTTAGTCTCTTACTTTGTTGTTGTCCCATATCTTAATTAATATACGCAACTAGGGAAAATTTTCAAATTATGACTGCCGGGCACAGCTTACCCCTATTTGATTTAGCTTAAATTTTGCAAAGGGACCTTTTTTTCTTAATCATTTTGGCACTACCACTTCTCGAAACTATAGATGACCCTCTTTTATTGGCACTGTGAAATATCATCGTTTTTTTTTCTTCTTCAAGAATCAAAACTAGTTCGCTCAAGTGGTTCGTTTCCCTAGTTTTTCGGAGACTTGTGCCATACTGTGGCTTCTCAGCAATTTCTTGATAGGAAGGAAAGGATAAAAGGAACATGAAAGGGAATTGTAAAGTGGATGAGGTGGGCAAACTGCACAAAACATAAAAAAACAAATCCTTCTCCATTCCCGACAGGATTGCTGAACGATCTGCAGGTGCCAAAATGCACAGATTATAAAACCTCCAACCCTCGAGACGATTTAGAGATTTTACAAAAGTGACACCATTCTGCATTCCCGGAAGAATGTAGAACGATTCACAGTATGTACGAGCAGAAGTAAATTCGCCACCCCATAAAGGATGCCAAACAATTTGCTAAAACCTATTTATGGTCAATTCAGAATGGATTCATTCACTCCAGGAAGAACGATGAACCCTATACTATAGCTTCTTACCACATTGGGTGAGAAACGATAGAATATTCTTTAATTTTAGCTCCGCATACACAGACACTAAGAATCATGTATGGAGAACCAAAAACCCGGAAAAGTTGTTGCGTCAATGCGGGACTGTTACATATCAGATGACATACCGTAAACGCATTCATACTAAGCACACGAATAATACTCAGCACGCTGAATAATAACCATGTGACAATTGAGTTTGCAATGTTCAGTCAGAGCTCCAACCAGAGTACTGCAATGATGTTTGGAAAAATGCAGTAGACATTTTGGCCTTTTTCAGATTCGAATCTGGTAAAAATGCTGTTGTCGGAGCGCAAGTTTGCAAGCTGCGCCAGTAGCTGGCATGTTTGGATATAGCCCAGGAACGAATCTTGTGCTTTATTCAACTAGTTAAAAGTGGTAAACCTGGTTCAGGACCAACGAAATTATTCGTTGCACCAGTTCAAGTCATTTTATCAACTCTTTCATTTCCAGCAATACCAGAATGGCCAAGTATCCATAACAAGTAAACAGCATTTGAAATGCTGAAGTCTTCAATTGGAGTTCGACATGCGATCACTAGATTTAACCTTGAATCCTGCGAACTGAGTGCTTTTAAAGTAGCCTGACTGTCGGAACAAGAATAAATTCGTTTTCCACAGATTCTTTGCTGAAGTGCCGATTGTATTCCACACAGAATCGCGTAGATTTCTGCTTGGAACACAGTACAGTATCTACCAAGTGAATGAGACTGTTCTAGCCTCTTTTCTCGACAGTAGACACCAGCACCAGCACGACCATTCAACAGAGAACCGTCCGTTTAACAAACTATGTGTTCATCAAGTTGTCGTTCCAAATAACCAGACAACCATTCCTCACGAAGAGGATAGCTCACATTGAATGTTTTGAAAGGAAAACTGCATGTGTGAGTTAGGTCACTAGGAGCGAGTGTGGCTAGTAGCAAAGTCTATAGGGTTACTGTTCCAAAGCCCTGTACCTTAAGACGGTATGTACAAGATTATGCCTCTTGTTTTAGGAACACATGTAGTGGTTTGATGCACAGTAGTGCCTCTAGAGCAGCAGTAGAAGTTGTCGTGAATGCTTCTGGCTTCGCCATTAGGACCATCCTTTGGCGATGGTTTAGCTGCATCAAATCAAAGAGAGTGTTGATACTTATACCGGTCATCAATATATGAAGAAACGATGAAGCCCTCTGATTATAGCTCCTGACCACGTTGGGTGAAAAACGATAGAATATCCTTCAATTTTATCTCCCCATACACGGATTCAACCATGTATGTAGAATCAAAAATTTAAAAATCTTTCATGTATCCAAGTAACGGTTAGACCAAAATTTCGAACATGCTGGATGGGTTAAATATCCCTACCAGATTCATGCTTTTTGTTTTCACGGGATTAATGGGATGTCGGAATTTGAAACTGAGCATTCAAAATCAAGCTTTTCATCTTCGATTTTGATTTCTTCAACTTTTGTTTTCTTCAACTTACGTAAACAATATTTCGGTAAGAGCGTTCCGCAAGAAAACAAGTGATAGACGGATAGTTTTGATTATAAGGCAAAACTTTTGAATGAAGCCACTGTGGCCGTAATTTGTCATGAAGAAAAATTACGAATCATATCATAACCAATGCAGAAACAGTTGCCTGTTTATGTTACAAGTCATCTTATCGCGTTCATGTAAAACATCTACGTCTGCAAAAGAAATCGGTTAAAATCGATTCACCAGAGAATTTCCTCATACAAAATCTCTAAAAAAATGACACAAGCAGAACATCCCGCAAATGATGCAATTTTGGCTCTAAACTTACATGAATTTTCAGGAGGAAAAAAGAAAGGCAGTAAAAATCATCAAAGGCATCAAAGTGATCATGTTATTCGAACTTTTTTGTTTTGACGAAAAGTTAACATCATGTAAAATATGTGCATAAATTTTACTGAGTTGATAAATTTGAAGAATTTTTGCGTAACTTTAATATTGAATAATCGAATTATTTCATTACATCATCGAACTGGATCTATGAGCGAATGTGGAATCGTCCTTTCTATGAATTGTACAGTTCCGTTATCTGAACACTCCAAATTTGCTAAACTTTACAGAAGAATATATGCTAGCTCCATAATAATGAATAACATCACACAATTTAAATCTGCTTTCTGAAGTAAATAAATTATTATGTTTACGACCCTGCCTGCGGGCCACTACTAATCGAACGCCGGAGAAACATTGTTTCCAGATCAAGTGGCAGACAGCAGCCCGATATCAAAATTCGCTACACGCAGTGTCGCTCAAAATTGGAATTTCAATGTAAATTCCTCACGGGTTTGCACCATTGTGGTGTGTCCTTCGCGAAGCGGTTGCCAATTTTCACTGAAAAAAACGGGAGGGTAGGCGGCAACGTCATGGAGGAAGATGAACGCGAAAGTGGCAGCAGAGTAGTACCAGCACTGGATAGCAGCTTTGGAGAACCAACTTTCGCACTGCATGGGTCTGAGTGTACACATATAGATATATTTATACAGTGCTAAACAGCTTGTTGCGTGCGAGGAACCCGTAAGGAGCTGGAAAACTGACTTCTTTGCTTTTTGGCACCCTTTGGCTCGTTTCCTGCACCGCAGAAAAGGGTTATGGTTGAAGTAGTTGCTTGAATTCGGAATAGACGTGAATAGTGAAGCGAAGCGATGGGTGAATGAAATTTGAATAAATATTTGCTAAATTATTTTTGTGGCCGCATACTGACGAGCCACCGATAGCTTCGCCTAGGTTCCCGGGATCCTAGAGGATCCACGGGAGGGTCTTCTGCCAATAATGTAACTACATTGGCAGGGACGAGTTGAATTTTCCAGGCTTTGAATAGAATTAGTTTTGGAAATAATCTATGGTAATCCTCTTAACATATTTTCGAACAGCTAAGCATGATTTGTACTCCAATTGGGTACAGTTATATCAAAGTCTGAGCTTTTTATCATTTTTTGCTAATTTGAAATTTTGAACTGAACCTAATCTCACTTTTATCAACTCTTTTGTCCGCGAACATTCGTCAATTGTTGTCGACTGAGGAAATTCCTGCAACAATTTTTGAAGAATTACAACCACTAAATGCTTAGGTGAGTTGCGAAGACTTAAACTTGACGTCGTGACAACATCAGTAACTCGCTTTTAAGACACGCACGTATTAATCGCTCAACCGAACCTTGACCGTCGCTTGAAAAAGCCTTTATAGCACGCTAATACCCACTAAGCAGCCATAATCATTGTAATGGTTGAATCGGTGGATTCAATCAATTTGCCTAATAATGTGGACAGATGCAAATTGATCGGATTAAATCTTTTACCTACCCGTCGAAACGATTCCAAGATTTTGTTTGAAGCGGATTTGTTCCAAGGGCTTATTACAGCAAACTTACAGCTGAAAGATGTACCGGTTACAAGTATTTCGTGTTTTCGTTCTTGTCGAAAATGTATTATGGAATCTAATACATTTTCGACAAAAAGTGTTCGGAAATATTCTCGACCATTCATGATGAAATTTTTAGTAGTATGAGTCAATCAACAACATCAACAGGTCAATTTGAAAGAATTAACTGCATCTTCATCCGCATTCATTTTTTTCAGATTCTCTATTCGATGAAAACATGTCGGATGGTACCGAATATGAAATAATGAGCGATATTGTCCAGAGCCCATTATACACAAATTCACCCTTAGCTTCTTATGCTTGGTCAATGACAGTCAAACGATATTTTCATATCGCATTGCCGTAGCCAACACATGGCGCTCTGAACTCGAGCACTTTGCCGTGTGCACCGAAATTGTGTGTACACACATCCAACATAAACTTTCAAGGATGCCTTATCGTTGCATTAGTCTCTTTGACATGAGTTACTGCCCAAATTCAGAAAGAGATGAAATTACTCAGCTCTGAGATTTGTTGTTCTCTCTGCCTCGTTAGGCTCTTTGAGAATTTGTATGCACACCTTCAGGAGAGGCTTCTGGTGGCTTATGCTTATAGCAGTTGAAAACAAATTGATGTCTCAGTTGCAACTTCGAATCTTCCCATCCAAAAGTATATCGTTATTTCGTTATATTGAAAAATACAAGGTAAAATGCATTTCGCAATCTTTAGTTTTCACTTAAAACGAACTTTTACATCTGATATCATACCACATAATCAGTGTACAACCCGTGTATTTTGTCACGAGACGCCACTGATGAGTGGTATTGTTGTAATAACTCTAAATAGCATAGAAGCCTTTGGTAACATTTTTTTTAAATGGACGGATTAAATGGATCGTTTTTAATGATCTGTGACCGCGCCAAGTAAGTGAAAACTATTGTCAGTGTTACGTCACTGGTCCTTCGAATTCGAGGAAAATGTTAACATTATTAATCATTTTTATATGTTATAATATTCAGTCAATCGATCCTTTTTTTTTTTTTTTTCATAAATACGTTTATTTCTTAAGGCAGTTTACATAAGTTTTTCTTCGCCGTAGCATCACTTTTACATAATATTCTTATCCTAATTTAATTCTAACATAGTCACAACGTTTTGCATTTATTAAAACATATTCTCTTATTACTTAAATATCATCTTAGGTAACTCGTCATTAATTATGAAATCTACTCGGAAATATTATTTGAACCAAACGATTAACTTCTATAAATTATAAAATAAGCTGTTATTTTCAGACATTTTGTTAATAATTTCATAAACTGTTTCGAGTTTGTTTGTATCATTACATTATTTTTATTCTAATTTAGCTATTGGTTGAACTCATGGACGCAGCTGGGATCAGAACTAAGTCTTGAAAGGGGCCTTTATTAAATTGAAACTCCAGTTTTCTTTATGAAATGATAAATAAGTTTCATGTATGAAAGGTCACGACAAGCAAGAATGTCTCGAACTGGGATATTGGATAGTCTACCTTGGGTACGCAAAGAATTTATTAGTTGAGAATCGATCCTTTTTAGACCCAACGAATCGATTTCAGAGAAATGATTCCATTGTTGTGATTAGTAAAATAGTTCATCATGTTCAGAGGACTTTTAATACCAAGCTAACACATGGATCAATAAGTCCCGAGACTAAAGCAGAGATGGCGCTCGTAGTAAACCAGTAACCACGTCTTTCTAGAGTACTAACCTTTGCTTGAAACGGGTCAAAATTTTAAGTCGATCCGACCAGAAACAGCTGAGTTATCGAGGTTGGAGTAAAGTCGTTTTTTCCAAGTGGGTGCCGCGATTGCTGCAATGAACCCTGCCACAAGTCGATGAAAACAATGGCGAAATTGAACGAATTAGGCTTTGATTTGCTTCCCCACCCGCCATACTCGCCAGATTTAGCTCCCAGTGACTACTGGCTCTTTGCTGATCTTAAAAAAATGCTCCAGGAAAAAAGATTCGGCTCAAATCAGGAGGTCATCGCTGAAACTGAAGCTTATTTTGGAGCGAAAGATACATTTTTTTATAAACATGGTATTGAAAAATTGGAAAAACGTTGGAACCATTGTATCACCCTAAAAGGTTTATGTTGTGGTTTATTATGTTGATGAATAAAAAAAAAATTTGCAAAAAAAATGTTGTTTCCATTGTTAGTCTCGGAACTTATTGATCCATGTGTTAGCTCTATATTTTTTCTGATTTTTAAGATAATTATTTTCATCGGAATTCTACTCACTTTTCGCATTCGAAAGAAATGTCTTCAATCGGTCATAGTAAGGAGTGTATCGATAAGTAGTTAGCAACATTCAAACAGTGAGACAACGCGTGGAGTATAATACAATGATTTTTATTTTCAAACTAACGAACGGAATGGCTCCCCGATACCTCTCACACACAATTGTGTTCGCGAGAGATGCCCATCGCTATGAAACAAGACGAGCCGGAGACCTAAGATTGTTGAATTTCAGAAAATCCTGTACACAGAACTCGCTATTTTACGCTGGATACAAAATGTTCAATGAGCTGCCTAACGAAGCGAAGCGGACCAACAATCTTAGAGTATTTAAAGATCTCTGCAAGACTTTTGTGAGACAGAGACCCTTGGATTAGCGATGGAAGAGAAATGGATGGGTACACGGAAGTGCAGTAGACGAAACTAAAAAAATATCGAAAGATAACAGCTGGTAAACCTTCCCTCTACAAATGAAGTGTATGGGTGTGGGTGGGCCATTCATAAAAAAAAAAGTTATTACTCTGAAATGGCTTAAATTTTTGCAGCGTGTTTTGCGGTGACATGTTTGTTTACATGTCAATAACAGCTGCGCAATCCATTGGTTTCGGTACGGTTTATCTTTTCAATGATGAGTCGAATTGATCCGAAAACGCGAAAGAAAATTCTGCACACTTGGTGCTCAGAAAGTGATGTCACGTACAACGAAATTGCAAAACGGGTGAAAGTGCACCACACCAGTGTCAAAAATACTATCGAGAAGTTCGGTATGACCCTTTCCATGAAGGATTTGCCCCGATCCGGTAGGAAAACGGGTCCCAGCCAGCCCGGCCGGAACTTAGAAGTGGTTGAGTACATCAGAAAAAAAAAACCCATCGGCGTCGACGCGGGATTTGGCCAAGCAATTCCACATCAGCATCGGGATGATTCAACGGATCAAAGTTCGGAACTCCCTGAAAACGTACAAGAAACAGAAGGTGCCGAAAAAGTCCCTGGTACAGCAAGTTCAGGCCAAAACAAGAGCGCGAAAGCTGTATAACCGGATTCTACAGAATAAAGACGGATGCATCCTGATCGACGACGAAACCTACGCCAAGGGAGACTCTCGAGCGCTGCCCGGACCGCAATATCATACAAAATCGGTGTACCAGGACGTGGACGACGCTGACACCACGGTGGCGATAGAAAAATTTGGGCAGAAGGTGTTGGTCTGGCAAGCAATATGTACCTATGGTTTGCGGTCGTCGATTTTCTTCACGAAGGGTACAGTTAACGCCAAGGTGTACGAGGAAGAATGTTTGAAGAAGAGAATGCTGCCACTGTACAGAAAACATAAGGCTCCTCCTTTCTTCTGGCTGGATTTGGCTTCAGCCCACTACGCCAACTCCGTTCTACAGTGGTTGTCAAAAAATAATGAACAATTCGTGGAAAAGGACATCAACCCACCGAACTGCCCGGATCTTCGGCCAATTGAAAGCTATTGGACAATTGTCAAGCGGCACTTTCGGAAGGAAGGTACAGTGTCCCAAAACATGCAGGAGTTAAATAAAAACTGGACAGCTGCCACCAGGAAAGTCACAAAAGTAACTGTGCAGAATTTAATGAAGAATGTCAAGTCCAAAGTGCGAGCGTTTCACATAAACTAGGATTTTCTTCAAAATAATCAGTGAAATGTATAAAAATGTAATTTTTCTACAATATATCAAAAACTGATGTCAAAATATGTTTTTTTTTCGCTTTTTTATTCAATAATCAATGTTGCTAACTACTTTTTAATACACTCCTTACATATTATGTATTCTTCTATTAAAATAAAAAAAAATCAGTTGGTATACAGTTCTGAATGCATGCGGTAGTAATTCAAATTTAAATCAATGAAACGATATGTTGTTTTCGATCAGCTATTACAATTATAATTACCCTTTCGGCGAAATGACATTCGGCAAAATGACATTCGGCGAAACGACATTCGGCGAAATGACTTCCGGTGAAATGACTTGCTCCCGAATTAAAATGCTGCATTCACTTTGCAAACAGTTTTTGTTTTATACACAAGTGCTCATGTAAAATTGCGTTTACACTTTCCTTTGATATCTTTACGATGTCAGCTATCACCTGCTACTTAACTTTCTGATCTGATTTCGACGACCAGCACATGGCGCATCACCGGTGTTTGCACGATCTCGTTTAAACTCAGCATGCTATTCTGTAACGGCTTATTAGCTTGAAGCTGAGTTTGGATAATGCTTCTCAAGCTATTTTTTTGCTCACATTTTTTTCACTAAATAACGGATTGTGTTGATAACGGTTTCAATGGTACGACGACATTGCAAATGTTAGAACAGTGCTTCGGCAATGATACTCTGAACAAAACAGTCGTTTATCAGTGGCACCATCGTTTCAGAAGTGGCCGTAAGTCTGTGAATGATGATGAGAGAAGCGGTAAGCCATCGACATTGAAAACCGACCAAAACATCAACAAAATCAAAGAATGGATGACCGTAGACCGCAAATTGACTATTAGAGAGATGGCAGAGGAGTTGGACATTGTTCAAGACATTTTGGTTAATGATTTGGGCATGTGTAGCTGCAAAGCTGGTGTAAAAAAGACCTGAATTTCATGCAAAAAAAGGACCGCGTTGACATGGTTTTCAAAAACGAATCTAACCCAACATTCATCAAACAGATTATCTCTGGAGATGAGACGTAGATTTACGAGTATGACACGCAATCCAGACATCAAGCGTTCACCGAATGAGCCGCGATCGAAAAAACCACGACGTTTTCAGTCGAAAAAGAAGGCGATGTTCACACTTTTCATTGATTACAAGCAGAGATGGCATTTCGCCAGAGAGATACACGCTAGAGTCAGTTTTTTGCCACACCGAGGATGCAAAAAACGAAGCACCGCACAAAGAGGAAAGCGCACTTCTTCTCAGTGTCGAATAGACAGCATTTGAGTGTGTGCTTGTGGTTAAAGCAGCTGGCGCGAGTGAAACACATTCTCTTCGCATGAATCGCTCACACGCGCTCTCGTCTAAATACACCCAAGTGACCACTGGCGCGTGATGGTGAGCGAACACTCCTGTGAACTTCAATTAATAGAGAGTAGATCTGGCCTTGCTATGAAAAATTTGCAAGGAAAACCGAAAATTTTACGATAAATTGTTTTATTTTGCTGATTTTGCGTGTCCACGCTTCATCTACGAAAACCATACAGCAGAGTGCTCACCGGCGTGAAAGTATTTGCATCCACCTCAGAGAATTTATTAGCTAATGCTCTAGCACTTTGGTGCGATTCAGTAGAAGAGGTAAAAGGAAATAAACAAACGCACTCATGATGCGTGCACACTTTACACAACAGTGGTGTATAAATGTGAAAGAGAAGAGAAGTTGTCAGTGCGAGGGGAGAAATTTTGCTTGCTCTTCGTCACACAGAGGAGATAGACATCTCTGATTACAAGGGTGTTGTGTATCATGAATTCCTTCCAACAAGGCCAGACCGTCAACAAGGAGTATTATTTGGGCGTTATGAGACGCTTGCATCAAGCAATTCTTCAAAAAAGACCAGATTTGTGGGCAAACAACAACTCTTGAAATAAACAGTACGATAACGCACCGTCACACAATGCCATCGTTATCAGTGAACAATTGGACAAAAACGAAACGAATACCATTCAGCAACCACTGAATTCACCTGATTTGGCTCCCTGCGACTTTTTCCTATTCGGTCGACTCAAGAAACCCATTCCGTGGAACGCGCTTCAGCACCCGAGGATGAGATTATGCAAAAATCACAGACGGCTCTGATGGTCATACCGAAAACTGAATATAAAAAATGCTTCGAGGATTGGCATAAGTGTGTTGCAGTCGATGGGGAGTACTTTGAAGGGGACAATATCGATTTTATTGAATAATCTTGTATGTTTAATTTTTAAATAACACACTAGTGAACCGAATGTCATAAAATTTTAACAGATGCCATCTGAAGGATGTTTCTGCTGAATACTAGAGTGATGTTCAATTAGTTACGCCATCTGTCTGTCAGACCGGGGGTTTATTGACCGATAAAGTACGATGAAGAGTTTGAATGTTGATGCATCATCTATTTTACGGAAGGACGACGACTCATCAGACTCTTCCATAGGTGTCACGAGATTTGGACAGTAGAAAAGATAGAGCTCGTTCTGAGCGCCTACTATATATACAACAATTCCACGAGAAAATATATAAGATCTCTCAGAATTTCGTAATATTTTATACAATCGGTTTCCATTTTATTGTGGATCAGAAAAATAGATTTTTTCTGAAAACTGTATTTTTTTTAAATTCATAACTTGGTAGCCGTTGTACCGATTTATTCAATTTTTGAATATGTTTGTCTAGAAATGTCAAAAGTTTCTAGGAAAATGAGTAGATATGAGAAACTTGTAGTTCTGTGGTTGAAAATTGGTTTGGCTAATTTTTTGATACGTTACGTTAAAAAGTCTAAATCAAAAAGAAATAAATGAAAACATGTAGTGAAACCATGAAAACCGCTCAAAACTTATACAATTGAAGTTTTCGAGCACAAAAATCCGATTGTTTTATATTTTCTTAATTTTCTGGAAAATATAAGTATTTTTACAGAACATATCCAAAAAAAGGCCAATTCATTCAAAAATAATGATATTCAAAAACGAAAAGTTTCGCTTCGCTAAAATTTTTATATGTTGTATAGAAAGGTCTAAATTGAAACAAAATTACTACATGAAATAAGAAGTCCCGGGCCAAGAAAAAGTCGATTTTTTACCGTGGAAACTTTTTTATTCCTCAGTATAATCTCCATCTAAAGCGATACACTTGACCCATCAGTCCTCTAATATTTTGATGCCCTTTGAAATAAAGGGATTTGTCAAGGCCATCACAATAGGCTTCCGTTTCTGCAATGGCCTCAGCCTTCGACGAAAATGTCTTTCCCTGGAGAAACCTCTTCGGCAAACAGATAATAGTCGCTGGGGGCCAAATTTGGAGAATGCGGGGGATGAGGGACCAATCCGTATCGCAAATCATTCAATTTCACCGTTGCTTTTATGTATGATGATGTGTCTTTATCCATAGCTTGATGAAAACTAGAGCTCATCTGACACGATCAGCTGTTATTCAAACACTAGATTGTCATGAAGATTGGTATTGGACCATCTAGAGGCTTGTTCTTAACAAAATTATACACGGTTCGAAACTATTCACGTCTTTTCCGTGAAAGGCCGGGGACTTTTCATTCCATGTAGTATAAAAACATGTAGAGCCATCTATCTACATGCCATGAAAACCGCTAAAAACGTGTACAATTGACGTTATCAACCACAAAACTACATTTTTATCTATGCGGATTTTTCCTAGAATTAATTTCAGACAAAATATCAAAAATTGAGAAATATAGGTTCCCATTAACTGCCATTTCATTCGCCATTTGATTATATGTAAACATAAGACGACTCCCAGTTAACCATTGAGCATTAATATTAACCATAAAATAGCATTTTGAGCACATTAAAAATTCTTCTAACTCTAAATCAGCAGTCTGAAATTCCGTCTGTGGTAGATCGATCAGTTTTCAGAATTATGAATACACACAACCCAAGTAACATTTTTAATATTAATAAATACATGTAGCTGTCTTCAATGTTCCATCATAAATCTTGCATTCAAACCAGGGTGTGAATTTTTGATTCACAGTAAAAAAATTCTCAGTATTATTTTTCATATCACATATTTATTGCAGAAATTATAATGAATTTGGAAATGAATGATTTTTGATAAGATACATTTTGGTTTTACTTAGAATTTAGGAAGGTTCCCACAATTTAAAAACATAATCGCAATTTGAATTTTGTTACCCAATTTTTTAATTCACGGAGTTCGGTTTTTTGATTCACAATCGGAAATCTTGATTCACATTTTCATGCGCAAAATGGGCTTATTTCCATCTCTGATTCAAACTTCAAATTCTATTAAAGCTTACTGAAAAGCACTTTAAGAGCATGCTCCTGTCTAATGGACCATTTTTAATAAGGTTTATGAAGTAAGGTAAGGAATCAGCATAAACCTGCGTCAAATCTTTTTCGAAATGATTCAAAATTCAAAATTAAATTTATTCGGATGGAATGAATTCCGCAATGAATAAACTGTCGTTTTCGTAACATTTTTCTTGATTGTGTGTGTGTCATGTCGGGTTTGAATGCAATCGGTAAGAATATCTTAGATTTTAATTACGAGTTTGAGGCTGTTTCTGAATGTAAAAACTTTATACCCTTTCATTTTTATCGTGAATGTATAGATAAAAAATAAGAAGTTTTTTTTTATTTTGTTTAAGTGAATGTATAGATAAAAAATAAGAAGTTTTTGACAATGTATCCATGATTTATACAAATTAAGTTTTGTGATTCATTTTCATTTTTGTATAAATCAATTTCGTTGCGTCAAAACTTGTGCACACTCATCCTAAGAAGTATTAAATCAAATAGTCCACACCAAATGTGTCATAAATAAAATGTACTTTAGAACCATCAAATTTGCTCCGAGAGAAACTGTCACACAAAACTGAATTTACGAAAGAATATTTGGCCAAAGTCGGCATTTAAGCAGTCTTAAGAGCGACTATAATGCCAATTAGCGATCATATGCTGTCAGTGTGGCATTAATTCGTGCTTATGAATTACCTGGCCTGTTTCGCGTTTTTAAACATATTAAAGTTTTAAAAGTGATTTAAGCTTGAGTCTATTTCGGAAATATGTTTGAATGTACAGAAAAATCATGGTTCTACACACCTCGCCCTTCTAATCTCATAACTTTCATTGTTTTTCTACGTCTTGTTAGAAACAAACAAAGTTAGCTAAAAAATCTGCGTTAGTGTTCCGCCTAGAAAATGAGAGAACGAAACATATTGGGGGAGGGTGGAGAAACGTTCTGAAAGATCAAAGAAAAAGTAATGCAGGATTTATGATGATGAGATCTAACATCTTCAAAAAAGTTTCTTTTTATTTTAAAATACTTTCCAAAGTTACATCAACCAGTCCGCGCGCCAAGCTAACACGAAATAAAGGACACAATCCATTAGCATCCTGAATTTTCGTGCTCGGAAGCTGTATCAGACATTTCCCCATTTTCCAACACGAGCTTCCTCTCCGCCAGCACTGCGGCGGGAAACAGCCGCGGTCTACCAGTACATCACCAGCGGCATTGTATTAGTGAGTCCGCCAACCGTCTGGTTACGAAAGGTTGAGCATAGGACCAAACAAACCGCCCGCGTGGTGGCGCTGGAATGAGTACGGACAGCCTCCCAACCGACCTAACTTTACATCATCCGACTGGTGTCGGGTTGGGCGAGCAGCAAAAAAAAAAACGTGCGCCGCCACCCTATCCTTCCCGTCGTGCTCTTATCCACCTGATCTCGCATTTATCTGCTTTTTCCGGATCTCCGTGTGCATCCCAATCGCATAAACCTAAATTCTGTTCAAGTAAGTTTTTCCGCGTTCCGTTTTGTGATGCCACTGGTGCTAACTCTCCTAACAAATTCCAACTTTCAGCCAGCATCACCGATTCGCCCAACCGCCCATTGATATCGATTTTCTTGCTCCGAGACCCTCCGCTCTTCTCTTCTAGCTCCGGTCTAACAGTCTGTCCTCTCGCACCGCCTGATTCGCCAAATGTTCTTCGGGTTCTCGAACGCATTTGTTCGAGGTATCATCATCACCGCCGTCGCCGCCAAAGTTGTCCTATGTCATCCAACAGTCGGTATTTCCGTATGTCATTGTCATCATCATCGTCATCATCATCATCATTGTCGTTGTCGTCGTCGCCGTTGTCGTTGTTGTCGTCGTCGTCGTCATCATTATTAGCGCCATCGTCGTCGTCATCGGTTCGAATTGCGTTACTGAGTTCAGAGAGGAGATCGGTTAGCAACAGCTCTACCAGTTCCATCAGTCACGGCAGTAGCGGCCACGTTATTACCTCGACAGGAACAAGCGGAAATCGGCAGATGCTGTGCTTGGTTGCATCATCAAAGTGGTATTCTTCTGATGTTATTGTTGTTTTGTTTCGTATTTTCGGTTGTTTGTGGATATTAGAAGGTAGTGTTTCTTGCGGTATATTCCACAGTCCATTTTGTAGGTAATTTTCACTCTCTCTGTGGGAGACGGGATTTGAGTTGAACGGGAAGCATATCCTTATAATATGGCAGTCCGGAATGTTTGACCAGAGTTTTCCGCTTGATGATGGGTTGAATTTTTGAGCTAACTAATGGGTTAAATTTTAACCTGCTTGGGATGCTCGTTTCTACGCGTTAAATTCGATTGGAAATTGTCGATCTGGCAAGCAATTTGCAGCCGCAGTCGATCACTCGATCAAAATTAATGTTATAAGGTACTGTCGACTGCATCAATATCCGACATGCAACAGATTGAAAATGATAGCTGAAAAATGAGTAAAAAGAAAAATTGGGTTCAAATACGTAACATTTTTTTATCCGTAGATAGACTAGCTACATCGTTCAGCGAACCGGTTGAACAATTTATTCGATTCAATTTCCATCGCTAATAAATGTGGGAAAAACAGCATGCTGAAATTTTCCAAATACGTTTCTTTGAAATTATGTGGAGTTTATGAGATTTTTCAGTACACGGATAGAAATCTGTGGTCGGTACCAATGATCTCATGGTGTCAACGTTAGTCAACTAATAACCGCACATAAATACTCTGCTGGAAGCTTCTGACATAGTGCATTTCAATCAGTAGATGAAAATTCCTTATTATGCACGTTTCATCCGTTGTGCATTATCAAATATGTCGATGTTTATGCCTGAAAAATCATTTTTTCGGAAACCACTTTAACGCAAAGGAAAGTAGTTTCCTTCACATTAAACATACTCTCACTGAGCAAACTCGCAGAGGTGATTTGCGCGTTCTAAAAACGGTTCGAAAAAGTTCAAATATGAAAATTTGGTGTCTTTAAGTTGCTCCAATCGAGTGAAACCATCACTGTTGACATCTGGTGCGTTCAAAAAGAGCATTGCGGGAAGAGTAATTGATGAAAATTTATTTGGATACGCTGAAATGGAAAGTTCTGCCCCTCCCGCCATATTCATCGGACCTTACTCCATCCGATTACAATTTGGAATGGCTTGTCAGAGCAGGACTTCGAAAAAACTACGAAATCATAGAAAAATTGAACGATAAATTCACCATAAAGATGGTAGAAATTAGTGGATGACGATAGACAATGACTCATGATAGATTACGAAACTTTGCAATAAAAAACTTAATTCCAACACCTGATAACAAATATTTCCCATCAAAATTTACCAAGATATGAGGATCCTATTTCCTACCACTCAGGAAAGACAGCATTAGAATAGATCACTGTTCTCTGCACGGTCGACTTTATGATTGGAGCCGCCCACATTGGAAGCTTTTTGCCGGTTTTCATATTAATCATAGACAACTCGGCGTTGGATGCAGTCATAAGATTCAATACTGATCAATGTACTGACCGAAACCTTTGAGAAGGTTTTATACGCTTACAAACAATCATAATGGAGAATACGTCAGAACTGAGTTGTGATCCAACGTACTCAGCAATTTTTTTATGGATGTGAAATTTTATACACACATGCGGATGTTCCAAACAAATTTTTTGGGAATTCTCTAATAGTTCCCTACTCCTGATTTGGCAAGGTATTTGTGGTGGCAGACGAAAACATATTTTGTTGATCACAAAAATGGGTCATTGAATGCATTAAGTCTTCGGAATCGTTTGCGCTGAACCGTACGTGAGTCAGGCGTGTTTTAGAAACTAATTATGAATTACTCATAATAGGCGTAAACTCTTAATTTGATATGAAATGCAGGTTTAAGTTAATTAAACACTAAACCGTATCGTATATGAAATATTGACTCAAAGTCGAGTTTGTGGTGGAGAATCACTCTCATCCAACTATCACTAGACGTAAAGTTATCTCTACTTGAGACATTTATGTTGTATCGTAGCAGTACGCTTAGTACAAGTCGGGGTACAAGATGACAATTTAATATGATCAATTCACTCAATTGTCAATTGTCGGTGAATTGAGCTCGCCAGAACGGAAGAGGAGATTATTTTCTCGTCAAACTCTTCTCAGGCGACACATTGCTTCACGTGCATTGTGCCATGTTGCACTGTTCTGTTGGAAATACACGCAAGTTAAACTTCGTTTAATCTGCATTGTTCTGCTGGTGGTAATATACATTTCAATTAAACTTTGGCGAAAAATTTTTGAACAACATTCTGTATATATGTAGACTACACATCTGGTATTAGAAAATAAATTTTACGGTTATCATATTCTAAACGGAAGCGGATCATTTCGCCGAAAGTCATTTCGCCGAAAGTCATTTCGCCGAAAGTCGTTTCGCCGAATAGGTCATTTCGCCGAAAGTCGTTTCGCCGAAAGCGTAATTTCGTCGAAAGATTCATTTCGCCGAAAGAGTCATTTCGCCGAAATGTTATTTACACTCTTCTCTAACCACTTGTGCAGTTGTTTATTCGTTTTCATTAGTTTGTTTCGAAATGCGTGGACTTTCAGCAGAACAACGTCGAAAAATTGTGTACAAGTGGTGCACAGAACGCGGACTGTCACTGAGGAAGATAGCAAAAATAGAAGGAGTAAGTGAAATAGCCGTGCGAAATGCAATCAGGAAGTTCGGTGAGGATAACACCTTTGAGGATAAACCGAAAACGGGTCGAAAAAAGGTCCTGCTAACCCTCAGTTGGATAAACGTATACTGAAGGCGTTCGAGCCATAGAAGAAGGTTTCAGTTCGAAATGTGGCCAAAAAAGTGGGAACTTCAATGTCAAATGTTTTTCGTGCTAAAGAACGTTTGAATCTTCGAACCTAGCAGAAACAACCAAAACGTAGTCCGAAACAAGAAGCATCGATCAGGCCGAAGGTTCGAAAGCTGTACAATACAATTCTTGCTGGAAATTTGAACTGCATAATCATGGACGACGAAACCTACGTGAAACTCGAGTACAAATCCTTGCCGGGACCACAATATTATACGGTGCGAGAAGGCCAAGTGTTAAACCAGTCCGAGACATCGATTGAAGTAGAAAAATTTGGTAAGAAAGCTATGGTCTGGCAAGCAATTTGTAGCTGCGGTAAGATTTCGAAACCCTTCTTCACCACTACTCTAATGAACAGCGAAATATACATCAAGGAATGTTTACAAAAACGACTTCTACCCATGGTTCGAAGCCACAATGATCCTGTTGTCTTCTGGCCATATCTTGATTCTTGCCACTACTCGAAATCAACGATAGAATGGTATACTAATTGCCCACAACTTCGACCAATTGAAGAATTTTGGGCATTAACGAAGGCACATCTTAGGAAACATGTCTCGGCAGCCGAAACCATTCAACAGTTCGAAAAAGATTGGAAAAAGTTTCAAAATTTGTCGCCAAGAAGTCTGTACGGAACTTAATGAGGATCGTTCGCAAGAAGGTGCACCAACTAGTCTTACAATGGCTAATTATAATATTCTGTTGTTGTAGTCTAATATTATCAGTATATCGAATAAAATTTGAATATCTAACACTTGTGAATTATTTACAGCGAAATCAAAGTTCGTCCAAACTTTCTGGAACAGTCTTTACCTTTACAAACATCACACCCCTCTTTTTAATGGCACTTGCTACATTACATTTTTATGCATTTCACTGATTCTATTGAAGAAAATCCTAGTTTCTGTGAAACGCTCGCACTTTGGACTTGACATTCTTCTGGCAGCTGTCCAGTTTTTTTTCTAACTCCTGCATGTTTTGGGACACTGTACCTTCCTTCCAAAAGTGCCGCTTGACAATTGCCCAATACCTTTCAGTTGGTCGAAGATCCGGGCAGTTCGGTGTGTTGATGTCCTTTTCCACGAATTGTTCATTATTTTTTGACAACCACTGTAGAACGGAGTTGGCGTAGTGGGCTGAAGCCAAATCCAGCCAGAAGAGAGGAGGAGCCTTATGCTTTCTGTACAGTGGCAGCATTCTCTTCTTCAAACATTCTTCCTCGTACACCTTGGCGTTAATTGTGCCCTTCGTGAAGAAAATCGATGACCGCAAACCACAGGTACAAATTGCTTGCCAGACCAACACCTTCTGCCCAAACTTTTCCATCGCCACCGTGGTGTCAGCATCGTCCAGGTCCTGGTACACCGATTTCGTATAATATTGCGGTCCGGGCAGCGCTCGACAGTCTTCCTTGGCGTAGGTTTCGTCGTCGATCAAGAGGCATCCATCTTTATTCTGTAGAATCCGGTTATACAGTTTTCGCGCTCTTGTTTTGGCCTGAACTTGCTGTACAAGGGACTTTTTCGGCACCTTCTGTTTCTTGCACGTTTTCAGGGAGTTCCGAACTTTGATCCGTTGAATCATCCCGATGCTGGTGTTGAACTGCTTGGCCAAATACCGCGTCGACGCCGATGGGTTTTTCCTGATGTACACAACCACTCGGCCGGGCTGGCTGGGATCCGTTTTCCTACCGGATCAGGGCAAATCCTTCATAGAAAGGGTCTTATCGAACTTCTTGATAATATGTTTGACACTGGTGTGGTGCACTTTGACTCGTTTTGCAATTTCTTTGTACGTGACACCACTTTCTGAGCACCAAGTGTGCAGAATTTTCTTTCGCGTTTCCGGATCAATTCGACTCATCATTGAAACGATAAACCGTACCGAAACCAATGGATTGCGCAGCTGTTATTGACATGTAAACAAACATGTCACCGCAAAACACGCTCCGAAAAATTAAGCCATTTCAGAGTAATAACTGTTTGAATGTTGCTAACTACTTATCGATACACTCCTTAAGGTATGCGAAATGTTTTTATCATCTAAAAAGTATCGATTCTTGTTAAATTATATGACTTTTTTTCATGACGCCAGTTTCAGTCACAGTTTTAAAGGTGGTTCGAAATTTTCCAAAATAATAAAATTGAATGTTTTTTTAAATTTTTTATAACTGTTTTATAACCTGGCTTATTGCTTTGCAATTTTCTCATCAGTCAAAGTCAAAGTGCGGTTCGAAATTCTCAACTTTCTCCTATTATTTTTTAATTTTATGGAATAGATAAAAAAAGTTACAGGTGAGTTTTAAAAAATTGTTAAAATATTTTGAAGCATTTTCACGCAATTTTATGAAAGTATGGAAAATTTCAAATAAAAAGGATGCTAATCGAGATTATGCTAAACGTTACCGTTCCCAAGATACAGCAATTTTTAATTAAAATCATACTTGATTCAGGCCAAATCCAAAAATAAGTTAAGAAAAAAATGCTTTTCCAGTGTTACCGCTCTTCATAATCGTCAACTTTATTGTATCACATTGAAGAGCTGCTAATGCTCAAGGCATAAAATTGAGTAAAAGGTTTCACATCTGGAAAGGCTCACGTTTATGCTAAGCTCACATAACTAAAAAAATCGGTTGCAAAAAGCACGAACAAATGCTACATTTTTACAGCATATGATCGCTTATTGGCATTATAGTTGCTCTTGAGATCGCTCAACTGCCGACATTAGGAAATGTATACTTCTAGTTTCGATAGTGCATATTCGTGGCTAATGTGGATTTAGAATTCTAAAAATCAATCAAGGAAATATTAGAACTTCTTTCGCTAGCTGAGAGATCATTATCTGATAAGTTGCATTAACAATGTTACTTCAAATCTTCTGCACTCAACCAAGTAGTAATGCTTTCGCATTCTATGTCGTCCAGAGCCATGTTTACTCATAACAACAAATAGTCGTAAATTGGTTTCGGCTTATCGCCCAACATTTCCCTCTTCTCTTACTTTTAACTTCGCGACTCGTTCTAGAGTTTGCTGTAAACTTAATGTAAAGTTAGTTTACATTCGTCCTATTTCTTTCTGGGGTAAACCATTTTGTTACCGAGCAGAGAGGAAAAAAAAACAATAAACAATCACCTTATCGGTGAAGGAACCCCACGCTAATGTAGTAATGCTGTCAGGCCGAGCGAGGAAGGGTTATTGTTGTTTTGAGAGCATGGTCATCCTTTTCAACCTCAATCGCAAAAAGGCGCAAATAGAAATAACAACAACAAAAAAAAACATTATTTGCACATTGCACAAACACCCATCCAAACACCGCCCGTGAGCCACATTGCAGCAGTGCATAACAGGAATGCAATTGGAAACTAGCCCATCCGATCGATAAGGGAAGGCGTTTTGACAGTGCAGACTGGTGCAGTCGTCTGGCGGAGAATGTGTGTGTGTGCGTGTGCGTTAGTAGGTGTGAGTGCATGATTGCATAAGCTCAGTAAATTATCATCCCGGAGTTACTGCGCTTGGAAATAATTGGAAAGCTCGACCGAACCAGTGTCAGTCAGTGAGCTTTTCCTTCGTCTGTTTCGGAAAAGAAGAAACAACAACACTCGCGTTTGACTGGTCGCCGTCGTAGTCAGTAATTTTTACGGTAGTAACGTGTTGGTGAAATCCGTCGCCCGCCACTCCATCGTTTAATGATTGTTATTGTTTGGTATGGTGATGTGCAGTCAACATACATGCACATAAATTTTCTACGTTGGAAATTTAAGTACGACGTAGTTGAATTACGACTAGTGCTAGGACTGCGAATGTGAATCGTGCATCATGTTTTTATATGCACTTATATGTTCGTCAAAAAGCCTGGAGCAGTAGCCTTTTCTTATCTTCATAAAATCCGCTTATTGCGACTTGAAGCTTGAGTCATTTAATATCTGAACGCGAAAGAATTGATTTATCTCGGAACCATGTTAGGCAAACGAAGGTCTTTCGTTGTTAGAATAACGAAAAAATTATTCTTCAACTATTGTTTGGCAACTCTGCCATATTTCTCAATATGGCAGAAATGAAGGCAGTTGGAAGGCGTGATGTCCTTTTCGAAGATCTCCACCTCTTTGTTCCGATGCCATTAAAGCTCTTTTCAGCTATAGTGAGACAACTTGCCAAATCATGCCAACTTTCCTCATAGGTTCATTATGAGCCATAATGTACGCTTTTTCAGACACTTCAGCTTGCACATTTGGGAATCCATAGCCTTATTCATCACCGAAATCGTGAATTTTTTTTGCAGCTGCAAATACCTTGCCAAATCATATGCTTCTTGTGAATTTATTAACAGAACTTTTGACTGGGAAGCTCATTATTCATCTTCACGTACGTTGCGTCCTTCATGTGCAGCGTCCTTAGCAAATTTGCTGGTTTGCATTGGCGCAGCAGTTTTTGTTTACGCGCTCTTGGAATGTGCTCGGGGTTGCTGAGGTGTTTTTTGTTTACGCGACACTGAGGTGCTCTGCGTAAACAAAGAAATTTCACGGACAACCGCGGTAACGTTCACGATGGTCTCGGGTTTAGGCCGAACAGCTAGTGAAATGTTAGGAACATAAAAACCACTAGTCGAAAAAAATCAGAGTTCAGTTCAGTAGAGTTCAGCTCGGTTCAGCACAGACCAGACTCAATTTCTGAAGAATTAAGTGAAAAGTTAGAGTTCAGCTCGGTTCAGCACAGACCAGACTCAATTTCTGAAGAATTAAGTGAAAAGTTAAGTCTAGTTCGGAGTGTAATACAGTAAGCCGTAGGAGTATGCATAGTGGGCATTGTGAGGGTCAAGTATCAAGTGACCTCAAAATCAAGCAAGAAATAATGTTTTCGGAAGGCATCTAAAGAAGTGAAAATTGCTGTAATGAATAGAGATTTAACAGATTCATGTGTAGTGTTTAAGATCACCATGAAGTGTTGTGAATAGATTTTCTAACTAGTGGAGTATGCACTAGATTGTACTGCAGTAGGACATACGTTCATATGTGCGTAAACTTAATGATATGCCGAACTTAGTGAGACTGCGTGAAGTGTTAGCCTTATTAACAATCGTTAGTGACTTTTGTTAGATTGTGGGAAAGAACTCCCAAAACAGCCTAATCCTGCACTATTGAGAATAAGTAGCTGTTAAGTGAAAAGCATAAAAAGATAAACTATAAACTCAGAAAAAAGGTGAATTTCGTGGTATTACTCCGTATAGAACTAAAAGAAACGTCATCTTCGTTATTCTGCCACCCGCCACCGCTCGGCCGGGAGCCTACACATGAGAATGCATCTTTCGTATTTCGTAAGAACCTCATTATAAACATATGGAAGCGTATTTTGGGTACTAGATTCTGTTTTGGGTTTTTGAGTCGCAGTTCCCATGAAGAATAATTTCATTACTTTGTGCTCATTACCGCAAGCAAACAAAATAATATGGACGGTCAACGTTTTTTTTCGTTTAAAAAACAACCAATAGTACATAAAGAGTGCATCGAAAATAAGCTATCCACATACATTTGTGTTGTACGCATGTATTTGTGATGGTTTTTTATGCTCAGATCACAGCATGATGTGCATTTGGCTGTCAGCTTTCGTTTGTTCACTTGTTTGCGCGGTTGAAATTCTGCGTTTTCAAAATGTCGCGTATTGAAAAAGAAGTGACCATCATTCATCATGCCAGTGTTAAAACCATCATTAATAAGTTTGGGGGACACTATTCTTTGGATGAGCTACCAGGAAGAGGCAGAAAACCCGGTTCTTCCAAACCGATTCCTGGACCAGAAAGTGGTATCTCTAATCATGAAGAACAAATCAATGTCAATACGTGATTTGGCCAAAAAAGTAGGAACGAGTGTCGGAATGATCCAGCGAATCAAGAGGCGAAATCACCTGAAGACCTACAAAAAGCAGAAAATCTCGAAACAAAGTGTAGAACAGAAGAAGCGTGCAGCAACAAGGGTCCGGAAATTGTATTCGCGTCTTTTTCAGTGTCCGGATGCATCCGTTTTGAGGGACGATGAGACTTATGTAAAGGAGGACTCAAAAACCCTTCCAGGCCCACAATATTTTACTGTCGTCGTTGGGGAGGATGTGAGCGATGCGGACAGGTCGATTCAAGTGGAGAAATTCGGTCGAAAGGTACTGGTATGGCAAGCAATATGTTCCTGTGGTTTGAAGTCAACGATTTTTTACACTACCGGAAGTATAAATGCAGAAATCTATCGATCTGAGTGTCTCCAGAAGAGATTGCTGCCTTTATATAAGAAGCATAGTACACCTCCACTGTTTTGGGAGGATTTAGCCTCGGCTCACTATGCCAAAACCACTCTCAATTGGCTTGCGTTTTTCGTTGAGAAAAATATCAATCCACCAAATTGCCCTCAGCTTCGACCCATCGAACGTTACTGGGCAATCGTGAAGAGGGTCTTCAAGAAGACTGGTAAGGCAGCTGGGAACATGCAGGAGTTCAAAAAAAAATTCGGGCTCAAGCGTCCAAAAAATGCGATGCAACACTTGTCCGGATCTTGATGAAGAGTGTTCGATCAAAAGCTCGATTTAAGCTTAAATTTCATCCGATTTTCATTATGCTCAAGTTTAACCTCGTACAATAAAGCATCAATTTTTAGTTTGAATAAAATCTCGTTTTTTATCATAATTCGAAAGAAAAAAATTTGGATAGCTTATTACCGATACACTCCTTAGACTCGGACGTTTCGGTTGCCTAAGATGTTCGGTCGTCCTCAGGGGCTTTCTGAATTAACTAATTTTAACACTTTATTCATATGCTAATCACATCTACAGTTACTTAGGTCACGTAACTATTTTCGATTATTTTTACATTTCGTCTTCAAATTGCCTGTACACAATGGGTCAAAATGAACTTCTACTGCTTCATAGCAGTGCAACAGTAGATGTAAAGCGTCACGGAAATTTGTTTGTTAGTTACGTCACTGGTTTAGTTTTAGTACAAAAAATTCTACACATATCAATTTACGAACTGACATTTGAGTGTCAAAACTGACACATTTTTACGGTTAATTCCACGCTGTTCAAAGGGAACTGCTATGGTGTATTGGAAGTTTAATATGAACTGCTAAGCACTGCTTAGATTTAATATTTAGAAGAGAAAAATTCAATTTTTAGAAGAGCAAACGTAAAATCCAATATCATTCGTGAAACGAAATATTTAGGCTTAGAAGAATTTTCCAAAAACTCATACTAATTTTCGATTTCCTTCCAGGTTTACTATGCCAAAAAGAAACGAAGAGCTCAACAGACCCAGGGTGAGGATACGTCACATAAAAAGGAACGAAAGCTGTACAACGACGGTTACGACGACGAGAATCACGACTACATCATCAAAAATGGAGAGAAGTTTCTCGATCGCTACGAAATCGATTCGCTCATCGGTGAGTTAGTTGTGGTCGCCATACGAAGGAAGTATTCCACGGTTTTTCATTTGTCAATTCCGTTTATTCATTCTTTCTGCAGGCAAGGGCAGCTTCGGTCAGGTGGTGAAAGCGTACGACCACGAGGAGGAATGCCAGGTGGCGATCAAAATTATCAAAAACAAAAGACCCTTCCTAAGCCAAGCACAAATCGAGGTGAACCTGCTGGAAATGATGAACCGGGCGGATGCGGAAAACAAGTACTATATTGGTAAGGGTGGGGAGGGGGATCATTCAAGCGAATCGCTGAGACCGTACGCACTTACTAAACTGTCTTCATTTTCACATTACAGTTAAGCTGAAGCGACATTTCATGTGGCGGAACCATCTGTGTTTAGTATTCGAGCTGTTATCCTATAATTTGTACGACTTACTGCGCAATACGAACTTCCGTGGCGTTTCGCTGAATCTGACGCGAAAGTTTGCTCAGCAGCTGTGTACGGCGTTGTTATTTTTAAGTTCACAAGGTAAGATGGCTTGAAAGTGATACCGATTAAGATCACTTCAACTTCAAGAGTCAGATAATTTGTCGGGCCCTTCAAGCGGATGATCATCCTAAGCTGAAATTGCTTCAAACCAAAACATCTTTATTTTCTGATCATAATCTAACTGACTATATTTCTCTCATCTACAGAATTAAATATCATACACTGTGATTTAAAACCAGAAAATATATTACTATGTAACCCTAAACGGTCAGCAATTAAGATAGTAGATTTTGGTAGTTCATGTCAACTAGGGCAAAGGGTAAGTAGTATAAATAAGTAGAATGATATTCTTCGTCAGATGAGAAAAACAATATTATAGCAACTGGTATTTTTAACTTGGAATACGTTTACATTTTCAATACACCTATCGATCAAAAACGCAAAACTGAAATTCTCGGTTCCATTAATAACTTTTACAATCAGTTCATTTAGTTTCGCACAATTTCAAATGCGGTTGATATTTAAGTCATTTCATCTTGAATAATTTATATCATTTCGTTTGTTAAAAAGCGAATTAAAAAGCGAAAATAAAAACTAGTGAACTCCAGAGCTAGGAGTTCATCCTGCAATTCTTTCCAATCCGTTGTCAACTACGTAGGACATTCGATTAAAAATATGTTTCGGAACACATTTAAATAGACCACCGTACATGTACACTTTGCACGGTGTGATTCTATTTTTAGTTTTCGTGGGCGATGTATAAATTAGACACAAACATCGATTATAGTTTTTTTCTATTGATAAACCGGTAAAGTCATAACATTTACTCCGTCTCTTTTATACGAGATTTATTTTCTGCCGGAATAGTCGGAGACAAATAGCAAGAATTTTAAATGCGTTGGCGTTGAAAACTAAGTAACGAAATCGAGTCTCACTTTTTAATGTGGGAGTTTGAAATTTAAAGAAAATGATTTTAAATTCAAGCTTATTCTATTCAATTTGACAATAAAACGCGGAGTCATGTTTTATGGAAGCCACTCGAATATTCGCGTTCGTTCAAAAAGGAATTTCTGCAAATGATATGTTAGAATTGTTTTATTCTAATGGTGAGCATAATTTTTTTCAAATGTGTTAAAATAAATTTGATCAGTATCTAACGAGGAAAAAATATTGAAAAAATGACATGTGAATACTACTATGTAATGAAAATCGCGAAAAAGCTATTCTGTGATGTGAAACACATTTAGAAACAGCATAATTGACCAAAAGAACCGAGCATGCTTCGCTGTGCTCGGACGCCACGGCGTTCAATTATAGTCATATCTCTATGGCAACCCCTCCACTTTCGCGTCAAAAACTGATTATAGATTTTGTTTTTTTCGCTGCTTTATGGGGCTGCAAAGTCAGCGTCTGACGCTAAATTACAGTACATTACATAAGTGTATTCGCATGTCATACTAACTATCTGTTTTCCTCGTTAGATACTGAACAAATTTTAAACCAGCTCAAGGCGGCTCTACGTCTTAACAACAAAGACTAAAACAAATCATTGAATATTCAACGTTTTTCCACCATTTTTAGTAAGACCTAATGTTTTACGTTATTTTGATACCCCTTTTGTTAGCTGCACCGAAATACGATGTGTTGACTTGCGTCCCAAATTAAAAAAAAGATAGCGGCAATGGTTTAAATTACCGATTTGTGTTAAAAGTACATAACTGTTTTTTTGTTTAATTTTTACACCTTTTGTCTTCGAATCGTTGGTGCATAGCTACTCAGATCGAGCCCCGTAGCAGTTCAAGTAGACGAAATGCTGCAAGAAATTTCACGATAGTTGATTCTGCACTCCCAAATGAGACTAGAGATCCTCGGATTTTTCAACTCACCTGGTGTAAAAACATGTTGCTAGTCGCATGCCCAAAATTTTACTTCACCCTTCTTAGAGTCCAGACTTGACACCATCCGACTTACACGTGTTTAGATTGATGCAGAGTACATTCATTTGAATACACTTCAACGCAGTTGAGGGCGTTTTCTCTGGACCACAAATATTATCGGAAAATGGAAAAAGTTGAACACAAAATGTGTCCACTTTTAACACTGAAATTTTTACGCTCAATCCAGCTTGAATAATTATATATTAATACTCAACGATAGAAAGACGTATGTGTCGTCTTCAGTTTAATTTTGCACCAATCCATAGAGGAGACGAAATGGAAATATAATGTTTCATGAAATAGCAGAAATGAAAAAATTGTAGAATTTTCCTACTGAGGAAAGTTCTGGCGGATTTCGCGGATTTGACTTTTCCACCACTCCATCACCACTTTGTGCAACGGCACAATGCCTGTATCGGCCAGAACAAAGTGTCATCGACGTGGGGTCGGACGAAGGGCAACAAGCGCTTCTGGAATCTTCTCCAGAACATTCAGACACGACGTACCGACGAAAAACTCTAGGCCGGTGATCTGTTTGGCGTATCCTTGAATGTACGTCTCGTCGTCCATTACGGTTCATTTTGGTTGCATCATCCACTCGCGGTACAGCTTCCTGGTGCCGGACATAGCTATCGTATTTTGTTTATTGGTTTGGTTAGACCCCTTCGTTACCTTGCAGACGTGGAGTCAGATCCACTTCATTGCCTGTTGGAAAAACCATACGGACAAATAACCCAGAAGAACTTCGCATCATAAAGCTCGAAGTCATTGTCAAGGAACGGACGTGTGTTCTGATCTGGCATTTGAGGGTTGGAACTATATAGTATACCTCTTGTAATCCCACAAAGCTGTCATTGTCAGATTCGTTCGTGGGTTGCATCCAAACATACCAGCTACTGGCGCAGCATGCAAACTTGCGCTTAGACAAAAGCATGTCAAAATGTCTACTGCATTTTTCCAAGCATCATTGTAGTTTTCCAGTCAAAACTCTGGCTGATTGATATGTGTGAATGCGATTACGGTACTTCATATCATCTGATAGGTTACATCCCCGCATTGACGCAACTACGTATCCGGGATTTTGGTTCCTATGCATGGGAAGCTAAAGTTGAAGGATATTCTATTGGTCTTCATCCAAGTTGTTGAAGGATATTCTATCGTTTCTCATCCAAGGTATAGTCGTTCTTCCTGGAGTGAATAAATTATTTCTGTATTGACCTTAAAAGGTTTTTAACAGATTGCGTGATATCCCTCATGAGGTGCCGAATTTACTTCATCACATTCATATGGGGAATCGATCTGCATTCTTCCCTGAGTGAAAAATTGTGTCGCTTTTGTAAAATATCTAAATCGTCTCGGGGGTTAGAGAGAGAGGCATGGCACGTGATGTCGATAGCTCGATAGCAATAAAGGTTCAACAACCTTTTTGTGATTCTGTACCTTTTGTCAGAAACCGATATGACAAATAAATTTGTGTTATCTAGTAGCAGCTCATTTGACACTCGCGAATATCATATAAGCAAGATCTTCACTGTATCATCTTAGTTTTACTTAGCAGAGCGGTTGCGTAACCTAAAATAATCCGCTTCCGATTTACATCTCTATGTTAGAAAACTCAAGTTGCTATAAAAAAATATTTGTTCACATCATTCTGATTGAAACTCAATATGCTAGATTCGACAAAATGTCTCAATTCTTCCAGTACTATAACACATTTTATTTATTTTCTTTCTTTTCTGTCTGTGCAGATATATCAGTACATACAATCACGCTTCTACCGTTCGCCCGAGGTTCTGCTAGGGATACCGTACGACTTAGCAATAGATATGTGGTCGCTCGGCTGCATACTGGTGGAGATGCATACCGGTGAGCCCCTGTTTTCGGGCTCGAACGAAGCAGACCAAATAAACAAGATCGTCGAAGTGCTGGGAATGCCCCCGAAGCACATCCTCGATCAGGCGCACAAAACTCGCAAGTTCTTCGAGAAGCACCCGGACGGCACCTACGTGCTGCGGAAGACCCAGAACCAGCGCAAGTACAAGGCGTCCGGTTCGCGGAAACTGCACGACATACTGGGAGTGGAAACCGGTGGCCCCGGTGGCCGAAGGCACGGCGAACCGGGCCACAGCGTGTCGGACTACCTGAAATTCAAGGACCTGATACTGAGGATGCTGGACTACGATCCGAAGACGCGCTGCACACCGTACTATGCCTTGCAACACAACTTCTTCAAGCGAACATCGGACGAGAGTACCAACACGGCGAACACGATCAGCTCACTCAGTACGAGTCCGTCGGTTAGCACACAGGACCCAAGCAGTCACGGTAAGTAAAGAATTACCTGGATTTAGCACATGTTTTGGTTTTGATCCTCACATCTCGTTCGTCCGCCATTGTTAGCCATCATCATTTAGGATATTCGTAACTAACAGCTTGAAGGTGTAGGAAGTACAATAACTCATTTGTTTGTTCAGTATTCACTGTTACTCGTTGTTCATTGATAAATAAACACCAACAAAATTGATCAATCAATGTCCTTTCAAATGATGATGGCTGTTGTATTCGGAACTTTCCAAATCCTCTTATGGCATTCGGTGTAGAATTTCTAGACTCAATGTTTCGTTGAGATTCGTTCTAGAAAATATATAAATCTTAGCGTTTCTATATTCACGGACTAGATACTAACATTTCATTTTACGATTCTTCAATCCGAAATCGATTCTTGGCCAAAATTAGTAGCAGAAGATCGTCGATGACTCGAGTCAAGCGAAAGACAGCATCATCATTCTCCTCCTCATCATCAACAGCAACAGTCACATCGTAGCAGTACTACTACTACTACTACTACTACGACTACTACTAATACTACAACCACTACTATTATTAATAATAACAATAATAATTCTAATAGTAACAGCGATAACATTAGCACTAACAACACTAGACAGCAACGGCAGGAGCAACAACAACAACAAGAGCAGTAACTTTAGTTTACGGTGTGACGAAGAAAATCAGCCAGTCGATACAGACCGGAAAGCAACAGAATACCGTTACAGTTTGCTCCAAAACCCCTTCGGTGAAAATGCTAGTCGGTACTGGGAAACTTCCGAGGGTTGACTGAAAATGGGTTGGTTCTTCCAACAATAAAAATATAATGTAAAAAGCTGATCTATGAAGATAAAACGAAGTACGAATAACGGAAATGACAAGTTAAAACTATACCGAATAATCAATAAGTAAAAGCAGAAATTAAACACATAGTACAGAACAGTAGTTTGCAGCTGGAAAAAAGATAACCTATAAATTGATATCATCGAAACTGGCAGAATGAATGAATTCCATTGAACTTCTACCTATTTTGGCATACTGTTTCTTGCTTAAGACGACCGAGAAATTTCGATAAATTAAAAAAGATGGACAAAAAGCAAGATCAACTAAAACAGAAATGTTCTGATGAACCTAACAAAGCAAAACTAAAATGCCTGAAAAACAGCAGAACAAAATTTTGAACAAAATACAAAAAAAACAAAGCATTTCACAATACGAAAACATGAACTACTTCTACCAGACAAAAATAACCCGAGTACCAGAAGCGGTGCTAAAACGATGTATAACAATATGATCCAATGACCGAAGCCACAGATCACAAGTATGGAAAGAATTAGTAGAAGAAACCTTCGGTAGAGTCTCGTATACTAGGATGTGCGATTGATGTTTGAATGAATGCGAATCTACTGAAAATGTCAGCAGCAGAATATGTAAAGAAATAACGAATCTCGTCGGATATTTACAGTACGTACGACAACGTAGCCTACGGCCTGGATTTTTTTTTGGCAGAACCAGTACCGAAATGTATTATTTAACCTGACGGGAGGAGCAGCGATTCTTTAGGGGGGGTGGTAGACCAACGAATTTGGATCGCAGCGAACAACCAAACAGCTGTGACTGCACAGAAGAGGAGCTGGAGGAAACTTGACAATAGTGTTCTTTGTCCGAAAATTGGATTCGACCCGGTCGGTTTTTTGTTGTGGAAGTCACAAGATACCGATGAGTGTTACTATTATGGTTATTACGTACCGTGACATCACAACTGAGAGTATTAGCATGAATCGGATTCTGTAACCCGTACATGACGTCACATCCAATACTAACTAAACCATATTGCCAAAAAAACAAAAACAAAAAACAGTATTCCAATAGATTATTTTAGGTAACTAACAAACTGTCTACTTTTTTCAAATTTTATTGCTACTTTTTGTTTTGCATGCCGATTGAAATTATATCTACTTCAGTGTTCTTTTCAAAATACATTTTTTTATAGAAACATGCCAAAATTATTATTTGTCAATTCTTTACATGTTCTTTAATAGTCAGTTGTATATAACTGCTGTTGAAAAAAGAAGCTTGTTCATATGGCACTTGTAAACAGTACATTTAAAAATGATGTTTATTGAGCTTGTATAAATTTGTAGGATTGTTTGTAGTCTGTTGATACGTATTTCTGAAACTAAAACAGGACATTTTAGAATTGATTTCATTATTCAAAAGCACCTTTCTTGCGCGCTGGAATCGGAATTGTTTTTAGACAAAATCGAAACAAAGTATATTCCATACATACTCATACGGCTTTAGATGATAATGGTTAATCTAAGAAATATTGGTACCACAGTATTTTGTATTCGATTTTCATGGTTTTAATCTTGTTTTCAATTTACTCCATGTGTCGCACTACGCAAGTTCAATTCAATCATTTTAACTTTGATATCATTAGACCTACTGGTTGAAAATATGCTTACGCATCGATTCAAGTAGATTTAGTAAGAGCAAACTAATTCGACAGAACTAATGAAGATTTACGGTAGCATTCCAAGAAATTGTATAACACCAATAGAAATGCTTCTTGAATATTCGAAACAAAAATGTACTCGGTGATTTCAACAATAATTGTGTAGTCCTACGTCAACAGTTCGAGCAACCCCAGAGAGCTATCCTTTGTATAGTAATTCTTGTTTGGGAAAAGACACGAAAATTTACTGCACTAATCTCGAAACGACGAACTTTCACAAGGATAATCTTACCATAAGCAAACCAAATGACGAATATGAATAATTTTTTTGTTTTTGCCGGAGGAGCAAGTGTCTTATATCATTCGACTCAGTTCATCAAGCTGACCAATGTCTCGTTTGTATGTATCAAACGGAGCTCTGCAGATTTGTCTGCAAATGTGCCAGTTTCTTATAAAGTACTGCAGCCATCTTTTGCAGATTTTGGAATATCGAGTTTTTTGCAGACTTTCGTTAAAATTTACAGACTTTTAAAAGTGGCCGCGCCGTTTTTGTTTTGCTCGCCAAGCCAGTACTTTATAGAGAAACGAGGGCCCGCAAATATTTTTTCGGATTCACAGACTTTTGCAACCCTGCCTGAAGATATTAAAAAATGTTTACCTGAAATCTCTGGTATCAAATAATGGTCACTCATTTTTCTCCGAAATGGCTGCATCCATTTTCATAAACTTAGTCTCAAATGAAAGGTATGAAACGAAAGGTCCCATAGGTTGCTATTGAGTTTCATCCGGATTCACCTTTCGGAACTATATGGTTAGGTGTGTTTAAAATTGCACACAGTCATTCAGAGTGACGATGCAAAAAAAGGGAAAAATTCTTCTAGATTTTTCTCAAAACTGTTTTAATTTGAAGGTTATATTAGTAACTTACTAATCGAACCGACTTTGGCTATACAGCTTCCCAGTTCCCGGTTCCGGAAGTATCGGAAATTGTTGTTAAAAACTCCAAAACTGAACTCACTCATTTTTCTCAGAGATGGTTTGATCGATTTTCACAAACCTAGGCTCAAGTGAAAAGTCTTATAGTATCCGATTTCCGCTTCCGAAACTATAGGGAAAGTGCGTTTACAACTGCAAACCGTGATTTACACACTTAAAACCGATTCTCGAGCTCGGTATAGGCACGAGATTCAACAATAAAATTTAAGTGTGTAGAGCGACAGATTCACACGGAACCACCCGCGATCCCATTTCAACCAGAATATTAGTTGATTTTCTGAATTCGATTGGTTAAAATTTGGTACAACTAATCGATTGTTGTTTTAACTAAACTGTCATTTTTGTTTTTCGATTAGCAGAAACGATGGTTGAAACAACTAATTTAACTGTTTGAAAAAAAAAAATGCTGTCAATTAGTGAGGACACATACCTTTCAATTTCAACAAATATTTTAGTTGAAAGAACTGGTGTTGTAATTGAAACAAAATTCTGTTAGTTGAAAAATAAATCGGTTTTATTTGTTTTAGACATAAGTATTGGAAGTGAAAAAATGAGTATTGAAAGATGATGCCTTCAAACGGTTGAACTAAAGTTGCACTGATAATTTTAGTCAATTTATATGAGCTTGGGTGCATCAACCGCTGGGAATTGAAATTTTGCGACGGCAATTCAAACGCGCCATTCAATCGCAGCGCGTTCTGTGTGTTTGAAACCCTTCGCTCCTGTTACTTTTATAAATTAAATTCATGTCAAAAAGCGTTTTATTGCTAATGCATGAACATCATCATCGGTATCAAAGTAGCTGGAAGTAAAACAGTCTGCTGGAAGTAAATAATGATCAATTTTGAAGCATAAAATTTTTGCGCATACCTGAAAGATTACGAGATGATCATTCATAAACATTTTATAACTTGTCACCAAATCTTTTTCATCTCAAACAAGGATAACTTTATCACAACACCGCTGTTAGATAAACACTTGTTATCATAAAATTCTCAAATCGAATGAACACAATTTTACCAAACGCTTTAACCATCAATGTTGTTTTCATTGACATTTTGAAGCGACGCGAACAGATTTCAACTAGAAAAGTTGTTGATTTTGCATTGCGATTATTGTTTTGCTTTCAACTGTCTCCGGTATTTGACAGCATTCAAAACAACATAGTTTTCAACTACTTGAATATATGCAAATCAAAAACCATTTTGGTTGAATCAAAAAGAAATTAGTTAAATCAACTATCGCAAAAATCAAAAACTGCGATATCGCAATTTTATGATCGAAGGGTTCTCCGTGCAGATTCAAATCTGGTAAAAATGCTATTGCCTGAACGCAAGCTTGCAAGCTGCGCCAGTAGCAGGCATGTTTGGATGCAGCAAAAGAACGAATCCTGTGCTTTATCCAACTAGTGATAAAGTTGGATCTTCCATTTATAGTACCAGCTTTAATCGACTCGTCTGACAATTTCCAGCATCCAAGTTTTCAATGGTGGATGGAAACACAACCAGAGATGTCCATCTCCTCTGTGTGACGAAGAGGAAATATTTTTCCCCTCGCAGTGACAACATCAACGAGAGCTGCTCTCTTTCACACACATACACCACTGTTATATAAAGTGTGCACCCATCATGAGCGCGAGTGTTTATTTTCTTTCAACACTAGATCACACCAAATTGCTAGAGCACAGCTCTGAAATTCTCTAAGGTGGATATTTTCTCCAAAGTGTGCACGCCGGTGAGGACTCTAGCGTACGGTTCGCATAAGAGAAGCGTGGGTCACGCATATTTAGCAAAAGCGCAATTTATCGTTAAAATTCAGTTTTTCCTTGCTGCGAAAAAGATTGTCATAGCAAGTCCATCGTAACCTTCTATAAATTTATAAATTAAATCACAGCAGTGTTCGCTCACTAGCACGCACAAGTGGTCACTTGAGTGTATTTCGGCGAGAGCGATTCATGGGAAGAGAATGTGTTTTACTCGCTCCAGTTGCTTAAACCACAAGCACACACTCAAATTCTGTCTATTCGAAGAAGTGCGTTTTCCTTTTTGTGTGATATTCGCTTCTTGCATCCCCTGTGTAGACAAGAATCTTACACCAGCGTGTATCACTCTGGTGAAATGCCATCACTGAACACAATTGCATCATCCATCTTGTGAGGTCCTGTCTCGTAGGATGACGATTCAATAGTTACATCATCCTGCATTTGAAACTCGGATACTTGCGTAGCCATTCTCAACAAGTCTCACCAAAAGCTATTTGCTTTGTAGAACCAACAAACGCCCCTTAGTCGTCAGTGTTCAAGAGAGATACAGATTATGTAGGATTTCACACTTCGCTCGGCAGTGTGATGAACTAACACTATAAACAATTAAGTATTGTATATGAGGAAATAAATAGAAATGAATTGACTTCTGGTGGCTTTAGCTCCACTGGAATTCACATAATATAACCTTGAGTTTGAGTTTGACCGACCACCCCTGGCTGCTTATCCGTTACTGATCGGAATTAACTGAAGCTGTACAGGGAATTTCTAGATGATCAGACCTGGGACTGGTAAATCATCTTTCAATGTACATCCTCTGGGAATCCTAGAATTCATTGATTAGTACCGGCGTCGGCCAGGCCCGAAAGTAGATCGTCAAAGGAATGGGAAGGGATGTTAGTCCAACACTTGTAGTTACTAGAGGCCGTATATACTACTGCGCACTCCACGAGCGATTTAGTATGCTTCGGGTTCAAGATGCTCGAATACCTCACAAAACTCGTGGACTTCCCGAGTGAACGTTTCAACAAAATCCGATATTGAAGTCTCGGAAAGTCTTGATTCACGGTTCTTATTCGTGGAAACTGAGGGAAAATTTTAAATGCTATCGTGTAACGAATAAAAACTTCTTTAATTTTGTTCTAAATGAAACTGCCTGCTACAATATAAACGAGTGAACATATTGACATCATCCGAAAACGCTATTTAACAGATAATGTACATTAATTAATTATTGTATAAATTATAAAAATATATTAAAAATCACCGAAAAAAAGGTCAACAGGCTTGACGCGCGTCTGGATTGTTTACTATTTTCACTATTTAATTTACCGCGAAAAATGGTTAATTAAATTATTTATTTACTTAAAATCTATCGGAATAGCATTTTCTATGCTATTAAAAGTGTAGTTTTGACGGATCTTCGCGATAGTTGATTTTTATCATTCAATTTAAAAACAAGTAATATCATGGAAGAAAAAAAACGGATAAAACTCAGAAGCTAGATGAAAATAGATGAAAGATCATATTGTCGTAAAATGATGAGAAAATATATTTGAACAAAACTCTTTATTGGTCAAGTGTTTTTCCCGCCGGATTGCACACGGCATCTAGGCTGGTCCTGTCCGGAGATAATAGTTACTATCCTATCTCCTAGTGGACCCCAGCCCCTACCACTGGAATTTATATAATATGAAGAATGTTAAGTCATTGCTCGACGAAGACCTGTTATACGGTAAACATTCCGAAAAATAGACATACTTTCTGGCTTTAAATTAATCAGTCTAACTGCGACACGCAGTTTTGAGCTCCGCAAGGGTGAAGCCCACAAATGTTCCGTTTACGACTGCCTCTTCTAGGCTTCTGCAGTCATTCAGTCATCGGTACGGAAATATTTGCGTGCTCCCGTTTTAGTGACCTTTTACGACATGGAAGCAGGAAACCAGTGGATCAATTTTTGGATGCCACACGGCTCACCTGTTTGGTGGAGTTATACCACCGGTACAGGTGGACCGTAGCGTTATCCTTAGCCTGTTGGGAACCACTACAAACACTTTGAATGCTTTCGAGCACAGTATTAAGCTTGTTTTCAGTGAAATACAGCCCGGTTTATGCGAGAAAGTGGTCAAAAATTTGAACGAGCGTGTGAGCCGAGATGGTCATATATCTGAAATCATATTTAAAAACTAATTGTTAAAAAATTGAACTTTAAATTACAGGGTGGCAAGTGATCGGGAAAATCGGGAAAACTGGGAGAAAGTCGGGAATTTGGTTTTACAGGGAAAAAGCGAGAGTTTTAGTGCAAATCCGGGAAAAGTTTACTAGTCCCAATCTTATTAACGATTTTTCAGCATCATGATTTTCCTGATACAACAAATGAAAAGATAAAGGCCATTTTGTGTTTGAACTAGGAGTTCAGTACAAGTTTTGAAATTTCTTATTGTCCCTCACAGGTTCAATGGTGCACAATCCATTGAAAATGGAGCCAGCACCTCATCAATTTTAAATCAATAAGAATTTTCTTAGTTCAATGACAGCACAATGAATGCTCATAATGAAAAATATGGATAATTTGGATGCTTCTGCTGGATTTCTATTAAATCTCGACCAATATTAACACATGGATCAATAAGTCCCGAGACTAACAATGGAAACAACATTTTTTTTGCAAAAACCTTTTAGGGTGATACAATGGTTCCAACGTTTTTCCAATTTTTCAATACCATGTTAAAAAAAATTATCTTTCGCTTTAAAATAAGCTTCAGTTTCAGCGATGACCTCCTCATTTGAGCCAAATCTTTTTCCCTGGAGCATTTTTTTAAGATCAGCAAAGAGCCAGTAGTCACTGGGGGCTAAATCTGGCGAGTATGGTGGTGGGGAAGCAGATCAAAGCCTAATTCGTTCAATTCGCCATTGTTTTCATCGACTTGTGGCAGGGTTTATTGCAGCAATCGCGGCACCCACTTGGAAAAAAACCTTTTTCATGCTCAATTTTTCATGGAGAATAGTTAATACATTTCCATATGATATCTGTGTCATCTCAGCAATCTCACGGAGCTTCACTTTACGATCTTTCATTATAATTTTGTCACTTCACTCACATTTTCCGGTGTAACGGCTTCCACAGGTCTACTCGAGCGTTCCGCGTCATTTGTGTCGGTACGACCACGTTTAAACTCGGCGAACCACCGACAAATCATTGCTTTTGATGGACAAGAGTCCGGATAGCATTTTTCAATCCATTGTTTCGCTTGCACGGTGTTTTTACCCATTAAAAAACAATGTTTTATCAAAACACGAAACTCGGTTTTTTTCATTTTTTAAACAAACTACAAAACGACTTTACTCCAACCTCGATAACTCAGCTGTTTCAGGTCGGATCGACTTAAAAATTTGTCCCGGTTCAAGCAAAGGTTAGTACTCTAGAAAGACGTGGTTACTGGTTTACTACGAGCGTCATCTCTTCTTTAGTCTCGGGACTTATTGATCCATTTGTTATAAAAGATTCCAAGTGCAAATGACAGATGGATTGCCTATAGGACCGTAATAATCGAAAGAAAAAGGAACTGTCATTTGCACTTAGGACCTTTTCCAGTGTTTTTTTTCGAATTTCAGAATAAGTATACATAATGGTAAAAGTAACACCAGGATAAGTTTTTTTGAGAATTCTTAGGAGCCGTGTTTTTTGTTGCCAGCCAATCATTTCCCTAATTTCACCAAAATTTGTCTCAGTAATGTCAAATTGTGACAATACTTGTTTAATAATCTTGGTATTGATTTCAATAGGATTCAAAAAATCGACAAAGCTGTCGACTTTCATTTTATCTACCGTTAGCAAGGAGTGTTTGGTTTCCTTCTTTGACAGCTGAAACTGGTTTTTCAGAGTTTGAAAGAGCCTGTTCAGTGTCAATGATAGGAGAATCAAGTTTAGATCATCTCAGTCACTAGAGGCATAGATTGTTGTTGTTTTTCCAAAGTGACAAGCGTATATTTTAAGAATTCTAGAAGGATTTTGTTATCTCGCCAAAACCCAACTCTGAAAGAATATCGTATATGTTGTTAGCAATGGCCTCTCGTCCTCATGTGCACTTCGTGCACTGCACAACTGGTCAAACAGGCTCAGTGAGAACTTGTATGCACACATTCGGGAGAGGCTTATGTGGCTTATGCTTATGGAAGTTGAAAAAAAATTGCTGCCTCAGTTGCAACGTCGAAACGGATCTGATATCATACGACATAAGCAGTGCATAACCCGTAAATTTTGTCACGAGACGCCACTGGTTTTTTTTTATTTATTTAAAAGATATTTTATTCAGGCCTATTTGCGTACAAGCTTTACGTGGCCGATTTAGCTGAGTTTTTAGATAATTTTTTTTTGTATTGGATCTTGTTGTCACCCTTTTTCTAGGGGGAGAGGAGCTTCCATTTCCCTCCTGCGAGAGACGCCACTGGTTGTTAGAAGGAATCGGGTTTGCAGAAGGAGTATTGTGCTTTAGTTCATTCATTTTTAATTTTTAACCTTATACTATACCAGGCTAAAAAAGTATTGGACTACACTAGAGATGGTCAGTCCGTATACGGTCCAAAAGAACTAGTTCTCCTCGAAGATTGAGTGAACTGGAGTTCTTTATTGAAGAATGATAGCTCTCTATTCTTCTTAATAGAATAGTCTTTCGAAACATTTGCTGGTTTGAGGAATCTGGTAGAAGTTCGCGAACTTTGAAAATGTATACAAAAGAGAATGATTATTGGTAGAACACATGCTAAAGGACTTCACTATTATTGAATCTGTTTACTACAAAATATAATTTATAGCTTTCATATTATTTTGGAAGAAAAATAAAAAATTTCAGAAAAACTAAAGAACAGTTCAATAGAACTAATTCTTTCTGTACAACTATCAAGTTTTCAACAGTTCTTTGAAATGAACGGTTTTGCCGATTTCTAGAATACACTCCTAACTTGCATAATTTTTAATCCAATTGTTACATCGAAGTTACTGGTGAAGTAAAAGACAAAAAAAAAGATGGAATACATTGGGCTAGATGGTACTGTTAGTTCAGATGATGAACGTTTGGACAAACTGTGGATGAGGAATCAGGAATCAGGAATCAGAACAAATTGGCTCAAATGGCACGTTCCCCTTGATATTTGGAGATTTGTGCCTTGCCATCAATTTGTTTTTAGCATCATTTTCCCGATATATAAGAGGGAAGGATTGAAAGGAAATGGTAAGGGTTGGACTAGGAGGATGGGAAAAATTGACGACACAAAAACACATAAAAGCAGAAGTAAATTCTGCACCCCTAAGGGATGCTGAACAATCTGCTGAGGATCACATTTAGTGGAAGCAGAAGGAAATTCTGAACCTCTACGAGGTCCCGAACAGTCTGCTGTTAATAAAACCTCCAACCCCCGAGAGGATTTAGAGATCTTACAAAAGCGACACCATTCTGCACTCCCGGAAGAATGCAGAACGACTCGCAGTATGTACGAGAAGAAGTAAATTCGGTACCCCTCAGAGGATGCCAAACCCTATTTAAGGTGAATACAGAAGGGATTCATTCACTCCAGGAAGAACGATGAACCCTTCTGACTATAGCTCCTTACCACATTGGGTGAGAAACGAGAGAATATCCTTCAATTTTAGCTCCGCATACACAGACTCAACCATGTATGGAGAACCAAAAACCCGGATACGTAGCTGCGTCAATGCGGGACAGTTACATATCAGATGATATGAAGTACCATAATCGCATTCACACAAATCACACGAATAATACTCAGCACGTTGAATAGTAGCCATGTGATAATTGAGTTTGCAATGTCCAGTCAGAGCTCTGACCAGAATACTTCAATGATACTTGGAGAAATGCAGTAGACACTTTGACATTTTCAGATTTAAATCTGGTAGAAATGCTTTTGTCTGAGCGCAAGTTTGCAAGCTGCGCCAGTAGCTGGCATGTTTGGATGCAGCCCAAGAACGTATCTTGTGCTTTATCCAACTAGTTGAAAGTGGTAAAGCTGGTTCAGGACCAACGAAATCATTCGTTGCACCAGCTCTAGCCAACTCATCAGCCCATTCATTTCCAGTAATACCAGAATGGCCGGGTACCCATATGAAGTAAACAGCATTTGAAATGCTGAGGTCTTCAATTTGAGTTCGACATGCGATCACTTGATTCGACCGTGAGTCATTCGAACTGAGTGCTTTTAAGGCTGCCTGACTGTCGGAACAAAAATAAATACGTTTACCACAGATCCTCTGCTGAAGTGCCGATTGTACTCCACACAGAATTGCGTAGATTTCTGCTTGGAACACAGTACAGCATCTACCAAGTGAATGAGACTGCTCCAGCCTATTTCACGACAGTAGATACCAGCACCAGCACGACCATTCAACAGAGAACCGTCCGTAAAACAAACTATGTGTTCATCAAGTTGTCATTCCAGACAACCAGACAATCATTCCTAACGAAGAGGATAGCTCACATTGAATGTTTTAAAAGGAAAACTGCTTGTGAGAGTTAGGTCACTAGGAGCGAGTAAATACTCATCCCACGGAAACATTTGAGACCACAAGCGAGTGTGACTGGTAGCATATTCTAATGGGTTACTTTTCCAAAGCCCTGTAACCCTAAGACGGTATGCACAAGATAATGCTTCTTGTTTTAGGAACACATGTAGTGGTTTAATGCACAGTAGCGCCTCTAGAGCAGCAGAAGGAGTTGTCGTGAATGCTCCTGTCATCGCCATTAGGACCATCCTTTGGAGATGATTTAGCTTTGACTGAACTGTCGCGACTTCTCCTTTCTGCCACCATACAAGACATCCATATGCTAAAATTGGTCTAACGATAGTTGTGTAGATCCAATGAATATATCTGGGTTTGAGTCCCCATGATTTTCCAAAAGCTCGTCTGCATTGGCCGAAAGCCATGCAAGCTCTTTTAATCCTGAAATCAATGTGAGCAGACCAATTCAGTTTTGAGTCAAGAATAACCCCGACGTATTTAACTTGATCGACCACAGTGACCCCTGAACCAAAGAACTGCAACGGACGAGCTCCTGTAATTATCCTACGATGAGTGAAAAGCACCATTGATGTTTTGCCCGGATTTACAGATAATCCAAACCTGACAACACCATTGTTCAACAGATCGCAGGGCTTGCTGCATTAAATCAAAGAGAGTGTTAATGCTTATACCGGTCATCAATATATGATAATCGTCGGCAAAACCATAAGTCGGAAATCCAAGGTTATAAAGTTTCCTTAACAAACCATCAGCGACTAGGTTCCATAAAAGTGGGGATAGTACACCACCTTGAGGACACCCACAGACACTCAGCTTTCTAATCTCTGGCCTACCGAAGCGATGATCAAAGAAGTTGATTGCTAAGCATTGCGTGTATCCAGTAAGGGAAAAACCCAAGATATTCCGTTCACGACTGCAATGTTTAACCTCCTGCAGCCATTCAGCCATCGGCACGGAAATACACCTTGACTTAGGAGTTCCTATTTTTGTGGCCTTTTACGACATGGAATAGGAAACCAGTGGATCAATTCTTGGTAAAAAAATAATTCCGCCGGATGCCACACGGCTTACCTGTTTGGTGGACTTATACCACCGGTACAGGTGGACCGTAGCGTTATTCTTAGCAGTTGGGAAACCGCTACCGACACTACACGGCTATCTAGGCTGCTCAGAGAGGGAAGTTAACATTGATGGTCAACTTCCATGGATGGCCGAGCAGCCGAACAAACTGTGGATGAGAGTTTTAAACGTAGTTCCAAGGAGATACCCGAAAAATACTTATTTCTCAACTCTCGATGTTTTTTTGGACATGTTAAAAAAAACGGGAATTTTTAGTCTCGCACACCGGGAAAACCGAGAGAAAACCGGAAAATTGATATCGATAATTCACTTGCCACCCTGAAATTATAAAAATTTCTGAACCAAAATTTACATATTTGTGCCTTTTCATATGAAAAAGGTTGTGGCACTTAAAAAACGCCCTCTAGGCGCATAGGTTCGTATCAGGTGAAGTCTGGGTCTGGCTTTCGATTCCCGAAATAAAAAGCGATGCATGCCGTAGTACTGAATCACTCGTTTTACCGAACTATCTTGTCTCGAGTGGAAATTTTTCCGATTACATTTTTTTTATGGGTGTAACTTTTCACACTGGATGTAAAAAATCAACTCTACTTCGGGATTGCTTTGATGTTATACGAGTGTAATTGTTGAACAGTCAATACAAAGGTTTTTATTGTTCTTTCAGGAGAAATGTCAGTAGCCTTATTGATGAAATCGCAAACTTACACGTTAAACAGAAAATTGTAAGTTTTTTGTCCGCAGTTACAAATCGCTTGTCAATTCGAATTTTGTTTTTGTAAAAACGTTATCTAAAATGTTTGTTGGGGAAATCGCTTGGAGCTTGCGCGCGAGAAGATTCGTAAAATCCGTTTTAGATACTAGATCTCATGAGAAATCTCGATAGAACCTCCGAGTTTGTGTTTGATATCGATGACTTTGTCTAGAAGGAATTGCTAATATTAATGTTTGATTGAAGCAAATATTCGAATCGAATCCTTTTGATTTTCAATCTTCTCTTTGTATCAACGCACTGAAAAAAAAACGATAGAAGATATTACTTTAATTGAATGTATCGAATGATGGAATGCATAGGCGAATTTTTACCATGTCATAGATATTGAGCTAGAGAAATGAATTTGGAGTTTTTTCATTTATTATTTAGTATTATTTACAGGACTTGTAAATATGCTTAAGATTATCGATTGCTAGTGTATAATTGAATAGCTTTTTTAGTATTCGATGATTTTTTCAGTATTCATGACACTCTTGCAACATACCAATAACTGATGATGGTTATTCTCGCTTCAGGTCTACCATCGTTGCAACACCAACCTCAGTCAGTGCACCAGCAACAACAACAACAACAACTACAGCAACTACCATCACAACAGCAACAGCAGCAACAACAACAACAACAACAACAACAGCAGCAGCAACAGTCACAGCATCAACCCCCGACTCAGTCACAATCGGCGAGTATGCTGTTACTCTCGCAGGCGGCAGCCGCCGTCGGTTTAGGTGGTACCACTGGAACCGGTAGTACGGTTTCCGGCATCAATAGTATCAACAGCAACAATAGCACCAATAGTAACAGCAATCCCGTTGCAAACCCGCTAGCAATGGATTGTGATCCACCGGTGGTGGTTGTTCAGCCGCACTCGGTCCTAGCAACTGCCTCCGCGAATCCGAACCACTACCACAGGAATCGTTATCTTCAGCAGCAGCAACAGCAGCACCAATTACTAGGTCACAAGAGTTACGCCCCTGCTTCACTGCCAATCGATTTGGGGGGCCTTACGCATGGTGGCCAAGCGATTGATTCGTCTATGGCTGCGGCAGCCGCTCTCATGTCAGGTAGTTTTAGCAACCATCCGACGGGGGGAACCAGCAGCAGTAGTAGCGGTAGCGGTGGCAACAACGGAAGCAGTAGGAGTTTACTGTCGCACAGTGCAACTTATGCGCCGTTTTCGATGAACGATGCGGCCCTCCTGATGGGTCACACCGGTGGGACAGGAGTTGTTGGCCAAGGAGTTTTGGGACTCGTGCCCATTGTTGGAGTTGGGCCGATGTGTAACAGTTCCAGCAATAGTGTTATCTCCGGGCCCAATTCACTCGTTGTCGGTGCTGGTGGTGTGGGTGTCGTCGGCAGTGGCACCGGTGGCAATGGTGGCGGTGGCGGTGCCAGCAGTAGTAGTAGTAGTACTAGCTCAAAAGGCCTCGGACGGACGGCAGCGACCGCCGCCGTGGCGAACAACGACCGGGACGAATCACCCATGGTTGGGGTTTGTGTTCAGCCCAGTCCGGTCATAATCCACTGACAGTTGTGGCCGGGTGGGGACAGAGTAGGTCTATGAAAAAAAAAAAAACGAAAAACAAAATCAATGGATGAGAACGACGCGCGTTCAGTGCAAAGTTCACGAATAGAGTGACCGGATAGGGACGAGAGAGAGAGAGAGAGAAAAAAAACCCCGACAGGGCAAATGAGAGTTGACGACTTTGGCTTTACTATTATCGTAGTACTAGTAGGAAATCTCCAATTTTTGACGCTTCGTGGTGTCAGGTTTAAGGTAACGAAAAACAAATGCAAACTTATGTTTTATGTGATTTGTACATAGGAAAAATTTTCGGACAATTATGCAAAGTGTTTCATGAGCGGAAAACCATTTACCGATTGTGCAGTGGTAGTAGTAGTACTTACTCGGAAAGTAATATATAATCATTGAGAATATTCAGTATCAGTTTTCAGACGTGCATTACCGATCAGTGCAGATAAAAATAAAAACGCATCTTTGTAATTTTGATTTCAGTGTCTTCTGCTGTAGTATGCTATGCAATTTTCCGAAATGGACAGATTTTGCTGACAATGTAGGTCATACTATTGTATGAATTTTTTTTTACAATATATTGGCGTTTGCTAGCTATTCATAGTTGCATGAACAGTGCCACGGAAAGTCATTAAATTTTAGTGAAGGCTCACGGTGAACATGTTCTCGCTGAGTAAACATGCAAAAAGTGGTATGCTTGGTTAAACAATGGGCTTTTTGACTTGGAAGACAAGAAACGTCCCTGACGATAGAAAAAAAGTGCGTTTGGTGGGATCCACTGGGCGTTCTTTGTTATACTTTACTTACCTCTACTCTTTTCGACGTAGACCACGTGGGTCTCTGCTTTATACAGGAGACGTCTCCATTCAACTAGATACCTGGCTGTTCGCCGCCAGCCTCGGTAGCTGCCAAGGGTCCGCTGGTCGTCCTTAACTTGATCGATCCATCTTGCCCGTTCTTATACCTGTGCGTTTTTTATTATGAGCTGCTTCAAACGGGTAAAATCATCACTGGTGGCGTATATAGACCATTGTGAGAAAAACCGACCGCAATATAAAGATCATCACCACAAGTGACAATGCTAGACCCTACGCTTCGAAAGTCATGAAAATATGTTTGGAAACGTTAAAATGGGAAGTTCTGCCGTAACCGCTATATTTATCGAACATCGCCCTATCTGATTACACTTTGTTTCGATTGGTGGCGAATGGCTCGTCGGTGTAGTGCTTCGGAAACTACGAAATTATCATAAATTAGATCGATTCGTTTATCGAATCTAAACAGGAAGATTTTATTCAACTAGGTTTTAGACAGCTTTATTTGAAAGATAATTCAATTAACGTTACTAAAATGATATAATAATGAACAACGTGGCGAAATAATTTTATCTTTTGGTTGAAATCTGACACTTGAGTGGTTATTTTGTGTCGAGTAGTTAAATTTAACTAAAACTGCGGCCCATTTCAAAGTTTGATGGATGGAATGTTATTTGGGTTTATTTTGCACTGGAAATAATTTTGACTAAAGAATTTTCTTTGCAAGATTTTTTTCATTGTCGAAAAATAACCATCGATCTGTCAACAATGACCATGCTTTCGAGCAGGGTTATTTTTGACAACATCAAAAGAACCACTCCAATGCCAGATTTCAACCAAAAGTTAAAATGAACCACGAAATGGTTTACAGCCTTAGCAAATTTTTTCGGCAATGAAACACTATTACATCTATTATTATGTAATTAACTGTTAAAGGTAAAGTTAAAGCTATACCTTATTTTAACATGCTTTAACTTGTGAATTTTAGAGAATTACGACGCTCCCTTTATGTGCATCTATAAAGACGTAAATTTACACGATTTTCTCCAAGTGTGTACTGACACTAAGAAAGGCTTGCAAGACCAGTGCCCTATGCATTGAACTGTCAACCGCACGGTTATCGATCGAGGAAGTTTCTTGTTATTGGCAGATGATAGTTCCGCTTGATCCCATGCAATTTCCTCGGCTGAAGTATATTGCCAAGTCGCTCACGGTTCAAAAAAACGCTTAATTACGATGTCCCGATACTGTTTCATCACGCGTAACAGGCAAACAACAACTGATAGAATGTCAACACCACGCAATGATAAAATAAACAGATGAGGCAGACCTCATGGCTTGCTTGAGTTGGTAATTTGCTTGAAGGGTAACGGTTCGGTATCGCGACATTTATTCAGAATAAACATGCCTCGATCAATGGCAACCATTTTAGAAGGAAGCAAGCACGTGATTTTGGTTTTACTTGGCTTGCTGAAGCTAAGTTCATTTCAGCTGTTTTTTCAAAGAAAGGTGAATCTCACAAAAGTAAACAAATCGAGTATCTCTTTCCTACGAATAAATGCTTTAAAATCCTGCAATTTTGCCTAAGAATTCGGATTCTACAAAAGTTTAAATCTTACACAGAAAGAAAAGATGAAACCTACACGACATGTAAATCGATAGTACTATGAAATAGACATCAGTTGAAACGAAAATCTGATTTAAAACCACGATTGATGTAAAATTACATTGAGATTCGTTTAGTTTTTCATTGAACAAGACTGTATATTTACAAACCGCTTAGTTTTGTAATGTAACTTTACATTCAATTGCCTGCTCCAAATATGTGCATGAAAATAAATGTAAATTCACAAAATATTTTTATCTGTATAGTATAATACAAAGTGAAATAGTGAATAAAATTGCATACCTTTTGAAGATAAACCAACAATTTATCGATTTATCAAAAATTGTTTTTATGATATACGATGATTTCTAAATAGGAATTGAAACCAGAATCGAAACATTCATCGATGTTTTTCTCCATTTGCTGTCAATGTTAGATTCGCTTTTCTTTGAAAAACGGCTGATTTCTCTAATCCTATAACACGCTTTTTGAACATAAGAGCAAATTCAGCAGCTGCAAGATTCATATGGGTGGTCTATAATGTAAATGAAACTGAAACAAACGTATCCCCAGCAATCCGTTTTGGTTTTATCTATTCGCCCAGTTCTACTGTCAAATTTAAAACTAGTATACACTGCCATTCTATTTTTTCTATATTTGAAACACAGATAAAACGCTGCTGGGGCTGCCAGTTTATTTTGTTATAATTTCTAGATTTAAATTTTAAAACTGACATAAATTATGCATCTAGAACTAGAACACTCCTGAATATGCCCTAACTCATGGTTTGAGTTGCGATTACTAAAATTCATAAACTGGAACAATATGTAAAATTTTGAGTATGGATTTGAGTAAAATTTACTCAGGCCATGAGTTTTCTCGTATTTATTCATACATCGGAGCAAGCGTTGAATTTTAAAACATTTGAGTGAAAAAAATACTTGTTGCAGTGCGTTTTCATTCTCGGAATATTCTTACCGAATTTAAGAATGCAAGAATACGTTGTTTTTCATTGCCGTTCCTAGATTCGGTTTTTGAAACCATGAATCATAATGTTTTCAATAGATTTTTTTGGTTTCTATTATGCTAAGTGAAAAGTCCAACATAAGGGCATATTCAGTAGTGTTTTAGTTCTAGATGCATAATTTATGCCAGTTACAAAATTTAAATCTGGATTTTATAACAAGAAAAACTGGCAGCCCCAGCAGTGTTTTAAGTACTATTTAGACGGTCCGGCTTCTTCCGTCACCGTCACCGGAACGTCATCGTCCGTCACCGTCATTCTGATTCTCACGATCCGGTTTCCTATCCGTGTCCGTCATCTCATTTTCTTACACGCAGAATTTGAAGAATTTAGTTTCGCACAATTTTATTCCACTAATACAAAATCTGGGAGCTTTTGAAGCCAATCGATCTGTTGTTTTCTACCTTTTAATCGAATAAATAACTTTCAAAATTAACTAGAAAGAGAAAAAAACAAAACAATTAGTTCCACTCAACAACGTAACGTTCTTTGCAAATCTACTAATAAGTTTAATTACTTATATGTGGTATATTTCGTTTAAGAGTGCGATCTTGACCGAGTACATATACATAACAAACGTCAGCTCAATACCGTAATCATATGAATCGTGCATGTGTGCGATAATCACAGTCCGTCAAATATTCTTTCGGAGAAATGTTGACGGAGCTTGCCGTTGACGGACGTTGACGTTCCGGATCTCTGCTGGATCGTGTGAATGCGCAAAGGGAAAACTCATTTGACTAATTTTGACGGAGGCTGACGTTCCGGTGACGGTGACGGAAGAAGCCGGATCGTCTGAATCGTACATTACTCGTGTTTCAAATATACAACAAATAGAACGGCATCGTTGACCAGTTTTAAATTTGACAGAAAAATTGGTCGAAGAGAAAAAACTAGAACGGTTTGCTGGGGATACGTTTGTTTCAGTTTCTGCTCTATTATAGATCTTTCATATAAAACTTCTAGCTGCTGAATTTGCTCTAAGGATATCAAATTTAACTCGATTCAAACCAGTCAAAAGGGAACGGTTTTGAATCACTTTTTTGTGCTTCCTCTTCAAAAGAAAGAAGAATGATTTTGTGTATAAACATTAACGAATAAGAATTCCTTTATTTTGAATGCAAGGAATTGAAATTTGAAGTTAAACTCACTCAATTTAAAAAAAAAAATGTTTTGCCTTTCTCATATAGAAAGGTTATGCAATCACCGACTTTTGAACCGAGGCCCGGAGGGCCGAGTGTCATACTCCATTCGACTTAGTTCGTCGAGTACGCAAAATGGTTGTGTGTGTGTGTATGTGACGTTTTTTTGCACTTTTCTCGGAGATGGCTGAACCGATTTTCACAAACTTCACAAATTCACAAATGAAAGGTCTTGTAGTCTCATACAAAATTCCTGAATATTGTTTGGATCCGACTTCCGGTACCGGAGTTATGGGGTATATTGTGCAAAAAAAGTACGGGTGTGTAATGTCAGAGACATAACTGGATGTCGTGAATACGAATATGACACGCTTTATTTATGCTTCCGAATTCGAATTGGTAGTTGATCGATTGTTTGAATTGTGCAAGCTTTCCTCTCTTCCATTACTAGAAATTTAAACGATGCGCCTAGACTAAATTATAAATTAGTTACATTAAACATTCTGAAACGCAATTAAATATTATGAAATAAGCAGTATAGTTCTTTATAATAAAAAAATGGTGGCTCTGAAAAGAACTTTTTATGAAAGCGTTCGTGATGAAGAGTGACGAGTTGAGCTAGTTCAGCACGCAGACTCTGAACTCTAAACCCATATTCCAGAACTAAGCTCTGAAACTTGAAGACGATTTTTCGCCATGACTACCAGAATGGGTTGCATAGAGTACAGTAAAGTAAATTTCCTCATAATTCTTGAGGAGTATTATTATGGTTATAAAAAAAATCGAATAGAAGAAGTCTGGAATAAAGAACTGGATCCTGAGTTCAAGAACTAAATTTAGTACCAATAACAAACTCAGAATCCAGTTTCAATAACTGCAATTTCGAAACTCAAATTAGTTCCGGAATACAGTTCCAGAATCCAGTTTCAGCTCGCAGGCTCTGAATTCTAAACCTCGTTACAACTACCGAAAAGCAAATGAGAGTTGCGACCTGAGCGTTTGAGGTTTTAACCACGCAGAAAGTGCTCTCTTCGTCACTGCTGGTTGAAGTTTTAACTCCCACGACGTCTGCTACCATCGAACGCACGAAAAGAAATGATCGATTTTCACCACGGTTCCCCTTTTATACGCATTCAGTTGAGTATATGTGCCTGACTACCTCAAAATCGTCGTCCTTGCGCGAAAAACCCAAGCGAAAGTATAGAGTTTCCCACATTATTTTAAAATTTTGAGAAAGCTTAATTTTTGAGTTGTTTGTGGTTATTTCACAATGTTCAAAATATTATCCTAAATTCCTGATCATATTTTTGATGAAATGGTGAAAGAATTATGTTGCTACCATTAATACCAGTCGAGATATTCACGATTAAGTTCTGCCCATTCTTCCATATGACTAATTTTGAAAAGGCACCCCATAGTAAAGTAAGTCGTATTCACGACAAAATGAAAATATGTTTTCTAGCTTTTCTCATAGATGGCGCGACCGATTTTCATAAACTTAGGTTCAAATGAAAGGTACTGTGGTCCCATACGTAATACCTGAATTTCATCTGGATCCGACTTCGGGATCCGGAAATATAAGGTAAAGTGTGTTAAAACCACGTTGAAACTAGGTTCGAAACTGGCTTCAAACAAATGGTTTGACAGCGCAGTTAGGGTGGAAAGGTTTGGCATCAAGCGAAAGTGACATTAGTGAGGTTATGTCAGGAATATCTGTTACTATAATCTTGTACTAAAATGCACAGAAACAAAGCAACATGTTCTCTTCCATTGGGGTCAAAAAATTGAATGACTAGCCTTGCTCTAACAACGTGTGGTGGTATGTGACAGATGGAAACGATGTAGATCTAGGCGCTTCAATAGGGCACATGAACCCTTTTCTCAATGCCTATAAATTAAGTTTGCATTACAGTTTTTCGATTACCGAGCGTCCGGATGAAATGAAATCATGTACTTCCTGGGTTAGGATATTATTATCATTTTTGTTAACTTTCAAACTAACATTCGGCACACTAGGCTTGGTTGCCAGTTTTTATTAGGTTTTCTTTTTATCGTCGAGCATCTTAACAATAAAGAAAACAACCAAAGGTGAACTGAAAATGATAGTTGTATTCTTACTTTGGAATTGTAATTGCATTGTTTACTTACGTATAGCGTACACCGCCGTTTCTTCTAAGTTTCTAATTATTTTTACTTTTTGTTTTGTGAGATACCACTCGGTTTTTCTTTGGACAATAGGACTGTGTTAATGCGGATTGTATAGTTCACCTAATATAGAGGAGAATAAGGCTAATCAGTAATCAGAAACGTTGTTACACGCGGGAATATGATAGTAGTGTACAGCTCGAGTAAACATTGTGTACATTTTGTAGGGATAGAAAATCGTATGTGCTAAGCTAGAGGGGTTTCCCCATCCGTACCGTGCGGGTGGAGACGAACGGGACTAGTTTGTAAATTGTAAGGAGATGAGAGAAAATATTTATATCGACTGATTTTGCTGATAATTTCAAACGTGTTTCCTTTCACTGTCATTCTGTTCGGCAGCTTCGCACGAACGGCACACGTGGCTGCCATCCAAAGCATACCGTAGCAAATCGAAACCTAGTTAATTTTATTTTTCCTTCTCGAGACAAGCAGGAGGATGTAACGAAATTTCATTACCATTACAAACTAACTGCATTACACAAATTACTCGTAGCACCGCTAGTGAAAATCAACTACACATACTAAAAGAAAAAAAAACACACACACACACATTGTACATTCATACATTTTTATACTTACATTGTGCATTATATCACACGACGAAAAATCTCTTTATAGTAAAACTAAATCAGTTCCACGTACCACAGGAAGCGCGAAAGGCAACCAAAAAAAAAAAGAAATGAAAAAGCAAGCGCATTGGAGCTGTAGTAAGACACCAACTTAGAAAATACGCCAAATCACAGCTGTTTCGTTAGAAATAAATGGAAGCTTGTGAGAGCTAAACAAAACGCAAAACGATCAGAAAAGATTATTTAGGGACAATTCGGGGGGCAATCCAAAATGGAGCAATGCTGCAGAAAACACACTAGACAAAACGAATGGTAAGACCAACAATTTAATTTATTAAAGTTTTATTTAAAAATAAACTAAAATTGAGGATGAAGACAATGAAACTGGACAATGTTTTCCTGTACATAGTAACTGATAGTGCTAATAAATAACTAGTGGAATGAGATAAACAAAAAATAAAAGAAACAATATGTTTAAGTAACGCGAAACGTTAAAAAAGAATATGGGCGGATGGTGGAGTAGTATGAACATAGAATTATAACTAATGGACAGAAGTAAATTAATTAAATTAATGACTAAATACTAGTGGCTAAGGTAAGATAATAAAACAAAAACCCTAAGTAAGGAACATTGATAAGTAATAAAAAAAAGAAAGAAAAATGCTACCAGCAAACAAAAAACGGAAATTAGCAAAACAAAATATTGCAAAAAGAAAATCCCTTTAGAAAGGTGTACAGCGGCAATGAAAAATAGCTGTTATGGTTCTGTTTTTGGTTTGAAACTCAGACGGCAAGGAATAAAACGAGCAAAAAAGCTTGGCAAATACCAAAAAAAAAAGAGTAAAAAACATGAAACGAAAAAAAAACAAAACATCTCCGGTATCGTTCTCAGCAAACCATTATGAAACTGCATTCACAGCCACACACACAGTAACAAGTCTGACACAGTACTCTCCTCTTGCGGAGACTAGCCAGAATTCCGTCGGGAGGGGGTTTTAACAAGTGACTGGATTAGATAAATTTGTCATACCACTACTACTAATGGAAACAACACACGGTATATTCAAGCAGCAAAGAACTGAGTTAAATAGACACACATAGACATACATACACTGTCACACTCACACACACACACACACACACACACACACACACACACACACACACACACACACACACACACACACACACACACACACACACACACACACACACGTACAGGTTAGTACATCTACAGTACACACTAACAAATACACGCCCTAGCGACTAATAGCGACACATGACGAAGGGAGCTGTCTCCTTATGGAACAAATAATAAAGAAAGGATGCATTCTATTCTTTAATCATTAATCGAAGTAATAGAAACAATGAGTAATGCAACCTAAAATAATATATTTATACACCTAAGACGCAACCAGAACGCGAACAGGATAAACTGAGTGCAGCAAACAAGCGGTAAATTCGGATTGAGACATTAGAAATCAATAATATGGCAAACCAAAAAAAAAACAAGACATTTGTATAAAAAAAGTCATAAAAAATACAAAAATAAATCACATAAAATTAGAGAGCAAAAATTAATAAAGAAAAAAAACCTATAGACAAAATGGCATATTGTTGATTTTGTGCTGGTGACCGCGTGTGGGGAATGGGGGGAAGGATAAAACACATTTAGGAGTGCTGTAACCGAAAAGTAGCAATAAGTAGCGTGGCAGGAAACTGATAAGGATAATAGGCGCTAGGAAGAATGGGATAATGGAAGAACGCGAATAACGGTGAAACCAATACGCTGTAGAATCGAAACGACGAGCGAAATAGTGTGTAGAGGGGTGATACGCTAGTGCGATTAGCAAGAAGCGCGTACATGGAAAAACCACAAAAAAAAACCGAAATGAATAAAGTGTATTACAAGTAAATGAATGCGAGAAAGTAACAATTGAAAGCTGGCTGGTGTTTGGTTATTTCGCATAGAAACTGCTTGAGAAAACGAAACCCTTGATTCGAGACTGCTTTTTATTGCCTTGCACGAATGACCACTGTCTGTGTTATTACTGTTATGCTGAAAAAAAAAACACTGGAAATATTCACGCCGAATCTGTATTTCGCTCGTTCCAACTACAGAATCGGGGTCACTGCGCCGAAAAAAAATTGTTCATTATAATGAATAGTTTAGAATCATTTCCATTAATATTGATTCTATTTTTAAAAATCGTTCATTTTGAACCATCCTTGCTGAATCTAATCATGATTTTGTGAATAATGAAAATGTTAGACGTGAATATTTTGAAAAATGAATGGATTGACAGTGACATTGTAAATGTCATTCAACTCTCGCGACTTATTGCCGTTTATTACACTCCTTATACTGAGGAATAGTCGACGCTGACTAAAGTAGGCCTTTTGTTGAATTCCAGAAAATTTCAACAATTTATGTTCGAATTCTGAGAACTGTCCACTTACTATATCCGAAAAACTTGAAGATTTATATTTAACGGGCGTTTTTCGTTTTTTTTTCAATAGGGATTGCGCTATTGTCTAAAAGTTGCGTTGGACAGTGTAAAGTGCCGTCTCCACTTAGTATTATTGGGCAAATCATCAAGAATAGGTTAACTCCAGAACAACGCTTCCAAGCGCTTTGGAGCAAAGATAATCCACACGGCATTCAAGAATCACCGATGCATCCTGATAAATGTACTGTTTGATGCGGTCTATGGTCTGATAGAATCATCGGTCCTTATTTCTTTAAAAATGAGGAAGAACGACAAATCTTCAAGATATAACAGTTCGGCTGAAATGTTCGTATCGTTTAATAGAAACACACATTTTTTGCCAAAATTCGTTTTTATTATTCAACATAATTGCCATCAGAGGCGATACAGCGATTATAGCGATCTTCCAACTTTTCGATACCATTTTTGTAGTACGATTTGTCCTTTGCCTCAAAATAGGCCTCAGTTTCAGCGATTACCTCTTCATTGCTTCTAAATTTTTTACCAGCGAGCATCTTGAGGTCTGAGAACAGGAAAAAGTCACTGGGGGCCAAATCTGGAGAATACGGTGGATGAGGGAGCAATTCGAAGCCCAATTCGTTCAATTTCAGCATGGTTTTCAATCATCAATTCGTTGTTGTTTTTGATCGATTGTGAGCTCACGCGGCACCCATTTTGCACAAAGCTTTCTCATATCCAAATATTCGTGAATAATATGTCCAACACGTTCCTTTGGTATCTTTAGGGTGTCAGCTATCTCGATCAACTTTACCTTACGGTCATTGAAAATCATTTTGTGGATTTTTTTCACGTTTTCATCGGTTACAGCCTCTTTTGGACGTCCACTGCGTTCATCGTCTTCGGTGCTCATATGACCAGTACGAAATTTTGCAAACCACTTACGAATTGTTGCTTCGCCCGGTGCAGAGTCTGGATAACACTCATCAAGCCGTTTTTTGGTATCGGCGGCACTTTTTTTCATCAAAAAGTAGTGTTTCATCATCACACGAAATTCCTTTTTTTCCATTTTTTTCACAATAACAAAAGTAGCTTCACTCAAAATGCAATATCTCACAAACTAATAATCAGACAGCTGTCAAATTTATACACGTATCTTTTGAAGGTTGGTACTAACTGAAAATGGTATGGATTTATTTCTAGTGGCGCCCTCTCATAAAAACGATACGAACTTTTCAGCCGATCTGTTAGATGTGGTCGAAATGTGATTTCAACAGGATGGTGCCACTTGTCATACTGCGGCCGAAACAATCGACTTATTGAAAGATCATCTCAACGGCAACATTATTTCTAATAGTTCTGTTGTTGTACCGTTTAATTCCACTATGGCACGTCATTACACTCTCACAAAGTCACTATTTTCGCAATCACTATTTTCACGAAAGTGTATCAAACGTTATCAGGTGTACAACTTTGCTTCCGCCGTTTTCCGATAGGTGGCTGTACCGGCTGAGGCTGGTTAAAATACATAGATGATAATGCCTTTAAAGTGAGTGTGCACAGTACCTAACGAATTGTCATCACCGTTTCAGTGACATCTTGTTTTCGTATTATTCACGCTCGAAAATGTCTGTTTATGTGCCCAATTCTCGCCATTTGCGGGAAGTTTTACTTTTCTGTTACAATTCGAAAAAAAATGCAACTGAAACGCATCGAATGCTTTCAGAAACTTACGGTGATGCAGCTCTGAGTAAAAGAACGTGTCGGGAGTGGTTTCAACGTTTTAAAAATGGTGATTTCGATGTCGAAAACAAACATGATGGTGGAAGAGAAAAAACCTTCAAAGATAAATAACAATTTACTACGAGCTCTTAAAACCGGGTGAAACCATCACAGGAGATCGCTACCGAACGCAACTGATGCACCTTAGTCGCGCGCTAAAAGAAAAGCGGCCACAGTATCAAGAGCAACATGGCAAAGTCATCCTCCAACACGACAATGCTCGGCCTCACGTCGCAAAAGTGGTCAAAAAGTACCTGGAAACGCTGAAATGGGAAGTCTTTCCCCTCCCGCCGTATTCCCCAGATGTCGTCCCTTCTGACTTCCACCTATTCCGTTCGATGGCACACGGCCTGACAGATCAACATTTTCAATCATTCGAAGAGTTGGAAAAAAGGATTGCTTCATGGATAGCGTCAAAAAAGGACTCCTTTTTTCGAGCCGGGATCCGAAAATTTCCAGAAAGATGGGAGAAAGTTGTCGCTAGCGACGGACAATACTTTGAATTATACATCTGTAAGCACTTTTTCGCAATAAAGCTTTAAGTTTTGGAAAAAATGGCGGAAGCAAAGTTGTACACCTAATAAAGATACGTATTTCGGAATGTTATCCTTCTTCAGTGTATTGGTTTTATAAGTTTATTGTTTCGATAAATGGGGATACGTGAAGTCATTGGTTTATGTGCACGCAGAGAAATGGACCATGTTTAAAATAGCAAAACAGTTACTAGAATTTTTAATAAGATCTATGTTCACTTCATGCTAGAATATGATTGTTTTGAACCAATTTCTCCCTTAAATATTAAAAATGTTCACCGCTTGACTTGAATCTAAGCTTTGGTTTAACCAAACGAAAAATTTATTTGATCCCGATAATTTTTTTGATGGAATAAACTAACTATTACATGTCAACCAAAGTTGAATTGACGGTATCTGTGACCTGTTATTCGTTGGTCACAATGTTGTTCCTTTGGTCACTGAGTCCAGCTTGTATATATTTTTCAAATATTGTATATTTTTGTTTATTTCATTGTCAGTAAATGTCTGAGTAGAATTTAAACGTCAATCGCGTTCATACTCCGTGTTTACATGTTTGAGTCACGTTTAAGTTCTACTTAATAGCAAAGGTTGGTGTCAAAAGTAGGGTCTTGTTCAAATATTTATTCTATTTATTTATTTATTTATTTATTTATCAATATATTTATTTATTCATTTTCATTTATTTACACTATTTATTTATTTATATTATTCATTTATTTACATTCGTAAGTTCATATATTTCTTTATACAAATTTATTTAATAAATTATGATTATTTCGGCAAAAGGAAACAAAATAGAAAATACACTTATAGAAGTACTAAAATTCAAATACACAGTTCATGACACCAACCATAATAAAACGATAAATTATTGTAACCGTCATCTGTCTGCACACTGTCATCGTCGTCATCATCGTCATCATCGCAACATAATATGCGGGGTGGCATGCTTTGAGGGTGGCGGTGGGTATGCGATGGAAACCGGACAACCAGCCTATAAAACCCGCGGGAAAACCATTGCGGAGTCTCGAGTATATTACCAGCCCGGAAGAGTGAAGATCGTAGCAGCGGGTCACAAACCAATGTGACAGTGCGTTTAAAAAAAAAAGTTAGTGGAAGTCGATCCAAATGGATCAATCCGCTTCAGAATTCCTTCATCGATAAGTTCAAAGTGGATCCAAAGGGATCAATAAATAGTATCGATAAGTTTGCTGCTAGTGAATATAGTGTACGGTACCACTTTCCGGGTTGTGCACAAAATGCAGGCCTACGTTCCATATAGGCCAAGTTGCTGCAGGATCTGGATCCCCGTTGCTGATTCATCGCCTCCGAAGCTAGTGCCCCCCCCCCGCTCATCGTCGCCAGGAACCACCAAGTCGCCCAACGATCATCACGGCCGCAACGGAGAGTTGAGCTAAGACGTTCGTCAATAAACTTGTAACAAAAGTGACAATCTTTCTGTTTCATTGAGTCTCTTTCCTTAGAATATAGTGTTTAAAAATTTAAAATCTTTATTTCAAGAAAGAAATAGATTCAATTTATCTATGATCTTATTTGTGTTCTGATATAACTAAGTTTATTGTTTAAATGAACCGTAACAGTTTTATATCTAATAAACAAGAGCATATTTTCCGCGAGAATAATCCAGGGCATTTTTTTTTATCTCCCGCGGATAAGTTTTATAAGTAACGTTTACATACATTTCTTCAATTTTCTAGGAGATTTTAAATAATTCAAGCGTATGTATTAGAGATGGGCAAAACAGCTCATTTCAAAGAACTGTTTACTGATGCAGAGTTCTTTTGAAAGAATTAGTTCTCCTGAGCCGTTCGTTCGTTCTTTTCATAGTCATATTTGTTTGTGCAAAGACTAAACGAGAACTTAGTTTTGTTAGATTAAGCGATTAAGTGAGCAATTATATAACGGTCCCATGAATTTGAACTTAACTTTCAAGATGAAACTTTCTTATTACAGAAATACCGTTCTCGATCAAAAGTCATGCGAGCAAAAACAAAGGTCCATTCACTTTTAACTAAGGAACTACCGTTCTCGAAAAAAGAACTATTGCTCATTCATTCTTTCACAAGAACTATTTCTTTTGAACCGTTCGCGAACGAATTGCCCATCTCTAGTATGTATCAATAATCGGGAATATTTTGAAAATTGCATAACATTACATAACACATTTTCTTTGTAAAAAATATTTCATGTGGGATCTTCATTTTAACTGATGGAACACTGAATCGTTGGATGTTAGAAAAATTAAAAAATTTGAGCTTGATTGTGGTATGTAAATAATTTGATCGTGTAGCGACAAAACGGCCAAAAGTCTTGAAAAAATGCAAAATTTAAAAAAAAAATGTGAATTAGAAAATTGAAAGCAAATAGAAGTAGTATCAAAAATTACTTTGTAAATAAGTTTGATAGAAATCATTTAATTCTTAAAAACAAACAAAAATGTATGGTTTCAACAATCAAAAGTGTCAAAGTTGAAATAACTAATTTCAAGGAAATTTATTTCAAGTAAAAGGTTTTGAGAATTTAAAGCGTTACAATCATTGAATTTAACTAGAGTTCGTTTCATTTAAAACTGTTTTTTTAAATTGAATTTACTGTGAGATTGTTTGTCAAGAGATTGACAGGAATGCACAAGTAAAATATTTGTTATTTTTATCAAACTAATCCACCGAGAAATTTAAACGATCATGTTTTGTAGTTTTAAGTAGCAATATTTGCAATATCAAACCATATTTTCTTTTGTCACTATTTCAACAAAAATATTCGTTGGGTGAAACCCAAATTTGGTTGTTTTTACAATATTTTTCTCTGCGTGTAGACAGAAGGCGCGCATTCCCACATTGTCGAAATGACGGAATGAGCAATAAATTCTTACTCGACTGCATGAATTTTTAGTGCTCGATCGGTTCAGCGCTAGAATTTTCGCAAGAGTTGGCTACTCGATCAACCTGATTGACAGTGACATTATAAATGTCATTGAATATTCGCTCATTTTATGAATGTGTTAGTGAAAAATTGAGGGGACTTAAGCCATTTCACTACACTTCAGACACTTGGATGATTCTAAGAAGAACTGGTTATTTCCCAGTTCTGTATATCAGAAAAACATGAAGATTTAAATTTGTATATTCAGTTATACAATGTTTTCATTTAAAAATAAAATGAAAATCAGCACGTGAAAAATCGGAAAAGAAGACGAATGGACAATTCAGTCCGCATCTTCTGACTCAATTCCGACAGATTTCCGAATCAACCGGTTGTAGGCGAAATTCATTCGGAATCGGTTGTTGCACTGGAGTTGGAATTGATTCGGAATTCACCATGATTTCCACATGGAATTCCGAATGGAAATTTTTTGTCGATTCGGAATTGATTCGGAATCCATTCGGATCTGATAATGTGGGTTCCCACATTATCGAAATGACGGAATGCGCAATGAATTCTTACTCGACTGCATGATCGGCTCGATCGGTTCAGTGCTTTAATTTTCGCCTGAATTGGCTGCTCGATCAACCCGGTTGACAGTGACATTCAGAGATGCCATTTATACATATTTATCTGTATTATTATACAGATTTTTACATCCTCATACAGATCTAATACAGAATACAGATTTTATACAGATTCCCTAAATTTGATACAGATTTATACAGATTTCACAAGAAGTAATAAAGAAAAATTAAACTGTTTTCGTCTGAGCTAGCTTTGGTATTTGATTGCAGTGACGAGATGAAAGTTTATGATTCAACGGACAAATCACAAATTAAAGTAAAAATTTGTGTGCATATGTTTGATGATCAAACCAAAAAAATATTTATATTACAATTTGAAGCTTTATTGTTAGGCTAAGGCCGCAGACAGAGTGAGCACGAGAAAGCAGAGCCAAACTTGGTACTGACCCAAGCGAGTAATGTACTTACAGAAAATTAATTGTCAGAGGGAAAGCTAAGCAAATTTATCGCTTTATTCTGTCTGCAGCCTGAGAGTTGTATGACCTGACTAGAAGTTGCATATTCAGTCAACTTTTAAATCTAGAAAAGTAGATGGAATTGAAATTAAATTGTGATTGAAAAAACATTCATATTAAATTTCGTCTTTACATATTTTTGTGAACTACGAAGATATGAAAATTAAATGCTAATTGAAACTCTCATTCTATAACCATAATCTGTTGAGATAGCGTTCAACGTCATTTCATTGCAGAAATCTCATTCTATTAGTGAATACAGATAAATACAGATTTTTCATACAGGGTAATGCAGATTTTCTCTGAAAATATCTGGCATCTCTGGTGACATTATAAATGTCATTGAATTTTCGCTCATTTTACGAATGTGTTAGTGTAAAAGTTAGGTGACTTACACCATTTGAATTAACTCCAGCTAGCGAAATGGATGATGCTGACTAAGGTAGGCCGTATTATTATTTTCCAGTGAATTTCAACAGTTTATGTTGGAATTCTAAGAACTGGTTATTTACTAGTTCTGTATTTCCGAAAAACATGAAGATTTAAATGTGTATATTCAGTTATGTAATGTTTTCATTTAAAAATAAACTGAAAATCAGCACGAAAACGTGCAAAATCGGGAAAGAAGAAGAAGAAGACTAATTGACAATTCGGTCCGCATCTTCTCACTCAATTCCGACAGATTTTCGAATCAACCGGTTGTAGGCGAAATTCATTCGGAATCGGTTGTTGCACTGGAGTTGGAATTGATTCGGAATTACACATGATTTCTCCATGGAATTCCGAATGAAAATTTCTCGCCGATTCGGAATCCATTCGGATCTGATAATGTGGGTTATTCCGGTCAATCGGGAAATTAAGTTGCATTTTTTCTAGACACTTTTTTATTAAAGTGCAATAAAACCGGTGCCACGGCTGGTTCAAATTTTCTTCACTCGTTTCTGTGATCTGAGAAAACCTAATCGCATGTAGAAAATCTGTTGTTTTTTTTTAATCTGAAAATCTGCAAATCCAGAATTTTTACCAAAACAAAAAATTACCGAACCATTCGTTAGATCCAATTTTTTACAGTTCACGGTAGTTGTTTAACAATACAACAAAATTTTTACTACCGAACGATCGGTAATCAATTTAATTACCGAACGTTCAGCTGTTGGAAATTCGGCTAAAAATTACCTAATTCTAGGAAATTTTCTCAGTGTGTACATTCACTTTCTTGCTTCTTGAAAATACACGTGGAACTTTTGAGAACTTGAAAGTACATAGCAAGTTCCGCCTGACCTTTCTGGCTGCTTAAGAAATCTCGTGGACTCAAACTCGAACAAATAAACTCAGCCAATACGGAATAGACTCACCTACACACTAAGATTTATTCGTTTTGTTCGGTAATATTTTTGACGAGAAATTCCGGTAATCTACAGGAATGACCGATATTTCGTTAGATGAGTTTTATTTTACAATGATTATGCAAATTTTTACTAGACGATCAGTTTTACGTAAATTTTCATTACAGAATTTTGTAAATAGATCTACAATTCATACGGTTAATCTGAATAGTCGCCGAATACGGTAAAAACCATACTGTCCGTATGGTAAAATTATCTTCCAATAACCGAACTTCTGTGAAAACTGATTGTCGTGAAACTAACAGTCAAACAGTTTCAAAGGTCAAACAGTCAAATTTTCAGTAAATGTCTTTTTATTAACCAAACGAAAATAATCTTGAAGAGTTCATCCAATGGATTGAGATACAAGTGCTAAAGGTTTTAAAACATTAAGACCACTAAAAGCTTTTTGTTTACTTATAGACAGAAAATAATTTTGTATGACTTGTCCACTTGCTGCCTACACATATTGTTCGAGGGTAATTTCTGGTGGACTCGACGGATTGTGCAATGTTTTGGAAGGCGCTCATAATTCCGGTTAGTCGGAGCATTTAACCTTTTTTTTCGTGGTATAAAACCATAGCCACAACAGGTTGGAATTTCGTTTCGTTTTCGTGAATTTGTGTTGTTTTTTGAAATCCGAAAGTCCAAAATTTTAATCCAGGTAAAAAGGAAAACAAACAAACAAAAAAATTACCGAACAATCAGTTAAATCCATTTGGTTTACAGTTTACGGTAGTTGTTTGATAGTTCAGCAATTATCGAGCGATCGGTAATCAATTTAATTACCGAATGTTGATCGGTAATCGGCTGAAAAGTTCGTATCGTTTCTATGAGAGGGCGCCACTAGAATTAAATCCATACCATTTTCAGTTAGTACCAACCTTCAAAAGATACGTGTATAAATTTGACAGCTGCTTTTGTTATTGTGAAAATAATGGAAAAAAGGAATTTCGTGTGTTGATGAAACACTACTTTTTGATGAAAAAAAGTGCCGCCGATACCAAAAAATGGCTTGATGAGTGTTATCCAGACTCTGCACCGGCCGAAGCAACAATTCGTACACACTTAAAATTTCTTGCTGAATCTCGGCAAAAAAATGCCTAGATTTGCACAGCCGAGTGCTCGGTAATCGTCTCGGCAAAATGTATAATTACTGAGAATCTCGGCAATCCAAAATTTGTCAACTGTTAATTATTGCCGAACTTGACAGCAGAAGTTTTGCTGTCAGCTCGGCAAAAGTTATTAGGATGGAATCATGAATTACCGTGTCATCAGTAATCGAAAAAAGGAAAGATATTTTTTTATTTTTGCATGAAATTAATATCACAAAAGCTAATGTAGGTGAAAGGAATATTTTATTGATGTTCATTTCAATTCAGCAAACTAAAAAAGCGCAAACACCAAAAGAAAACATCACGGCTAAAGACAATTGTTTCTAGTGCTCCTCACGCCTCTACCTGAAAATAAGCGAATATAAATATATATGCAAATTAGATAGTTTTCGATTTTACTTATCTTTTAACAAAATATACAAATCTTTTTTCCTTCATCCAATTTAGATGTTTTCCAGTTCCACGAGCAATGGCGACGTGATGCTTGGAAAATCGAAAGGAAACATTAGATGACAAGTGTCTCACCGAGTTTCAGTAAAAGCTAAGTCGCTGTTCGAAATCTCGGCAAACGGTTTTGCTGATCTCGGTATATTTGTTGTTTACTGACACGTTCAGTATATTTTCACAAACTTCAGCAAAAGAATTTGCTTTACCGAGATATCAGCATAGAACTTTACCGATTTTCGGAAAAGAGCATGTTAATTACTGAATAGTCAGTAAAATTAAGTGTTGCCGATATAATTCGGCATTTCATTATGCCGAGCTCAAGAATCGGTTTTGAGTGTGCATGCTGAAATTGAAAGAATTGGGCTTCGAATTGCTCCCTTATCCACCGTATTCTCCAGATTTGGCCCCCAGTGACTTTTTCCTGTTCTCAGACCTCAAGAGAATGCTCGCTGGTAAAAAATTTAGAAGCAATGAAGAGGTAAACGCTGAAACTGAGGCCTATTTTAAGGCAAAGGACAAAACGTACTACAAAAATGGTATCGAAAAGTTGGAAGATCGCTATAATCGCTGTATCGCCTCTGATGGCAATTATGTTGAATAATAAAAACGAATTTTGGCAAAAAAATGTGTGTTTTTATGAAACGATACGAACTTTTCAGCCGAACTGTTATATATACAACTGTCAAAATCGGTTACAATCTACCTTTTTGCAGACCCTGTCAGCTTGGAGCGAAGTCAATCTTCAGTTCAGCAACGCCATCGCACGGCATCACATTCAACATATCATGTCAATTGTATGGGTGCGCAACCCTGCTATTTTGGCGCGCACGAATTTGACATTTTTCTCCCCTACTTCTATGTATAAGATTCGATACGGGCTCGCCTGGGGGCGACATGCTCGCAAAAAAGGATGTTACCAATGATTTGTTCGGGAAATGTGAGAGCTGGATATCTTGTTAATATGATGTCTTTGCTTTTTGGCTTGTTGTTCGCTATTCAGTGTCAGTGGTGAGTATTGATACCGAATAGTATGTAAGTACAAAACTTTCGCGAAGATCCCTAATGAAGAAATTAGACAGATATTCAACATGCGTCAAAATAAAAACAACCACGCGCTTAATCGATCATGTTCAAGCATTAACGATTTATTTATAATGATAACGGGTCGATATTAGCTAGATACAATAAGAAATGTGACTACATTTAGAAATTCACTTGCACACGGAAGTGCTTCTGTAGTTTGTTGGCCTTCACACCGACTTGCTGCACTAGCTTGGCTTGCTGTCTTTTCATTACATGCATATCCCGGGCATTGCGAGCTGCTGCTTCTTGCTGTGTGGAGGTCCACCCGAGGGCACGATACTCGGCCAGTACCTTGTGCAGGCGTTGGGTAGATTTCTTAACTACCAAAGCACGGTTCGGATTCAAACGTTGCTTGTAATACCGAAGCAATGAGCGGTGACCAATCACCGCTCCCGACGGTAGTACCATTTGGAAGTCATCTCCATCCAGGACTTGCGGTGTTTCAATTTCTGCGTCAATGTCCATTTCTTCATTCTATAAAAATAAAACAAATCTAATTCGTATTCTAACAATTCTCCTAAAAAATCTTACGTGATCCGGATAGCTGGTACTGTAATCATAATAATCAACATACTCAGCTAATGCGGCTCCTTCATGTAGCATCTTGCAATGACCTTTTTCAACCATATGGTTCCTGACGGCATCCAACGAATAGAACGTCCTTCCTTTTTCATTGCACCAGATGCAGATGAAGTCCTTGCAGATTTTCTCCGCCAAATAAGAAAGTAAACCTTCAACGTCAATGCAGTATTCAGCGTCCGGGATGAAAAATGAATGCGATACGCTCATGTGTTTGATGTTCTTGATTATGTCCTCACTGTGGTGTAAACAGAACAAGCAATCATTGTTCTCAATCGGATTGTCCCATTCTTTGTCCCACTGGTCGGAGTCAACTTCCTCAACATCTTCATCCATCGGTTGCTGCTGGTCCGATGCAGTGGTTTTGCAAGAGCGAGATGATTTAACGGAAACATCTTGGTCCTTTGCTTCCGGTTGCTGCTCAAGAAAAGCCTTCAGATTGTCTTTGTGCTTTCGGCTGTCCAAATGGTTGTCGTGCGTTTTTTTCGATTTGAACAATTTCTTGCACGCCTTACAATACAGAGACTGATCCTCGAGAGCTGCCGCATCGGCACTTTTCTGTTGGATAATGCGCTTTTCAAATTCCTCTATGCTTACCGGAGGCAGTTCCGCTATTTTCCGCTTCAGATTGTACCTGTGCCAGTCGGTCTTGTAATGTTCCCGTTGCATTTCAGCATTCTGGAAACGAACACTGCAATTCAGGCAGGTAAAGCTACCAGTGGTGGACATAGTTTACTCGAGAATTGTTATTAGTTGGCGCAATTTCGAAACTTTAGAACTAAGAACAAAACGTGCCTGACGATTAAATTTGGTTGTGAAATTAATAGAAAATAATGTGGAATTGTTGATCAGCGATGCCAGATAGTAGTAGTGTCATTTCCGTAGATTGGCATTTTTCTCGGAAGCTCTCAAGGTGAAAAGCTTATTTTGCTCGCCAGACAAAACTAGTTTCCGTAGTTCTCCGTTGATTAATTGTAATTTCCGTAGATTTCCGTAGAAAAAAATCAAATTTCCGTAGATTTTGTCTACGGATCCGTAGATCCGTAGAAAATGTTCGAATCCGTAGATCTACGGAGATTTCCGTAGATCTGACATCGCTGTTGTTGATGTTGGACTGTTTGACGTTTCAAAGAAGTCGTTGAAAAAAGGGGCAAATAATGGGTTTGGTTTTCACACACTCAATGAAAAGTACTCACTTTTGAGATACATTTCATACTCACACGCAGACAGAATTTTTAAAATTATTCAGGTTGCCCGCATGCAGACCCTGTCAGCTTGGAACGAAATCATTCTTCAGTTCAGCAACGCCATCGCACGACATCACATTCAACATATCATGTCAATTGTATGGGTGCGCAGTGCTGCTATTTTGGTGCGCACGAATTTGACATTTCTCTCCCCTACTTCTATGTACGAGATTCGATGCGGACTCGCCTGAGGTTGCCATGTTCGCAAAAAAAAAGTTGCCAATGATTTGTTCGGGAAATGTGAGAGCTGGATATCTTGTTAATATGATATCTTTGCCGCATGTCAAAGTACCATTTGATCAGCGTAATAAACTATTCCATGTATAGTCCAAACCGTATTTTGAACTTTTGACGACATCTAGTATAGATAGTTTATGGAATTCGTTTATGCGGATGTTAACCATTTCGCGAAAGATTTTAACTGTTATTTACTGTGGAGATCCCGCATAATTAGGAATGGCAACTGGCATAATTCAAATTATATAAAAATCTTTTGTGTTGTGGTAACCACATTTGTTCTGGTATGTTCTGTTATGTTTATGTGTTTTAGCTCTATCTTCTAAGGAACATAACACTTATTTTGTCTTACCAAATAAAGCAGAAATACATTGTTACCCATAATACACATACTTAATTGTGAAAGTTACATTCATTGCTTCTCGTGTATATTGAATTTAAGAATAGTACGGACCTATTCAGATTCTTGGATTACATCTACACGTTCGGTTTAATTACTATTAGATTGTCGAATATATAAAAAATATATTATTTGGTCCCAACTCTACATCCTACACGAGGATAATTTTTTTACTTGTTACAAACCGGTCAATAAGCTGAGCTTTGTAATGTCTGTGAAGTAGAGATGGTTGAATAAGCAAATTTCTTGTCCCCGTACTCGATCTTTACCCGACCGTGAATGAAAAAGTACGGGTGTGTAATGTCAGAGACCAGGCATGTCCAAACACTGCACTGCACTGCGTGCTTCATATAACCACCGCCGCCGCGTGTATTGAGAATGCCATTGGGTGCCAGTACCCAAAGAGAAACACGAAACGCAGTATCCGAAGCCACGGTGCTCGTGGCGCTATTTTATTTTCGGCACTGGTGTTTCAAGCTTCGGCATACACCGAAACCGCGTGTTTTCAGTTTCGTTAAACACCGGAGCCGAGTGTTTTCAATTTCGCGAAGGCACCAAAGAGCACCTATGCGTTGGTTGATTGTCAATCAATTGAATTCAATCCGACGCGTATTGATGAAAAACGAATTAATCATTCAAACGCATTTTTCTTCATACCGTGGCGCTATAGGTGCTTATAGCACAGACTAACAGACATGACAGTATGAGTAAATTCTTATAAAATAATTTTTCGTGATGCACTAGTTCCACCTATATTGTACTGCGCGAACTATTTACTATCGGTACACCCCTTGTTTTATGTAAAAGTTTTTTTTACTAGTTGGTTCCCCCTCGTTTGTCAACACCGATCAGCTGCTTACAGGGATGCCTGATTTCATTATAATATTTGAAAATGAATCGTCACAATAAATGATTGGATTACGTTGATAATGATATATTTAACATTTTTAGCGATGTTGGAAGGTAACCATTTATTTTTCTCAACGTTGTTCATCTAGACTATTTTTGATTGTGTTGGCAATTTTCACCCGAAATTAAGTGGTGGCAGACCAGAAGTAAGTAGATATTGTATCAAAACGGGTTCGATTTTGTATTGCGTTGAATGATGAGAAGTAGGCACAATTCTGTATATAGTTTTGGCAATGTGTATTAAATCTGTATCCTGAATGAAATTCACATGGACGTATACAAATCAATACACTACAGGTAATTCTGTATGAATGGCAACTCTGTTGGTAAATGAAAAAAATAAGCACAGTCTAGATGACAGACAGGATGTTTTGATAGGGTAACATGGCGCCATCATGCCATATGCGAGTACTGTCCCAACTAAAGGAATATTCGAAATGACCGTTAAAATGATTGAAGAATCTAATTTGAGTGTCCTGTCTGTTAGTCTGTGCTTATAGTTCAAGCAATGTATATGGCAAAATCGGAAACACTCGGCTTCGGTTTTTGCCGAAGTCAGGAACACTCGACTTCAGTGCTGCCCGAAAATCCAAGCACCGGTGTTTGACAATTACACGACCACCGCTACAGGTGCTTTTTCTACTGCGTTCGGTGTGTGTTTTTCAACACGGGGACCGAAGCGTAGCATTCAATACTCCTGGTTGTGTGCTCACGAGTGATGGTGAGTACCGTGCAGAACGGATCCGTGTTTTTGCCATGCCTGTCAGAGACATAACCGAATTGACATGAATACGAATAAAACTGACACGAATATCAATTAATTAAACGATTGTGTGAATTGTGCAAGCATTCCCCTTTTTGACTACTATAATTTGAAACAATACGCCTAAACTAAAGTACAGATTAGTTACATTAAACATTCGGATTAAACATTACGAAATAACCAGTACAGTTCTTTATGATAAAATAATGGTGGTTCTGAAAATAACCATTTTATATAGCAAATCAGCAGAAAGTTCTACTACAAACTACAACCACAGACTAACAGACAGGACACTCAAATTAGATTCTTCAATCATTTTAACGGTCATTTCGAATATTCCTTTATTTGGGACAGTACTCACATGTGTCATGATGGCGCCACGTTACCCTATCAAAAACATCATGTCTGTCATCTAGACTGTGTTTATTTTTTTATTTACCAACAGAGTTGCCATTCATACAGAATTACCTGTAATGTATTGATTTGTATACGTCCATGCGAATGTCATGCAGGATACAGATTTAATACATATTGCCAAAACTATATACATAATTGTGCCTATTTCTCATCCTCCAACGCAAGACAAAATCGAACCCGTTTTGTTACAATATTTACTTGCTTCTGGTCTGCCGCCACCTAATTTCTGGTGAAAACTACCAACACAATAAAAATAGTCTAGATGAACAACGTTGAGTCAAATAAATGGTTACCTTCCAACATCGCGAAAAAGTTAAATATATTATCAACGTAATCCAATAATTTATTGTGACGATTCATTATCAAATATTTCGATAAAATCAGGCAACCCTGCAAGCAGCTGATCGGTGTTGACAAACGAGGGGAAACCAACTAGTAAAAAAACTTTTTCGTAACACAAGGGGTGTACCGATAGTAAATAGTTCGCGCAGTACAATATAGGTGGAGCTAGTGCATCACGAAAAATGATTTTTTATAAGAATTTACTCATACTGTCATGTCTGTTAGTCTGTGCTACAACTGGATGAAAAATGTTCCATATACAGTATAGTGAAGTAAAATCTCGCATCATTCTTTGGATATACTCTTGGATATACTACTATTGTTCTTAATAGTAACCCGAATAAAAAATATTGTAGTAAAACAATACGATTTGCTTCCTTCCACAATTTTGCTTTGACAATTGAAAAAATTTTTAATGTATTGTTTATACACTATTCAATTAATTGTGAACATGCTTGTTACAATAGAATGTGTAGGTTGTTAAGAATCGTAACAATTCAAATCATAAAATTTTCTCATTCATGTTTTCTTGGAAAACAATCAAATGTACAGTTTGCATATTGTTTGAAACACCACGTGTACAATAAATTCATTTGTAGAATCGTAGTAACAATATACTGAATCGTTGGAAATGAAAAAAATTTGGTCAAGATACAATAAAATGTATTGTAACCCATAGCTCTAATTATGAAACAATTGTTTATGCTGTAAAATCAACGGTTTATTTTTCTACGGGAACATACAGAATTTTGATGTCGATTATTTCATTTCGGATTTGAATATTTCAGTGAAAAACATTATCAAAATGCCGTATGGGATTAATTTTTGGCATTCAAAATGGCCAAACTGTGTTATCCTCTATGATATTAAACACTGTTGCGAATTTTGCACTGCGAAAATTGCACAAAGCTAATAAAATTATCCTATATTTGCACTACACTGATGGTTTTAATTTCCGATATGCAAAGAAGCAATCTTTATAGTTCTTTAGAAAACATTTGGAGCCATAAGAAGGGCTGATTTTGCAATAATGTTCCCCATTGTCCATTTATCGTTGTATTTTGCTCCAATGCAAACGACCAGCAGCAGGATGACATGATCGATCTTCTATGTATGGAAGCTGGCTCTGTGACGTGAACATTTGAGGCGTTGCACCAAAATCTTTTGTGCTTTCATTGCCGACTGCTCCTCCTGACGACCAAAGTCCAAATGAGAAAACGACCTGAGCGTTTCACGCTTTATACTTGGTTTGTTCTTACTAATGTTGGTGGTAGAATCTGGCCTTGACATCCAGTTCTGTCTGCACAATAGAAAAATAAACAATTTTCAATCAAACTTTTCCTTTTATTCTCATCCAGTAGATAATCGGATCTGATATGTGCCTGACTACCTCAAAACCGTCGTCCGAGGGCGAAAAAAAGCAAACAAACTTGATGAATTTTCCTCATTATTTCCAAAAATTTTGTCTTTTAACATAGTTATGTATGGTCATCTCACACTGTTGAAAATTAAATCACAAATTACTGATCATATTTCCGATAGCTAGTTAATTACATCAAGAGATATTCACGATAAGGTTCTGTCCATTCTTGTACAGGGTAAATTTTGATAAGGACAAAAAAAACCGAGCCGATATATATATATATATATATATATATATATATATATATATATATATATATATATATATATATATATATATATATATATATATATATATATATATATATATATATATATATATATATATATATATATATATATATATATATATATATATATATATATATATATATATATATATATATATATATATATATATATATATATATATATATTTTGAGAATATAATATCCAAGCATTTGAGAAAATAGTCAAACTTGCCATCGACATTAGCTGCAAAACCTAATCGCTCTACAAGATATGAGTAAGTCATTATGCAGAACGATATTTCTCTCCCACACACAGAGAAAGCGGTCATAAACTTTATTCCGGAATGGTGTTCGTGACTGGGAAGAAAGATGGAAAAATGCATAACTTTCGAGAGCAGCTACTTTGTTTTAAGATTTGGGACCCCCTTGGCACATTTTGTACAACAAATTCTACTAAGGCCCATCCGAATGCAAAACAATTGTTCATATCAGTTCGCTTTCACATCTCATCTAAGTCAGTCGATATAAAAAAAACCGCTTAAGTTCGGGACAGAAGAATCCAAGTACAGTATTGTGTAGTGAACAATAAAACGATCTCGAAATGAGTGAACCAAACGACTTCAGGCAATGCAAAATTCGACCTTCGATACGAGAACTTGAAGGTTTACTTAAGGAGCAAATGCATCTTGACATTAAACGTGTGCATTTACTTCAATGCAATAAGACGAATAATGTTGTTTACCTCCAGTTTTATAAAGAGTTGGATGCAATTCAATTCGCAAAAGACAATAACAATGTGCACTATGTGGAGCATGAGAACACTAAGTACAACATTCCAGTATATATGGAAGACAGTGCTATAGAAGTACGTGTGCATGATCTTCCCTCAATCGTCACCGATTCTTATATTCGCAAAACTATGTCCCAATACGGAGAGATTCTCTCTATCGAAAAAGAAAAGTGGAAGAACTTTTTCCCCGGTATTCTAAATGACGTACGTTTGTTCTACAGCAACTCTCAACGAGCCCAAGACTACGATCAACAAGGACAACGAAAAGAAAACGGAAATCACACACAACACCGACGATGAAGCAATGGATGATGAGATAAGCCGCGGACGAAGTGACCCCCGATCTTCATTGGATGGAAATGAAACTCATCTCCCCCTAGAAAAAGGGTGACAACGAGATCCAACTGCAAACAAAATTTAAGTAACAAAAATGTAAGCCAATCGGCCACGTAAAGCTTTTACGCAAAAAGGCATGAATAAAAATTTTATTACAAAAAAAAAAAACTGTTCATATGATGACACAAATGGTTTACTTCTTGCAGATGGTTCAACCAAATTAGAAATTTTATTTTACTGTAAAAATTCTTGGTTATCTTGAATAAAATCCCTTTATGTTCGGTTTGAAAAGTGGAACAACCTTTAATTTAAATGGAAATCATAAGTCAATCTTATGATCTTCAGAAAAAAGTTTTCATTGACCTACTTATGGATTCCATAAACCATACTTATGAAGTTCGTTAGGTAGACTTATGTTTAACAAAAACTTCCAATTTCTGGATGTTATCTTCCTCCACAAACGCAATATTTTCTAATTGCTCTGTCATGCATAAACAAGGTGTTACTATGATGAAATAAAATAATTAATAGAGACTTACATTTCTTTTCTTTCAATCCGCAATCCAATTCCAAACAATTTCTGAAAGAACGGGATATTTTGAAGCTAACGAATTTAGTTCTTCATCTGCACTGCTTCATCTGCTATCCCACATTATCAGATCCGAATGGATTCCGAATCAATTCCGAATCGGCGAGAAATTTTCATTCGGAATTTCATGTGGAAATCATAATGAATTCCGAATCAATTCCAACTCCAGTGCAACAACCGATTCCGAATGAATTTCGCCTACAACCGGTTGATTCGGAAATCAGTCGGAATTGAGTGAGAAGATGCGGACTGAATTGTCAATTTGTCTTCTTCTTCTTCTTTCCCGATTTTGCACGTTTTCGTGCTGACTTTCAGTTTATTTTTAAATGAAAACATTACATAACTGATTATACACATTGCAATCTTCATGTTTTTCGGATATATAGAACTAGTAAATAACCAATTCTTCTTAGAATTCCAACATACACTGTTGAAATTCGCTGGAAATTAACAAAACGGCCTACCTTAGTCAGCATCATCCATTCCTCTAGCTGGAGTGTAATGAAATGGCTTAAGTTGCCTAAATTTTACACTAACGCATTCATAAAATGAGCGAATATTCAATGACATTTATAATGTCACTGTCAATCAGGTTGATCGAGCAGCCAACTCAGGCGAAAATTCTAGCACTGAACCGATCGAGCACTGAAAAATCATGCAGTCGAGTAAGAATTCATTACGCATTCCGTCATTTCGAGAATGTGGGATCAATTGTAATTTCGAATTATGAAAAAGTGTTTTGCACGCTTCACATGGTGCGCTTTGCACAAAGTTTTGAACAAAACAACGGTGTCTTCGTTTTCCATTTTTATGGTTTGACTATTCATAAACTGTGTTTTAAGAATTTCATAAGTCATGCTTATAAAGTTCATATGCGTGCTTACTAAATGCATAAGTCTTCAATGAAATCAAAATTGTGCTGGTTCATAAGTCACGACTTATGAAATTATTAAGTTTATTTTCTTTGGTGTATAACTCGATTTGTTTACTCTTGCTACTTTCGACCTGAAGCGAATTCACTGCAGAATTGTCAGCATTGTCAACAGAATTGACTCAACGTTTAGGCAAAGACATCATATTAACAAGATATCCAGCTCTTACATTTCCCGAACAAATCATTGGCAACATCCTTTTTTGCGAGCATGTCGCCCCCAGACGAGCCCGCATCGAATCTTATGCATAGAAGTATGGGAGAAAAATGTCAAATTCGTGCGCGCCAAAATAGCAGGGTTGCGCACCCATACAATTGACATGATATGTTGAATTAGTGCCGTGCGATGGCGTTGTTGAACTGAAGATTGACTTCGCTCCAAGCTGACAGGGTCTGGTTTAGGCTTTGAAATTGGACATGCCGAATGTTTTTGTTACTTGCGTACGGCTGTAATTAATGTGTTCTGTTTTGTTATACGGTCGATGGTGAAACGTTTCTTTGTTTGTTGATAGTATAAACAGGTGTTTATGAATCAGTTTACACATTGACATGGATAAAAGTATTGGAAAGGTGACTCATTACATTTTGCTTCAATTCAAACGCGAAATAGCTAGTATTATTTGTACCGTTGTAGGATAAACGACGTTTAGACAAACGCTTCAAGAAACCTCCTCCCGGAAAGTCGGGAAATAAAAGGCAGTCTCATCAGAAAGAGGTGAATGTTAAAACTGTTCCTCCAACTGATCCGCTGTATGTTTATGACGATCGATATTCGAAACGAACGATAGAACCAAACTGGAACAGCCAGCAAGAATTGTCTTCTGATTCGGAAAACGAACAGTCGAAAGCCGCTGATTTTGAAAATTTGCTACACGTTCCTCATTCGGTGAGTGGACACTTTTTCCTGAGTACTGAAAAACACTGGGTTAGTGAAGCGGCCGAACCAGCGATCATCAGTGGCAAATCAAACCAGCAATACGGGAACTACTTTAAGATTGACACGAAACATTTGAATGCTGGTTTTGCCACAATACCTTTCCACGAAAGAAACGGATATCCAGCGGATATTTTTAGCGAGCAAGAAATCAACTCTATGAAACTGAAAGCAGAGCTCGAAAAAACTAAATACAAACAACTTTGCAGTAATCTCGAAGCAAGTAAACAAATGTCTGACAAAAATACAAAACAACGGCCTGCCAAGTGCCTTATTGGAACAGATGCCGTTCCTCCCCAATCGGCACAGGAAAATGTCACCCCTATAAAGGAACGACCCCCGCGACCTTCACCTTGTCTAATAGGACCTTGGGCACTGCCACAGGTGCAAAGAAACAATCCTGATGTCACCGCAAGTCGCACCGAAGCTAACGCAATTACGGAGCGATTGAATGAGGTGAAAATAGAAGATGCATCTGCGATCGAGGAATCTGTTCCTATTAGGGCTGACACAGTGGTCCAAAATGTAGCGAACGACGGAGATAAAGGGGCCGCTGCGAAACCTGAGACGAAAGAAGACATTCAACAGTGGTTGGATGACATTCTGGATATGTGAACATAGTCCATAGACATTGAATAAATTTACTTTTTAACAAAGTGTTGGATTTTTTATTCTATTATCAGCGGGCTAGCGATGCAGTAAAAAGCTCGGTTGTTGCTGGGCAGAATCCAAGGTAGCCGAATCTTTCCACGTGTTTACGCCCGCTACAATCTGTTGCAAATCGGTTTTCAGTTCCTCGGGCCATGTCGGATTATATTTGAAGATGTCATCCGTTACTATCGTGAGATATTCGATAACATCTGCGAAAACCTCGCTTCGGGAGCGTATCTGTGCGTTCTGGAACGAGAATACAATTGAAAATAATATAGATTGAACACTGCACTAGCTACACTTACTACTGGATGCAATACAAGCAGTGCGAATAGCGCGAGCCAAACTGGAAAGTTTTTCTCCATTCCACTGATTCTGCTATGAGAATGCTAATTCAATATCGTAGCTTAACTTTCCTTATTAAAATAAGATCGCGAGTGAAGTTTGCCTTGCTTTTATACGCATGGAAGTTCGTTTTGTTTGTAAACTGTAATTAAGCTGAACTTTTTTTTTATAGCTATCACAGATGTTGATTAGCTGATTTAACCGATGTTGTTTTCTGTATTGTGGATATTAACTTTTGTTGCAGTTCACATTTTGCTGTTTAGTAGGTTTTTTTCTGCTTATGTTATGACTCAAGACGAAAATTGCAATGAATTAGATAAACCTACATGTCAGATTGCATCTAATACAATGTCCACTAGGAGTTTTATAGTACCAATTATCTTTCTTCGGACAGGACCAGCCGTGTGGAGTCCGGTTACAGAAAAAACTTAACCAGAAGTAGATCTACTCCCAAGTAACATTTTTAATATTATTAAATACTTGTAGCTGTCTTCAATGCTACATAATAAATCTTGCAATAAAACATTAAACTCCACGAAAACCTACTGAAAACCTCTATAAGAGCATGTTCCTGCAAAGTGGACCATTCTTCATAAGGTTTATAAATCAAAATGAAGAATCAGCATAAACCTGCTTTCAAACTCCAAATTCAAGAAATTTTTGAAACCAGCTTTACGATCTACATTAAATTTATTTGGATGGAATGAATTCCGCTATGAATAAACTGTCGTTTTGATGATATTTTTCTTGACTATGCGTGTCATGTCTACTTTGAATGCAATCAGTAAGAATATATTATATTTTAATTACGAGTTTGAGACCTTTTCCGAACGTAAAAACTTTATGCGCATTTATTTTTATCGTGAATGTAAGGATAAAAATAAGAATTATAACTAATCGCCTTGAAATAAATGCGGATTTTGCGAAAGTCTCCATGATTTATGAAAATTATTTTTTGTTTTTTTTTTTTCCATAAATACGTTTATTTCTTAAGGCAGTTTACATAAGTTTTTCTTCGCCGTAGCATCACTTTTACATAATATTCTTATCCTAATTTAATTCTAACATAGTCACAACGTTTTGAATTTATTAAAACATATTCTCTTATAGCTTAAATATCAGCTTAGGTAACTCGTCATTAATTATGAATTCTACTCGAAAATATTATTTGAACCAAACGATTAACTTCTATAAATTATAAAATAAGCTGTTATTTTCAGACATTTTGTTGATAATTTCATAAACTGTTTCGAGTTTGTTTGTATCATTACATAATTTTTATTCTAATTTAGCTATTGGTTGAACTCATGGACGCAGCTGGGATCAGAACTAAGTCTTAAAAGGGGCCTTTATTAAATTGAAACTCCAATTTTCTTTATGAAATGATAAATAAGTTTCATGTATGAAAGGTCACGACAAGCAAGAATGTCTCGAACTGGGATATTGGATAGTCTACCTTGGGTACGCAAAGAATTTATTAGTTGAGATCTGACATCACGATACTCCACGCATGTCCAAACGACATGATCAATATCCCGATAACCTTCTCCGCAAGCACAATGATTAGTCTCAGAGAGCCCAATTCGAAGGAGATGTGCATCTAACGTGTAGTGATTGGACATGAGTCTGGACATCACACGAATGAAATCCCTACTCACATCCAGTCCCCTGAACCATGCCTTTGTCGATATTTTCGGAATAATTGAGTGCATCCACCGACCCAGATCATCTCTATCCCAAGATGCTTGCCAGCTGGCAAGTGTTCTTTGGCGAGACGAGCTATAGAATTCGTTGAAAGCAATCGGTCGCTCATAAATTTCACCCTCAATAGCAACACGTTTGGCTAAAATATCGGCTCTTTCATTGCCAGGAATGGAGCAATGAGCCGGGACCCAGACTATAGTGATTAGATAATTATTGTTCAATATGTCGTTCAGGCACTGTTTTATTTTGCCCAGGAAAAACGGTTCATTTTTGCCAGCAGCGTTTGAGCGAATGGCTTCAATTGCACTCAGACTATCTGTGAAGAGGAAATAATGGTTTGGAGATAATGTGACGATTACACTCAAACTATAATGAACTGCTGCTAGCTCTGCTATATAAACAGATGCAGGTTCTTGAAGCCTAAATGAGGCCGAAACATTATTGTTGAACATACCAAACCCTGTCGCTTCTTCAATTCGCGATCCGTCCGTATAAAACATTTTCTCAGAGTCAATATGCCTGAACTTACTTGAAAATATTTTTGGGATTTCCGTCGAGCGTAGATGATCCGGGATTCCACGCACTTCACGCTGCATGGATGTATCGAAAAATAAAGTTGAGTCAGGGGCACTTAGGATGCTGACACGGATAGGAATATATCTTGAAGGGTTGATTTCCTGTGACATATGGTTAAAATATACTGTCATAAATTTTATTTGAGATCGAAGCTCGACTAGTCGTTCGAAATTATTAATTACCATGGGATTCAGCACCTCACATCTTATTAGCAGGCGTGATGAAAGCTCCCAAAATCGATCTTTTAATGGAAGAACTCCCGCCAGAACTTCAAGACTCATTGTATGTGTCGAATGCATGCAGCCTAAGGCAATTCGCAAACAACGGTACTGAATTCGCTCAAGTTTGATAATATGAGAGTTTGCAGCGGAACGAAAACAAACGCATCCATATTCCATCACTGAAAGTATCGTTGTTTGATACAATTTTATTAGATCTTGCGGATGAGAACCCCACCAAGATCCTGTTATTGTTCGAAGAAAATTTACTCTTTGTTGGCATTTCGTTATCAGATACCTAATGTGTCCTCCCCACGTGCATTTGGAATCGAACCACACCCCGAGGTATTTAAAAGTTAAAACCTGTTGGATCATTCTTCCCATCATATGGAGCTGAAGCTGCGCGGGATCATGCTTTCTTGAAAAGACGACTAACTCTGTTTTCTCCGCAGAGAATTCGATACCAAGATGAACAGCCCAAACGGACAAGTTATCTAAGGTATCTTGCAATGGTTTATGCAGATCAATAGCTTTGGGCCCAGTAACTGAAACCACGCCATCATCTGCCAATTGTCTTAGTGTACATGTGGTTACTAGACAGCTGTCAATGTCATTCACGTAAAAATTATAGAGGAGCGGACTGAGGCATGAGCCTTGCGGGAGACCCATGTAGCTAATTCTGAATGTTGCCAAATCGCCATGTGAAAAATACATGCACTTCTCTGACAAAAGGTTGTGCAAATAATTATTTATAACCGCTGGAAGTCCATGTTGGTGGAGCTTGTCTGAAAGAACAACAATGGAAACTGAATCAAATGCTCCTTTAATGTCTAAAAATACAGATGCCATTTGTTGCTTTTGAGCGAAGGCAATTTGGATGTCAGACGAAAGTAATGCAAGGCAATCATTCGTCCCTTTATTTCTACGGAAGCCAAACTGAGTATCTGACAACAAACCGTTCGTCTCGACCCAAGTGTCGAGACGTCGTAGAATAATTTTTTCGAACAATTTTCTGATGCAGGACAACATCGCAATGGGTCTATATGAGTTGTGATTGGAAGCTGGTTTCCCCGGCTTTTGAATGGCGATAACTTTCACTTGTCTCCAGTCAGGTGGAACAATATTTTGCTCAAGAAACTTGTTGAACAATTCCAACAAACGTCTTTTTGCGAGGTCGGGCAGATTCTTCACCAAGTTGAATTTAATTCTGTCCAACCCAGGGGCGTTATTGTTACAAGACAAGAGTGCTATAGAAAATTCCATCATTGAAAATGGGTTATTAATAAAACCATTATTTGGAGGAGATTCCCGTATAATGCTCTGCGTAGGAACAGAATCTGGGCAAACTTTCCTAGCAAAGTCAAATATCCATCGGTTCGAGTATTCATCACTCTCATTGCCCACGTTACGATTCCTCATTCGTCTGGCCGTATTCCAAAGAGTGCTCATTGAGGTTTCTCTTGACAAACCTTCGACAAGATGTCTCCAATAGCTACATTTTTTGGCTCGAAGTATGCTCTTGTACTTGGTTTCTAAAACCATAAGTTTTTCAAAATTCTGAGGAGTTCCTCCTCCCCGTTTTAGAAACGTCTTGCAAGCATTTTGTTTTGCGAGTTTAGCCTCTGAGCACTCTTTGTCCCACCAGGGGTTGGGAGGCCTTCTGTTAGTCGTTGGCCCAGGAAAGCGTTTAGTTTGGGATTGTTCTGCGGCCTCCAGAATCGAACAAACGAGGAAGTCATATTCTTCAAGTGGAGGGAGCTCTTCCATTGAATTCAAAATACTAGAGATTCTACTTTGGTATTTAATCCAGTCGATATTTTTTGTCAAATCATATGGAATACTAGCTGAATTAGCAATACATTTGTTACAGCTAATTGAGATGATGATTGGTAAATGATCGCTACCGTGTAAATCAGGCAATATTTTCCAGGTGCAATCTAGTCGAATTGATGTTGAGCAAAGAGATAGATCTAATGCACTTGGGCGTGCAGGAGGTCTTGGGATCCGTGTCATGCTACCCATATTTAATACCGTCATGCTAAAATTGTCACAAATGTTTTGTATTAAAGATGATCTGCTATCATTGTAAACGGAACCCCACATCATTCCGTGCGAATTTAAATCCCCCAGAATCAATCGTGGAGCAGGAAGGGCTTCAACCATTTCATTAAGCTGTCGCTGTCCAACTTGTGCTTTTGGAGGAATATAAACCGAAGCTATGCAAATATCTTTGCCTTTAATGTTTATTTGGCAAGCAACAACTTCTATACTAGAAGTTGAAGGGATGTTTAATCTATAAAAGGAACAGCATTTCTTAATTCCCAAAAGCACTCCACCATACGGAGAGTCTCTATCGAGACGTATAATGTTAAAATCATTAAAATTTAAAGCTATGTTTGAAGTAAGCCATGTTTCGCATAAAGCAAATACATCACATTTTTGACTATGCAATAAAATTTTAAATGAATCAAGTTTTGGCATGATGCTTCGACAATTCCACTGCAGGACAGTGATTGTATCATTTGCGGCGGGTGATAAATTATCCATCAAAAGATACAAAACCTGAGACAATTGGCCATTGAGCTGATAACTGCTTCAAAAAATTTCTAGCTATTGGAAGGAATGCCATTATGAGGGTCTTTAAGGGTTCAGATATATTGAATGCTGAGAAAATCCATTCAACAATTTCCGAAAACTTCAGTAATCCTGTTGGTGGCTGTGAAATGGAGCCCACAGGATTATTACCTTTTTCTGTGCTAGATCCTGGATTGGTTTGTGAATTTGACAAACCAGGAGGCACAGTCTTTGGTTTTGACTTTTTTTGTTTAACACGGGGATCTTTTTTTGAAGATGAAACTTTAGGTGTCTTTTTTGGTAATTTGGAAGAAGACTTCTTTCTCTTAACTGACCCTTGGGTAGTGATAAACGAATTACCTTCACTATTTTCGTCAGAGTCAGAGTCCTCTGTTTCCTCTAGATTTGAAAACCCGTTTTCGGTTTCCAAAGGGGGGACATCAATGACCGTTTTAAGCATTTCTGTATATGTGCGCTTAGACCGTGCTTTTAAAGAAAGCTTAATTTTGTCTTTGTGCACTTTAAATCCAGTGCATACTGAAATATCCTCATGAGGACTTTCCCCACAATAAATACATTTTTCAATTTCCTTGTTGCAATCATTATCTTTATGAGGTCCTTCACACTTAATACATTTTGGTTTATTGCTACAGTAAGTAGCTGTGTGTCCGAATTTTTTGCAGTTCGTACAATTCATTACATTTGGAACAAAAAGCCGAACAGGGAGGCGAATTTTATCGACATAGACATGGGACGGCAACGCAGATCCGGCAAATGTCACTCGAAACGAGTCTGATGGGCGATAAACTTTTTTTCCCTCTTCATAAACTACTGAGTACAGTTGTTTGCACTCCAGTATTTTCACACCCTCAAGCATAGAGTTCTTGAAACGACCAACACCATGCTTGAGTAAATCATCTACCGAAAGACTCGCTTCGGTAACAACACCGTCAATTTCGACATCTTTGGAGGGTATGTAAACTTTATACTCTTTATTGAAATGTTCCGAAGAGACAATATCATTCGCGTGTTTCAAATTATTTACCACAACACGAATTTTATCGTTATTTACTTTTATGATCTCTTTGATTGAAGAGAATCGTGATGTCAAACCTTTAGAAATTTGGTAAATGTTTAATGGCTTTGATATACGTCTAAAAAAGACTATCCAAGGCCCAGAAGAGCTCTCCTGATATTTTTTCGTTCGTGGGGGTATAGGGTTCATGCTAGGATTTACGTCCATGGATTCATCCATCACATTAAAATTTTTAATCAAACTTTAAAATAAAAAATGAAACCAACACTACACAGTACTCAATCAAAAGGAAAAGAAAAAACTTCTACCTTGAAATTGTTGTCTATCTCCGTTGCACTGCCGTGTAGATCCTCGTTGCTCTAGATGTTCTTGTTGGATGCTGATTGTTGGATGTGATGCTACTGCTACCTGACATCCAGCACCACTCGATTTCCGATTTACTTTTGTCTTCGCCAGCTGCAACCAGCGCAGGTCACCGGTGTATATCTGCGTGTTGTATGGCAGTGGAAAGACCGAGTTGTCTTGTCTCCTTCTTCCTTGTGCTCCGCACCGATATGCTTCTGCACCGAAGTGCCTTCGCACCGGTGTGCCTTTGCACTCTCCTGCTTCTGTGTGCCTTTGCACTCTTCTTCTTCAATGTGCCTTTGCACTCTCCTGCTCAGCACTTGTGGCTGTATATTGTGGCCTGGGTAGAGCTTGGGAAACGCCCTTTTGTTGTTTCCTTCACCAGCTTGGCCCAGCACTAGGGCTCTCTTATGCAGCACGATTTTACGTTTTAACGGCTGCTGCCAACAGGTCTCTACCTGTAGTTCAACCGTTGTCGTATTTAACGCGTGTAAACTAACCAGCGTTATTAAACTGTACGCTTCTATACACAACCTTCTCGGTTGAACGGCTATTACTGAATGCATTATTTTTTGTTATTCATCGTCATTTTTGTATAAAACTATTCTGTGGCGATAAAACTTGTGCATTTGATCTGAAAATGAATCATGAAAGTCCAACATATTTCCTCGTTTTTGCATTTCGAAGTTTATTTGATGTCAATAAATGCTACCCTATAGAACATCATAATGGCGGCCATGAAATTCCTTTTAATGCAAATTACACTTAACCTAAGAAGCAATAAATCAAATAGCCTACAACTAATGTGTCTAATTACTCTGAGTGAAATTGTCATAGAATGAACACGCACACACACAAAACTAGATTTATGAAAGAATTTAACTGGCAATAATGTTTTAAAGAAAATGTTTGAAAGCAATATTAAGAGTGTTTGCATGGTTTTATTCTAGTGCAAATAGTTTTATTTTTATTTTATTTTTAGTGCAGGTTATGACATGATATTACTGGTTTAAAGATGATATTACTGGTTTATTATAGTTGGCATAAACAGGTAGTGATTGAAAAATCAATTACAAAACTCCTATAAATTATAATCAAAACCATAAGGCATTCGAATTGTTACTTGGGCTGGGTTCTGTTTTTATGTCACGAAAGACTCCAATTATACACACTAAGATTCCATTCCGTTGTTCGGTAATTTTTTTTGACGAAAACTTTCGGTAGTCAATAGAAATTACCAATATTTCGGTACATGAACGTCATTTTACAAAAATTATGCAAATTTTTACCGGACGATCAGTTACGCAAGCTTTCATTACATAATTCTGTAAATAGATATACAATTCATACGGTAAATCTGAATAGTCGCCGAGTACGGTAAAACCCTACCGTCCATATGGTTAAATAATCTTCCAATAACCGAACTTCTGTAAATACTGATTGTCGTGAAAACGAACTGTCAAACAGTTGATAAAATGTTCAGTAAGTGTCTTTTTATTAACCAAACGAAAAAAATCTTGAAGAGTTCATCGAATGGATTGAGGTACAGGTGCTAAAGTTTTTGAAACATTAGAACCACTAAAAACTTTTTGTTCACTTATAGGCAGAAAATAATTTTGTATCACTTGTCCACTTGCTGCCTATACGAATCGTTCGAGGGTAATTTCTGGTGGAATGGACGGATTGTGCAGTGTTTTGGAAGGTGGAATAAAACCATAGCCACAACAGGTTGGAATTTTCTTTATTCGTTATTGTGAACATGTGTTGCTTTTTGAAATCCGAAAATAAAAAAAAATTAACCAAAGGAAAACGAACAAACAACAAATTAATGAACAATCAGTTAGATCCATTTGGTTTACAGTTTACGGTAGTTGTTTGACAGTTCAGCAATTACCGAACGATCGGTAATCAATTTGATTACCGAACGTTCAGCTGTTGAAAATTCGGTAAAAAATTACCGAATTCTGCGAAATTTTCTAAGTGTGTAAGGAGTTTTACTTTATCTAATTTCAATCACCAGATCGTTTGAATGTTTCGAACCAAATTGATGGTTCTGTTTTAATAAACTATCTCTTTGTTCAAAAATATGTATTATAAATCTTCAGATGGAACTTTTTTTTGTTATTTCTTCGAGATTTTATGAATATGTCCATCTGATAAAATTTCTTTTGTTTTTTTTTTCATATTACTTTTCGTTCTTCTAGGCTAAAATTCGTCTTCTTATTCTGGTTGGCGTCACCTCACTTGAGATGACGTCGATTTGATGGCACTGCAACTAAGGCTATATTGCCAGCTAATTTTCGTTTATAGTCCAATGGACTTTCTTTTCACTACAACTCACATTATCAGATCCGAATGGATTCCGAATCGGTGAGAAATTTTCATTCCGAATCAATTCCAACTCCAGTGCAACAACCGATTCCGAATGAATTTCGCCTACAACCGGTTGATTCGGAAATCATTCGGAATTGAGAGAGAAAATGCGAACTGAATTGTCATTTCGTCTTCTTTTTTCCCGATTTTGCACGTTTTCGTGCTGATTTTCAGTTTATTTTTAAACGAAAACTTTATGTAACTGAATATCAAAATTTAAATGATGTTTTTCGGATATACCTTATGATTAAAAAAGAACCGGAATTTTATTTAAAAGCGCAAAATTTCAATTTTTAATGAATTTCTTTATTATCGTAAAAAAAAGTACTCTCCTTCTGCGGCAATACATGCATGCCAACGCTTGATCCAATTTTCCATACAAGTTTTCCATACAAGTTCACGCAGCGAATTCTCTTTTATGGTCTCTATGGTCTCAAAACGCGTTCCCCGCAATGGCAATTTGAGTCTGGAGAAGGAAGAGGAAAAAATCACACGGGGCCATATCTGGAGTACGGTGCTTGGTTGATGATATTGGTTGAGTATTTGGCCAAAAACTGCGACACAACCAACGCACACACGACGCTGTTTTTGAATGAAATTCAGCTTTTTTGGCACCAGCCGAGAAACCCAAAATATCAGTTAAAATGTGTTCGGCTGATCCATAAGAGATGCCCAACAACACAGCAATCTCTCAAATCGGTACAGAACGATTTTGCAACACGATTTGCTTCGCCGATTCAATGTTTTCTTCATTAACAGATGTTGTTGGGCGGCCAGGGATCTCATCATGATCCAAGCTTGTACGACCACTTTTGAAGCGTTTATACCACTCGTATGCCTGTGTTTTTCCTAGACACGATTCACCAAAGGCCTTTTCTAACATTTCCAACGTTTCGGAACACTTAAATCCATTTGCAACACAAAATTTGATGCACGCACGTTGTTCTAAATTTTCATCCATTATAAAAATCGCCACACGAAAATTTTTCAACTTCTTAGTATAGACGCCAAACAAAAACTAATCGTACGATATGCGTCAAAATTTGACAGAATGTGTATAAAAGTGTTGCCAACGTTGAGAGAATAAAAGGTACCGAACTAGTAAATAACCAGTTCTTCTTAGAATTCCAACATAAACTGTTGGATAATAATGTTCAAGTGTTGGATGATAATGTTCAAGTGTTGATAATGATCATTACAATGACTAAAATATTTTTTAGTCTAAAAGAAACGATGAAAAAAAATCAAGTGAAGTGAAATTTTTCGTAATTTGTTCAACAAAATCCCTATATCTGTATAAAGAGGAACAGCATAATCGTTATGAACAATTCGGTATAGCAAGCGTTTATTGATCGCCATTTTTAATGAATAAAAAGGATATTTATCCGCAAAGATTTTCTATAAGTAAACCGATTTGACGATTGCTTTTTTTCAAAGTCGTGGCCTCTGATCTTGCTTTCAAAAAACGTCTGATAAAACAATTATAAAACTTTTCTACTCAAAGGCTTCGATGCACAAAAAAAAATCAATGGTGACTATTACAATGGTAACGAATATGTACTGAAATCTGATCTGATATACAACAAACGTAATCATTGCGAATGTCAAGGACCAGGATATTTGAAAAGAACATATCGATAGTCCCACGACAAAAGTGCCTAACTGCGTTTCTCTTTGTTTACTTTTTCTTTCACTATTTACCGGATTGATTTTATATTTGGCGCCTTAGTCTTCGCAAGATTTTTAAGTTAAAACCACAAGCTTTCGATGTATGTTGGAAACTTTCAAGAAATTGCAGTGATGGCTCCCTAATAATTAAAAGAGAAGGTAAACAGAGAGAGGCTCTCATTTGCAGTTAGGCCCTTTTGTCGTGGGGCTATCGATATCTTTCCTGTAGATGAGTAATTCAACCAAGTTCAAGTAGTTTTATATGTAAAGACTGCCGAGAAAGTATGAACGCAACCAAAAACCGCTGCCATTTCGCAATGGTTCAGAATTTGTCAATTTTTATGGCTGCACCCTGATGTTTACACTCTTCTGTAACCACTTGTCCAGTTGATTATTTGTTTTCATTAGTTTGTTTCGAAATGCGTGGACTTTCAGCAGAACAACGTCGAAAAATTGTATACAATTGGTGCACAGAACACGGACTGTCACTAAGAAAGATAGCAAAAATGGAAGGAGTAAGGAGTAAAGCCGTGCGAAATGCAATCAGGAAGTTCGGTGAGGATAACACCTTGGAGGATAAACCGAAAACGGGTCGAAAAAAAGGTCGTGTTAACCCTCAGTTGGATAAACGTATACTGAAGGCGTTCGAGCAAAAGAAGGAGGTCAAATGTTCTTCGTGCTTCGTTTGAATCTTCGAACCTATAAGAATCAGAAACAACAAAAACGTAGTCCGAAAGAAGAAGCATCGATCAGGCCGAGGGTTCGAAAGCTGTACAATACGATTCTTGCTGGAAATTTGAACTGCATAATCATGGAAGACGAAACCTACGTGAAACTCGATTACAAATTCTTGTCGGGATCACAATATTATACGGTGCGAGAAGGGCAAATGTTAAACCAGTCCGAGACATCGATTGAAGTCGAAAAATTTGATGAGAAAGCTATGGTCTGTCAAGCAATTTGTAACTGCGGTAAGATTTCGAAACCCTACATCAACACTGCTTCAATGAACAGCGAATTATACATCAAGGAATGTTTACAAAAACGACTTCTACCCATAATTCGAAGCCACAAGGATCCTGTTGTCTTCTGGCCAGATCTTGCTTCTTGCCACTACTCGAAATCAACGGTAGAATGGTATACTATCAAAAATGTCACTTTCGTCCCGAAAGACATGAATCCACCAAATTGCCCACAACTTCGACCAATTGAGGAATTTTGGGCATTAACGAAGGCACATCTTAGGAAACATGTCTCGGCAGCCGAAACCATTCAACAGTTCGAAAAAAAGATTGGAAAAAAGTGTCAAAACTTGTCGCCAAGAAGTCTGTACGGAATTTAATGAGGAACGTTCGCAAGAAGGTGCGCCAGCTAGTCTACAATGGCTAAGTAGCAAATTTTGAGAATAATATTCTGTTGTTGTAGTCTAATATTATCAGTATATCGAAAAAAATTGAATATCTAACACTTGTGAATTATTTACAGCGAAATCAAAGTGCGTCCATACGTTCTGGGACAGTCTTTAACTATTCTCATTCGCACCTGTCTGCGCCTTTTAATGATATAGGGTAAGGTGTTCGATTGCGGGCACCCTACTGTTACTTTTGACAGAAAGCAGATATCATCATTCCGACAAATGTCATGTGTGTGTGTGTGTGTGTAATAGCAACACGTTCTTTTTGTGCCGAATACTAAAGCGAACAGACGCTTGTAGTTTTTGCTGTGCTCAAAGCAAATTTTAATTGCGTGAAAACCTACACAAATTTTTTTCTGACTCTTTTTTATAGTTTTTTTTTTTTTTTTTTTTTGTATGATTAGTTTATTTATAAAATATGGTGTTATTTACAAATCATTTTCTAAAATGAACTTTAATTCGTTTTGATTAACTGTGGTACATTGATTTATGTAATTTATGTATCGAATGAAAACCTTGAGGATGTTTGCCTTCGTTGTTTCTGGTATTCCATCTAGGGAAGGTCGAATAAGATCCGCAAAATTCAGACTTCGCCATCCGTGCAGTAGTAACAGAAGTTTTCGTTGCAATAGAAACCATGCGTCTCGTACCCTAGGACACTCACAAAATTTATGTTCTAATGTTTCGACCGCGTTGTTACAATGTTCACAGTTTTCTCCGTCTGCCCGGTGTTGAATGAACAATAACCGTCTGTGATCTATTTTCCTGTTGACTATCAAAAACAGGTCGCTTTTTTGAGAAGACGATAGTTTTTTAGCTCGATGTACGTTCGACCAAATTTGACTCCACTTTGCGTTCGGATTGTCGCGTTCAACTTTTGGTTCATCCGTGTTATCTATGTAGGACCGATGTATACTGCTGGCAGAAGGAGACTGCTGTAACTGAGGTAAGAGTGGTATTTGCTGACATGATAGTTTGAGGCAGATGCAATCTGCTGGGGAAACAGGTTGATTGTGGATATCTTGATCCAAGAATGATTTGTAGAAAGGCATAGAGTCGATTTCTTTGATGTGACGATGAAGCAGTAATGATTTGCACTTTAGTGCAGGTAATTGCAATTTTAAGCCCCCCATTTCTAGGTTTCGAGCTAACTGTTGCATTGGCACCCGTGCCGGTATTCCACGCCACAGAAACGTACCCATAGTCGATGTTAGCTTTGCTATGTGGACACTTGAAGGAGGTATGATCGATGACAGATACCAGATTCTAGATGTGATGAAAGTGTTCATAAGGGTAACTTTTTGCAGCAACGTCAATGATCGCTTTGAATGTAACCATACAAGTTGGGTGAATTTTTTCACTGTTGCCTCCCAGTTTAACCTGATCATTGCTCTGATCGAGTTTGTATAGGTTACTCCGAGAATTTTTACTGTTTCCGCTGTCTGCAGCCACTGCACGCATAGAGGATTTTCATCAATGAAGCCAACATTGATGGCTACCGTTTTCAGTAGGTTGAGCTTCGCCCCTGACACACATCCAAAGCGATAGAATATACAGCGGATTTGTTCAATCGTTTCGGTCGTGGTAGCGATTACACTGATATCGTCTGCATAGGCGACTATCAAATCGTTTCCGCACACATTCTTAAGCTGTTGCAGGAGTGGGGTTAGATATATAGCGAAACAGAGACTGCTGATAGGATTTCCTTGGGCTACCGAGCGTTGTATAGGAAAGGGAGCCGATAAATGTCCGTTGACCAGTAATCGCGACGAAGCTCTTTCGGCTAATCTGGAAAGTAACTCAACCAATTCGGGATTTATGCCGAGGGAGCACATGGTCACGAATAGAAATTTTCTATTAACACGATCGAACGCATGGTCTAGATCGAAAGAAATTAGTTTTGCTTTGCGTTTGTGCGCGTTCAACTGAGCGATTCTATCCTTGAGAGTGAGAGTGGCTTGAAAAATGTTTCGATCGGGATTGGAACACTTCTGTATGTCTCCCAAAATATGATGAGCACTTACCAATTTTTCTAGTCTGCTCTTTAGTATACGAGACAGGAGTTTATAGTCGTAGTTTATTAATGAGATAGGTCTATACGAGTGAGCGGTGTCTCCAACATCTTTCTTCTTCACTAGTACGAAAACACTATCTACGAAACCGGAGGGGAAGTTCGCGTGTAGTGCCTCGTTCAACACGAGGTTGATTTCCCGATGTATCACGTCGAATGCTCGTAGATAGAATTCTCTCGGGATTCCGTCGGAGCCTGGAGATTTTCTTGGTGCACTTGTTTTGATCGCTGCTAAGATTTCGGCTGTCGTTATTTCGTCCATGCATTGGTTATTCGTTTCGTCATCCTCGGGTATTACTCTGTCGCAGGTGAAATCGTTGTCCCGTTCTCGTTCTGGTTCATTTTCGGCATATAGGTCCCGGTAGTACTCCAACATGTGTTGTTCGATAGCATCTGAGTGATCGAGTAACTCGTTTCTCTCGGTCCGTAGCTTCGTGATGGTTGTTCGCTTTCGTCTTCGCTCACCTAGCTGAAACGTGGATAAAGGTTCACCGGCGATGTAGGTTTCGTTTATATGTACAAACATGTGCGTGAATTCGCGTTGTAATTTCAGCATTTCTCCTTTGAGACGGTTGATGGATGTTAACATTGTAGCGTCACGGTAGTAATTATCGTACGCAAGACGAAGTTGGGAGTATAGTCCTTGGTATTTCCGGTGAAAACTGTCGAATGCCAATTTAGATTTCCACCGAAAGAATGATTTGATTTTGGATTTAGCATAATTTAACCACCAACACATCCACGACCGAAAATTGTTACGTTGGCGAGTCCAATACTGCCAACGAAACTTAAGATCTTCGATGTTTTCGTCTGTCAGGAGATGCGGACGAAGGGACCAAAACCCGCGGCCGGGAGGACGACCTAGGTGAGGAAGACATATTCGAATTGTTAAGGCTTTATGATTTGTAAACGAACACACATGGGTGTCCGCCGTTCTGAGCTGATGAACAAGTTCCGTGTCGACGTATAAGCGATCCAACCTCGACATAGAATTATGTGTTATGTATGTGTGGCCCATGGTTTGAGGGTGCAGTTTCACCCATGCATCGTGTAACTGCAATTGCTGGACGGTGGCTTGGAGAGCTGGGCTCATATTTTGTCCCGTAGCGTCGCATTGTCGTATCACACAGTTGAAGTCGCCTGCCATGATTAGGTGCTTCGTTCTATGTCTGAGGTAGTAGGCGATGGTATTGTTGAAGAACCTTTCTCGTTCGGCTCTTGCAGCTGATCCAGATGGTGCGTAAACATTGCAAAGCGTTGTGTTCTGTATTTGGAGAGCGATCAGACGGCCATCAAGACTTCTCTCGACGTTTGAGAAACGGATGTGGTCTTTTAGAGCTATTGCAGTTCATCTCTTCATGTGGTCTACATTAAAAATCACGTTAAAGCCGGCCAGAGACAGTTGCTCGTTTTCAATCTCTTGTAGGAATACGATGTCTAATTCGAGAGTACGAACGAAAGAGCGTAGGGCATTTATTTTAGTTGTGCTTGTTATTGTGTTAATATTGATTGTGGCTACGTTATAGCTAGTATGTTCCATCTCTAAGTAGACATATGTTCTGGCGACGCGTCGCCAACAACCTGGCATTTTTTCTTGTTCGGTGGTACACGTGTGGAACGTCGGCTGGCTGTTGAAGCCGAAGAGGTATCGGAATCGTCGTCGTTTCTTCGTTCGGCAGATGTTTGTTTGCGAGGTGGATCTCCACTAACGGATTGTTGACTCGGGATTTTGAATATGTTTGTTGCGGTGGCAGCTGATTGCTGGGTGGAAGCTAGATCTAGTCTAGAACGTAAAAGTGGTTTGTTCGTATTTTCGATGGGAGGAGTGAGTCCGCTTACGGATTGTTTTAATTGAGCGTCTTTCGTGATTGTGGTCAGTGTAGCAACAGATGGCTTTACCTGATGAGGTTTCGTCTGAACCGGCTTCGGGTGAACGTTTTGCTTGAGAACCTTCGCATACGATGTGTTGCTGTAATCAGCATCGAGCTTTTGGACTAACAGCTTTTTGTTTTGAATACAAGATATTCCGCTGTGTGACGACTCGTTACAGTGACGGCATGTTTGTTGTTGGCCGTAATACGACAGAGCTGTTGTTTCACCATCTATTGTAACAAAGGATGGAATATTCGTTTTTACGATCATCTTAGCCACTCGTATTCCTGACGAGATACCGCCGAACGCGTATTTTGCGTCCCACGCTAGTTCTTGTATGCCGAACACATCCCCGTATTCTTGGAGAAATTCGTAAATTTTATCATCGGACACATCTTCAGAAAGATCGAACAGCTTCACCTCCACTGCACCATCTTCCATTGTAATCCGTATTTTATAAGTTTTACCATCGATTTCTGTCTCGTGCACATTGTCATGCTCTTGTACGATTCTTTGCGCTATTTCAAGTTCATCGACCTTAACAAACACACAACCGAGGCTACGACTTGTTTGCATGCGGACAACGTGCTTTTTTTCTAGTTCGAGAACTGAGCTGATGAAACTGTGAAGGTCATCATACGATGGTTTTCGCGGTAGATGCGAGTAATCAATTCGAAACGTGTTCTCTCGACGTCTTATGTTGTTACTGAAACACTCGGAGACGAGAGATTAAGACGGTAGGGCTTACGATGCCCAGCGATTTAACTTCCAAATATAACTTAGAAAAAGCCCGTGCTTGACTTCCGATGACCAGCGAGAGCAAATGCGTCTGCTTGACTCGGAGATTGAGCGCTAACTGAGTTTTCATAAATTGTAAAGCATCAATCGAAAAGGTAAGTGGATTGAATATTTATGAGGGGAAATCGATCTTTTTTTTTGTGATTTAATATCGGATGCTATCAAAATTTTCGTAACCAAAGTTTTCTTTTCGTAATTTTCAAAATGTCAACCAATTTCGGTTAGCGGTACCGCATTTTTTTCGACAAATCGTGAAAAATTGTCAGTGACATGTAGAGATGCCAAATCTGCAAATTTGTCTGTAAATTATCAAATTTCGCAGTTAGCCTGCAATCTTGTTTTCGTCTGAAGAACAGGTCTTTGAAACTTCGATTGTTTGCCGACATTCGTCAGAATTTACAGACTTTCGAAAATTGGCGCGATCTTTTCGTTTTTGCTATAGCTGGCATCTCTGGTACGTGGACAAATTGACAGTTTCAATACATCCGTCATATAGGTAAAAACTTTGGTTCTCTGCAGTCACGTACCCAGAGGGGGGGCCCGAGGGGCCCTGGCCCCTCCCGAAATCAAAGACATATGACTATTTAGGCTGTGAACCATTTCGCGGTTAATTTTAACTTTTGGTTAAAATCTGACACAAAAATTGGTGTCAAGTAGTTAAATTTAACTAAAACTACAGCCCATTTTCAAGTTTGACGAATGGAAAGTTATTTGGGATTATTTTGCACTGGAAATAACTTTGACTAAAGAATTAATATTAGAATTTTCTTGCAAGATTTTTTTCAGTGTTGGGAAATAACCATCGATCTGTCAAAAACAACCATGCTTTCGAGCAGGGTTATTTTTGACAACATTAAAATAACCACTCGAGTGTCAGATTTCAACCAAAAGTTAAAATTAACCACGAAATGGTTGACAGCCTTAGAACGTCTCAAACATGTGTTACAGAAATAACAAGACAGTAAACGTAATGAAATGTAATACAATATCAGTTCCAGTGGAAAGGTTTAAAGTATATGTTAAAAACAGCAGTAAAAGGCACACCGAGAATTAGGTACATAAGCAATCTTCAGTAACATTTTTGTTTTAATCTTTGGGCCCCTCCCGAAATGAAATCCTGGGTACGGGCCTGGTTCTCTGGTTCATTTTGCCATGGCAACTCCAAACAAATTGCGAAAGTCAAGAAAAATGAACTCTAATGTACTGATTAATTCCATTAAACTTGCTTAGTGCATAAGAAGCCAATGAATTCGACTGCAGTAACGCATTCAATGCCGCGAAGCCGGTGGAAGACGCCGCCATCCAAATCATTGGCCAAGAAAGCCAAGGCGAAGTCACCATCAGACAATGAAGACTTTTGTCCAAAACGCCTCCGAAAAGAATAAATTTTGTTTTTTCTTAGAATAATTGCAGTTTTTACTTATATTTATCCATTTTTAGAGAAATTTCTTGGGGTTGCAACCGAACACCTTTTTTGGAATGGTCAAAATTTATCTCTTTACTAAATTGATAATACAGTTTTTACAATAAAATAAATCAACTTAGTTTCCTAATCAGTTGTTAGTTAGAGACTTAAGCTTTTCATTGATGTATATATGTCCGCTTAATATGCACTTAGTCAGAAGTTATTAGTTTTCTTACAAAATCTGGTTTTAAATGACCCTTGTCAGAAAATAATTTATTAATGAAAAGTGTAAAATTGGGCTATTCGACATAAAATGAATATTTGGTGATTATTTTTGCCTGTTGCATATTTTTTTCGCGCCCTGATAACGTGGCAAAATGTCATGAAAAAAAAAACAAAATTAACGCAAGCAATTACTGCGAAATACATCGGGAGAGCGAAGCAGTTCGTAAACTGTTTACTGAGCTAATTAAATTTTAGATCTTTAAATTTACTAAAATTTATTTATGGATCTTTCATTTTTAATTAGCTCTTTACTTATTATTAGAAAACCTAGAGCAAAGTCACCCAACAGCAACAATTTCATTCTATACCCAAAAATGAAGTAAATTGCATTTTACCTTAAGCTGTAATTCAATCTCGTCCCGGGTTGGCTGTAATTCAATCTCGTCCCGGGTTGGCGGTTCAATGCATAGGGCGCTGGTCTTACAATCCAGTAGTCGTAAGTTCGAACCCCGACCTGGAAGGATTCGTAGTGTCAGTAGAATCGCAGCACCAGCTATGCAATGGTTCTGTACACTTTGAATCGGCTGCGAAGTCTGTTGTCCACCATAGGAATGTAATACCAAAACTTTGCTTTGTAATTCAATCTCAACATAACTGATTTTTGAGAAGATTCAACTCATGTTTCATGTGTTTCGTGGAAATCGCTTGATCTAAATAAAGGATATCGAACGGAATCCACAAATTTCTCAGAATGAGGTAGTTTTGTGAATCTATGTTTGGTGTATCAATGCACTGAGTGATGTACCACAAATAAGTTGAAATGGAAGCTGATGAATTTAATTAATTGGTAATCCATGATGCTGGGCATTCGGGAACCATAGCATGTAGGTTATTTTGGTGTAGTTAACAGTATGTTGCTACCTGTGAGCTTGGTAAAACGAAACTATCTCACCCAACATCTAACCAAATCATTCAATTGCACGAAATTCTTCAAGCCCGACGAATTTTACTACACTCCGTTACGCACCAAACAAGTAGTGAATGAACATCTCCTATTCCTACCGTTATAAATAGGTACGTGGCTGTGGTAGGTCCCTCCTGGCCTGGCTTCATTATTGTGGCACATTTGATTTAATTAAATTCCATCGTGGTATGTACGGAAAAATAGCAGTTAATGGCAGTGTGGAGGAAGGGAAGCATGCGGCAGGATATTGGTTCCCGGTACTAGCAGGTTACTCTGCTACCGAGTTTATTCGTCGGCTCCATCAGTAGCGTTCCGGTAAAGCGACCTGGGGGTTGAATGTTTAATGCTTGCATTATCATTTACGTAGCAATCTGTGTTCGGTGTTGAAAAATTTGAATTCGCTCGATAAATAGCAATCGTGTACACTCCACAGTTATATTTCTGATTATGTACTGAACGAGTCGTTGAGTACTTTAACCACAAGATTTTTATTGATGTGGTATCGTTTAACAGGATTATCGTATCGTTCACGTCTCTTTTAAAGACTTGCAGCAGAAGTAGGAATTTTAAATGGTGACATACTTTTTGCAAGCATGACTAGAACTTGCGGTAAACATGCTAATCGTTTGGTACAGGGATGTAATTTTTCGTGAAAATCCTCAATATACGAGGGGATAAAGTACAAGATAATGATTCATTTTTTTATCATTAGACCTTTCGTAGCGCTTTCCTATTTTATGTGAACTGATCTCTCGGAATTGAGTAAAAAAGAGAACAACAGATATAGATATAACAGACTCGAACGAAATTTTTCTAAATCCTGTGTAATTTTCAAATTTTCTATACGTTGGAAACAAGGAGGAACACTACAGTCACCCACTCGAATATTCGCCGCGAAAAGAAATTATTTATTTATTGTTGGATCTTGTTGTCATTTTTTTCTTGGTGGAGAGGCGTTTTCATGGATATCCAGCAAATGAAGGGGGAACAGTGGCTCGCTATTCGCGCTTCCGTCCATTGCACAGTGATGCCAAGGTGGCAGAAATCCAAAAAATAAATTTATTTTTTTCCTGCACTGTATTAATTTTTTTGAATTCTCAGATAAGTGAAGGATTACAGTTTAAAGTATAAAAAATTTTGAATAAGAAGTAATCTCTCACTATCCTCTCAAAGATAGGGTATTGTAAACTTTCTTTTCATCCTTCCATACAAAATATATGGCGCAATGACGATGTTTTGCGATTAGAGTTCTATATAGGTAGGAAAGGGCTGCCACTGTTCTAAAGTATTTGATTTTATAGCATTTTTCCTCTACTGTTTAGAAACCACTATGCGATCTTGCACATTTCTGCACCTTAAAGGTTATTTTAAATTGGGCCAGACATTTGTAACTGAAGTCGGTGTCAGTAAAATTTAAATAAACGGCTTTATGATAAATGAAATCAGAATATTTATAACATACATAACATAAAATACCTATATAAATGTCGTTATATAAATCTATTTATAATATATCAGCCGTTTAAATAAATTATTGAAGTTTCATGATTTTTAGTAAGAGTATCATTGCAGTACCGTTTTTCAATGTATGTCCATCGTTTTTCAAAGTATAGTTCATCGTTATATACCACCACTAAGACTCGGATACCATGTTTTAAAAATTCCTTTTCCTTAGATTCGACAAATGAATCGATCCAATTTTTTGCAGCTGGCAGCCGTATGGAACAATGTCAGGTTGAAATGTCGGCTGGGGCATTTTCCAAAAATTAGCATTTTTGTTAAAAACAAAAAAAAACTTTTTTGATTGTTACTCTCCCATCTTCAATCATAATGCAATAAACTACATCAGTTGTATGTTACAACATATCAGAAAATTAAAATATTAAGATATCAAGATGGAAATATATTCAGAGACCTCAAATTATTAATAAAAAATCATTCAGCTGACGTTCATCGACGTATTTATGGTTTTTGCCAACTTTTGTATGAAGAGGCATCACTGTGCATTGGTTCGGTGTCACTATTGTTGGCGAAATCATCGTTTTTGCTTGCTAATACCATTTGTCCAAGCGTTGGGTGCGTTGTTAGTTGTAGTTGGGGTACCTTGTTGAGGAGCAAGCTTCATTGTTGTTGATGGCTGTCTCCGATGTACTGGAGTTTTTTGGAGTTGGCTTTCCGTAGTGAACAGCTTTTATCTGATAGTCATAGGTAACAAGTGATTTGCACGGGATTCTTGTATCCTGACCGAAATTCACATAAAAAGCTATAGGCCTCCTCAAGCGCATGCGTAACAAACGTACACCATTTAGAATACAGGGGAAAAAGTTCTTCCACTTTTCTTTTTCGATAGAGAGAATCTCTCCGTATTATGACATAGTTTTGATAATATAAGAATCGATGTTGCTTGAGTGAAGATCATGCACACGCACTTCTATAGCACTATCTTCCATATATACTGGAATATTGCACTTCATGTTTTCGTGCTCCACATAGTGCACATTATTATTGTCTTTTGCGAATTGCATCCAACTCTTTATAAAACTGGATGTAAACCACATTTTTTGTCTTGTTGCGTTGAAGTAAAGGCACACGTTTAATATCAAGATACCTTCAAGTTCTCATATCGGAGGTCGAATTTTGCACTGTCAACAATAATTGCATTCTTTCGTATTGAACAATCCAATCAGCGTGGTCACCACGAGATAGTGTTATGGTGATTGTTTTGACATATCCCATGTATTTAGAAAAATTTTTGACGATTTTTTCAATTTACTTGAGTTTGAAAGAATGCAGATGGCAAAACCTTACAAATATGGGTAAGAAAAACGATTATTCACGTGTTGTTATCAAACATATGATTTCAAATTGTCCTATACTTTTGACAATCTAGGATGAAATTTGAAATTTTCAGTTCACATACAGATTTGATTTAGATGATAAAACATGAGTAAATAGACTAGTCATACAACTTTTGATCATAATTTATCAATTAATCTCAAAATCCAACCCGAAAAAAACAAAGAATATCCCAGATATGAAAACAATACCCAACCTCATTTCTTCGAATTTGGTGTTTCATGTTACGATTTCTCCATAAATATCAATCAAACATACCACGGAAAGTTACTGAATCATTAATGATCGATTTTTTTTTTACCAAATTTTCACACGTTTTTGTATGTTAGTATTCGAATCATAAGAAAAAATAATAAAAACCCTGCATTTTGTTCGAATCTTCAAGCAAAATCTGAAAATTATCACCATCGCTTAGTTCAAAGCTCGCCACTGCGGTCGCAAAAGAGTTGGTTGGATTCTTCAATAGGCGGAAGTAGCTTTTGTTCGTTTTGTTTACTCATTTCGAGATCGTTCTGTTGTTCACTACACAATACTGTACTTGGTTCCGTACAGTACGGTTTGTTTTATCGACTGACTTGGATGATATGTAGAAGCGAACTGAACTTCGAAAATATGTCTTTTTAAATCGTTATATCTGAAAAGATTGTAGCTTTAAATCCTACGTGAATTTAATCGGAATGAAACAAAAACAAACTTGTGATTTTAACCAACAGTAAAATTCAAATTTTGCATGAAGTGAATGTAGCAAGAAATACAGTGTCGATCGCGGTGACATCTGCAAGTATTCACCACGCTGTATATATGTTATGTTATGTGCCCAAATAGTCAATTCAATAATTTCGATTCGATTCGGCACTTTAATGTGCTCTTCCTAAAATTTCAACTTTCACGACTGAAATTCAAACCTAAAGATCCCACTTGTACGCGGCGGGCAGATTTCCCCCCAGACGGCTGGCTATGTCTGCCAGACATTTTTGCCGGAATTCTGCCAGAATTCCGGCAAAAGTCTGGCAACAATGCAGCAACCGTTTCGGTCTTAGTGGTTATTAACGGTTCTGTTTCTGTCGGATTTTTGTCATACAAGATTGGCAGAACCGGTTTGAATCGGTTTTACATTATTAGCGTCTTGGTTTTATTTTTTCAATAAAAAGTACATATGAGGGCAATAAGTTATTGCTTTTCAAGACACATACGGCGAGATAATGACGCAATTTTGCCTGGACAATTTTAACAGCAGCCGGATTGCCTTCTGACGGTTGCCAGAATTTCTCACAAGCGGGATATACCTTAGTTAGCATCGCCCATTCATAACGCTCCTACACTGAAATAAAAATGCACGTTCGATTTACTTGAAAAATCACGTAAAATGGTTCCAAATGTCAAATTGAATATTTTACGTGACGAAAATGAATATTATACGAACACCCCCTAAAATGAATAGAGTCATCACATAAGGTTTACGTGAATTGACCAAACGTCAAACAATCTACGTGAATTTTCAGTGTGAAAAACTCGATTTTGAAAATGGCGAACTGTGGCCCTCAAAGTTTAAGTAGTGCAAATATTTGCGAGAAATGTTATTCAATTACAATTTTCTACTACATCGACCGAACCATTCCAGTATGAAAGATTCCATGTGTTCGACTGGACCGAGTGCCTGCGTGAGTCCGGAAGTGAGCCCGCTCCTGTCGAACGCTTCAAACAGGCAAAACAGGTTCGAAATCGGTAGGAAGCTAGAGACACTGGACCCTTGTAATGGGACCTCAACCTGCATCGGTTGTGTTGTGGGAGTTCTCGGATCTCGACTTCAGCTTCGGTTGGATGGCAGTGACAACAAAAACGATTTCTGGCGGCTTATCGATTCGAGCTCCCACGACGTTACCAGTTGCTTTTTATTTTTAGCCATTGCATTTCCATGCTAATTTTCTGAAATGAATGTTATATTTTTCATAGTATTTTTCATTTCATAGATTTATACAAAAATCAGAAATATTTCCCTTTTGACTTCAACCAATATAAAAAATATTTATTCTCTGGTATCTAAATTTGATATGAACTAATAGGTAAATGTGATATGAACAGTACATTACATTTTACTTATGAAACACGTAACTCTTACTGGATTATGCATTAAACAGCTTTCAAATGCCAGTCCATTAAAACCTACGTAAAAAGTAGGGTTGAAAATATTCACATAACTTTTCACGTAACTTTCAACGTAACTTCTGATTTTATCAGAAAAATCAAGAAAATACAGTATGTCGACTTTGAAAAAACTTACATTTTCTAGCACGAATTCTATTTTAAAAACAGTAAATAAAAGCAAAAGAAAATAAATATCAGATCCGATTTTCATCATCTCAATAGTTCTTTTTATTTTCCAATGAAAATAGTTCAATGAAAACAAATAAAAATACAAGAATTATTCTTCAATCGGAATGACCACCACCAGTGGCGTACCGAGGAAATTTGGCGTCCGGGGCAAAATAAGAGATTTGCCGCCCCCATCGTTGGTTTAGTGAGCAAAACAAAAAAGCTGAACTCTATCTCCGGAAAAATGAATTGGACGAGCAAAACAAAAAAAAAAGTCCCAAGGATTGGTTTGCCACCCCCCTCAAAACGTTGCCCCCGGGGGCAAGTGATTCGAATTTACTTTAGCATTTTTAATTACATGACTACATTTCCATTCAGTCAGTTACCCGGTCAGCTTGTTACGATTATACATTACACCAAGGGGCAAATCACTCTAAACTTTGTCTGAACTCAAACAAGATTTACCGGGAGTAAAAAAGTTTAGGAGGGATCTTGCTGGATTAGAATGGGATTAGAAAAGTTTAGCCGAGATCTGGAAAAGCATTATTTTGACATAAGAAACTGTCAACGTAGTATTTGTTTCTTTTCTGTTATTTTTTTCTTTTTGCAACTGCTCAACACAGGCAAAGACATCATCTTAACAAGATATCCAGCATCCACATTTCCTGAACAAATCATTAGCAACATCATTTTTTGCGAGCATGGCGCTCTCAGGCGAGTCCGCATCCAATCTCGTACATATAAGAAGGGGAGAGAAATGTCAAAGTCGTTTGCGCCAAAATAGCAGCACTGCGCACCCATACAATACATGATACGTTGAATGTGATGCCGTGCGATGGCGTTGCTGAACTGAAGATTGATTTCGTTCCAAGCTGACAGGGTCTGACGCAGGTCAACTCTATGTTTACTTGTCATACACATATTTTGCGAGCTCGAATGACAGATACACTTCAAACAAGATCAGGCAAAACTAGGTTGGATTAGTTTAAAATAACCCAAACTTATCTAGACTACTTGGGATTAAATGAGATCAGGGTAGATTATTTTGGAATGAAATGAGTTTATTAGTATGAGATTGTCTAGAGTTTAGAGTGATTTGCCCCGTGGATTATACTAAGACTATATACTAGAGTCCTGCAACAATACAACAATCGTTTCCGGTAGAGAATTTCACCTAGCGATTATTAACGGTTCTGTTTTTGCCGGATTCTAACCATACAGGACTGGCAGAAAACGTTATGAATCGGTTCTACATTTTTGGTGCCTTGGTTTCATTTGTTCAATAAAAGGAACATATGAAGGGCAATAAGTTATTGCCCTTCGGATATACTTAGGCTGTGAACCATTTTGCGGTTGATTTTAACTTTTGGTTGAAATCTGACACTCGAGTGGTTATTTCAATGTTCGAAAGCATGGTTATTTTTGACAGATCGATGATTATTTTCCGACACAGAAAAAAAATCTTGCAAAGAAAATACTAATATCGATTCTTTAGGTAAAATTATTTCCAGTGCAAGATAAACCCAAATAACATTCCATCCGTCAAACAGAGATGCCATTTATACAGATTTATCTGTATTATACAGATTTTCACATGCGCGTACAGATTTAATACAGAGTACAGATTTCTTACAGATTTCTTAAATTCAATACAGATTTATACAGATTACACCAAAAGTATCAAGGAAAAAATTAAACTATCTATTAGTATTTGAGCTATCTGTTAGTATTTGATTGCAATGACGAGATAAACGTTTAGGAATCAACGTACAAATCCCTTTTTTAAATATATATTTTTTGTGCAGATATTTAATGAAGAACACTGAAATCTATTTATATTAAAATTTGTAACTAAATTGAACTTAAAAGTTAGATAAGTCTTGGCATCATGAAACATTATTGCCAGACTGACAGTTGTATTACCTGACTTGACGTTGTATATAGGGTTTTGGAAATCCATCTCAACTTATGAAGTGAACATTTTCAAATTAGACAAGTAGGGTAACAGAGGTATTTTGGCCCACTTTAGGATTGATTTTATTTTGGCCCACTTTGAATAAATATCCACCAAATGTTGTAATATCTTTGAAAAATCCTTCCGCAATGGATAATTTAATGTGATTAGCTTCAAATTTATGCAACATCAGTTACTTAACATCAATAAAATCCGATAAAATCGATAAAGTTTGTTAGGTGGGCCAAAATATATGAAGTGGCCAAAATACCTCTGTTACCCTATATGGCACCATAATTCTATTTTTGTTGATAGGAAAAAAACTATAAAATTTCGTCGATGAATATAATATAAGATATGAAATTTAATCTACCACTCTATAACCATAATCTATTGGAATAACACCTTTTAACAAAATTGTATTGTAGAAATTTCATTTTATTAGCGAATACAGATAAATACAGATATTTTATACGAATCAATACAGATTTTCTATGAAAATATCTGGCATCTCTGCCGTCAAACTATGAATTGGGCCGCAGTTTTAGGTAAGTTTGACTACTCGACACAAAATAACCGCTGAAGTGTCAAATTTCAACCAAAAGTTAAAATTAACCGCGAAATGGTTCACAGCCTTAGGGTGAAGCCAGGGTGGGCGCGACACGCGACGCGATGTGTAACGCGAAAGATTTCCAATGAAAGATAGAAGTCAGTGTCAAAGTGATTTGTACAGTAGTAACAAAACAATATAATTTATTTATGTTCGTATTTATTAAAAAAAATCTGATCAAAGTCGAATCATCTTGATTGGATTCACTCTTATTTAATCCATCTACATGATGTAGTGTCAACTGCTGCAGCTTTATCCGAAGTTGTAGCTTTTTCTACCGAATGCAAATCTTTTTCACGCTGCGATGTTTTTTTTCCAGTAGTTCTAACTTCCGAACTTCTATATCTAGAAGTAGTGCCGATTGGTTATTCTTTTCGGAATTCTCTTCAACTTTCTTTCTTCAAGGCATAATCAAATAGCAATTGATTGTACACTGGATGTCTTTGCTAGCTCGAATGTTTCAATCTGACTAGGTGCCATTTCAAATGATCCTTCTTCGACGGTATTGATCAAGTTGTTGCAGTTGTAGTTCTCGTAGCTCCCGAAAAAGGTATAGCGTAGATGTTTCCATTTATTCTTAGCATTTTCACCTAAAAGTTTATAAAGAAAGTATACACCTGTTTTATCGAAATAACTCGAAATAATCTTAAACCTTATTTAATGTACTTTCATTGACAGTATTTTCCAGTAATTTTTAATGTTTTCGAAACCTCTTTCCAACACTTGTTCACCAGAACCCAGTTCCGATAATTGCGAGATTGTTGATTACCAAGTGCACTCCGTTGAAAAACTGCTCCAATTACAGCTTCGATATATTGCCAATGTTACGAATTTTTAGACTCTAGCGCTGAAAATTTCGACAAGAACTTTTCGTTCACACACCAATATTAGTACAAATAAAAACAAACACTAGAAAAGGTCCAAAGTGCAAATGACAGTTTCTCTTTGTTTACTATCTCTATTCCGAATAGTAAGTATCTATCGGCATTCCCTCTCTCTCTCTAACACTTAGAATGATGACTTAGAACACATAGAAGGATGACTGAAACCATCAACTTTTGATCTGCAATCATGAATTTGTTGAAAAATACAGGAATAATAAGTAATTGATAGAGAAAGTAAAGTAAAGAGAAAATGTCATTTGCATTTGGGACTAATGTTTATCGAGAATCTCTACTCAACTCAATCTCTACTCAGTAGATATGAATATCTGTTCTCTTCATCCAATTTGAAGAAAAATAAAAGGCGACGCGGTGGTTTCAAAATCGACAAGAGGCATTAAATGACAAGTGTCTCGCCGAGTTTCAATAAAAGCTAACAGACTGTTCAAAATATCGGCTAACGGATTTACTGATTTCGGTATATTTGTTGCTTACTGACAATTCCAGCATAATGTTATGCCAAATTTGAGCATAAAAAACGAGCTTTACCCGAGATATCAGAATAACGAATTTCTTACTGAACGAATTACTTTACTGAAAAATCAGGCCATTGATCCAGTTCAAAGATCAAATGGCTGTGACTTTTGGTTCCGGAGATATGATGGTATAAGTGACGTAACCGACAAAACGCGTTGGTTTTTTTTACCGCGCAAGTTTCTCGGAGATGGCTGAACCGTTTTTTATAAACCTAGACCCGTTCAAAAGCTATTGTTAGGCCATTGATCAAGTTCGAAAATCAAATGGCTGTGACTTTTGCTTCCGGAGATATATGGGTACCAATATTTTGGGATCATCTCTAATTTCGTAAAGCGCTAGTGCTCAAAAGTTTAAGCACCTCGAAGAAAGTCCCCATGCAAAATTTGAGCTAAATCGGATATGGGTAAGGGGTGAAAAATCTCCATAGGAGGGACTTACACAAATTTTGAGTCCCAGAAAGTCGATTTTTCAAGAATTTTTTTTTCGAGATGACAAGGTCTGAGACAGAAGGTCTGAGGCCTAAGTTTATATTAGTAAAGGGGTCCATGACCCAAAATAATTTGGGAACCCCTGAGCTAAATGAACTGTGAAGTTAATGATATGACTTATCTTTACATGCTTTGAGTTGTGAATGTAAGTAAATCGCGATGCTCCTTTTATGTGCATCTATAAAGATGTAAATGTTTCTAAGTGTGTAGGCTATATTAGTTACCTACTAAACGAGCTGACTTCTGCTATACCTGTTCCCAGTTCTCGGTTCCAGAAGTACCGGAAATATTGATACAAAATTCTAAAACGAGACTCATTCAATTTTCTCAGAGATGATTTGATAGATTTTCACAAGCTTAGGCCAAAATGAAAGTTCTTATAGTCTCATAGTTTGCTGTTTCATCCGCATCCGACTTCCGATTTCGGAACTATAGGTTAAAGTGTGTTTGATCTTTTAGTGCGACGATGCAAAATAAAAAAAAATCAAACTAAAAAGGTTATGTTAGTTCATACTCAAAGAAAGTTTCTTATTTTATTGAAGTTTGAAAAAAAAATTGCTTGACAGAATCTTCTAGTGATATTTTTGAAAATATAAGTAACATGAGAAAGGCATCAATACACTGCTAGGTGGATTAAAAAGGGTTTTTTTACGATCGAGTCAAAGTTTTAAAAGGTAATGATTCAGTTACTACCCAATATGAACTCAAAAAGATTAATCGGTTGTTTACCTAAAATTTGGATGGAACCCAATTTTTTTCCTATCTAATTTTGTGTAGCTCACTGAAAAGCTCGACAATGAGCGAGTTCTTTTTCGATTTTCAGTGAACGTTATTTTATTAACGCAATTGTTATTTGTCATTTGGCAGACAACATGATGATACCAATGTGCAATCCGCCAATAGTTGGAACATCGCTAATTGGAGTGTTCGTCAGTTGGATTTTCACTAGTTACAGCATGGTTCAATTAAAAAGCACTTCTAAGGAGTGTAGCGAAAATAAACTATCCACATACATTTGTGTTGTACGCATGTTTTTGTGATGGTTTTTTGTGCTCAGATCGCAGCATGCTGTGCGTTTGACTGTCAGCTTTCGTTTGTTTACTTGTTTGTGCGGTTGAAATTCTGCTTTTTCTAAATGTCGCGTATTGAAAAGGAAGTGAAAATTAAGGTTCTGGACACATGGCTAAGTAGAAGGGTATTACTATGCGAAAATTGGCGAAGCGGTTTGGCATTCATCATTGGTCCACAATACTTTACTGTCGTCGTTGGGGAGGATGTGAGCGATGCGGACAGGTCGATTCAAGTGATGAAATTCGGTCGAAAGGTACTGGTATGGCAAGCAATATGTTCCTGTTGTTTGAGGTCAACCAATTTTTACACTTCCGGAGCTATTAATTCAGAAATCTGTCGTGTCTCAAGAAGAGATTGCTGCCTTTATATAAGAAGCATAGTACACCTCTACTGTTTTGGGCGGATTTAGCGTCGGCTCACTATGTCAAAACCACTTCAATTGGCTTGCGGAAAAGGGTATAAATTTCGTTGAGAAAAATATCAGTCCACAAATTGCCCTCAGCTTCAAGAAGACTGGTAAGGCTGCTGGGAACATGCGGGAGTTTAAAAAAATTTGGATTCAAGCGTCCAAAAAATGCGATGCAACACTTGTCCGGAGCTTGATGAAGAGCGTTCTATCGAACGTTCGAAAACTCGTGAAGGAATAACTTAGATTTCATCCGGTTTTCATTAAGCTCAAGTTTAACCTCGTACAATAAAGGATCAATTTTTAGTTTGAATAAAATATAGTTTTGTATCATAATTTGAAAGAAAAAAATATGGATAGCTTTTTTCGATACACTCTTTATGTAAAAATCATATATAAAACTGTATGTATGTATGTTGAGGTTTGAGCGCCATTATAATGAACTCTTATTGTGAAAACTCGGAACTCAAACTGTACCCCGGTTGATTTTAAGGTCCTACAAATGCTGCCATAAATTTGAATTGAAGGGATTGTGAGAAAAGTTACGACACCTCACCCGTAACGTTGGTAACAATTTATCAAAATTAATTCTAGTTGTTGACAATTCTATAAGTTTTTATGTGTCAGGTCGTTTGCTCGTTTAGAATGACGTTGACATTATATGTTTCCTCCAAACGATCAGTTGTGGAATTGCCAAATTCAGGTGCACACAGTTTGGTTTACACAACGGTTCGTATTTCGTAACCATCAAAGTAACCTGATTTACTGATTTTGATGAAACTATGTCGGTATAGAAACTGTACTGTTAATTAATTTCAGGAACAATTTCTGCAATTTATACCCACACGCTAAGAAGCTACAAAAAATGTGCAAGATGTGAGATTTTCGTAGCATCTTAGATTTTTCAGCTGTGCTGAACTATAATAATAACTGGTAATACAATAGAGTATCATTTCCCAACCAAGTGGGAACTCTTCCAGTGTTCAATCGATTTCACGTGGATACGTACTGCCCAAATATACGAAACATGTGAAGACCAACCGGGTACATACGGAATTTAATTACCAAAAATACCAACTGAACGGATTTCAACCACCAACATCAACGACATGCCGGCCATCATCATCATCATCATCATCATCAAAGCTGCAGTTGGATGCAACCATTCTATCGGTTCGATTTGACTACCAATGCAGGCCGCCTGGACGGTATAAACCAAGTGACAGAAGTTTTGCCTGAATTCGACGATGGTCATTAGGTAAGCACGATATTGTGTGGTTGCAGTGAATGTGATTCTACAGGAGCTTCGAATTACTGCATTCAAAATGTATTCGAACGCAAACGGAAAATTTACATTGAAATACCAGCGAATTCGTTCTAATTTACCAGTGCGGCAATGGGAATCATTGAGTTATTTTACTAAGCCTACCGCAACGCTACAACGTTGGATCATTACGGTCCAACGTTCAATAAATCACTCAACACGGAAGCAGTATCGGAATAGAATTGAGCGATTTTGAAATGGTTTGGTAGGTATTTTCGTTTTGGGTTGTTACTACCATACTACCTTGATCTAAATTAAAAGCTAGCGCTTGCTCCAATTCTCGAAACATTTTTTATTTTCAGTTTTCGGTGTGTCCATCAAAGCCATCTGCGATTTTGCCATAATCTCATCTCGGGTACTGAAACGCGTTCCACGGAGCGGTCGTTCTTGAGTCGACCGAATAGCGACCGAAAAGTCGCATGGAGCCAAATCAGGTGAATTCGGTGGGTGCCAAAATGTTTTGAACGTATCCAAAAGCAATATCCAACTCCTCTGCCATCTCTCTAATAGTTAATTTGCGGTCTACGGTAATCTATTCTTTGATTTTGTTGATGTTTTCGTCGGTTTTCGATGTCGATGGCCATGTCCGCAGACGGACGGCCACTTTTGAAACGTTCGTGTCACTAATAAACGACTGTTTTCTCCGGAATATCGTTGCCGAAACACTCTTCTAACATTTGAAATATCGTCGCACCATTGAAACCGTTTTTAACGCATAATTTGATGGAAACTCGCTGTTGCAAATTCTATTTCATTTTAGAAATTGTACATAATCGAGGACACGCACAATCGCAGATGTACTCAATGCAGCGTAACTTTTTCAAATATTCAGATAAATTTGAAAATTTGATAGAATATCAATGACAGATGCGGCAACCTAACAAAAAATCTGAGGTGACTGAGAGCGCACACGGTGGCGTTTTCGGAAACTTTCTGATCAAGGTAGTAAATATGTTCAGGCATTCTGACAAAATTAATTGAAAATTTGATTTAAAATAATCTAGGAAATTTTGACTACAGAATTATAGGCAGTGTTGGTGATTGCCGATAATTTGACAGAAGCTGCTCGATATTTTTTATATTGTATACAGCATTTTTAATTCGGCAGAAGATGCTACAAGAACTCGTGTCTCTCAATGCATGAAGAGAATTTTGCTACATTTCTTCTCTCCACTTCATACTCTGAGTATTTCACGGTTCTTAAAAAAATACAGTCTGATAAATATCTTCGCTGTGTGGTCCAGTAAATTACGGAGTTTTACACATCTGGGACCGTTCATGGAACCGTCGTAGATTGACAATTAGGCAATTTTGAATCCACTTCCGTTCTTCTTTGTAGACTATTTAAGACTGGGTGGCGAAAACGGTAAACACGTATGCACAGAATACCTAAGAACGCAGTCTTGCCTCTGGGTGTATCCTATTTCCATAAAAAAATTAACTCAGTCATTGCAAAGACTGTATTTAGACATGTTCCCATCCCACCTTTCACCCGTTCTTCTAAAAGTTTTCGAAATCTTCTCCTTTCGATAAAACCTATTGTAAACCACTTGTCAACGAATGCGAAAAGGCAACGTTTCGAAAAAGCTCCAAATGATAATTGGACAAAAAAAAAAGATTAAATTAACTGATAGAAAATGATTTTAATTTTAAGTGGCGTAGAGTTGCCAACAAACCGAAATTACTAGATTCAAGTACTTTCAAGATGCTTAGAGTAATCTACCAACGATAATGGAAACATTTTGGAAAACTTTCCAGTATTTAAATTTGATCAGTATCAAACGGGGAAAACAGATTGAAAAAATGACATGCGAATGCAACTATGTGATGACAAACGCGAAAATGTTACCACAGAGACAGGACTCGAACCCGTAGTTAACGCCTAACCAGAGAAATTGTTTTATCAACTAAACTTTGATTTATCTTCAATATATTGTATTCCCGATTACAATCATCACTGCTGTATTATTTGGATGGAAGATTCAGTTCAGTTATTTCAAGCTGCGTACACACTTTCTTTCTGCTGAATCCCGGCAAAATAAATGCCGGGATTTGCACAATCGAGTACTCAGTAATCTAGATAACATCGTGGGATAGAGGCGTTGAAAGTTTCGTGATGGTCGAAATTTCACTGCCGATAAATGCTCGCAACGAGTCCATAAAATGCATAAAATGAAGGTTAAAACCGGGGCAAAATAAACGACAATAATATTACATAAAACTGTACTGGATGACCGGAAAGAGAATGGGTCAGCAAGATCATGATGTGGGTTTTCTGGGATTGTCATAGTATACTTTTGGAGGACTACTTAAAAACAGAGAAAATGCAAGCAGTGTTGGTGATTGCCGATAATTTGACTGAGAGCGGCTCGATATTTCTCTACATTGTATACAGCATCATCAATCTGGTAGATGGTTCTACAAAAAATTGTTACCTCTGAATGCATGAACCGTGAGAGAATTCGTCTACATTTTTTCGCTCCACCTTATACTTTGAGTATTTCACAACCTTTCCCAAAAAGATACAGTTTTGCAATGATCGGCGCTGTGTGGAATTTACCAAGAGAGAATCGTAATTTTGTTGCTGCGATGATAACACATGGATCAATAAGTCCCGAGACTAACAATGGAAACAACATTTGTTATGCAAATTTTTTTTATTCATCAACATAATCACCTTTTAGGGTGATTTTATGGTTCCAACGTTTTTCCAATTTTTCAATACCATGTTTATAAAAAAATTTATCTTTCGCTTCAAAATAAGCTTCAGTTTCAGCGATGACCTCCTCATGTGAGCCAAATCTTTTTCCCTGGAGCATTTTTTTAAGATCAGCAAAGAGCCAGTAGTCACTGGGGGCTAAATCTGGCTAGTATGGGGGTGGGGAAGCATATCAAAGCCCAATTCGTTCAATTTCGCCATTGTTTTCATCCACTTGTGGCAGGGTGCATTGCAGCAATCGCGGCACCCACTTGGAAAAAACCTTTTTCATGAAGGATAGTAAGTACACTTCCATATGATATCTGTGTCATCTCAGAAATCTCACGGAACTTCACTTTACGATCTTTCATTATAATTCTTGTCACATTTTCCGGTGTAACGGCTTCCACAGGTCTACCCGAGCGTTCCGCGTCATTTGTGTCGGTACGACCACGTTTAAACTCGGCGAACCACCGATAAATCATTGCTTTTGATGGACAAGAGTCCGGATAACATTTTTCAATCCATTGTTTCGCTTGCACGGTGTTTTTACCCAATAAAAAACAATGTTTTATCAAAACACAAAACTCGTTTTTTCCCATTTTTTAAACAAACTACAAAACGACTTTACTCCAACCTCGATAACTCAGCTGTTTCTGGTCGGATCGACTTAAAATTTTGACCCGTTTCAAGCAAAGGTTAGTACTCTAGAAAGACGTGGTTACTGGTTTACTACGAACTCCATCTCTGCTTTAGTCTCGGGACTTATTGATCCATGTGTTATCTGTCTCTCTTTGAGGACAGTGATTGAATCGTGTGAATAGTTGCTAGAGAGCGTTCTTCGATACGATAAAATCCATCCTTGATTATAGGAATGAACTGTGGAAATTTCGACGAAAAATTCGATGTTCTGAGGATACAGCTTCAATGTTCACGTTACAATTTTACACATTGTACACTAATTGAGTTTTTTAGTGAAACATGTTAATGTGTTTGTTATAAAAAAACAAAACGATCAAAATTTTCTCATTATGTAACGAATTTCTCGAATTCAAATTGCAAATTTTGTCATTACTTGGAAGCACTTCCTTACTCTAGTGTGTCTCATGTGAGACTGAAGATAGGGATGTCGACAGCGACAATCGATTAGTTTGAAAAATATACTCGATTATTGAATAATCGAGTAATTCGACAAATCCGACATCTCCAACTACCATTGACTCTGGCACGGATCCGACTTCCGGTTCCGGAATTATAGGGTTAAATAGAACGATAATGAATAAAAACTACAAGGATAGGGTTGTTCGAGCTATTGATATGGCACAAGGCAACCAAAATTACTAATGATCGACATTTTCAACCAAATAGCTTAATCAATGGTCACAATTTTGAACCCGTAGTTGCACGAGAGTCTGCTTAGATTGTTGTTTATTAAGAACCAGCACCGAACACGCGAACCCAGAATATAGAATCTGTTTGTCTTGATTGGTATTTGTTTTGTAGTCGACGAAATAACATCAATAGCCCAAATGTATGCAATTATATATTTGTACATGCTTGCGATACGGATTTCGATATTGAAGCTCCTCTTCGCCAAGCCAAGTGTTCAAGTTTTGTATGCACGCAGTTATTTTTATAGCGTTAAGTTTCTCTACCATTACTCAGAGATGTCCATCTCCTCTGTGTGACCAAGAGAAAGTGTTGTTTTCTTCCCTTGCACCGACAAAATCAACGAGAGCTCTTCTCTTTCACACATATACACAACTGTTATATAAAGTGTACGCGCATCATGAGAGCGCGTGTTTATTTTCTTTCACCTCTAATACCGGATCGAACCAAAGTGCTAGAGCAGAGCACTCAAATTCTCTGAGGTGGACGCAGATATTTTCACCGAAGTGTACATGCCTGTGAGTACTCTGATGTACGGTTCCCGTAAGAGAAGCGTGGGGCACGCATATATTTGTCTTGGAGAGATCCGGTAAGTTTGCCACCATATCCGGACAGATGCCAATTATTGGGAATCGATACATTACATCGCCGAAGAAAAATTCAACAAGCATTGAACATTGCGAAATTAATAAATGGGGAGATTGATGTTCCAGGATTGCGCAGCAAATTTAGTTTTCGAGTACCAAGCAGATCATTGCGATATACGACTCTACTTCAAAACGGATTTCACAGGACTATATTTGGAAGTAACGATGTTATAACTGCGTACACACGAGCTTTTACTTCTGTTGAAACGATTTTTGAGTTTGATGAGCCTTCCCGTCACTTCGCAGATAGAATGAAACGAACCATATTATAACGACAATTTTTTATGTGTTAGTTCATTTTACTTGACTTAAGACGCATTGTGCTTTTGCGCCTGTCTGAGAATAGCATGAAATTTATTCAACTCATATAGGCTTTTTTCCTTTCTGTCAGTTCATTTAGACATATGTCCGATAAACCCAATGAGAAATAAATAAATAAATAAATGAATAAATACATGTTCAGTAAAAATACAATTTATCGTTTGAAATTTAGTTTTTTTGCTGCGAAAAAGATTGTCATAGCAAGGCCAGTGCTACCTTCTATAAATTTAAAAATTAAATCACGAGAGCGATTCATGCGAAGAGAATATGTTTCACTCGCACCAGCTTTTTTACCCACAAACACACTCTGAGTATGTCTATTCGATACTGAGAAGAAGTGCGCTTTCCTTTTTGTGCGATGTTCGTCGGCGTCATCCCCAGTGTTGAAATGAAACTTACTCGATGGTATATCACTCTAGTGAAATGCCATCACTACTATCACTACCATTTCGTGATTTCGATTGAAGCGATTAACTTTTTCTCATTATTAATCGAGTTTATCTTATATAAATTAGAAATTAATCTTAATCGCTCAAAATTTACCCTGGGGTTGTTGCAAATTTCTCAGATGAAAACGACATAACATGGAACTTCATCCGAACTCGCATGACACAAGATCAGAGCATACCAATTAAAGCTTCAAATCGTTTTATAGTGCTTATATTTATAGATTAACTTTTGCATTGATTCACCAATCAGAGCGGTATTTTCCCAATGATATATCGCTTACTCCTTCAAAACCGTCGTCTACGTTAGAAAAACCCGGTAAGTTATTAATTAACATTTAAATGATATATAATTAACCATATTTGGCTATGAACATTCAAATCAATACGTAGAAATATTTCCAATCTATTAGTGAGGTAATATTACCGAATTAAACTGACTGAGCTGACCCGTATATAGCAACAAAGATGACATCAGAACGGAAATTGTTTTTATAAATTTGGCTCAAAATTGTTTCAACTTGTAGGTTGTGTTAGTTGCTGGTCAAACGAACCGATTTCAGCTATTCGAGAAACCAGGTCCCGGTTTCTGAAGTCTCGGAAATTGTGGACAAAATCTCAAAAACGAAGCTCTCATTATTTTGTTAGACGGCTGAGTAGATTTACATTAATTCAGATTCAAGTGAATGATTTTATGGTCTCATAGACTGCTGTTGACTTTTGTTCGGATCCGACTGCCGGTTCCGAAGTTATAGGGTTAGGTGTGTTTAAAATTTACACCGTCATGTAGTGCAAAAATGCAAAAGAAAACGAAAAATTCTTTTAAACTAGGCTTTAAACTTTTTATAAAATGGAAAGGTTATGCTAGCGATTGCTCAAACAAACTTGTTTGTTCCTATTCAAAATTCAAATAAAAGTTTTTTGAAGAATTTCTTAATAATAGGAGGATTAAAGCAGGTTATTTTCATTTAAATCGCCAACGATTGGGAAAGAAATTGATTGAAGAGTTTCGAACGGTTAATTGATTGTTTGGAATTTTGTCTTGATTATCATGTTTACATATCCTCTTCAATGGTAGAAACATATCTTCTAAAAACTTGTATCAAAAACGTAATAGAAACGCTATTTAATTGATACTATGCGAAATTCTACAACCGAACCACTACCTACAGTCGGTTGCGAATGCCGCATTCATTTCCCCATTATTGGTTCCCAATTTGCGTCTTATTTAGGTGAGTTTCTTTTGATCCGGGAAGATCACTTTCCGGAAATTAGTTCCAGTCGGAGTGGTGCGTTTATTTGCCATAGCCTGCCGGGCGAGAAAATTTACCTGTGTTGAAACAGACACGAGCGCAGGGCAACGAAGCAAGCGGGTTTTGAAGGGTGGTTTGTGTGCTTGGGGTAAAATGCTTCGCTCCACCAAAGCTTATATTTCTGCTGTTTTGAAAAATTATTTAAGTGATTTATTTTTCTATTCATTTTAAATTAAACCCTCAAATTGCTATGGTTTTCTTACCACAATTTATGACGTAGTAACTTTCGTTTCAAGTATGGTTTACCTTCGCTTGTTCCGCTTGCAAAACGATTGGACAGTAAACAGGAGATGCAAGGACACACGAACATTTCGTTTGAGGTTAGCTGGAGAACCGAATGGAAAAAGCATCACTACTGAGGCTACGCTATGCGCCTATGCGCTAACCAAGGCCGGTGTCGGTATCGGCAGGAGGTTTCACAGTCTTGCGTTCCTGGGGTGGAGGGCGCGCAGGGGAGCACGTGTTTATTTATAGAAGTAAGCTCTCCGGTAGGAGGATACATATTGGCAGCCCTTGACGACCATCGAATCAGTCGTGGTTTGGCTGGAGGGGTGGTGTGTGCGGATGATGGACACAGCGAGTGCGGGAATATCGGGCATCTGTCACTGCAGTGAATTATTTGATGACTGACACTACCTGTAGGAGCTCCGATGACGAACGCACCGGGTAACCTTGGGCTCTTCGGATCTGTTTGAATTTTCCTAGTAAACGGGTTGAGAATGTTTTTTTTTCTTTTTCATATGCATGTGGCTAGGCATGCTACGATCGGAATTATCGAATGGTTTGTTGTTCGATCGAATTAATCGAGTGGAAAATTCTGGTTGTTTGAGCTTTCAAATTACAATTGTTGTTATTTTGTTCGGAAGAAAAAGATTTTTTAGCTGACTGATACATCAAAGAGTGTGCAGAATATTGTTTTTAAAGGGTTTATAGGTTTGACTCGCAACAACTAGTCATTGAAGGTCGTGTGACTAATATCTATACCTATATTCAATTCTACAGGGAAGAGAAAATGGATAAATTCTGAATCTTTTTAAAAGGCTTTTTTTAATGTAATGCCTGCTTTGTGAAACGAAATTCAACACCAACGTACTTTTTACTCACAAAATAGATTTTTTGTTTATCCCAATGATTATGAAAAGCGTAACTGTTTGCTTTTTGCTGGAAATTCTGTCACTGTTATTGAAGATTTATTTGATTTTTAGTGTTATGTCAAAAATCCGACGTTTAAACTTATAGTCTATGAGATTGATGCAAAGGCAAAGCTTTCCAGTGGACAAATATGGCTCGACGGTTTTTCAATAGTTGTGTTGAGAGAAGGTTCTTTATTTTGACGTGAATACGTCTAACTTTACTATGGGGCGCCTTTTGAAAAAATATCCTCTGATAGAGAGAGAGAGAGAGAGAGAGAGAGATAAATTTTTGATCGTGAATATTTGGTGTTGTATCTAACGTATGAATAAAGTTTTTGCGACATACCTTCGGAAATATGATCAGCAATTTATGATAAAATTTTCAGTTGTATGGCATAACCATAAATAATTCAAAATTAAAGTTTTCTGAAATATATGCTATCAACAAGTATCAAAGAGGAAAACTCATGACGAGTGATTGCCTTTCTCGTACTCAATTAGTGGCGTACCCAAACAGAATTCAGTTCCTGAATATTATTACAGTACCAGGTCTAGAATTCAGTTCAAGATTTCAATTTCAAATGGAGATCGTCATGTCAACTGAGATATGATCAGCAATTCGTGATAGAATTTTTAGTAGTATTTGATATTCCCATGTAACTCGAAATTAATTCTAAAATGTTGGCTAAGTAAAATATGTAAAAACTCGTTCCGTTCAGGCCATAATGCAGGTCCAACATCAAATGCTGGAGTTCAGTTCTGAAATTCAGTTCCAGAACCCCCAAGCCCAGATTTTATTTCTCATTTACAGAATCTGAAAATTAGTTTCTCATTAGTTATTAGTTCTTCCAAGGTCAGAATCGAGTTCTAGAATTCTGTATATAGGATATAGTGTCATATACCATTCGACTCAGTTCGTCGAGTACGCAAAATCGCTCTCTCTCTCTCTCTCTCTCTCTCTCTCTCTCTCTCTCTGTGTGTGTGTGTTACGTTTTTTTGCATTAATTTTTCTCGGAACTTAAATTCAAATGAAAGGTCTTGTGGTCCCATACAAAATTCCTGAATATTATTTCAATCCGACTCCCAGTCCCGAAATTATGGGGTAAAATGTGCAAAAAGTGAAAATATGTGTTCTAACTTTTCTCAAAGATGGCGCGACGAATTTTCACAAACTTAGGTTCAAATGAAAGGTCCTATGGTCCAATACGTAATTCCTGAATTTCATCCGGATCCGACTTCCGGATCCGGAAATATAGAGTAAAGTGTGTTACAAATTTTATACCATCACTGAAAAGGGCGAAAAACCGCGAACAAATTTTTATATCGACCTCAAATCTTTTGCAATTGATAGTTTTTATCAGTAGACGGTCAAACAAACCGATTTTTTTTTAAGAATCGAAGAAAATTATTTTCAAGAATACCACAATATTATATATGATAGTATGATTGATATGAAAAAGGCATCATTACACCACTAGGTGGATTAAAACAGGTTTTTTTTTTCTCTAACGTCCACCATTTTTACATATTTTGTCGAAGTTTCTTCAATTAGGTATAAGTCACGGAGATTATTATAAATTTTGAGATGTGGTCAATCATTGCCAATTTCATTCCACAGCAAAAGGTTGAAGACGATGTTTATAGTTAAACTTTGTGAATAATGGCATGATACAAATAAGGATCGCGACGAAATCTGGACACCTCGGAATACGGTTTTTTTTTTTCATAAATACGTTTATTTCATAGGCAATATACATAAGTTTTTCTTCGCCGTGGCATCCACAATACATAGTAGTTTAAACCTAATACATTTCGAATATCATATTAGTATGTTGATACTCATTAGTTAATCTAAACACTGTTTTTATCAAGCGAGTTGCTATTTTAAATTACATTAAATAAAATACATTTATTTTGTACATGATCTTATAACTATTTCAGGTTTGTTTGTATCAGTTCACCACTTATATTCAATATCCTATTGGTTGAACTGGTGGAAGAGAAAACAGTCTAACATAAAATAAAATTTAAATTGGAACTCCAATGGATTTAATGAAATGATAAAGAAGTTTCATGTATGTAAGGTCACGACAAGCAAGAATGTCGCGAACTGGGACATTGGATAGTCTACCTTGAGTACGCAAGGAATTTATTAGTTGAGATCTGACATCACGACACTCCACGCATGTCCAAACAACATGGTCAATATCGCGGTAACCTTCGCCGCAAGCACAATGATTAGTCTCGGAAAGTCCAATTCGAAGGAGATGTGCATCTAACGTGTAGTGATTGGACATGAGTCACCTCGGAATACGGTTATCTCTGGAAATATTTCATCAACGCAAAAAAATATTTCGTAGCCTGATGAACGTTCATTGTGTAAAATCAATTTTTACTACAAGCTTTTAGATCGAAGATGGCATCGAAAGAAGCAAGTGCGAAAAGCAAACGTTCTTAAATTTTTCGATACCCGTCTGACAGAAAGACTGACAGCGGAACAAAAACTGATATTAGAAACCACCAGAAAAACCCGAAGGTGAAGCAAATATTGCAGAAGAGACCAGATCTTTCAGTACGCACCGCGGCTGGAAATATAAAACTGTACCCAACTTTCGTGCATATTTAGTAGCTCCGGCAGTCGTTTAAGGTGAAAACTGTATCGAACCGTAATGATAAACAGAATGTGATGACTAAAAGCCGGGCTCACAAGTTGTATCGATGAGACTAATGTGTTGGGAGACTTCAAGCAGCTTCCCAGAATGTCTTTTTATAATGACAGGCAACGAAACGGTGTAGAGGAGAGTATCAAGACAAAGAAAAAGGCTAAAAATTGTTGGTTTATTTAGCTATGGTTGAGCAAACCTAAGCTGCATCACTACTGGAACGGCAAACAAGAAGATATATCGTTAAGAATGCCTAAAGAATCGATTGTTACCATTTCTACGCAGCCATGACGCTTCCTCGCTATTCTCGCCTGATTTGACATCTTGTCACTACGTCAAAGATGTTTTGGAATGGTTCTATGATTATATCTTCGGAACCGAAAGTGTCTGGTATTTGTTCTTCGAAAATGATCAATGACTCAATATAACCTTTCAACAAGTCGAAGATTCTTGGGATTGGTTCAGCCATTTCCGAGAAGATAAAGGGATAGGCGAAGAGTTGAAAGATGCATACATACACACATATCCTTTCCGGTGTTGTAGAGCTGAGTCGTATGGTATATAATGACTCCGATCAAATGATGATTTTCCAATAATTATTTCAATAGCTGCTTTACTAATTACTTTATGTTCATTCTATTCGTTTGCTCCAATGACTCTAACAACTTCAAGTCATTTCACCTTCCTCAGCACTACAGCAAAATGATCAGATATAAAGAGTAGTAGTAATCCAATCGTAATCTATTCCAATGAAACCACAGGAAATAAACTTGATAGTCCTAATTACCAGTTAAAATCACTTGCCAACAAATTCATTTATTTTTTAATTACAACTTCCCCACTAGGCTTCCTACACTGCACGGCACCGTCGCGAATGGTTGACGCTGGCAGGCAAACAGGAAATACGACCCAAAGGAAATTGGATCAAAGAGCAGCAGTTTTTTTTCTCCCTCCCCGTACAGCATCCAACTGTTCAGGTTGGAACGCGCCGATGTGTACCTCCAATGCCGGCTTACCCTTTTGCTGATTGGTTTGCTACTTGCAACAAATCGCAAACGCTCCACCGTTCGTCAACTCTTCCGGTTGTATGAAGGGCACGCGAAGGATCAAAGCGAATAGACTACAGTTACAGCAACCAGAAAGGGGAATGGTCGCGGAGCGGATGAAGAAGGTCAGGATGAGCCGGAATGTCACTCGCGGTGGAATTGTTTGTAATCTTCTTAAAGCTAGTTGTTTCCAGTTTTGGTTATATATGGCAACGTTAAAAGTGTTCATGAAGATATTTCATGAACTGGAAGAAATCAATTGAATATTTACATATTTTTATTAGTAAAAAGATATGATGAACAAGTCAAACAAAGTAGGTACAAATTAAATAAAAGATTTAATAGTTTACATTTTTTTTCACCTGAAAAATATAAATTTTAATGTGGCAACCCTGCACGCTATGCGAAATTGAACAAAGCAAGCTGCGAATGGAGTAAAGCTGCACGTAGCGATGCGTACCAGTTTTACATCGTCATTTTGAATGACGATTCAAATGTTTTGACACTCATCGCCCTATAATTTCGGAACCGGACGTCAGATCGGGATGAAATTATACAGTGTATTTGAAGACAATGAGAGCTTTAATTTGAATCATGATTCGTTAAAATCGGCTTAACCGTTGCTGAGAAATCGAAGTGAGTTCCGTTTTTGGAGCTTTTCTTCACTATTAACGGTGCTTTCGGAAGCGGAAACCGGAGACTTGTAGTCCCAAAGTAGTTTCACTTATTCACTAACTAACAAGATCTGCCAACTAGATAAATTTGGCAGTAAATTTTATGAAAATTTGTACCTCGTTTCCCCATCGCTTCTGAAAAAATGCTCAAGAAATTGAAAATTTTCACTATTCGCACTGTAATACCGGAGCCGGAATTCGGATCTGGATAAACCTTTCGGAGACTTTTTAAATAATTTTAACTCCTTATATTTGCTTCTTAGTTTGTGAAAATTGATTAAGAAATTTCCGTGAAAATTGAGTGCACATTTTTCAATGAATTTGCACATATTTCCTTGTAATACCGGAACCGGAAGTCGGATCCAAATGATATTCGAGAAAACTGTTTGAGGCTATTAGACCTTTCAGTTGAAGCTAAGTTTGTGAAAATCGGTTCAGCCATCTCTGAGAAACGTGTGTGACAATTTTTTTCTTTTTTTATGCATATCACTCTGTAATTCCGGAACCGGATGTCAGGTCCAAATGAAACTCAGGATTTTTGTATGGGACCTAAAGACCTTTCATTTGAATCTAAGTTCGTGAAAATCGATTTTGCCATCTCTGAGAAAATTGAGTGACATTATTTGTCACATACACACATACACACACAGACATTTTGTAATCTTGACGAGCTGAGTCGAATGGTATATAGCTCTCACTTGAAATTTTATTATAATTACATGGCTACTTTGATGGAAAATCGACTTGACAATATCTCGTTAATTGAACGAACGCGGAGGTGTTATATTATTTCTGACGTCTCAGGCGTAAACGAATGACGGCTTATTACTGGCCGTCGCAGAATGTGAACATTTAGGTTTTTTTTGTTTGTGCAAAAAGCACTTATTTTGTTTCTATTTATGATGATTTGCCAAACAATACTGAGTAGAGACGTCACTTCGCACTGTCAAAAATATTTTAATACAATAGAGTAATCCTTATTAAAAATCCTCCTAAAAACACCCGTTACTTTACCCTACATTTATTTGTGGAATTTGATCTTATGTTGCATGAACAATTGTATCCTATTGGCACCAAGACTGTTTTATTATTATGTATTGTATTATTATTATTATTATTATTATTATTATTATTATTATTATTATTATTATTATTATTATTATTATTATTATTATTATTATTATTATTATTATTATTATTATTATTATTATTATTATTATTATTATTATTATTATTATTATTATTATTATTATTATTATTATTATTATTATTATTATTATTATTATTATTATTATTATTATTATTATTATTATTGTTTATTATTATTATCAATCACTCAAAACTAGGGTGCATGCCCCAATAGTCATCTCATTTGCAAGGACGTTACCTAAAAAATGTGAATCAGTCACTAAAATCACTATGATTAACACGTGGGCTGAAGATTCCCGGACATAACAAAGAAAATACGACTTTTTTGGTTCATAATTAACTTTATTCATCTACGTAATCTCCATCAAGAGCAACGCAATCGTTCTAGCGCCGCTCTAACATTTCAATACCACTTTTGTAGAACAATTTATCTAAATTGGTTGATAACCTCTTCATTCGTGCGAAATTTCTTACCAGCGAGCATTTTTTCAGGTTTGTGAACAGTCAGTAGTCGCTGAGAGCCAAATCTGGCAAATACGGTGGATGTGGAATCAATTTGAAATTCATCTCATGTGGTTTTGCCATTGTGTTGATTGACTTGTGATACGGTCAGTTGTCTTGATGAAACAATTTTTTTTCTTTGCTATATGCGGTCGTTTCTTTGCAATTTCAGCCTTCAAACGCTCCAATATCGCTATATAATATTCACTGTTAATGGTATTTCTTTTCTCAAGATATGCGATTGCGATTGTGGTGTAATAACGCACATGCCGAAATACCGAAACTATAACCTTTCCAACCAACTGTTGTGCTTTGGGGCGCTTTGGACGAGCTTCACCAGTTGCTGTTCACTGAGATGACGATCGTTTGGATTCCGGAGTGAAGTGATGAATCCATGTTTCATCCATTGTCACATATCGAAGCACAAATTCCGGTTTGTTACGTTTAAACATAATCAAACACTGCTCAGAATCATCCACACGTTCTCGGTTTAGGTCAACAGTGAGCAAACGCGGCATCCACTTTGAACAGAGCTTTCTCATAGTCAAATGCTCATGCAATATAAAGCCAACACGTTCCTTTGATATCTTCACTAATATTCGAAGTCGAAACAGTTTTATTGAGATATAAATATTAATAACATAACTAAGCTAATGTCACGGATACCAAAAATATAATTGTAGAAGGTAATTTGAAGAGTTTCGAGAAAACTTGGCAGCCTTGAGATACGAAATAAAAATAAGGAGCAAACGAGTAAATTAAGTGCAAATTTTATATTTACATTTTAAATTTTTTTTTACCTATTTTTGAAAAATTTGATTGTTTAACGGATAATTTTAGAAGTTTTCAGTCGTTAATTGAACAAGTGAAAAATGAACATTACGTTTATTTTTTATTTAGGGATAATATATATTGCCCCTTATAATTATCCACAATCTGTACGGCTAACTGGTTTCGCTTAAGACGTCAGTTTAGACAGTACACTCCGGTGTAATAGCAAAATGTGTTTTACTAAACGGCCTTAAGTTTACGTCTGCCTAGCGGTTTATGTTGAGCCGTCAAGTCGCGCTAGCAGTTCAACATAAACTGCTACGCACTGATGAGTCAAAGACGAAACGTTAAATAAATCAAAATGGTTATATGAACCTAGCATAAATTTAGGGGTAAAATATTTTTTACAATTATTCATGAACATTACATATTATGAAGTCATCTAACTTTAATCAATATTCAGAAAAATGACGAACTGATAAACTTTAGACGATAATGTTTCCAAAACTGGAAAGAATATATTTTTAAAAGGAACAACCGAGTACTAAGGGATTTAAAAACTAAACATTTTAAAATACTTCACAGTTTCATTCAGGTATGTTGAAAGATATTTTTCATGTTCAAAGTTATGAGATGAAGGGAGGAGATGGAAATAGGAGCTCAGATGAAAGCCGTTATCCAATTTCGGTAAAGTCTTGCCTTGACGAAAATTTTTAAAAGATTCATTTAAATTGAACGATTGTTTTTTTCATCTAGTTGAAACAAACATTCGAAAAATTCAAAACAGGTTTCTGTATAAACTGATGGTATAGAGTAAAAATGAAACAGTTGCTACTATAGATGAAAGCTCTAATAAAAAACGAATCAAACTCAAACCAATCCAGTTGTTTTCCTTAACCTAATCATATTTCCACCCGATGCTGTCACAAGTTGATTCAACAGAGAGCAAAATTCTTCTACGGGCATGCAACAGATAATGAAACGAAAACCCACCACTAGGATTTCTAATAGCTTTATCACCGGGTGACCTATTTCACTTGGGGACTCCTGTCATGATTCGCCAGATTGAATTTAAAGCATTTCAGGCAAACGGAATGCTAGCAACAATGGTACAAGATCAGGTTTCATAACATTCCTGACCGCCTGCGGTGAATAGCATTTTTGCAAGAAGTTCTCGTAATTAAAATAATTATCAAACAATTTTGCCACCCCCTCCTTGAGCTTTCGCCTTGTAGTTTTATCATTGCTATTGCTACTTAATACTGCTACTACTGGTACTACTACTGCAACTGCTACTACTACTACTACTACTACTACTTTTACTACTTGTAGTACTGTTCCTACTTTCGTCATTTCCAGCGATGCTCTCCATGGATTACGGTAAGTATGATATTCCATTTGACGTTTAAAGGCATCTCGTCGACTGGATCAACTTTTCAAATAACTCAAGAACTAATGCACTTGAGAATGTTGTCTATATATTTATAGACACGTAGATGGCTGCTGCACTGGAATGGGAGAGTTAATTGGCAAGATATGATATTTCAGATTATATTTTTATTTATAATAGTTCCACTTGCACAAACAACACTGCTTCGACTGGAGAGTTCCAGTGTGTTTGATGAAGCATCACTGGTTGAATTTAGCCTAACAGTACGATTTAAGTAGGTATTTGTTGTGTTTGTGTTTACTAGAAACAGACCTAGCAGGATTTACTTTCAAATTGCGAAATACAGCCAATTGTCTGTTTATGATCTATTCATATGAGAGGGTTTTCTTCGGAAAACGACAAGAATAAAATTACCAATTAGGGAGTACAACAAATACCTATTTTAGTATTAAATATCTCCATGTAATAAAAATTTCCGAAAGTGGATTTCACCGGCGATTGCACGATTTTTACTGTATCTATAACAGGATAGAGGATCAAAACAAAAGCATCTCAATCCATCTATTCGATGTAAGAACTTTGAAAATTTCATAGAAAAGCTGTTTTTTTCATAAATACGATTATTTCATCAACCTTTTCTCAAATTGATTCCAAAATTGTTTGTTTTAACGTCATTGGTTTATCTTCACCCGCACTGACGAAGCTACCCATGCAGCATCAATCGCAGTAACCCATGAGTCAGCAGGCAAAATTTGACACCTCGATCAGTCGAACTCCAATCAGATATGCTCGTTCTGGCATCTACAACATCTTGGCACTAGCAGACAACAATCAGAGAATCGATAGAAACACCGATTCCGGAGGGCCGACGATTCTGATGCCAAACCAGAAGAACGGGGGTGATGCCCAAGTAATTGATAACCTAAACCGTTGATTTTAGCTACGGTAGTGATGCTCATGTGCTCATGTAAAGCCATTTCATAGAACGATCTCGGTCTTCAATCGCGGCATCAATGCACGCTAATACTGGCTTTTTCTGATTTGAGGTAATCCTCCTGAAGTATACTATGCCGATCAGGCCCGTACCCGGGATTTCATTTCGGGAGGGGGCCAAAGTTAAAAAAATAATGTTACTGAAGATTGCTTGTGTACCTAATTCTCGGTGTGCCTTTTACGGCTGTTTTTAACATATACTTTAAACTTTTCCACTGGAACTGATATTGTATTACATTTCATTACGTTTACTGTCTTGTTATTTCTGTAACACATGTCTGAGACATTCTAAATAATTCTAAATAATGTTTTTGATTAACGCATCGTAGTGCTTGTAACTTACAAACGAGTAACGCGTGTAACGCTTCGTAACGTCATAACTTACAAAAAAATAACGCATGTGACACTTTGTAACGACAATAACTTACAAAAAAGTAACGCATGTAACGCTTCGTAACGCCTGCAACTTACAAAAAAGTAACGCATATAACGTTTCGTAACTTCTATAACTTACCAAAACGGTAACGCATGTAACGCCTATAACTTATATAAAAGTAACGCATGAAACGCTTCGCAACGCCTTTAACTTACAGAATAGTAACGTCTCGTAAAGCCTATAACTTACTAAAATGTTACGCATGTAACGCTACGTTGCGTCTATGATTCACAAAAAAATAACGCATGTAACGCTTCGTAACGCATATAACTTACAAAAAAAGCAACGCTTCGTAACGCCTATAACTCACTAAAAAGTAACGCATGTAACGCTACGTAACGTCTATAATTCACAAAAAAGTGCCGCATGTAACGCTACGTAACGTCTATAATTCACAAAAGAGTAACGCATGTAATGCTTCGTAATGCTTATAACTTACAAAAAGTGACACTTCGTAATGCCTATAGCTTATAAATCAGTAACGTTGGTAACGCTTCGTAACACCCATAACTTACAAATGAACTTCGTATATAACATTTCGTAACAACTATAACTTCCTGAAAAGTAACGCATCGTAACTCGTTTACCGGAAGAATGTAATTATTATAACGGTTTATAACATTCATAATTTCCACAAAATAACTCATATGACTTGTAACCCTCAATTCCAAAAAAAATCGTATGAAACGCTTTCTAGCTTCTTCAACTTAACGTAACACTTCCCGTCTCACGATAAGGGGCAAACGACCTTAAAGTTAAAACCTCTATAATCGGAACATTTTTTTTTCTATAGTACCTTTACTCAGGCGTTGACTCAGGTAGGCCTCAAAAAACTTTTATGAGCCTTTTATGTATTATCATTCATTTAGGGGTTAGCCAAATTTTGTGCTAGGGCACATAACCGTTTTTATTATTTTTATTTAACCTCGGTTTCATCCTCCATTTTATGTGGTTTGTGTAATCTACAGGATCAGCAACCCAGAGATGCCAGATCTGATCTGCAGATTTGTCTGTAAATCTGCAGATTTCGTACATAGTTCTGCAGACATTTTTAGTTGTGCAGACTTTAAGATATTTAACATTAGCAACCTCATAATATTTCTCAAACTTGTTTTTCGTTTCTGTTTTTGATTTTGGAAATCCTAGATATGGTGACGTCCGCTTTATTGATATTTCTTGAAAATTCTTACAATATGTATAATTTCGGAATAGATTTGATGGATAGGTGCAGGAAAAGGTCTTTAGGGTCGTTCCAAAATCCAAGATGGTGGCATCCGGTTTATTAATATTTCTTGAAAACCCTCACAATATGGGTATTTTCGGAACGGATTTAATGTGTAAGTACCCTAAAACGATACTTGTGGTCGTTTCGAAATCCAAGGTGGCGACATTCGGTTAATAGATATTATTTGAAAACTGTTATAATTGAGATACTTTTGGAACGGATTCGATGCTAGAAAATAATGTTGGAGGTTGTTCCGAAATCTAAGTGGGCGACTTCCGGTTTATCGACATTTCTTGAAAACACTTACTCATATTGTACGAGTTTTCAAGGAATATCAATAAACTGGAGGTTGCCATCTTGGATTTCAAAACCCTCTCAAACATCGTTTTCCGACATCTACTCATCAAATCCGTTCCTAAAATAGCCATATGATAGGGGGTTTTCACATTCATTACACAAAACTTTATTTACGAAATAAATTCCAAATAACGTAAACTTTTTTATCGAGTAAAATCACAAATAACGTAGATATTTTTTACAAACTAGCTCGATTTACGAGTCCTCGGTTAATTCGTAAATGGAAGTTTTGGTGTAGTGCCAACTATTGTTTTCTTTCTTATAAATCTCACCTCATTATTCTATGCATACCCTTTTGTTTTCTAAGATGTTTGAAACTAATAGATTTATTAGAAATCTTCTCACAAATCTATATACGCTTGTCAAGAATTCATTTGCTCTGATCCGTTCTCATACAATTGTTTTGAAAAGACTTCGCAGGCCACTACATGCGTCTAATTACACCCAAACCTCCGTTTACGAACACTTTTTATACGTTACCTCTTTTTACGTACCTCTTTTTACGAACCAAATCCCAAATAAGGTAGCCTTTTTTTACGAACCAAATCCCAAATTACGTAAACTTTTTTTACGAACCTACTTCGTAAAAAGAGGTTTTGTCATTCATCGAAAGCGATTTCCGACTCCATGGAAACTACTACAATATGGGTATTTTTGGAACGGGTTTAAAGAGTAGATTCCGAAAAATGATGTTTGAGGTATTTTGGAAATCCAAGACATCGTTTTCCGACATCTACTTATCAAACCCGTACCGAAAATACCCATATTGTAAGGGTTTTCAAGGAATATCAACAAACCGGAAATCGCCATCTTGAATTTCAAAACTACCTCAAACATCGTTTTCCGACATCTACTCATCAATTCCGTTCCGAAGATACCCATATTGTTAGGGGTTTTAGGCAATCTCAATAAACCGGAAGCCGCCATCTTGGATTTTGAAACGAGCCCAAACATAATTTTCTTGCACTTACTCTTCACATCCGTTCCGAAAATAAACATATGATGCGCGGTTTCCACAATAATAACACAAAACTTTTTTTTACGAAGTAAGTTCCAAATAACGTAAACTTTTTTTACGAACCAAATCCCAAATAACGTAAACTTTTTTTACGAATCAAATCCCAAATAACGTAAACTTTTTTTACGAATTACCTCTTTTTATGAATCCCCGTTTAGTTCGTAAATGGAGGTTTCGGTGTACCAACTTGTTGACCAGCATTGAGTTTACTACCAACTAAATCTCGCATTGAAATTGTAAACTACACAAAACCCATCTGAAAAACATTATAAGATCACATTGCAGCCAAGTGGACAGTTTTTCATAAGGTCTATAAAGCAAAATGAAGAACCAGCATATCTCTGCGTTAAATTTATTTCGAAATGATTCAAAATTCAAGAAAGTTTTGAAACCTGGTTAACAATCAACATTAAAATTACTCGGATGGATTCCATAGTAAGAATGTATTAGATTTTATTTACGACTTTCAGGCTTCTTCAGGAATTAAAAAAATGTGAGCTCATTTTTATCGTTAATGCATAGATAAACATAAGAATTATAACAAATATGAAGGGTAATAAAGTTATTTCTCTATGAATTATCGTCATTTCGATATAAATCAGCTACGTTGCGTCAAACTAGTACAAACGTTCTGAAAGTGAAACATGAAAGTTAATAATGTTCCCTCATTTTTTGCATTCAGAAATTTATTTGATGTCAATAAATACAACAATAGAACATCAAAATGGCGGACAGGAAATTTTTCTTAAGGGGGAATTTACAATCTTAGGAAATCGGCCATTGTGGCAAAACGTAAAAGAAGTTTACTTCGCTGTAGTTTAATGGAAATCCAAAATACAAATATCAGTTTGTTTGGAACAGTTTTCTAAATAAACTGCTGATCCAGCAAGCAGTAACGTAGAAAATAGATTTTGCGTTTTTCAACAATGGTTGTTTGCCGGAGATTTGTTAGTAGAACCTTAATGCAAATTACAGCGGGGTCTCGTATAACGCGGTTCTTCGGGGGCGTGAAAAGCGAATCCGCGATAAACGGGACCCAGAGCATATGGGATTTCGACTGATTGGGGCTGTGAACGGTTATCTCACTTCGGTCGACAGATAGAGCTATACAATCTACGGCAAACTTGTTGTAGATACTTAGACCAACAATTTAGTGTAGTTTGACAGATGATTAGTTGAGAACTCCTCCGCCAGAGGCGCTTTGAAAAATGCATGAAATAAATAATAAGTTTACAATAGAAAAAACAGTTTGAACATGAAATATCGCGTATATTTTAGCATCTGGAATCTTCAAACAACTTTTCGAGAGACTCAAAGCTTATTAACAAGTTAAAAGTATATTTCGGAAGCACTCCATCAGATGGAATTAGTGTGCTTGCTATGGTACAAATTTCAATATCAAAATTATGCTCTAGTGCGAAAATTAAAATATTTAGAGCAGTTTTGTCTTCTACAAAAATGTTCGGAATGGTGCGGTCTCCATTATGAAAATCATACTAGAAACTCATCCACCCAGTGGCGTTAGTGGGAGAACAATTTTGCCAATGAAAATTGATTCTATCATAGTATCTTTACAATTTTTTGAGATAGAATGTTGGTGTTTTCGAGAAGAATGTTCCGAAGCTCAAAACAGATCAAATAGTGTAAACAATATCTAAAAATTCTCCAACTGGTGGCGCTAGTGTGCAATTCTTGTTGAGTCATTCATATGGTTTCTTCGAGAAGTTGTTCTAGGGGTTTCAATACCTATTAAATGATTGATTAAACAGTTCGTATTGTATCTACAAGGTGGTCTTCTGCACAGTTCGAAAAAATCTAGTGATTTTACATCTTATAACATGCACATAAATGGAGCGTCGTATTTCACTCAAATTTATATTCAAGAACATGTAAAATTATGTGATTTGAAAAATTCAGCTTTTTTTCTGTGTGTAACTGAAAATCAGAATTGTTTACGAGAGTGATGTTATCAATCAGTTTTTCAAGAAGTTGGTTGACAAATTGAAAACTGTTTTACTAGAAGGCGCTAGTAAGCTACTGGAGTAAACTCGTTCATCCTATTGAAGTTTTGACTATTTACACAATTAGATAGATTGTTAAGTACATAAATCAAGACATGTATTGCTTATTTTATTTAACTCAATTTTTTTTTGGAACTGGGAGAAGCTCAATGAAGCGAATATTTCATAGTCTCGCTCATCATCAGGCAACAAATCTCTTCATCTTTCATGTCAACGAATTATCATCAGCTCCTATAACTGAGCCTACCATTTAAGAACTAGAAAGGCAGTTTAAAAATAATTGGGAACAATGAATAAATAGACGATACATAAAAAAACGTTATCAGCTAATGCTGATTAAATTTTCAGGAATGGATAAGATTGAATATAACGAGAGTGAATGTTTAAATTCAGTTTTTTAACAAATCAGGATAATCAGCTCGAGATTGTAACAAAATCGGCTACACGAACGGCCTAAGAGACATTTAGGCGAACGGATAAAAAATGCAAATCGATAAAATTATAACGCTTCTGATGGCTGGAAAAATTTTAAGGATCTCTCCAAAGGAGACAACAAAGAGTAAACTGGAGAAGTTTATTCTGAATAGCTTCGACGCGTTGAATGTCGAGTTAACAATATGGAGCCCAAACGACAGCACCGTTCTCAAGAATTGCGCGAATCAGTTCACAATATATAGCTCCTAAATTATCACACATTTAAGATATGTCGTGATCAACCTTGTATTGAGAACTATCGCATATCCTATGCGAAGAGGACAAATTTTATACTAAAACACCCTCAATTATGTAGTTAAAGATCTTGCGAACAATTTTTGTGTAAACGAAACGAGTATTCTGATAGATACTGTAAACATTTTGGTACACAAGCTCCACCTGGTAGAGTGATTAGTTTTAAATACATTTATGTTTTGCTCATTAATTTATGTTTTGTACAGAAACTGGTTCAGGACCTCCACCTTTTTCAAATAATCAAAATCGTTACGCGTAATCCAACTTTATGGTATTAAATACAATATAACTTTTTTATGCTCATTTTAATTACTGATTCTAATTAAAATATCACTTTTAGTCTCCACAAACACAACAAACTCTCCGAAGACAGTACGGTTCTATACTATACTCAATTTATAAGAGTTTTCAAAAAATATTGATGAATTGGTGGTGGCTATAAAATAAATTTGAAAAATAAACATACATATCAGGTTTTATGTACTTATCATTATATCTAGCAATACAAATAATCAAAATTTTACTATAAAGTTCTAGTTTCACTCTCTCAAGCTCCTCAGATTTCAGATGTCGATCGCTTATTCTTGCAAATACTCGAGTAGCGCACTAACACCTTGTAGAAAAACAGTTTTTGAATAAATTGATGGAGTGACTCCATCCATTTATTGAAAAACTGATCAATAACATCACTCTCGTAAATAATTCTGATTTTCAGTTACTGTAGTCTTGTAGATACAATACGAACTGTTTAATCAATCATTTAATAGGTATTGAAACCCTAAAACAACTTCTCGAAGAAACCATATGAATGAGTCAACATTAATTTCCAACCTTGAATTGCACACTAGCGCCACCAATTGGAAAATTTTCAGATATTGTTTACACTATTTGATCTGTTTTGAGTTCCGGAACATTCTTTTCTAAAACACCAAAATTCTATATCATCAGGGTTCAGAGATATCACATTATCAATTTTCAATTGTCAAATTGTTAACCCACTAGCGCCATTCGGTGGACAAGTTCCTAACTAACATGGTTTTCATAATGTATACCTTGACATTCCTAGCAACTTCCCAACAAAAAAACCGCTCTATATCTTTAAGTTTTTTGATAAGAGCATAATTCTGATAACTAAAATTTGTAGTCAAGCACACTACCTTCAACTGATGGAGTGGATCCGAGTTAAAACATTTGCTGTTTGAAAAACTTTGAATTCCCGCTTTCTTCAAAATACCATAATTTGTGAGTTACTTGAAGCTCAAATCGTTTTGTCTGTGTTGTGCGAATGATTTATATCATGCATTTTTCAAAGCGCCCCCTAATTGTCTGTCACACCACACTAAATTGTTGGTCTAAGTATCTACAACAAATTTGCCGAAGATTGTGTGGCTCTATCTGTCAACTGAAGCGAGAAAACCGTTCACAGCCCCAATCAGTCGAAATCCCATATGCTCTGGGTCCCGTTTATCGCGGTTATCCGGCAATAACGAATCCGCGTTGTACGAGACCCCACTGCACACAGTTACAACCTAAAAAGTAATAAATCCTATAGTCCACAACGCATGAGTCATACATATACTTCAAGCCACTCTACAACTCTAGAAATTTTGAGATTTCCGAAATCTAAAAAAATATTTTTATGCTAAAATTTCTTAGAATTGTATTAAACGTCGAGATCTAGTACCATTTTTATGAGTAAGAAAGTCAGAAAAAAAAATGTTTTAAATTGACTCTCTACAACTTGAAAAGTTTTTGAGATTTCCGAAATCAAAAATTCTTTTTTTTATGTCAATTGTCTTTAGAATTGCCTGAAATTACGAGATCTAGACTGGAACTCCTAAATCGAAAATTTTGGTTTTTAAGCTAAATGTCTTAGAATTGCATAAAACGTCGATTAAATTTATTATCTCGGTAATCTCAAAAATTCCCAAAGTTGATTTGTTTTAAATAAATTTTTCGAGATGAGTTTTAGACAATACTAAAATGTTTGGCATCAAAAAAGAAAGCTCTCGGTTTCGGAATCACCACTCTGATAAAAAAATAAAAAATAAAAATAAAAAAAAAAAAAAAAAAAAAATAAAAAAAAAAAAATCATTGAGCATAGAATCCTTTTTCATGGCACAAACGAATTGCAAAGAATGCAAGTCGATACAATACTAATTTCGATTGTGTGAAAAGGTTCCGTTTAAAAAATCACGTCCATTCTTTGTGAAATGCAAAGAGATTTATTGTATACGAAATTGTCGTCTCTGTTAGAGAAAGCTATAAGTACGGCTTGGTAAATATGAAAACCACCAACTATCTCAAATATATAGTTTCATCTGTTCGAATCGATATGACCTGACCACTGTTTGCACGTTATAGATCACAAACTTTTCTCAGAGATGGCTGAACCGATTTTCACAAACTTAGATTCAAATGGCAGGTCTTGTGGTCCCATACAAAATTCCTGAATATCATCTGGATCCGACTTCCAGTTCCGGAATTATGGGGTAAAATGTGCAAAAAATTGTGAAAATAAGTGCACTAACTTTTCTCAGAGATGGCTGAAACGATTTTCACAAACTTAGGTTCACTTTCGGATCCGGAAATATAGGGTAAAGTGTGTTAAAAATTTTATACCACCCCTTAAAAAGTTTTCTAAATCGACCTCAAATTTTCTCCAATTGATAACTTTTATCAGTAGACAGTCAAACAAACCGATTCCGGTTATTGTTTTAAAAATCGAAGAAAATTATTTTGAAGAATACCACAGTATTATATATGATAGTATGATTGATATGAGAAAGGCATCATTACACCACTTCGCATTCCTATATGGAATTCAAAGAATAGTCCTACGTCAAAACGTGCGATATCAGTGCAGTTAATAGTAGTACAGATATCTGCTCACTTGCACATTTGATTAAATTTGGATCTCCCAATAGCCAATTTTCGGGAATGGTAATCCCTTTCCCGGAGGAAGGGGAACTTTTCCAATGGCTTTTCGAAAATCTAAGTTTTGCTCTTTAAGAGGTTCGCAGGCTTGCTCTTTGAGAGTTAGATCTTTGGGAGGTTCAAGTGTGTTTTCATGTATATCAATGATAATGATTACGGCGGTATCCATCGGATTTTAGTAGTAGTATAATACCATTCTGAAGCTGAATCTAATTTAAATAGTTCTCCTGGAAGAAACCACAGCAAATTATTGTTTTCATAAACTAATTGTATTACAATTAGTTACCGATTCTATCATAGTTTGGCACCCCCGAGGCGGTCACTCCACTCGTCTCACCCTCACTACGGCACTGGTGGGCAGTAGGGACCAGGTTGAGAATCACTATTCCAGAGGAATGCTCACACCTATTATTATTTTCACCACTTTATATTGAACAAGCCGTTATTCGTTCTTAGAAAAATGTGGTTTATGTTTGTCAGCTTATATTTATACATATCAGACACGCATTGGTTTTCAATTGTTAATTCCTATTTGTCATTGTTGTTTCTTCAGGATGCTAATAGGAAAACTTGTCCTACGTCAATTTAATCAGTTACTACCGTCCTTATCTAGAAATTCAAAACAATGACAGTATCCTCATCCCGAAAGCAAACATGATTAAGACAATCTAGTACTTATTTCCCGGTACTGTACCAACAAGTCCACCGTTTTCTTCTTATTGTAAAATTCCCCTACCCTGGTGCATCCTGAAACGAAGGGCTGAGGGATTTCTGCAAGTGGGGTGTTGTCATTTGCCGTTGTTGCGCATAAACCATGGCAAATGTCACAACTAGCAGGCAGTGGGAACGGGATAAACAAGGCAATTGAATGGAAACATTTCTTTTTTTTATGCATGACATCCTACCTGAAGTGGAAACCGGTCGTATTTGAACAAGTGGATTTTTTCCAAATTAATCATCAATTACGCGTTTGAGTTTCGAAATTGATTTATCGGCCAAACCGCTTTTATTAAATCAGCTTCAGCAGGCCGACATTGATGCGACGATGGCTGAGTGGACCACCATCTGATTCGCCGCTTTCCTTCGCTCCGGGGCAAGTAGAGATATCAACGGTGATGAATCAATAAGCTTAGTTCGATGCAATGGGAATCGATTGATGTTGCTGTACTACTTTTCTGTGACAGTTTTCTTCCCCGAGGCTCTGTGTCAAACGAGCGAAGCGTTGTTAGGTTATTATTCTTCTATTTTACTCAACGTTCCTCTTTGCTAAGGACACGTTTTTCTTAGAACAAAAAATCGTTGAAAATCTCAGTTTGAGTTGCATTCCATTCAATTGCATTGAACTTTATCGGATTCACTAATTATTCTCATTTTCTCAAACAGGTGAACAACTTCGTTCGTACCGGTGCAGCATCGGATTACGGCGATTAGGGAATTCCGTAGAATTAGCTCCGGACCGAGCTATCATTGCCCACTTACGGGCTTACGGTTGGTTAGCAAAAACCCGCTCGGATTTCACCTTCGCCTGGGGCAATTCTACTATGCCTGTCGGTCGCATGAGGATCGGTGATTGAATTACACAAATCTGAATCTAATGAGACGAAACGGGTTTTTGATCTAATTTCGATTGATAATCATATTGAAATTTGGGTGCGACCGCGTATTGTGTCGGTGCGTATTCAAGTCAACTTTTGCCCATCAATCTTTCCAGACTGACTCGATTTGGGAGGTTGTTTCGGGTTCTGCAGGAGATTAATGTCGTCACCGTTCCACAGTGAATTTTCGTGTAGAATGTGAGTGGTAAAATTCGAGGCCGGCACTGATGTTGAGACATTTTGATTAAGTAATTACCGATGGTGAAATTTTTCTGTGATTTGAATAATCAGTACCAGTTGGAAACATTACCGAATAATAATTTTTTTCCCAAATAGTTTTAGGCAGCGTCCCGTGAGGTAGAGGGGAGAATTTCCATCATCATTCCTGTCGTTACGAGGCTCGGCTTGATTGAGTTTGAAAAATATGTTTCTTATTTTGCTCAAAGGGGAAAAGTTTCCAGTGCGGCATTTACGTTGTCATAATTATTATTATTACATTAAACGTTGCCCCCACACCCCGCACCGTCACCGTCGGGCCGTGTTCGGCGAATGTTTGGATAAACTTCCGCTACCCCACCCGGCCGGGCCAATTTTGGGTAATCACATTCATCGCGACGGAGGATGGGTTCTCGGCTTTTTGGCAGGTGGCTTGTCTATGATGAGTTTGTCGATGCTAATCCAGGCTGCTCGGTTGATTGTTTTCCAATTTTATTGAACAACTTTTTGATGGATGTTTTTTTCGGGTTGTTGAGACTTTTTATCCGCCGGTGCTCTTTTTTTTTTTTTTTTTTTTCAAATAAAATTTTTATTAGGCTCATTTGCTTTAGCTTAACGTGGCCGATTGTCTTGTTGTTAGGGAGAGAGAAAGGGATGCCGTATTACGGGGCGGCATACTCCCCAGTTAGTAAGGGGACATAGGGAGGGTGGGACCTACACAGTATTGAATTGAAATTTGAATACATCATTGGTTTGTGGCATACATCTTTTAGACACATTTTGCGTTCGATGAATCTTCATGTTTTTCAGCTTGTAGCAATGAAGAGATTATTCTGGATTGGGATGCTTCGTTGGTGTGTTCTGACGTTGATGTGACGTTTTTGGGTAGCTTCCAGCAACTCAGTCAGTTCAAGGCAGGTGCATGCTCCGAAGCATCGTTTACACAGGCCATACTTCCAGCAACGTAAAGAAGAGTGCGGTAGAGCTGTAGACGAGAAAGAGATAGGGAGAGCACTAAATTTGAGCATTGATAGTTTTCAAGAAGTTATAGATGAGAGTCATATAAGGAAGATTTCGAGTTGCCAAGACGTCGCGGACTGGTACGAAGGGTGGTATACCTCGGGCCCGAAGGGAACCTATGAGTTGGGACCTGGCATCACAATACTCGACACATGTCCAAACAACATGTTCGATGTCATGATAACCCTCACCGCAAACGCAGACACCACTCTCAGCGAGCCCCACACGACGGAGATGCGCGCTGAACATATAATGATTAGACATGAGCCTTGACATTACACGAATAAAGTCTCGGCTCACGTCCAACCCCCGGAACCAAGCTTTCGTCGATACCTGTGGGATTATTGAGTGTAACCATCGTCCCAGAGTTCCACTATTCCATGTATTCTGCCAGCTAGCTAGAGTTTTCTGACGACAGCAACTGAAAAATTCATTGAAGCAGATTGGTCTTTCATAGATATCACCTTCTAGTGCGCCCACCTTGGCTAACGAGTCCGCCCTCTCATTGCCCCGTATGGAACAATGTGAGGGGACCCAAACCAAGGTAATCTGGTATGATTTTGCAGATAAAGCACTCAATTGTTCCCGTATTTTCCCCAGGAAATACGGTGAGTGCTTTCCAGGCTTCACTGAACGGAGAGCCTCAATGGAACTGAGACTGTCCGATACAATGAAGTAGTGATCTGTGGGCAGAGTGTCAATGATCTCAAGGGTATACTGAATTGCAGCTAGTTCTGCGACGTAAACTGAAGCTGGATCACTGAGTTTATAGGAAGCGGTGAAATTTACATTGAATATACCGAAGCCAGTGGACCCGTCTAGATATGATCCGTCAGTGTAAAACATTTTATTACAGTCGACTTCTTTAAATTTATTATTAAAAATTTTTGGGATCTCTTGAGGGCGTACAGGATCCGGGATTCCACGAATTTCTTCTTTCATGGATGTGTCGAAGAACACAGTAGAATTAGAAGTATCCACAAAATGAACACGATTGGGAACAAACGAAGAAGGATTTATATTCTGAGCCATGTAGTCAAAATACAAGGACATAAAACGGGTTTGTGAATTAAGCTCGACGAGCTTTTCAAAGTTTTCTATCACCATCGGATTCAAAATGTCGCATCGGATTAGCAGTCGATATGAGAGATCCCAGAACCTGTTTTTCAACGGTAAGACGCCCGCCAGCACTTCAAGACTCATCGTATGGGTTGATTGCATGCAACCCAAGGCAATACGTAAACAACGATACTGAATTCTTTCCAGTTTAATGAAATGAATATTCGTAGCGGAGCGGAAACAGAAACATCCATATTCCATTACTGACAATATCGTCGTTTTGTACAACCTGATCAGGTCTCCTGGGTGAGAGCCCCACCAAGTTCCGGTTATTGTACGAAGGAAATTGATTCTCTGTAGGCATTTTCGTTTCAAATACCTAATGTGACATCCCCAGGTACCTTTGGAATCGAACCAGACCCCGAGATATTTAAATGTGAAAACCTGAGCTATGGTTTCACCCCCTAGTTGAAGCTGTAATTGCGCAGGTTCTCGCTTCCTTGAAAATACAACCAGCTCAGTTTTCTCCGTAGAGAACTCGATACCCATTTGAAAAGCCCATGTCGACAAGTTGTCGAGGGTATCTTGCAATGGTCCTTGGAGATCGGCAGCTTTGGGTCCTATAATAGACACAACACTGTCGTCGGCAAGTTGTCTTAGCGTGCAAGATGTGTTGATACATTTATCGATGTCGTTTACGTAAAAATTGTATAAAAGGGGGCTTAAGCATGAGCCCTGAGGAAGACCCATGTAACTGAATCGCTTTGTCGTCAAATCACCATGCTCAAAATGCATGTGTTTCTCGGACAATAGATTATATAAAAAGTTGTTCAAAACTGGTGAAAGACCATGCTGATGCAACTTCTCAGATAGAACGTTAATGGAAACTGAATCGAATGCCCCCTTGATGTCGAGGAAAACTGATGCCATTTGTTCTTTACGAGCAAATGCCATTTGAATTTCTGTTGAGAGCAACGCTAGACAATCGTTCGTTCCTTTGCCCCTGCGGAACCCAAATTGTGTACCTGAAAGCAATCCATTTGTTTCGACCCAATTGTCTAGACGGAAGAGAATCATTTTCTCCAACAATTTCCGAATACAGGACAGCATAGCAATCGGCCGATACGAATTGTGATCGGAGGCTGGTTTTCCAGGTTTTTGAATAGTAATAACTCTCACTTCTCTCCATTCGTGTGGGACAATATTACCCTCGAGGAACTTGTTGAATAAATTCAACAAGCGCCTTTTGGCAGAGTCGGGCAGATTTTTCAACAAGTTGAATTTAATTCTGTCTAACCCCGGGGCTCTATTGTTACACGACAAGAGCGCAAGTGAGAACTCTACCATCGAAAACGGTGTTTCGTTTGTATTCAATGTCGCGACGCGGGATATCTTCTGTTCCGGAACAGAATCAGGACATACTTTCTTAGCGAAATCAAATATCCAGCGGTTAGAATATTCCTCGCTTTCGTTCGCGTGATTTCGATTGCGCATGCGACGGGCCGTATTCCAAAGAGTGCTCATTGCTGTTTCTCTCGTTAATCCGTCAACAAACCTTCGCCAGTAACCGCGTTTCTTAGCTTTAATCAGACTTTTCATTTGAAATTCTAACGCCGCGTATTTCCGATAATTATCTGGAGTTCCGTTCCTTCTAAACGAGATGAAGGCTGAAGCTTTTTTCGTTTTCAGCTCTGAGCACTCTTTGTCCCACCATGGGTTGGGAGAACGCATACTAGTTTGCGCGCTAGGTACTCGTTTCGTCTGAGCTTGAATTGCGGTGTCAAGAATCAAGCCAGCCAAAAATGTATACTCTTCCTCCGGAGGAAGCTCCTGTGATGTTTCCAGTTTCTCAGACATCGAGCTCGCGTAACGTTTCCAATCAATGTTTCGTGTGAAATCGTACGAAACATTGATTGTTTCCGATGGTCTTCCACGGTTGGTGATAGAAACTATGATCGGCAAGTGATCGCTACCGTGAGGATCACAGATTACCTTCCACTTGCAATCTAACTGTAGCGAAGTCGAGCAAAGGGATAAATCCAGCGCACTTGGTTGTGCTGGTGGTCTAGGGTTCCGTGTCATTTCTCCCGTGTTTAGAATTGTCAAATTGAAGTTGTCACACAGATCTTGAATTAACGAAGAACGATTATCATCATATAAGCAGCCCCATCCTGTACCATGCGAGTTAAAGTCCCCTAAAACCAGCCGCGGTGAAGGAAGAAGTTCTATGATGTCTGCAAGCCGACGATGCCCTATCGAGACTCTGGGAGGAATGTAGATAGAAGCTATACATAGATCTTTGCCTTTAATATTAATTTGGCAAGCAACAACTTCAATTCCCGGTGTCGAGGGGAGGTTAATACGATAAAATGAATAGCACTTTTTAATCCCTAAAAGTACCCCTCCATAAGAGTCTTCTCGGTCCAGGCGGATTATGTTAAAATTATGGAAGTCGAGGTTGATGTTAGAAGTAAGCCAAGTTTCACTCAAGGAGAATACATCGCAATTATGAGTATGTATTAAGTGTTTGAAAGAATCAAGTTTTGGGATGATACTTCTGCAATTCCACTGAAGCACAATGATCATATCTTCGATTCTCAGTGGTAAATTATCCATCAAAAGATACGATCGCTGCAAGGAGGGGCCATTGTTCAGTCAACTGTTTTAAAAATGTCCTTACTGTTGGCAGTAGAGCAGTTAGGAAGCTTTTCAGAGGATCAGTAATATTGAAGGCTGTTAATATCCAGTCCACGATATCAGAAAATTTCAATAATCCAGCGTTTGTTGGATTTTCTGGTTGTGATTTGGGTTCATTCGGGTTTTTTGATGCCCCAGGAAGTGCTGGGTACTCCTTATCATCCCTAAGTTTTTTGAACCCAGGAGGTGTTTGCTTCGGTTTTGAGTCAGCACTTTTTGTTTCCGTTTGGTTCTTTTGTGACGAAGAGGACAGTCTGAGGCCTTTACGAGGAAGCTTGGGAGAAGCCAGATTTTGTCTTTTCCTGCTTCCTTCAACCTGTGTGTAGGAAGGTCCTTCGCCTGGGTCGTCAGAGGTATCCTCTTCAACTGGCAAGATTGCAAACGGGTTCTCAGGGGTCGATGGAGTGGTTCTTTTTAAGATTTCCGCATAAGAACGTTTGGAACGTTCTTTCACGGATCGCTTCAATTTCTCCGCACGCTGTATGTACGTAGGGCACACCGAAAGATCATGAGGATTCTCCCCGCAGTAGCAACACTTTTCCACTGCTCTTCTGCAGAGATCGTCCTCATGGGCCTCTCCGCATTTGCCGCATCGCAGTTTGTTGCAACAATAGGTTGCCGTATGACCTAGCTGTTTGCAGCTTGTACAATGCATTACCCGCGGTACATACAGCCGAACAGGTAGACGAACTCCACTCACTACCAAATAATTTGGAAGTGCAGATCCGGCAAAAGTCACGCGAAATGAGTCCGATTGGTAAAATTTACCATCTATCGATTTGGAGTGCAATTGCTTGCACTCCAAAATTTTCACTGGTTGAAGGTCGGGGTTTTTGAAACGGCCTACCCCGTCCTTCATCAGATCTTCGATTGTCAGACTTTCGTCACGGACCACACCGTCGATCTCCACCACATGAGACGGGACGTACACGCGGTACTCCTTCGTGAACAACTCGTTGGTAGCAATCCCGTTTGCTTGCTTCAGGTCGGACACAACAACGCGTAACTTGTTTGGCGAAACCTTATCTATTGTTTTTATTGCCGAGTAATGTTTTTCCAGGTCCCGAGCAATATTTAAAACTCTGAGAGACTTTAATTTGGGCCGGAAGTATACCACCCACGGACCCCCCGAGCCATCGTCTTGGTAAACTTTTTGGCGAGCAGGCAATATCTTAAAGGGAGATGGAGGCATCGGAGAGGGAAATGGCATCGGAGAGGGAGATGGTATCGGAGGGGGAGATGGTATCGGAGGGGGAGATGGTATAGGAGGGGTAGATGGCATCTCGGAAGCAAACTCAGCCTCTAAATGTTCTTCGTTCATTCGTTCAGCTTCGCCCTCCTCCGAGACACCCCCACTGTCATCAATATTCATATTTAAAGTGCGGGAGTAAAGAAGTCTCCCGCACTTGAAATGAAAAAGAAAGAAATAAAATGAAAAGAAAATATATGAATAGTAAAAGTTGAAAGAAAAAGTTTGAGAAAATACTTAACAGTATGTCACGGTAAGCTGTTAGGTGAGTTGCTCCTTTACTCCTTCGTTGTGCTTCAGCGTGACCTTGACTCAGGATTTGGCTGCTGCGATGCGGGTAGCAAACAATAGAAATAACTGCTGCCCGAGGATAGCACAATAGCGTCTACTGTCGATACCGATACAAAACCGGTGCACAGACAGAACTCACTTGCGGGGATGCTACTTTTTATCACTTTTATTTAATGCCTATACTACAGCCTCTGCTGTGATAGGCACCTTCGTCTTACCGATGTCGATTGTTAAAAAACGCGTGTGCTCACTTCGAACATTCGGTTACGAATGCCGGTGCTCTTGTGCGATTACGCTGTGGAAAATACGTTCTCGATGTAACAAATTGGACTTTTTCTGCTGCATTCGTTATCAGTTCGGTGCCACAGACATCGAAACAATCAGTTTGCTTGGGAAAATTACTGTTTGTCGTCGTTTTTTCGCTCTCCAGAAACACTAGGTGGAATGAAAAGTAACTTCCTTCGCAATCAAAATATCATTCAATCACCAAAAGGATGATGCCCTATAGTCCAATTATATTTTGCAAGAAATGGCAAATTTCAGTGCAATACAGCCATTTGTTTTGTGATTTATTAATTTTTAGTCACCATAACTAAGTTCAGTTTTTGCAATGACTAAGTGGAAACATATATTAGAGAAGCGAAATGAATGAAAAACTTACAGAACTCGAACTGGCGTTCCTATGTATTCCGTGCGTACACGCTACCATTTCGCCACCCTAAGCCTTGTGATAGACACAGCTCAAAAACACGACTAGGCATGATAAAGCGTACATCGAACATGGTCTACATCCTAGCCGTCTCACGATCGGTACCATACATCCAAACATCTTCTCTGTCCATCGAACACTAGTCTTCCCGCTCTATACCTATTTCCCGCTCAAGCCCAGTCGTGTTTTAGAGCTGTGTCTATCACAAGGCTTAGGGTGGCGAAATGGTAGCGCGTAAGTACGGAATACACAAGAACGCAGGTTCGAGTCCTGTCTCTGGGCGTATCTTCTTTCCAAAAAATCATATTTTCTATTCAATTTTCATTCATTTTGCTTCTCCAATATATGTTTCCACTTGGTTATCGCAAAAACTGAACATTTGGTTTTTTTCGATAGCCAGTTTTGTTTATGTGTTTGATATAATATACAGGGTGCTCCATCTTTTATGTCGGTATGTAAACATTGAATAACTTTGAGAAAAAACAACCGATTTCTATAAGTGATGTGTTTTTATTCAGTTTGGTTTCTTACCACTCTTTTTGGACTGACGTGTTATAGCGTTTTCGATGTAAAGTGTTGTACTGAATTGACGTTCCCAAAACATATCTGATATTAGGGATGGATATCGATACTACGATACTTCAAGGTATCGATACTTAAGCCTAAAGTATCGATTTTTTAGGATCGATACCGTGCAAAGTGGTATCGCGTGGTATCGATATTTTCATGGTCGATACCTGTCAATACTAGCATAAAGTAAACATTATCTAGATCCCACTCTAATAGTCAGTGAAAGAGCAGCCAGCGACACCAAAAGCGCCCATTCTGTCTGGCAACCAAAGAAATGTCCAAAGAAAAGTATCATTCTCATAAGAGCATATAATATAAAATAATCTATCTAACTATTAAAACATATAAAATTTGAATGAAGGTTTTTCTAATAGAAACCAAGAATTTGCATTCCTCTGCATACATGGGAATCGATTTGCCATCAGTTCCCTCATTAGTATCAATTAGCAAAAACAAAAATACTTGCAGTATTGGGGACCCCAGTACTATCCGAACGCCTATTTTCATTAGCCAGTAGGATTATGTGCGACGTCTCAACACTTTCAAAGAGTGTTCTTATCCAGTTTAGTTAACGAATTTTGGTTTTCATAGAAGAAACAGACTTAATCAACCAAGAAGTGAGATGATACCATTTTTAAGAACTTCGCAAGCGCAAGCTTGTTTCATAAAACTCATCTATAGCTCGCTGGAAAGGTATTGAAATATAAAAAAAAAGTTCTTGATCAATTGCAAAAGATATTTCCAAATAACTGAAATTGTCTGTAACTCAAGAGGTGAACAAAGGATCTCAAAACCAGCGTTGTGGCTCTTTGGAGAGGTCCTCATTTTAAGACTAGTTTAATCAAAATCGACCTAGCTTGTATTTTCGATCGATACCGATACCGATACTAAGTATCGATATTTTTTCCTAAAGTATCGATACCGATATCAGAAAAGACAAAACGGTATCGCGATACCAAGTATCGATACTTTACCTTTCGATACCCATCCCTATCTGATATAATCGCTCGGTTGGTAAATGTGGAAGTTATTCAACATTTACATACCGACATAAAAGATGCAGCACCCTATAGATCATAAAAAAGTATGACAAATTATTGATACAGCCAGAACGTAATTGGCGAGTCAGTATCAGACGTAGGATGTGTAGACTTTTAAGACTTGTAAGACTTGTAACTCTTGTAAGACTTGTAAGACTTGTAAGACTTGTAAGACTTGTAAGACTTGTAAGACTTGTAAGACTTGTAAGACTTGTAAGACTTGTAAGACTTGTAAGACTTGTAAGACTTGTAAGACTTGTAAGACTTGTAAGACTTGTAAGACTTGTAAGACTTGTAAGACTTGTAAGATTTGTAAGACTTGTAAGACTTGTAAGACTTGTAAGACTTGTAAGACTTGTAAGACTTGAAAGACTTGTAAGACTTGTAAGACTTGTAAGACTTGTAAGACTTGTAAGACTTGTAAGACTTGTAAGACTTGTAAGACTTGTAAGACTTGTAAGACTTGTAAGACTTGTAAGACTTGTAAGACTTGTAAGACTTCTAAGACTTCTAAGACTTCTAAGACTTCTAAAACTTCTAAGATTTCTAAGACTTCTAAGACTTCTAAGACTTCTAAGACTTCTAAGACTACTAAGACTTCCACGACTTCTAAGACTTCTAAGACTTCTAAGACTTCTAAAACTTCAAAGACTTTTAAGACTTGTAAGACTTGTAAGACTTGTAAGACTTGTAAGACTTCTTAGACTTCTAAGACTTCTAAGACTTCTAAGACTTGTAAGACTTCTAAGACTTCTAAGACTTCTAAGACTTCTAAGACTTCTAAGACTTCTAAGACTTCTAAGACTTCTAAGACTTCTAAGACTTCTAAGACTTCTAAGACTTCTAAGACTTCTAAGACTTCTAAGACTTCTAAGACTTCTAAGACTTCTAAGACTTCTAAGACTTCTAAGACTTCTAAGACTTCTAAGACTTCTAAGACTTCTAAGACTTCTAAGACTTCTAAGACTTCTAAGACTTCTAAGACTTCTAAGACTTCTAAGACTTCTAAGACTTCTAAGACTTCTAAGACTTCTAAGACTTCTAAGACTTCTAAGACTTCTAAGACTACTAAGACTTCTAAGACTTCTAAGATTTCTAAGACTTCTAGGACTTCTAAAACTTCTAATACTTGTAAGACTTGTAAGACTTTCAAGATTTGTAAGACTTCTAAGACATGTAAGACTTCTAAGACTTCTATGACTTCTCGAAACAGTTCTGACACGATGGCCTCCGGCGAGAAAAGAGGTAGGTGCAAGCCTAACTAGCCGTCCGGAAAACACATGTTACGCACAGTCAGGATAGAAATACGTCTTGGAATAATCGGCATAGATCTAGGCGACGAACAAAGAACTACGATTGGAAGCTTGGAACATGAAACTGCAAAGCGCTTGGCTTTCCAGGATACGACCGAATGCTGCATGATGAGCTTCAAATCCGCGGCTTCGATGTCATTGCACTACAGGAACTTTGTTATACGGGGTAGAAGGTGCGTATTGAAGATCAAGGGACGTTTCTTCAATTACAGCATCATCAACGTGCACTGCCACATGAGACGAGACCCGATGACGAGCAGGAAGCATTTTATGCGCAGCTGGAACGAATCTACGACAGCTGTCCACGGCGGGATGTAAAACTTGTCATCGGCGACATGAATGCTCAGGTAGGCCGGGAGGCAATGTACAGGCCTGTGATCGGGCTGGAGAGCCTGCACGCGGTAACAAACGACAACGGCTAACGATGCGTGAGCTTTGCAGCCTCCCGAAGAATGTTAGTTCGAAGCAACTTCTTCCCCTGCAAAGACACCCACAAAGCCACCTGGAGATCACCTGATCAACATACGGTATATCAAATCAACCACGTTCTCATCGACGGGCGATTCTTCTCCGACGTCATCATAGTCCGCACCTACCGCAGTGCCAACATTGATTCGGACCACTAACTTGTTGCAGTTTATATGCGTTCAAAACTATCGACGGTGCACAACACTCGTCGCACAGGAACGCCGGGATTCAATTTCGAGCGGCTACGTAGCGTTCGTACTGCAGAGGAATACTCGAAACAACTGGAGCTAGTGCTACCAACGGAAGAGCAGCTTGGCGCGGCGACCCTTGAAGACAGCTGGAGGAACATAAGGTCCGCCGTGAGTAGCACTGCTGCAACCGTACTAGGTACACTAGGTAATCGAATCGAGGAAATGACTGGTTTGACGACGAATGTCAGCAGTTGGTCGAAGCGAAGAATGGCGAGGATGCTGCAACACCGCACTAGAGCGAACGAGGAACGATACAAACAGGCGCGGAACAGACAGAACACGGTTTTCCGGAAGGAAAAGTGCCACCAGGAAGACCAAGATCGCGAAGCGATGGAACAGCTGTACCGCGCAAATGATACACGGAAATTCTATGAGAAGGTGAACCGCTCACGTAGAGGTTTCACGCCACAGGCCGAAATGTGCAGAGATACCAGTGGTAACCTTCTCACGAACGAACGTGAGGTGATCGACAGGTGGAAGCAGTGCTATGACGAGCATCTGAATAGCGAAGCACAAGATACAGAGAACGACACAGGAATCAATCTGGGTGCACGCTCAGCCGACGACAGATTCCCAGCCCCTGATCTGACGGAGATAAGTGAGGAGATCGGCAAGCTGAGGAACAACAAAGCCGCGGGTAATGACGGCGAGCTGCTCAAACATGGAGGAGAGGCATTGGCTAGAGCGCTGCACTGGATGATTTCTAAGATTTGAGAGGAGGAGCCGCCTACAAGGTACTCTCCCAAATCCTTTGCCGTCGTCTATCACCAAAAGCTAAGGAATTCGTAGGGCCGTACCAAGCGGGGTTTACTGGAGCCCGCGCCACTACGGATCACATATTCGCGATAAGACAAGTACTCCAGAAGTGTCGTGAATACAACGTCGCCTATTCATTGACTTCAAAACGGCATACAACACAATCGATCGAGAACAGCTATGGCAGATCATGAACGACTGCGGTTTTCCGGATAAACTGACGCAATTGGTCAAAGGAACGATGGATAGAGTCAAGTGCTACGTCCGAGTATCTGTCGAGTCCTTTCGAATCTCGGTGAGGGCTACGGCAAGGTGATGGACTCTCTTGTATCTTGTTCAATATTGCTTTGGAAGATGTGATTCGAAGAGCGCGGATCGACACGAGTGGCACGATCTTCCGAAAGTCCGTACAACTTTTTTGCTTTGCTGACGATATTGATATTGTGACACGTAACCTTGAGAAGATGATGGAAACCTACATCGGACTGAAAGCTGAAGCTAGGCGTATCGGACTGGCCATAAAAGCGTCAAAAACTAAATACATGAGATGAAGAGGCTCTACAGGAGAAACACTATGCATTCCACCACGAATATTGATAGACGGTGACGATATCGAGGTGGTTGACGAGTTCGTGTATTTGGGCTCACTGGTGACCGCCGATAATGACACCAGCAAAGAAATTCATAGACGAATTTTGGCAGGGAATCGTGCGTACTTTGGACTCAGAAAAACCTTTCGATCGAGAAAAGTACGCCACCGCACGAAATTAACCATCAACAAAACGTTCATTGGACTGGTTGTTCCCTATGGGCACGAGACCTGGACTATGTTGGCAGAGGACCAACGCGCCCTTAGTGTTTTCGAGAGAAAGGTACTGAGGGCCATCTATGGCGGAGTGCAAATGGAAGACGGAACGTGGAGACGTTAAACTTTATTTCATAGAATATTATTAAGCAAGCTCTGATGACAGATGAATGTGAATGTGCACAATTAAAAAAAAGCTACAACTGAACGTTTTGTTTAATGCTCAATGGACTTAATCAGTTTTGATGCATCGTCTTTTGATTTTTAGTGCATAGCAGCTCCAATTGAACTGCTAGGGCAACTTAACAGTCCAACTTGATTTATTCTGTTCCGAAATTAATTGTTTTGCTTATTTAACTTTTTTAACATTTTTTAAAACGTTGCCATATGGAACATTTATATTGTACTCGTTTGACCTGTTTAAAATATTCTGTTACGCTTGGCAGCGCACAACAAGGCATTATATTAAACCCTAACTAATCGTGATTTTGAAGTTCAAAGCTCACGCAACAACGAGTATGGTTTTGTAACATGTATCGATCGATACCTCCGTTTTCCGCATGAAACACAAAACACAAAATTTGGTTATTTGTATTCAGGCATCTATAGGTTAATTGAATGGAACATATTTTGTTTTGTAAACGAAGTACATGAATTCATTTATTCAATTATTTTTGAAAGCATTGGTGTGTTTAGAGTTTCAATGCGTATTGCATCAATATGTGACCTATTTCTATTCACATCGTCGGGCTAAACAATGATGGGCGAGCAAAATCGAATCTGTTTGAATGGAAAACCGGTTTCATTTTGAATACCTTGCTCGATATTTGGTATGCCAGATTTTTTTTCCTGTCGAGTAAATTTGCTCTCTACAGCTTGCTGAGGATACAGTTTTTTATCACCCATCATCGTCCTCATCAACACAACACAAATCATTACTCAACATATAGACATGTACCGAGACTTCCATTCAAGGCAGCCACTGCCATAGTCGAGAAAAACGTGGCGTTTGTTCATTTGAAGCGGTGAAAAAACTTTCACGTGTGTACTTTTCGGGACTCTTGGGTTCGACTACCATACACTACAACGTTCAGCCTTCCTCCTGCATCTACACGAGAGGAAACCGTCGTTATCTCTATCCTGATAAAAATAAACCGTCGTCGGCGGAAATTGCCAGCGACGAGTGTGGCGAGAGCTGTGAATAGCAGTGTCCTATCCCTCGTTCTAGCACACAGCTCAACAGGCTCCCGTTGTGATAAGGTAACCGAAGTGAAAACCCGAACCGGTGCCGACGGGTGCCTGAGCAATGGGTAAAGAACTTCCCCCGGGTTGCGGCAGGCAGCCAGAGAACAAGTTGTGGAAAGTTTAACCTTGCGAGAGCGGAAACCGATCACCACGAAGCGACCTGAATTGAGGCGAGAGCAAGAAAAGAGAAAGAGAATGCGAGAGAGGCGCAACCGAAAGCCCATTTGCCGAGCGATGTGCCTGGCAGACAAACAGCAACCAGTTGCGCCACAGTTTCCCTAAATTAGGGTGAATTTTCTCGTAGCCTAGTTTTCGGTGGCGGCCTGTTACCGCACGTCCACCAATCGCTCACACCTTTACCGCTTCCGCTCCGATGACATAACCGCTTATGGGGCACGATGAGAGTAAACACGAAGCGGAAGAAACGGGTGAGCCCGCGACGAAGACTTGTGCATCATGTGATGGAATGGCAATGAACTGATTTTTACACATTGATAAGGGAAGCTGTTGAATGTGTGCTGTAATGAGGATGGTTCTGGATAGTTTCCGAAGTTGAAGGATTTGGAAAGTTGACTGTAAAGTTCGTTTACCTGTTATTGAGCAAAGACCATCTGGGTTCGATTTCAGATCACGCACATAAAGATTGAAAGTTTTTTTTTTGAATCTTCCAAATTTATTTCGTCCACCCTCAAAGCAATCATAACCCCGGCCAAAATACCGTTTTTTCCAATCCTCGAAACAGTTGTTAATGTCAATTTCCGGAATAGCTTTCAATGCGCGTAGCGATTCACGTTTGATGCCTTCAATTGGCTCTAAACAGTTTCCTCGGAGTGGTCGTTTGAGTTTACTGAATAGCTAGAAGTCGCACGGAGCTAAGTCAGGCGAATACGGTGGCTGCAAAGCGATATTGACTGAACTTTTGGCGAAAACATCACGAAGAATCAATGTAGTATTCGACGGTGCAATATCGTTGTGCAAAAACCAAGAGCTATCGGCTCATAATTCCGGTTTTTACTGTCAACAAGAAAAATTGCCGCATCTGGAGTGAAGACCAGCGAGAAGCCAAAAAAGTCCCTATTTGGTGTGGATTATCCACCGGTGGTATCATCGGGCCGTGCTTCTTCAAAGGCGACGATGGGTGGAACGTTACTGTGAATGGCGAGCGCTACCGTGTAATGATTGACGTTTTTTTGCCCAAAATAGAAGAATTGGATGTGCTTGACAAGTGGTTCCAACAAGACTGTGCCACATCCCACACAGCACGCGAAACAATGACCAAATTGAGAGCCGCCTTCGGTGAACAGTTTATCTCACGTTTCGAGCCCGTCAATTGACCGTCTAGATTGTGTGATTTAACACCGTTGGACTATTTCTTGTGGGGCCATGTTAAGGTTCATGTCTATAAGGATAATCCAGCAGCGATTGACACATTTGCATGAAATCATCTTCATACATTAAATTATATTGATCGTGCTATTGATTCCAATAAAGATTTCATCAATTTTATCAAATTTTAATCAAATCCTATGCCTCTTAAGGAGTGTATCGAAAATAAGCTATCCACATACATTTGTGTTGTACGCATGTATTTGTGATGGTTTTTTATGCTTAGATCGCAGAATGCTGTGCGTTTGGCTGTCAGCTTTCGATTCTTTACTTGTTTGTGCGGTTGAAATTCTGCGTTTTCAAAATGTCGCATATTGAAAAGGAAGTGGAAATCAAAGTTCTGGAAACATGGCTAGGTGAGAAGGGTATTACTATGCGAAAATTCGCGAAGCGGTTTGGAATTCATCATGCCAGTGTTAAAACCATCATTAATAAGTTTGGGGAATACTATTCTTTGGATGAGCTACCAGGAAGAGGCAGAAAACCCGGTTCTTTCAACCCGAAACTGGACCAGAAAGTTGTATCATGAAGAACAAATCAATGTCAATACGTGATTTAACCAAAAAAGCAGGAACGAGTGTCGGAATAATCCAGCGTATCAAGAGACCTACAAGAGACGTATCACCTGGAGACCTACAAGAAGCAGAAAATCTCGAAATAAAGTGTAGAACAGAAGAAGCTAGCAGCAACAAGGGCCCGGAAATTGTATTCGCGTCTTTTGCAGTGTCCGGATGCATGCGTTTTGATGGACGATGAGACTTATGTAAAGGAGGACTCAAAAACTCTTCCAGGTCCACAATACTTTACTGTCGTCGTTGGGGAGGATGTGAGTGATGCGGGCAGGTCGATTGGAGTGGAGAAATTCGGTTGAAAGGTACTGGTATGGCGAGCGATATGTTCCTGTGGTATGAAGTCAACAATTTTTTACACTACCGGAACTATAAATGCAGAAATCTATCGATCTGAGTGTCTCCAGAAGAGATTGCTGCCTATTATATAAGAAGCATAGTACACCTCCACTGTTTTGGCCGGATTTAGCGCCGGCTCACTATGCCTAAACCACTCTCAATTGACTTGCGGAAAAGGGTATAAATTTCACCAAATTGCCCTCAGCATCGACCCATCGAACGTTACTGGGCAATCGTAAAGCGGGTCTTCAAGAAGACTGGTAAGGCAGCTGGGAACATTGTTAAAAAAAATTGGGCTCAAGCGTCCAAAAAATGCGATGCAACAGTTGTCCGGAACTTGATGAAGAGCGTTCGATCAAAAGTTCTAAAATTCGTGAAGGAATAACTTAAATTTCATCCTGTTTTCATTATGCTCAAGTTTAACCTCGTACAATAAAGGATACATTTTTAGTTTGAATAAAATATCGTTTTTTGTCATAATTTGAAAGAAAAATTTGTGGATAGTTTATTTTCGATACACTATTTAGACCACGCTGAATCGCACGTCCGAAAACTTAAAGGGCTGAGACCAGTGGGTCGCGTATAGCCACGTGCCTCGCTCTGCGTATTACATTTCTTTCCATGCTCTTTCGCATATGTGCAAAATGACTCTCGATGGGCCGGGTGGCCAAGAAAGTTTTGATACTTTCGGTTACAAGTTTGACTACATCATATAAAATCCAACAAAGCTACCGCTTGTTTGGCAGCCTTTCTGAGCCGATTTTATTTCTATCTCATGTTTCGTTACGTTACCAGGATATGTTTTTATGCACAAATCGCATCTAAATAAAATTATCTAGACATTGTCAGGATAAAGTTTTGATTCATGCTTTTGAAGGCGAGATATTCAATGAACAAGTTGAAAGACGACGTTTTCAGCTCTGCAATTCTTTCTTCAGAAAAAAAAGACTTTCCCGACCACTAATGTCTAATCTAAACTCATTTTCTAAGAGATTGTCAGTTGGGTTTTTTGATATTCGTCACCGTTTCTGAAAAATGAGATTTGAAGCGTGAAAATAGCCCTCTAAAATAGCCTAAAACACACTGGCCTCAGACCTTAAAATATGTATTTCATTTTTCAACGATAATTTTCGTAATCTTCACTCTGTCATTCTTTTCCCCATACCCGGTTAGCAATCATTTCAGGAACAGGTTCTATGCCAGCCAGAGAAAATCCCAGATATACCACGATGTTCCAACAGGTGCGTTGTTCACGTAGCTATCGCTGTGTTGATGCGCCTGTGCGTAATCAATTACACCACTCTAGGGCCAGTGTATTGGTGGATGATGGCCTTCCTGTTCCACATGGTCCATCATCGTACACAGCCATCGGAAGCCAGATGTTGAGGGGGAATCGTGGAGGCCCATCTACCGATCGGGTCGCGGAATCGGTTAGCAAGCAGTTTAGCAAGTATTAACCTCCTGTTGCTCGCGAGTCCTTGCCACATGCAGTGAGAGTGATAGAGAGAGAGTGAGAAAGTCCCGTCGTGACGGTGTGTGGTGGGGCGGGCTTGGGTGATCCCGGGCGTACCCGGGGAGGAAAGAGCACCTGGGTAATCTGGTCCGTGCATATAAAAGTAAAATATGAGCAGCTCTCGAGCTCAGTCGTGTCTGGAAAATTGTTGGATGATGGTGGTCGCCTCCCCCTCTTGAGGAACAAGGAACTGGGATAGCTTAAGAACAACCAGTTGATTTGTGTGGCGTTTCCGGTGAGAGAAGCAATGCGAATGGTGTTCATCCTCCTGGACCTTCACCGCTTGGCATTGGCACTGGCACGGGAGTTGTAATCTAGAGCATGAGGCAGTAGAAGCAACTGGTAGTGAATGGTGAGAATCTAAGTGGTGAAAAAGTGGATTGTTTCTGCTATACATCTGGAGCATCTGCGAGTGATTACAGAGAAAGTAATTGTTAGGATATCCTTTTCCAAGATGTGATTGTTACTACGAGTTGGGTAGAAATACTTCCTAAAAGAAAATGATTCTATGCTAAAATGTTGTAGCTTTTGATGATGACGCTGATGGTGGAGGCAGATGAAAATAGTCTGTGTTTTTTTTTATCTAAACTAGGATTCAAATGAACAGTATTCAGAATTTCTGGCGTCGAGCATCGATACCGTGTTTTTCTCTGTGGCACCTGATACCCGAGTAGCATGTGGCAACCGAGCAAATTAATGTGAGAAAGGGTAGTTCCCTGTACTGACACAACATCATTAGTGATAATTGCGTTATCCGAAGGAAGATGAAGAATGGAACAGAAAGGATCTGAAGCTCATCCTGAAAAGGAAAAGTGTTTATTTTTAGAACTTTCCTCCCCTCGGTTTCGGAAAATTCAATTTACGCCAGGACAACAACATTCGAATCATCCTAAGAGTAACTCAAGTTTAAATAAACGTTTGATGATACATACCGAACGGAACTCAGTGGTTTTCGGAGACACAGAAACTGAAAATCGAAAGTGAAACACCAGAGCCTCCAGGCAGAAGTGAAACCGAAAGTCGAACAGTTCAATTTCCACGGATACATTTCCCGTGGAGGGACCACCACCCAGCCGTGCAACGATTTTTTTTTCTGGCGTTTTTTTTTCATCGTTCCCGGATCACCTGTCAGTGTCGGACGACTTTGAAGACGCATCAGGAGCAGCAGTATACTGGATCAAAATGTACGTACAGCTTGGTTAGGGATGGATGGGTGGGTGTAAGCTTTCGTCTGCTTGCTCTGTGGTATTTTTCCACTCTTCGGTGCAACAGTTTGTTTTGCCCTTGGAGGGGTTATTTTGCTGAAATTAGCATAATACCAGCCTTTTGTAAGAAACTGCTCGACGGGGCAGATTTATGATATGATTGATGAATGAAATTAGGGTTTATGTGAATTATATTATGCCTATTAAAAGTATTTTGTCCAAATTGGTAATGGTCATTGGACATCAAATGATTTCTAAATGGGATTATATATTAATTTAGCAGCTTAGGATAGGCTACACTGACTACTGACGTCTTTTCAAATAATTTTTTTCAAATCAAATCTTTTCAGCAGAATATTTGAGCTAAACTTTATCTACGGATTCATTTTTTGCGATTTTGATTACCTTCGGTAGTTGCTATTTGCAGACATAACATTCCTTATTAGTATGATTTTATTCAAAGATCAATAGGCGGAAAATTCCATTCGTTATTACTTCATTTATATGTTTATAAGTTACACAGATAAAAGTACTTTGTGAGTCTTGCTCATTGGAAAATCCATTCTGTCCAATTTAAATTGACATTGATCATGGTTTTAAATCAGATTTTCGATTCAACCGATGTCTATTTTATAGTACTATTGATTTACATGTTGTGTAAATTTCATTTTTTTCTGTCTAGGAGAACGTTCTACCTGGATCAATTTGTTTTGATTCCCTGAACTATTGATCAGAGATATGCTACCGTGGCACAGTCGGTTAACGGTCTGTACTTTCTGATCTGATGATACTCGGTTCAAATCGCGGTCACGGTCGCTCTCGATTTTGTTTTTTTATTATAATCAATTTCAAGACATTTGTATGTTCGATTTGAAAACGCAATTTTACTTGTTCTTGCATATATTTTCGCGTCGTGAGCTGCAACGCTTCATTCACGTGCATCCTACGAGCAGAGTTACCATATTTACAGATTTTTCTGTAAAACCACAGATTTTTTGCCTATTTTCCCATACAGATTCTGTGTCACGGAACACAGATTTCATCTTTATTCACAGATTTCTGCAGATTTTTAAGAATATTTCATAAAAACGAGAGATTTTCAAAATATTTTTCACAGATTATGATCGAAAATATGTAATACAGATGATACACAGATATTTCAAGTTGAAACACAGATTTTAAAATGGCAACGATATGTGTAATCATATTTTTTTCAATGGTGTACCATTTTAGGTGGAGTATACCCTAATCCTATGCAAGCCTGCTGCAGATATTTTTCGGACGCTCTGAGAAAATTGTGTTTATACTTTACTTTCGTTTCTAGTTAGCCAAAATCTCATGCAGCTAACGGCTATGATGGTAGAGTTTAAAATCAATATATTCAGTGGCGTCTCGTCTTTATGTGCACCTCGTGCACTGCCCAACCAGTCAAATTGAGGGAATCAACTGCATCCAAATCCGATTTTAATTTTTTCGATGAAATCAGGTCGGATGGTACCGATGATACCGAGCTTAGATACGCACCTTCTAGAGAGGCTTCTGTGGCTTATGCTTATGGCAGTTGAAAACAAATAGCAGTCTTAGTTGCAACGTCAAAGCGGTTTTATTGAAATAAGTTTAATGAAAAATCTATTCTTCACTTACAACGAACTATTACATCTGATATCATACCACATGCACAGTGCACAACCCGGAAATTTTGTCACGAGACGCCACTAAATATATTATTGCGAACATTTTGACGATTTTGAGACTAAGAAGCGTAATTAACAAAAAGCATCGAAACAGTTATTTCGATCAAGACTATTTTCTATAGACCTCAAGAGTTGGTGTTTCCGCCCTGCAGTTTAAGATTTACTGAAAAAGGTGAATGGGTAATGTCACAGACCTAACTGGAAGACGAGAGTACGAATCAAACTGACATGCTTCTTTCACACCTCCGAATATGGATAATCGTTTGTATTAGTAGATTGTGTGAGTTTTGCAAATTTCAATGCTTCGCTTCCAGAATTGTAATACTAAAATACGACTTATTGAAGACGAAAATATATTAAAAAATACGGAATAAATACATTTTTTTTCGTCGATTTAGATACTCAGAAGAGGTAAACCTTTGGGGAAATTTTATTGGTTCTAGAAAGAACCGATATGCGGAATTTTGTAAAACTTATAAAACCGATACACTGAAGAAGGATGTAAAAAACATTCCGAAATACGCGTATCTGTATTGTAACGTTTGTTATGCTTCATTAAAGTATAGTGACTTTGTGAAAGTGTAACAACCTGACAGTGAAATAGTGGAATTAAATGGTACATAAAAAGTGCAACTATTGAATATATTCCGCTAACAGCTCCAGGTAAAAATACTGAATTCAGTTCCAAAATCTAGCTTCAGAATCCATAAATCTGAATCTGAATTCATGAATTAAATTCCGATTCAAAAGTCAGAAAATACAGATTCGAGGTTCAGATCTAACATTCAGTTTTAGAATTCAAGTTTAAACGTCATATTCTTTGTTTTAGAATGCTGAAGTTGAAATCCTAAATCAGAATTCTGGATTTGGGATTAAATTCAAAATCTAGTCAAGAAACCAGTACCATAATTAGGATTCAGTCCCAGTGTTTTTAAAAGATTTTAATTTTGAACTAAATTCTGAACATTTAGGGGTTTTGTTTGTTTTTGCAAAAAGCACATACACTGAAGTCTTTTTTTATGCGGGTTTACGTACCGCAGAAAAAAACCGCATAACTCTGAAACTTCGCATAAAAAAACCGCATAACTCTGAAAACTCGCATAAAAAAGTCGCATAAAAAACCGCATACAAAAAGACTGCATAAAAAAGACCTTGGAGTATTTTGTTTCTATTTCTTCGCGTTTCGCCTTCGGCTTATCAGTGCTTAAAGCAGTTCAAATTGAACTGCCATCTCGTGCCTAGCAGTTCAACTTAAACCGCTAGTAATAAGCCGTCATTCGTTTACGCCTGAGACGTCAGAAATAATATAACATACGAAATAATCATTCCCTTGTTTCAGAAGTCAATCTTCAGTAGGATTTTTCTTTCCATCCGTGAAAAATAAAAGGGTTTAACGACGGTATGTGCAGTATTATGACCTACTACACATTTCTGAATTTGCTCCAATCGAATGAAATGGAGATTAAAAATCTCTCTTTTATCTACCTTTAATTTTACATTTTGCAATGCTATCAGTACTCTGTTAGTACCATTTATTTATCTACATCAGTACCTGAATTCTGGACATTCAAGAACTGGAACTGAACTAAAAAAACTAAATTCAAACTCCGCATTCAGTTTCAAAATTCAGCTTCAGAACCCAGATCAAGGTTTCAGTTCTGACATTCTGAATTCTGAACTTGAATTCCGATCCTGGACAAAGGAACTGAATTCAGTTCCAAAATCTAAATCCTGAAACTAAGTTCCAAGTCCAATTCCAGCATGCAGGTTCTGATTTCTTAAAATCAATTCTGCAGCTGAATTTAAGAAATAAATTATGAAACTGAATTCAGCAAGTGAATTCTGAAACTTCTGACTTTAGGAATCCTTTCAATTCACGGCACGAGCGTAGTAGTTTATAAGATCACACATCTTACGATCTGAACCAGTGCTGAATCGATCCCTTCACGCGACAGTTTAAACAGAAATGCCTAAGACTGTAGATGTTTGCTATGAATGTCGTGTGGATGAAAATTTTCATGTTGCTTGCAGTCATATATGAATGTCACGCGAATCACACAGTAGCTGTTATTTTCAGATTCGATTTATTAACTTTTTCATTTCGTTGCGCTTTAATTTTTTAGCATTTTCGTATACAGAATTTTGATCCCCCGATACAGATTTATAGAAAATTATAGATTTAAATGTGGCAACTCTGCACGCTGTACGAAATTGAACAAAGTCAGCTGAGGAATTCGTTCGCAAAGGCGGTTATGTTTTATTCTTCCGTACCAGCACGTACCGATGCGTACCGGGTTTGCATCGTCATTTTGTATGACGGTTTGAAAGTTTTAATACTCATCGCCATATAATCTCGGAAGCGGTAGTCGGATCTGGATGAAATTACGCAGTATCTTTAGAGACAATCAGAGCTTCAATTTGAATCAAGATTTGTGAAAATCTGTTGGCCCGTTCCTAAGAAATCGAAGTGAGCTCCGGAGCTCTTGGAGCTTTTCTACACTAATATCGGTACTTTCAGAAACGGAAACCGGGGACTAGTAGTCACAAAGTTGGTTTATATAAACAGTAACTAACAAGATCTTCAAACTAGATTAATTTACCAGTAAGTTTTATAGAAAATTTTACCTCGTTTCGCCATCGCTTGTGAAAAAGTACTCATGAAATTGAAAATTTTCCACTCACCGCACTGTAATATTAGAACCGGAAGTCGGATCTGGGTCAACTTTTCCGGGACTTTTCAAAGAATTTCAAGATTGAATGCTCCATGTAATTCCGGAACCGGAAATCGGATAAAGATGAAATTCAATAGCAAGTTATAGTCTTATCGATTGTCACACGTTTAGATTAAAAAGAATAATTTGAAGGTTTCATTCAATTTCTATTCGTCTTCGATTCGTCTTGCAGTTTCAAAATTACAAAGAGGTTATAATTTCAAACTGTCATTTAAAACGACGGTCATTAAAAAAATTTCATGAAAAATAAAAACATCGAAAAATATTCACGCAAAAATAACTCATGCGGAGGTTTTATCTCACAGGTTTATTTTATGAATCTCAACACTATTTTTGAGTATGTAGCAACAAAGTAGTCAAAAAATTCTCAAATCTCGTAGTTTTTATTTTAAGATGAAATGATATTTTTCATGTACGAGACCAGGGCCGGTGAAACATGTAAAACTCAGGTGGGTAATTTTTCATACCGGGGGAAACGACCCACTATTTTAAAGTACACCAAAACCTCAATTTACGCGAACTTAATTTACGCGAATTTAATTTACTCGACTTATTTCACGCGTTTTTTTTTTCGAAATAACGCGATTTTTTGTTTAATTTACGCGATGATCGCGTAAAAAAGGTTTTTGCATAATGATGGAAATTTCAATTTATATAATTACAAAACAATCTAACATGCTTCAGGAAATTGAATATTATGAAATGTACATAATTGAATTGTTTAATTTCAAAGAATCTAAATGAGAACGTGGGCATCCAAGAATTATCTGGAAAACAAATATAGTATATAATCAATAATTTTATATAACTATTAAGTGCGGTATGTACTCGTAGTACTATTTGCAGAAAATTGACATACTGTGATAAGATCTGTAGATGAACTTGCTCATTCAAAACCTCCTCGGAAAAGGCCTTAAGGTCTACCAACGTAACCGATGATCCAGCCGAAAACTTCCTGGAGTTTAGGCCTTAAGATCTACCAGTGTAACAAAGTGCATTAACGAACTTATCGTTCTCGGTCTGCTGAATGCTCGTATTGATCTTAAGATCTGTTTTCACTGAAGTTCTTGGATGACTGGGAACTACCTGGAACAGCTAAAAATAAACAAGTAAACAATGTGTAGCTCTAAAAGTTTGAACTACAAACAAAAAATATATTAGCCGTTGTAGTTCTTGTTCTTGTTGTGACGTCCTCAGGCGCTAAAGCATTGGACGTAGTAGGATTGTTCATGTTATTTACACTAAAATCAAATGAAATTTGAAAAACCTTTTTTTACCCGAAAAAATTTAAATAACGCGATGTTTTATTTAATTTACGCACCTCCGGCTCTGCGCGTAAATTGAGGTTCCAGTGCACTCCTTTATTCTAACGGAAATTATATTTATCCCTTAAAAGTGTAAGATCGTTTTTTTATTAATGTTTTGTTTCTATAAAAAATTGCTTGTAACGAAGGACTACCCAACTAGTTTCAATACAAAGGCTGCAGGCTATTGTGATCCGTTTTAACTTATTTGTGTCTGCGAATTTTCGAAATAATTTCTTTGAGAATTTTCCAGGTTTTCCATCCAGCATTTCATCGAATACAAAGAAACAACCGATCTTCAATCAAATCCATGAACAGTCCAGCCGCTGATGTACTTAACGCATTGATCAATAAGTCCCGGGACTGACCCAGAGATGACGTTTGTGATATCGAACTAATCTCATTTTACGAAAGTACTAACCTTTTTCCCCCACTTGTATCCATTAAAAAATAAAGACCTGTGGTCTTCTGATTTAGAACGTGGCCAAATGAAAAAAATATTAAGCAAGTTTTCATAAAGTTCATTAGATTAGATGTGTTGAGATGGGTAGCACATAAACTGGAAGTTCTTTTACGATCTTGTACGAGAATCTGGGCATAAAAAAATCTTTTCCAATTGGATGCCGCATTCGCTCATAATGCGTTTGTATGAAGCAATGGACGAAACATGAGTTAGAAAGTACCTTCAAAAGTGATCATTACATTGATTTATTGAGGCGTTTGAAGTGCGAAATCGTAAGAAACGGCCTCATAAGATGAACCAAAAAATCACCGTTAATCAAGACAATGCATCGTGACATAAGTCAATGAAAATATTAAACGAATTGGGCTGCAATCTGTTTCCTCACCCACCTTATTCACAATAACCTAGCCCCCAGTGACTGCTTGTCCTTTACTGATCAGAAAAAGACACGCAAGTGAAAAATATTTGGTTCGAACGAGACAGACTGAAGTCTATGTTCAGGTCATTGACAAATAATTCTATAAGGATGGAGTCTATTCGATACAGAATCTTGTTTTGTATGAGTAATTTTATTAAATGCGAACGCACTCATTGAAACCCAGAAATCTTATGAAAATCGTGTACAGACGAAACTGTCTTATTTGCTAAAGGAACCCATGACAATGATTTTCGTTCCTAACTGAAGTTCCAATCACCAATTATCTGAAATATGCTTAGAAATATTTCCAAGCAGTTTGTGTGATGTTTGTGTTTGTGATATTGAAAATCAATTCAAAATGATTGAGATATTAATGTTCAAAACCTGTTTGTACGGTATTATTTTCTGTATTTTGAATTTGCACACCGGTGTAGAATACATAAACGAAGTCCTGCGTGAAAAGATTTTGAGTGATTTTATTTATGTGAAAATATAGAAGCTGAGACGAGACAAGTATCTTAGCTTTCACTTTATACCAAAGGAGTCAAGCTAAACATCTGCCGGAAAAATTCCGATAAAGTACTTCTACCGTTTACTATTAGATTCGTCAAAGCTACCAGAAGTTGTTACTTTCTACTGCATTCTTCTTTTGCCGGTTCGGATAGTAAAGGGTAAAAGACCTTTATCGGTACTTTCCGATATATCAAAGACTTGAGTGGTTTACATTGATGAGATGCTTAAGCTCGGCTGGAAGGGAAAAGTTAAGTTACTAAAAGATTTCTGCTTGCTTGACTTGATCCTTGTCAAGTCTCATCTTAATAAATATATGTTTTAAAAAAATTCGCATCCTTACTCTACCTTGAGAACTAGCATTCTATAATTTGGATTTTATTTATTATTTCGAATTACAATAATAATACTAATGTTACCATTGTTTTTCGCTCGAAATTTCAGATGGGTTATTACCCACCTTTGAAATTTTCGGGTGGTTAGTACTACCCACCGTACCCACCTCTTTCACCGGCCCTGTACGAGACAGTTGTAAAACATCAGCAATGCCGAAAAATTTCATTTACAAACAATATTTAGTCATGTCTGATTATTGGTGCACTCCGAGCCAGATTACGCTCATATAGCACCAGTGAAAATATTATTTTCCGCACTATGTTTTGCGCAAAGCCAAAAGTGGTCATTTTCGTCCCGATCTCCCCTACTTCGAAACATTAGATTCTATTGTTACCGAGGAAATTTCACATATAGCTTGAATTCCAAACCACTAAAATTTTTCCTCATCAGACCGCCACAAGAAATATACCATTCAAAACCGTTCCACAACTGAAAATAAAGATTTCAACTAAATTCATTTGTCAACATATAGCGTCGTTTGTAAGTTGGTATTTATATTTCACTTACTCATTCCTAAACCAACTAATCACACTGCTAGATGACTCACAGTTTTTTTCCCCCAGCATGTCATCCCTCATTTTACTTTTACTTTTTACATCCCACTGATCAAAGAAAATTTTCCAAGTAACAAGTCGTAAAAAAAATGTTTTTTTTTGTTCAATCCAGATGCTTCTACCATGTATACGAAAATGCCGTTTTTCCCGTCGCATCATCCCGCAGAGCGACACATTCTTGTCCCGAAACGCAATGTCCTCTGGCTCCGGGACATTCGATTTAGGAACGTGCTGAACGTGCTCGGAGAAAAGTATCAAAAATCACCATGAACATACAGCAAATGGAATCAATTTGACGCAGTATTCATTTGCACACAAAAAGAAAGATGTTCGAAAAATTGATGGAACTTCGGCTCGATTGTGTTTGGAATTCTGTAGAGCAAAGAAACCAACTGCCAGAAGAAAAAAAAAACACGTTACTGCTTTGGGCTGCCCATAGTCGTCAAATTTAGAAACTGTTCGCTCGTTCGCCGGAATGGCGAATCCTGCTTTTGTCGACGAGCACCGGAACGTATGTGAAGAGCCTGGCAGTGACGGCGGCGGCCGCCTCTGATTCCGATTTCATTACCGAAGCCGTTTGGTAGATGGGTTTGATGCGATAACCGTGTTGCCGTTGACAGGCTGTTCGCTTTGCCGGAAAATGTCTACAAGGCATGCGGTAATTTGTGACTAATTTGTTGATGTTCATTTCTGGGGAAGAAGTATCATTCGCTTCAGGGGATTAGTGCTGATCCTGACAAGAGCCAATGTGCACGAAACCTCCGGCTGGATGGGAGCAAGCAAGCAACGGTATCATAATGCTAATGCTGCTTTGATTTGGTGGAAATATTTGGCACGTTTATTTGAGCATGTCATGCTTGCTTAATCCAATGTGCCGGGAATCAAAAATGATTAGCTCGATAGCCACGTTTTCAATTTAATTCCTACATCACCTTGTTAGAATGGTTTTTAAATGAGTACAATCCAGTTCAATTGGGTATGAAATGGTAAGAGGATTCAAAATGTACTAAGAGCTAATTAAATGATATATTGAATCGATTATGATGTTTCAAAAATTTAAAAAAGGAAACGAACGTAATGCGGAATTCAGAAAAATGGTAGGTAAAATAAGCAAGTTTTTTTTAATTCAAATTGTTCTGTTCTTGTAATACAACTATGCTTCAATTTTCATCCAGTATTTAATCTTACTACTGGACTTTTGAAAAAATCAGTACAACACTCTGAAAGCGTTCTATATTATATGAAAATGTGAATTACTATCTAGCGATGGGTGAGGATGAATTGCTTCACGGCTCTCATCTTGATCCGTTCATCATCGTTGCTAAGAAACGATAGCAAAGATCGTAGTTTCTCAATTGCTGATTTCCATTTTGTAGTGATTCGTTATAAAAACAAGCAATGAAATTAGTACTCATGACATGTAGAATACTCGTTCTACGCGCTAGTTGTCTGTTCAAATCCATTTTTGTCATATACTTTACACTTTTCTACATAAAGACTGTCCCAGAAAGTATGGACGCACTTTGATTTCGCTGTAAATAATTCACAAGTGTTAGATATTCAAATTATAACACATGGATCAATAAGTCCCGAGACTAAAGCAGAGATGGCGCTCGCAGTAAACCAGTAACCACGTCTTTCTAGAGTACTAACCTTTGCTTGAAACGGGTCAAAATTTTAAGTCGATCCGACCAGAAACAGCTGAGTTATCGAGGTTGGAGTAAAGTCGTTTTGTAGTTTGTGTAAAAAATGGAAAAAACTGAGTTTCGTGTTTTGATAAAACATTGTTTTTAATGGGTAAAAACACCGTGCAAGCGAAACAATGGATTGAAAAATGTTATCCGGACTCTTGTCCATCAGAAGAAAGGATTTGTCGGTGGTTCGCCTAGTTTAAACGTGGTCGTACCGACACAAATGACGCGGAACGCTCGGGTAGACCTGTGGAAGCCGTTACACCGGAAAATGTGAGTGAAGTGACAAAAATTATAATGAAAGATCGTAAAGTGAAGCTCCGTGAGATTGCTGAGATGACACAGATATCATATGGAAGTGTATTTACTATATCCTTCATGAAAAATCTAGCATGAAAAAAGTTTTTTCCAAGTGGGTGCCGCGATTGCTTTCGATGGAACAAAATGCACCCTGCCACAAGTCGATGAAAACAATGGCGGAATTGAACGAATTGGGCTTTGATCTGCTTCCCCACCCCCCAGACTCGCCAGATTTAGCCCCCAGTGACTACTGGCTCTTTGATGATCTTAAAAAAATGTTCCAGGGAAAAAGATTTGGCTCAAATGAGGAGCTCATCGCTGAAACTGAAGCTTATTTTGAAGCGAAAGATAATTTTTTTTATAAACATGGTATTGAAAAATTGGAAAAACATTGGAACTATTGTATTACCCTAAAAGGTGATTATGTTGATGAATAAAAAAAAAATTTGCGAAAATAATGTAGTTTCCATGGTTAGTCTCGGGACTTATTGATCCATGTGTTATTCGATATACTGATAATATTAGACTACAACAACAGAATATTATTCTCAACATTTGCTACTTAGCCATTGTAGACTAACTGGCGCACCTTCTTGCGAACGTTCCTCATTAAATTCCGTACAGACTTCTTGGCGACAAGTTTTGACACTTTTTCCCAATCTTTTACGAACTTTTGAGTGGTTTCGGATGCCGAGACATGTTTCCTAAGATGTGCCTTCGTTATTGCCCAAAATTCCCAATTTGGTGGATTCATGTCTTTTGGGACGAAAGTGACATTTTTGGTAGTATACCATTCTACCGTTTAATTCGAGTAGTGGCAAGTAGAAAGATCTAGCCAGAAGACAACAGGGTCCTTGTGGCTTCGAATCATGGGTAGAAGTCGTTTTTGTAAACATTCCTTGATGTATATTTCGCTGTTCATTGAATCAGTGGAGATGAAGGGTTTCGAAATTTTACCGCAGCTACAAATTGCTTGCCAGACCATAGCTTTCTTACCAAATTTTTCGACTTCAATCGATGTCTCGGACTGGATTAACACTTGCCCTTCTTGCACCCCCAATATTGTGATCCCGGCAAGGATTTGTAATCCAGTTTCACGTAGGTTTCGTCGTCCATGATTATGCAGTTCAAATTTCCAGCAAGAATCGTATTGTACAGCTTTCGAACCCTCGGCCTGATCGATGCTTCTTGTTTCGGACTACGTTTTGGTTGTTTCTGCTTCTTTTAGGTTCGAATATTCAAACGTTCTTTAGCACGAAGAACATTTGACTTCGAAGTGCCCACTTTTTTGCCACATCCCGAACTCAAACCTCTTTTTTCAGGACCTTTTTTCGACCCGTTTTCGGTTTATCCTCAAAGGTGTTATCCTCACCAATCTTCCTGATTGCATTTCGCACAGCTTTTTCACTTACTCCTTCCATTTTTGCTATCTTTCTCAGTGACAGTCCGCGTTCTGTGCACCATTTGTACACAATTTTTCGACGTTGTTCTGCTGAAAGCCCACGCATAACGAAACAAACTAATGAAAACGAATAAACAACTGCACAAGTGGTTAGAGAAGAGTGTAAACAACAGGACTCAGCCTTAAAAATTGACAGATTTTGAACCATTGCGAAATGGCAGTGGTTTTTGGTTGCGTCCATACTTTGTAAGTGTGTTGATTTTTGGGAGAGCGCGATCGATTTCCTTTTACTATTTTTTCGTTACTAATTCATTTCTGGAATTGTTCAAAATGAAACTATAGGATCAATTTAATAAAATTGAGTTATTCCACTAATAGCAAAATGAAAAGCATTAACAAATATTGATGTAAACAGTTATTATACTATTTAATTTATTCTACAAGATATTTTAGCGATCCAAGTAAACACAATAAAACGGGCTAGAATGACAGCACTAGCCCGCTTTATCCGCCTTACACCGATATAATTCAGGATTTTAAATTTTGGTTATTCTTGAATTGAAATGCTATGCAGCCTTAAAGAAAGCCAACTCTTGAGGCTAGCGTCGAATGGTTCATTCATCGTAAAATCTCTCTTTTTTAGAATTCAAATTAAAATTTAATTTGAGGGAAAATTGGAGTAAAACGAAGTAGCACGATTTATGCGACCATGGAAACTTATTTCGGGGATTAGATGCGAGACATAGAACTGTCTTGGTTAACCATAATTGGCCCAAACACTGATCAGTATTACTATTTTTTTTTGTAAATTTGTGGAAGAGAAAGATTTGGGGTAAAACTGAAGGCCGTTATTTGCGGTCGTTCTGATTAACAGAGGCGCTAACGTTTCCAGTATGTACGCCAATGCAAACGTATACTCAACAGGCTCCGGAATTGTAACCGGATTACCTTTCGCTCGTTTAATATATACTAGTGGATTTGTCGAAATTATGACCATATCAGGAGTAACTTTTGATTAATCGAATTCACGTTGTTCAAAGTTTAATAAAAAAAAACGAATTAGAGTAAAACGAACATGATAGTGAGTTTTACGACTATTCTAACTATCGTAATCGATTCCTCAGTAATTTTTTGCATAAAAATCACCGATTAGGAAAGTTTTTTCAAACTTTTAGGAACAATAGAGAAAACTAACCACGCTTGCTTGCCTTTCTCGTACCCGCGACGACGGTTTTGAGGTAGTCGAACAAGTATCAGCTCCGATTTTCAACTGAAAGCAGGGTTATTGATTGTTGGTCAAATTTAATGAATTTATCACGAATTTTGTAAAATAACTGATTTAAACAGAGTTTTAAGAAAGTCAAGTTAAGGTGACTATGGAAGCGAGCCACATTTGAAACACATTTTTTCTACGCGTAGGGGTTAATATATTGCGTAGAATTGCTACTAAAATTTGGGGACATAATCACTCATCGTATTGATATACGTTTACGATAAACTATCAACTCTGAACAATGATTTGTGCAAAACTTTTTCGGACCTTCATTAGAAGGTTTCTTCTTAGAATGTTATTATTTTTCACTCACCTCAAGATTTCAACTGCTGTTTATAACTCTGTGACATAAGTAAGCTTTATGAAACACTTTTGAGTTGTTCTTCACCAGTAAACTTATCCTCTGATCTAAACATTTTATTATAAAACCTTTAAATAACTCACAGTTCCAAAAATCCACGATAAAAAGTTTGCCGGCCTGCTTTAGTATTGGTAATACCACCCTTTTATTTTGGCAGTGATGCCATACATAATTAAAGAAAAAGATCTTGCAATGCACTAAAAATGGCATCATTTTCAATTAGTCGCACATTGATATAGGTAAAATTACGGACAAAACCTACTTTCGTATGTCACCATCTAAAATTTCATTTTTTTTTTTAAATAACATTTCCCTTATTTCCATTTCAAACATTGCTTCCCCTCCAAGTTATCCGCAACCCTGTTGTTTTATTTTACCGTCGCTATGGAATGCAAAAAATAAACAAAACAATTCAAGTATTGCAATCTTTTCAAAATGCCTCGTCCATCTAAGAAAAAGAAAGCAGCGCTCATTCGCGAAAATCAATAGGAAAATAGATGGAATACGTTGATAGAGTGTGTTTTGGGTAGCGAGTATGTGCGGGACTCATCAGTTCAAACAGTGGAAGAACTGCCAGAAGTGCCAGTTCAAAACAATACCATGAAATTTAGAAACTGTATTGGATCCAACAATTTGGTATCAATAGGTAAAGTTCTAAAATATTTATATGAAATTATATCTTGAAAATGTAGAATTTGTTGGTTTGTATTTTTTGAATATGGGAACTTCATATTCAAAAATTAAAATTAATATAAAAAGCCATTGCAACAGAGTTTGTTCTGATTTCGTGTTATTATACTTAATTCATCAATGTAACAGCGTCCTTTTTACTTTGTAATGTAAGACAAAAAAGACAAGAACCAAGCGAAGGCAAACAGCAAACTATATTCTTTGGCTCAATCATTTTATTTTTTTGGTCGCATGATTGCAATTTGTTAACTCCAGAATGAGCATGAAGATGAGATAAGTCCACTCTGTTCTACTAGGTGATTTGAATAGTTTCAATGTTTACATTTTGTTCTGGCAACTGTATTCCTTTCAGCACACAAATATTATTATTTCATTCCTCTCTACTCACAAATACTATTACTATATGAAAAAGTATTGTTTCACCAATACTTTTACATTTATTTTCCTTGGCTTCTGTCCACGGTCACCTTAATGTTAAGAAAAACGTGATCAATCGGTTCGACATTCGGAACGATTCCGGCCGACAAATTTAACTGGGTGAAACCCTGCGCAAGTTGAAGCCAATTGAACTAACTAACTGTTAAACTTTCAGAATGCACCCAAAGTTTGTAGTACATGTATAAATGCAGAGTACATTGGCCTAATTTGCCATCAGTTACTCTCTCCTCTCGACAGATTCATGCAGGTTCTATATATTAATTATGCAATTAACACTGAAAAACGGTGTCAGACTGATTTCTACGTACAATGTGAGAAAAATTTACATTAAAATTTCATTCAAACTTTTAGATTCTCGCCCTGCATTTTTGTAACTGATTTATTAACTTGAATTTAGTGCCTTAATTTAAGTGCGGAATTGTTATCCAGAATTCTGAATGCGGGACAATACTGAAACGAGATTCAGAATTCTGGAAAAAAATTGAGGATACGAGTTCTAGATGTGAATTGTGGATGAAAATTTTAAATCTGAACTCCGAACTGAAACCGTCTTCTGAAAGAGAATTTAATTCCAGAATTCAGTGGCTCAATTCAGGTTTGGAATTCATTAACTAATAGTACTGTTGTTGTACCGTTGAATTCCACTATGTTATATCACGTCATTACACTCTCACAAAGTCACTATTTTCACAGTCACTATTTTTCCGAAAGTGTATCAAACGTTATAATGCAGATACGTTTTTCGGAATGCTATTTGCATCCTTCTTCAGTGTATCGGTTTTATAAGTTTAGAAGGATGCAAATAGCATTCCGAAATACGTATCTGTATTATAACGTTTGATACACTTTCGGAAAAATAGTGAATGTGAAAATAATGACTTTGTGAGAGTGTAATGACGTGATATAACATAGTGGAATTCAACGGTACAACAACAGTATTATTATTGAGAACATTCTACTAACAGCTCAAACAGAAATTTAGTTGGAATTCATGTTCACAGCATTCAGTGCTAGAATTAAATTTGGAATCTGAATCCGAATTCTAGAACAAAATTTATGAACCGAATTCCTGTACCTGAATTTTGCAACTTAATTCAAAGTCATTTCGTAAAATATTCCCAAAGAACTATGTGATATTTTCCTATACTGAGTATGGAAATCTTGAAAAAAAAAATCAGAGTATTGGTTTTCGTATTATTTTACATTCATTTGTTCAGCATTATTGGTGTGGGAGAATATGTTTGTCGTCAATAAGTAGTGATTTAGTTAGATGCATCGCTACAATTCTGGTATCGAAGCAGTAAAACAAAAATTCTCACCATCAATCAACTAATATGAAAGATTATTGATATTCGAAAGGGTGAAAAAGCATGGCAGTTTTGTTCGTATTCACGTTCTCCGGTTATGTCTCTGACATTACCCACCCGTCTTTTTTGTCACTGTGCATCATTTTAATTTAAAAGAAAAATAATTCCTACTGAGTGATAAGATGCATTGTATGTAGGAACATTAAACCACATACCCCTAGAAGTTTATTATCCAACGTCAAAAGATTTGTGAGGTAACTTCGGCACTGCAAACTGCGCCCAAACTCAGTCTGGCTGCCTACCTCAAACTCAGTCTGGCTGCCTACCGAGTTGGAAATAAAACCACGTTATGTCATCAAGATGGAGAGTTGTTTCTTCAGTTGCTATGGACACTAGGAAACATAATCAAATTTTCACCGTTGGCAGCACACTCATTTGGGAATGTAAACATCAAAGCTTTTGCACGCCCAAAGAATCCAATGTTGATTGTAAAAAAATTGCCAAAACACTTTAAATACTGGAAAGAAGCAATTTAAATATTTCTATTACAACCTATTCGAAGCCTCACCGCATTTCTCGGTGTCTCCCATTCCCAAAATTTGAGACAAACACAATTATATTCGAGCAACGAAGAGAATAACTTTTTGCACGTCGAACCTTCTCATTTATTTCGCCAACATCTGGTCGCTTTTTTCAATTAAATCAAAACAAGAACATATTTTTCTTTCCCAAAGTATCCTCTCGATGCAGGGAAGGTGAATAAATATCTGTTATTCTTTGGCATCCGCCCGTTCCCAGGCGAAAACCCCCACCCAAATGGAAAGTGTTTGTGTTGCTGCTACCGGCCTACTGAGCATTTTAGCCCACTTTCAGAAAAGTACCCACTACTGGTTGATTTTACGTAGAGCCGCGTGGCAGCCAAGCGTTGCTTCGGTGCTGGGCTTTACAGTAGGATGCAGTGTCCTGGTTCAGCCTAAAATGGCAATTGAATAAGTAAATCTAGTAAATTTGAGGAAAGTTTCCTGGAGATTTATCACTGTAAGCTGAGCATTCTTTTGCATCTGGAGAACTTTGTTTTGCAGTGTTATTTAGGATTTTTAAACGACTTTAACTGGAATTAAATTTCTATTTATTTGTAATATAGCGATGAATTTGTGTCGTAAGTATTTTTCCGCAGTCTACATAGCAGCGAGATTTGAAGAGCCTTCTAGAGTGGGATAAAAATTCCGAAATATGTTGCTTCATTGATTCGGAATACGATTCGCATACAGTGGAAAACTTTTATTCCAAGGCGAGTGGCGTAGAAACATTTTTCTCCCTCGAACAGAATCGAGTGCTGTTGAATGTTTTGATGAGGGCAACACACAACAAAAAAAAACGAGAAAAAAAATTCTTTCGTGGGTACAAGATATTCCTTTCCGAACGCAGTTCTGTTGACAGTTGCAGGCCCAGTTGGGATCAAGTTCGGAGTTGGAATATCAGCCATGGCCTGGAGCCAATGGTACCACATTATGTTGCGAGTTTACTGTGTTTTAATGGCTGTCTGTTCCATTTGCCCAACTTACCGTAAAGTTACCTGCCATCGTTATCGTTTGACCTGTCAGAATCAGACACTGTTATAATTATTTAGCACATAAATAAATTTTGGTTCGAGAAATTGTCCTCGCTACATTCGCATCTGCATTAGAAACACTTTACCAAGTCAATTTATTCAAGTCATTCGGAGACGATATTCAGGTGAATTTTATTATTAAATGATTTAAACTTTTCACTTGATATCTGAACTGACGTAAGAACTCGCACTAGCTCGGGGTTGTTTTGATATACAAAAAAAAAAAAAACACGGGACAGTCAAAATGAAAGTTTTTATTGCATTTTTTGAAACTAAATTTTAACAATACTAATCCATGGTAATTACTGTCGACAAAGTATGATTTTTCTTCGAAATTACTCGCATCATCTTTACGTTTCGTCTTCGACTCGTCAGTGCAGAGCAGTTCAAACTGAACTGCTTAGGACAAAAACTTTGAACCGCTAAGCAGACGTAAAGTTAACGCTATTTGCGAAACACTTGTTTTAGATTGCGCCGAAGCAATGACTGAGTGGAAACATATTGAAAAAAAACTCCCAGAAAAGATTATTTTTTGGAAAAAGAGAGCAGGACTCGAACCTGTGTTCTTATGCAATGCGTGCATACTGTTGTAGAACTGTGTCTCCACACATAGATGCCAGGTAAAATTTTTAAATATCTTCAGACAGAGTTGGAAAACTCTGCATATCCGAAAAAAAATCTTCAGTCAGCAATCATGTCTTGCTGGCAGCAATTTCTCTATAAAGTGTGATAAGCTAAACTGACTTGGCGAGCAAAAAAAAAAAAAGGATCGCGTCAATTTCAAAAGTCTGTAAATTTTGACGAACGTCTGCGAAAATCTCGGTTTTCAAAAGTCTGCCCAACAAAAAATGTCTGCCGCACTATGTACGAAATCTGCAAATTTGCAGACAAATCTGCAGATCTGGCATCTCTGCTACCACAGCTCATGGTGGCGGAAATAGTAAATGCGTATGCACGGATTGCATAAGAACGCAGGTTTGAGTTCTGCCTCTGAGCGTTTTTTCTGAAAAATCATCTTTTCTGTGCGTTTTTCATACATTTGATTTCTCCAATATATGTTTTCACTCAGTCATTGCAAAACTAAAGCATTTTGTCTGCTGCTGTTGCACATTGCTGCTAAATGTTTCTGCATTTTTGTAATTTTACTGCATTTCTATGTCGAAGAACGGTGGTTGAAGTATTTCCGAAATCCGAGATGGCGACTTCTGGTTCATAGAAAATTCTAATTAATCGTAATGATTGATTGATGAGTAGATGTCGGAAAAACGATGTTTGAAGTTTTTTCAAAGCCTAAGATGGCGACTTTCGGCTTATCGATATTTAAAAAAAAACAGTATCGAAATGGTTATTTTCGGAGCGGACATAATATTTCATAATCCAAGATGATGAATTCCGGTTCATCGATATTTTAGAAAACCCTTAACAAAATGGGTATTTTCAGAACGGGATTTATGAGTAGATGTCGGAAAATGATGACTGTTATCTTTTCAAAATCCATGATGGAGGATTCCGGTTCATCGATATCCCCCAAAAACTGTCACAAGGTGGGTATTTTCGGAAAACGATGATTGAAATTGTTTCAAAATCCAAGATGACGACTTCCGGTTTGTAGAAATTTCTAAAATATCGTAACAAAATCGGTATTTTCGAAACGAGATTGATGAGTAGACGTTGGAAAGTTACGTTTGAAGTTGTTTCAAACGTCTTCCGCTTCATAGAAATATTTCGAAAACAGTAACAACAGTAAGCGATGGTTGAAGTAGTTTAAAAATCCAAGATGACGACTTGCGGTTCAAAAAAATTCCTCAAAAATCATAAAAAAAATGATAACTTCGAGGCGAAAAAAGGTTAGTGTTTTAACGGCAAATTTATGCCAGGTGCACATACCCATTTGCAAATAGCAGCAACTTTACGTCTGCCTAGCGGTTTATGTTGAGCCGCCAGGTCGCGCTAGCAATTCAACATAAACTCCTACGCACTGATGAGTCAAAGACGAAATGTAAAACAAAATAACAAAATGAGCGTTTTCGGAACGGAATTGAGGAGTAGATGTCGGAAAATGATGGATGAAGTCGTTTCAAAATCCAAGTAACGACTTCCGGTTTACAAAAATTTCTCAAAAACCGTAACAATAGAGGTATTTTCAGAGCGAGATTGTTAAGTATATTTGATGTTGTTTCAAAGTACAAGATGGCTGGTTCATAAAAATCTTTCTAAAACAATAACAAAATTAGTATGGTGACTTCCGATTCATAGAAATATCTCAAAAATCGTAACAAAATCGGTATTTTCGGAGCGGGATTAAAGATTATAGATCGGAAAACGATGGTTGAAGTCCTTTCAAGATCTAAGATTTTTCAAAAACCGAAAATGATGGTATAATTAGGTTCAAAATCCAAGACGGCGATGGATATTTTCGAAACGAGAGTCTTGAATAGATGTCGGAAAACAATGTCGGAAATTGTTCCAAAATCCAAAATGCCGAATTCCGGTCTTGAATGCTTCTTAAAAATCGTAATAAAATAATATTTTTGAACGGATTTAATGAATAGTTGTTGGTATTCAATATTTGTAGAATTATGGATTGCCGTTCGAATCCTTTACAATATCAGTACTTCTAGAATGTTAGACTTTTTAAGTTAGACAAAAACTACAAAAAATGCATGAAATTCATTAAACATTTTTTGAAAAGCGTTTGATTTTTCTTAGTAGAGAACATTTTCTTTTTCTTAGTCATCTAAAATTCGCTAAATTGTTGTGACGCGCTTTGAACAAGAATGATTAATGAAAAAGGCGGGAGGGTAATGTCAGAGACATAACTGGATGTCGTCAATACGAAAAAAACTGACATGTTCCTTAACACTTCCGAATATCAATTAGTTGATCAATTGTATGAATTATGCAAGCATTCTCCTTTTTTCACATTTTTCGCAAAAACAAAGAAGGCTTCACTTGATCTCGATTACTGTGAATTTCACACAGCGAAAAGTGCACAAATCCAATTAAACTGTTCTAGATTTGCACTAAACTGAGGATAATTACCTTCGATTTGCGAAGAAGAAATCCTAATAGTAATTTAGAAAACTTTTAGAGCCATTAGAACGGCTGGTTTTGTGTGATGCTCTCCACCGTTGTCCCCTTTTCGTTGTTTTTTCACCAATGCAAACGACCGGCAGCTGTGATGTAATCGCTCTTGCCGGAAGCGAAACTAGCTTTGCAAACGACACACAATGCATCTGCTCGCAGTGGCGATAGAATCCAAACTGATCCCATTTATGTTAAGAGGTTTCTTTTTTCGTGATTTTGTTTGTAGCTTTTTCACTAATGGGCGGTCCTAGCGGCTATAAAAATAGCATCAAATAGAATTTTAATTTCGATTATTTCATTTCGGATTTGCATTTCATTGAAAGAAACTATCAGGAAACTATTGAAAGAAACTATGGCGATTTCAAAAGTCCGAAAAATTTTACGAATGTCTGCGAAAAGCTTGATTCACGGAAGTCTGCAACGAAGAAGTGTCTGCATCTTGTGCAATTATGTGGAGAAAAAATTGGGTAAATAACCGTTTACTCTTTCTGAGTTCATAGTGGGTAGTAATTAGAGATGCCTGGTAAAAATTTCAAATATCTGCAGACAGGGTTTCAAGAGTCTGTAAATGTGAAAAAAAAACTGCAGCCAGCAATTTCTCTATTAAGTATGATACGCAAAACTCACTTGGCGAGCAAAAAAAAAAGGTCGCGGCAATTTCAAGTCTCTAAATTTGGACGAAAGTCTGCGTAAAACTCGATTTTCAAAAGTCTGCAAAAGTCTACACAACAAAAAATGTCTGCAGCAAAGCAAAATTTTGGCATTACATTCCTTTTGTGGAATTTGGCCTTTCTATTTCAACAGACTTCGCAGCCGATTCTTAGTGTACAGAATCATTGCATGGCTAGTACTATGGATCCTAATGACACTAAGAATCCTTCCAGGTCGGGGCTCGAACATACGACAACTGGTTTGTAAGACCAGCGTCCTATGCGTGGAACCGCCGACCCTGGACAAATGTCTGCAGCACTATACCCGAAATCTGCTGATTTACAGACAAATCTGGCATCTCTGGTAGTAACTGAATCGTTATCTACTCAAACTTTGACTTGATCGTGCAAAATAGGTAGCAAGCATTGCAAAAGTTGGCATGACAACACTTTGGGTAATCTTATATATACCTAAACATTCAGGTTGTCGCTCGTTAGTCTGGTTTTTGTAGTACGCTAGTTACCTAAAAATTGCGGAGATGCACTTTAGTTGATTTTGGGTAAGTTTCGACCCAAAATAAGGTAGCGGCTGGTAAGAGTGCGGATATCAATAAAGCTACATTGCTCATTTACTATGTAATTGTTCATTTTGTTCTGTGTTTTGTTCACTAGAGCTGAGAAAACTGAAATTTCTTATGCCAATTTTTATCTTTATTCCATAAATTTACAAAAAATTATGAAATATTTAATGACATCGCAGAACTAAACTGTTCTTGAATAATCAATCCAAGTATTTGCATCAAAGTGCCTTTTCAAGTATTCTGTTTGTTATATGAGAAGAAAATTCATTTGCAAGTGATCAAATAGCAAATTCCACCTGTACGGTTACATCGTCGAGGTTCTAGTGTTGTACATATTTGCCACTGTCAGTTACACACACGTAGCGATTGCATTTAATATTGCGTCAGCCGGAACAAACTGAAATGGTTCCGACACTCCACGTGCCGGAAGGAACGAGCTGTTAGTGGGTACGGCATCGGTAGACAATTCGAGAACAAAAGGATGGAGCACCTAAGGAACAAAGGGTTCTCATGCCAAAATGTCTTTATATGACAAGTATGAAATGAGTCTGTCATAATTCTCAACATAAAATCGATGCTTGAACAGAACGGCAATAAAAGGATGCCGTCTCATTAGGAAGAGGTGTGTTCGTAACAATACACAGGCTCACATTAACGAACGACGAAACCTTATTTTTGATTGAGGCTTTTGAAAATTGTGGAGGTAACAGGATATCTAGCATTTACCAGTCCATAAATCTAATGGAGATAGTAGCGTATCTTCCATACGAATTTATTGGAAACCATTCTCTAGCGAATTCTTGAGTGTTTTAAATCATGGGTAGAAATCGCATGATGTTTTTCATTCACTGGAACATATTTGAACTGGTTTTCTAAAAAAAAGATATTGTGTTCCCATTCAAATTATATAGAATATTTAAAAATTTATAAAATTATTTGTCTTTTCGAAGTTTCAACTTTTTTCAAGTTTCCCTGCAGTTCCATCAAAATGGATATTTGTGTTGGATAAGTGATTACTATTCCTTATTGTGTTTGTATAGTATGACAAGTTTTAAGCATTTAAAATATGTCAAGTATTCCTGGTGTGCTTAGGCCGGTCTTCTTCATTTCATTTTCGACATTTTGAATGAGAGTTTGGGTGCTGTGAATGGATTTATTGTTGTTATTTCACTCGGTTATTTCTTACTAGCTGAGCTTTTAGGAGATTTCATAGGTTTTCAAAGAAATATTTTTCATCTCCACTTGTTCTGTTTGCTCTATAATTTCACACACCGAATACCAAGTGTACCATGAGAAGTGGGAACACTAGTTTGGACTGACTATATCTTAGCCATTTTTGGACCGATTTCATAATGTATTTACATCTAGAAAGGTGAATTCATTTGGAATAAAATCCATTTGGAACGATGGAATATTCTATTCAAAGTTATTATGAAAAGTTCCAACTAAGGTCGGATGAAAAAAAGTGGGAACGCTTACTTTGGCTGGCCATATCTCAGCTGTTAGAAGTCCGGTTTTGATAATTTGTTTATCATTAGAGAGATACGTCTATCGCAACATAAATGGAACAAAAAATTTTTCAATTGCACTTTGTTAATGAAAGTTATGATGAAAAACGTAACCAAAAGACCAAGCATAAATTATCGAAAACTTTGTATTTTCGACATAAATTTAAATTCAAAGCATATGACATATGCATTTTTATCATCATTCAGTAAAAACCATTCTAGCGAAGAGGTTGTGTTTCGGTTAGTTAACGGCCGCAGGTAGTTAAAACTGCTGGTGCTAATAGCCAAGGCAATATTCGGGGCGTTTCCCGATTGGAATGGCAGGAACGAAGGCCATCTCGTTCATACGCACAGAGGTGTAGAGACATAGAGGTGCGAGCGCATAGAAGTGACGAGTCACAGAGGTGCCATCGCATAGAGGTGCGAAGACGAAGAGGTGCAAAGGGACAGAGGTGCTAAAGCAACCCAGTGCTGATCTAACAGGTACCAGAATTTGTACGCTGCGTAGGATCGAAAAAGAGACGACATATATCGCGAGGTGCTACACTTCAAGCATCACATTTGTTCGCCACCAAGAGCAATAGCACTGTACCTGAGGTTAGGTACAGGCGCACACCAAGTTCAGTGGTGACCACAACGACGGCAGAGTAACTGAGATAGCAGAAAAGATACCAAAAGACTGCCAATTGGAAATCGTTGGATGAGCTTCACGTCGTTTTTCACGGCAGAGGAACAGAGACAACAGCAACACGGTAGATTTAATTTACTTTTTTTATTTCTCTCGTAATTGAAATTTTAATATACATAAGTTTTCATTTTGATATTATAAATATTCAAAAAAAAAAAACAGTTAATGTAATGGATGATCTCATGGAAGATCATCCGAATCCGATTCCGGATACTAGTAAAATCTTAAATACTCCGAGGGCTAAGCATTATCCAGAGGGTACCACTGGGCCATGGATAGCCTATTTTCAAAAAAAAAGAAAAGGTATTAAATTTGATGCAAATTACAAAGGAATTGACATCACATTTTTCAAAAGTTGAAGAAATCTCTAAAGTTAATAGAGATGAAATTCGAGTTGTTGTTAACGACTTGAAACATGCAAACCTGTAAATTATTTGCTGTTGAATATAGAGTTTACCTTCCATCGAAGGAGGTGGAAATTGACGGTGTTGTGACTGAAGTAAGTCTGACAGCAGATGATTTACTTAAAAATGGATTTGGCCGTTTTGAAAACTCCATGCTTGAGTGAGTTAAGATACTCGAGTGCAAGCAATTGAACTCAGCATCTATTGATGATGAAAAAAAGTCTTATCGGCCCTCAGATTCGTTTCGAGTAACATTTGCCGGATCTGGGTTGCCTAGTCATGTCTATATCGATAAAATTCTTCTTCCTGTTCGGCTTTTCGTACCGTTATGAATTGCACGAGCTGTAAAAAATTCGGACATACAGCTAGTTATTGCAGTAATAAATCTAAATGCATAAAATGTCAAGGGCCTCATAAGGATGATCTTTGCGATAAAGATATTGAAAAATGTGTCTATTGTGGGGAGAGTCTTCATGATCTTCCAATATGTGCTGCATTTATGTTGCGTAAGGACAAAATGAAGCTTTCTTTAAAAGCACGGTCTAAGCGCACATATGCAGAAATGCTTAAAACGATCATTGTTGTCCCACCTTTGGAAACCGAAAAAGGTTTTTCAAATCTTTTGGAGCCAGAGGAATCTGACTCTGACGGAAATAGTGAAGATACCTCGTTTGTCACTCCTCAAGGGTCTGTTAAGAGGAGATTACCAAACCACAAAATACCAAAAAAGACACCTAAAATTACACCTTCGAAAAAATATCCCCGTGTTAAATCTAAAAAGCCAAATTTAAAACCAAAAACTGTGCCTCCTGGTTTGTCAAATTCACAAACCAATCCAGGACCTAGCACAAGAAAAGACAATAATCCAGTGGGCTCCGTTTCACAGCCACCATCAGGATTACTGAAGTTTTCGGAAATTGTAGAATGGATTTTCGCAGCATACAATGTTTCTGAACCTCTAAAGACCATCATAACGGCATTTCTTCCAATAGCTAGAACTTTTTTGAAACAGTTATCAACTCAATGGCTAGTTCTCTCAGGTTTTGTATCATTTGATGGATAATTTATCACCCGCCGCAAATGATACAATCACTGTCGTGCAGTGGAATTGTCGAAGCATCATGCCAAAACTTGATTCATTTAAAGTTTTGTTGCATAGTCAAAAATGTGATGTATTTGCTTTGTGCGAAACATGGCTTACATCAAATATAGCCTTAAATTTTAATGACTTTAACATTATACGTCTCGATAGAGACTCCCCGTATGATGGAATGCTTTTAGGAATTAAGAAATGTTCTTCCTTTAATAGATTAAACATTCCTTCGACTTCTTGTATAGAAGTTGTTGCTTGTCAAATAAACATAAAAGGAAAGGACATTTGCATTGCTTCGGTATATATTCCTCCAAGAGCTCAAGTTGGACAACGACAGCTTAATGAAATTGTCGAAGCCCTTCCTGCTCCACGTTTGATTTTAGGAGATTTCAATTCGCACGGAATGATGTGGGGTTCCGTTTACAATGATAGCAGATCATCTTTAATATATAATATTTGCGACAATTTCAACATGACAGTATTGAATATGGGTAGCATGACACGGATTCCAAGACCTCCTGCACGTCCAAGTGCATTAGATTTATCTCTGTGCTCGACTTCAATTCGACTAGATTAAACCTGGAAAGTATTTTCTGAGGCATTGCTAATTCAGTTAATATTCCATATGATTTGACAAAAAATATTGGATTAAATTCCAAAGTAATATGTTAAGTATCTTAAATTCCATTGAAGAGCTCCCCCCACGTGAAGAATACGACTTCCTCGTTTGTTCGATTCTGGAGGCCGCTGAACAAGCACAAAAGAAACGATTTCTTGGTCCATCGTCTAACAGAAGGCCTCCAAACCCTTGGTGGGACAAAGAGTGCTCAGATGCTAAACACGCGAAACAAAATGCTTGCAAGACGTTTTTAAAACGAGGAGGAGGAACTCCCCAGAATTTTGAAAAATTCTTGACTTTAGAAACCAAGTACAAGAGCATACTCCGGGCCAAGAAATGTAGCTATTGGAGACATTTTGTGGAAGGTTTGTCAAGAGAAACCTCAATGAGCACTCTTTGGAATACGGCCAAACGAATGAGGAATCGTAACGTAGGAAATAAGAGTGAGGAATACTCGAACCGATGGATATTTGATTTTGTGAGGAAAGTTTGTCCAGATTCTGTTCCTACGCATAGCATTATTAGGGAGTCTTCTCCAAACAATGGTTCCATTGATAGCCCCTTTTCAATGATGGAATTTTCCATAGCACTCATGTCTTGTAACAATAACGCTCCTGGGTTGGACAGAATTAAATTCAACTTGGTGAAGAATCTGCCCGACCTCGCAAAAAGACGTTTGTTGGAATTGTTTAACAAGTTTCTTGAGCAAAATATTGTTCCACCTGACTGGAGGCAAGTGAAAGTTATCGCGATTCAAAAGCCGGGGAAACCAGCTTCCAATCACAACTCATATAGACCCATTGCGATGTTGTCCTGCATCAGAAAATTGTTCGAAAAAATTATTCTACGACGTCTCGACACTTGGGTCGAGACGAACGGGTTGTTGTCTGATACTCAGTTTGGCTTCCGTAGAAATAAAGGGACGAATGACTGCCTTGCATTACTTTCGCCTGACATCCAAATTGCCTTCGCTCAAAAACAACAAATGACATCTGCATCTTTAGACATTAAAGGAGCATTTGATTCAGTTTCTATTGATGTTCTTTCAGACAAGCTCCATCAACCTGAACTTCCAGCGATTATAAATAGTTATTTGCACAACCTTTTGTCAGAGAAATGCATGTATTTTTCACATGGCGATTTGGCAACATTCAGAATTAGCTACATGGGTCTACCGCAAGGATCATGCCTCAGTCCGCTCCTTTATAATTTTTACGTGAATGACTTTAACAGCTGTCTAGTAACCCCATGTACACTAAGACAATTGGCAGATGATGGCGTGGTTTTTGTTACTGGACCCAAAGCAATTGATCTGCAAAAACCATTGCAAGATACCTTAGATAACTTGTCCGTTTGGGCTGTTCATCTGAGTATCGAATTCTCTGCGGAGAAAACAGAGCTGGTCGTCTTTTCACGAAAGCATGATCCCGCGCAGCTTCAGCTTCATATGATGGGAAGAATGATCCAACAGGTTTTGAATTTCAAATACCTTGGGGTGTGGTTTCATTCCAAATGCACGTGGGGAGGACACATTAGGTTTCTAATAACAAAATGCCAACAAAGATTAAATTTTCTTCGAACAATAACAGGGTCTTGGTGGGGTGCTCATCCGAAAGATCTAATAAAATTGTATCAGACAACGATACTTTCAGTGATGGAATATGGATGCGTTGGCTTTCTTTCCGCTGCAAACTCTCATATTATCAAATTAGAGCAAATTCAATATCGTTGTTTGCGAATTGCTTTAGGCTGCATGCATTCGACACATACAATGAGTCTTGAAGTTCTGGCGGGAGTTCTTCAATTGAAAGATCGTTTTTGGGAGCTTTCATCGCGACTGCTAATAAGATGTGAGGTACTGAATCCCCTGGTTATTAATAACTTCGAAAGGCTAGTTGAGCTTCAATCTCAAACAAGATTCATGACAGTATATTTTAACCATATGTCACATGAAATCAACCCTTCAAGATATATCCCTATCCGTGTCAGCCTCCTAAATGTCCTTGACTCAACTTTATTTTTCGATACATCCATGCAGCGCGAAGTGCGTGGAATCCCGGAACACCTACGCTCGTTGGAAATCCCAAAAATATTTACAAGTAAGTTCAGGCATATTGACTCTGAGAAAAATGTTTTACACGGACGGATCACTAATTGAAGAGGCTACTGGGTTTGGTATATAATAGCCAGCTATCTTATCTCTATCTATCTACACGGAGAACCCTTCGATCATAAAATTGCGATATCGCAGTTTTTGATTTTTGCGATAGTTGATTTAACTAATTTCTTTTTGATTCAACCAATATGGTTTTTGATTTGCATATATTCAAGTAGTTGAAAAATATGTTGTTTTGAATGCTGTCAAATGCCGGAGACAGTTGAAAGCAAAACAATAATTGCAATCATTTAGGGGTTAGCCAAATTTTGTGCTAGGACACATAACCGTTTTCATTATTTTTACGTTTCGTCTTTGACTCATCAGTGCAGAGCAGTTCAAATTGAACTGCTTAGTGCTAAAGTGCTTAGTGCTTAGTGCTAAGTGTTGAACTGCCGAGTTTAGCACTAAGCAGTTCAATTTGAACTGCTCTGCACTGATGAGTCAAAGACGAAACGTAAAAATAATGAATAATTGCAATGCAAAATCAACAACTTTTTTAGTTGAAATCTGTTCGCGTCGCTTCAAAATCTCAATGAAAACAACATCGATGGTTAAAGCGTTTTGTGAAATTTTGTGTTCATTCGATTTGAGAAATTTATGATAACAAGTGTTTATATAATAGCGGTGTTGTGATAAAGTTAACCTTGTTTAAGATGAAAAAGATTTGGTGACAAATTAGAAAACGTTAATGAATTATGATCTCGTAATCTTTCAGGTATGCGCAAAAATTTTATGCTTCAAATTCGATCATTGATTTACTTCCAGCAGACTGTTTTACTTCCAGCTGTTTGATACCGATGATGATTTTCATGCATTAGCAATAAAACGCTTTTTGACATGAATTTAATTTATGAAAGTAACAGGAGCGAAGGGTTTCAAACACACAGAACGCGCTGCGATTGAATGGAGCGTTTGAATTGCCGTCGCAAAATTCCAATTCACAGCGGTTGATGCACCTAAGCTCATATAAATTGACTAAAATTTTCGCAAATCAATAGCATTCGAATTGATTCAACTATTTGCAATGTCTAAAACAAATAAAACCGATTTATTTTTCAACTAACAGAATTTTGTTTCAATAACAACACCAGTTATTTCAACTAAAATATTTGTTGAAATTGAAAGGTATGTGTCCTCACTAATTGACAGCATTTTTTTCAAACAGTTAAATTAGTTGTTTCAACTATCGTTTCTGCTAATCGAAAAACAAAAATGACAGTTTAGTTAAAACTACAATCGATTAGTTGTACCAAATTTTAACCAATTGATTTCAGAAAATCAACTAATATCCTGGTTGAAATAGGATCGCGGGTGGTTCCGTATATATATATATATATATATATATATATATATATATATATATATATATATATATATATATATATATATATATATATATATATATATATATATATATATATATATATATATATATATATATATATATATATATATATATATATATATATATATATATATATATATATATATATATATATATATATATATATATATATATATATATATATATATATATATATATATATATATAAATGCAGAGATCATTCTTTGTAATTGCATCACGTAAGAACAGATGGAGGGATTTACATGATTCTTTTTTTAATTAATCAGTTTTTAAACCCACCGGTTGGTCCTTTATACATTTAAGAAAGCAAGCCGATCCCTTGATTCCTTACAAGTCCTGTGTCTAGTTCTTTCTCAAGAATACCAGTCTATTGTAATGGTAAGTATCAAGTGGAACTTAGCGTGAATCAAGTGTTTCCATTATCACAGCTTTAGCTTTGAAGTCTTCTCCAGAAAGGAATGTTGCCGAAACGATAAATGTGAATTCACTGTAGCAGTAGAAGTCCTTTGTTGAACGGAAACCTTACACTAAAATTCTGCCAGAACAGCTCTCGGTAGTCCCATTCCCATTCCAATCCGCTCTGACGGTGTCGGTTGGGCTGTTTGAGGGGGAAAAAAGCCGTACCTCAGAACGCACAGGAACTCTCGTTCGTTCCTGGGCGCTTGAGATGAGAGCAGGGATTAAGTCACGATCTATTTAGTATGCTAATTTATAGCTCGGTGAGCGTCAAACCACATAAAAAAAAACTTTGGCCGAGCAACAGTTTTCCCAAGAAAAGGGAGACCCGAGGTTGGGCATTCGCGTGAAACTTACCGGTACCAATCAGATCGGCGAGATAAACGATTGTACAGTGAATCTCATCACCAGGCAGGAAGTATACCTGTGGCGATAGAAAGATAAACGGATTGAGGCGTCCTAGGCGAAACATCAACATTCCTTCCTCTTGCACCGTGACAGACATCCACCGAACGGGGAGCCGGGAAAAATATGCCAGCAGGGTTCAACTTTTTTCTTTCACTTTCACGTAACGTTTCAGGTGCAGAAGTGACGCGGCCATCATGCCGGAAAGTGTAGAACCATTATTCAAAACATCTTCCACTTAAGCAGTTTTATCTATTTCCGTCATGAGGCCGTCAAATTCTGCCGAGGAAAGAGGGAAACGATTAGATTATTGTCTCGAGACAAGATCGCCGTGATAGAAGCTGTGGTGTCTTTCGAGTTTCGGTCCAGAAAAGTTGGATTGGAGTTCTGGTCCGGTCCTGCTGAATGTCAATGAAATGCATATTTTATGCTGTGCTTTGATCATTTCAATAATGAAATTCACCACTGACCGTGCCCGGGGGCACGGGGGATTTCCGTTGTCATGATGAAAGCTACTTCTCAGTCAGATTACTTTATTAGTTTTATTGTGTTGCTTACTTTTTAAAGATATAAAGAACTTGACATTGGCTTGTAGGTTGCTCGTCGTTCACTCACTTCTAGGTGTGGGATCAAACTGCGGAACCCACGAAGTTTACGTTGGAACAAGCAAACAACAACTCATCTAACTTTTTTTTCCCCAGTCCCCAATGTTTTCCACAATAACATTTCGTCCATCAAAAAACCAAGCGGGTAATTTAACGACGACAATTTCATTTTCTTATGATAAATCCGTCTTCTCTCTCTCGTTCCTCCGCACACTGGCGGCGTGGGTGAGCTGCTTCACCGGTTGTCGAAAATGGCGGCGGGATTCAAACATCAAACGGAAATAATTAATCTCGCTTTACCCCTCCCACGCTTATTACAACACTTTCTGGCTGCCAGGTTGCTAAGATGGATGAAAAGTACTCAAGAAAGCTTCTCGTGGGACGAGTTTTTATTTTGGGAACGTCAGAGCTTGGCGCGGTGGTTCTCTCAATTATGCATGCCAAGAACAACAGTACAGTACCGTGCTGGAATGGGGTAAGAAAGGAGTTCGGAGTTGCTATGCCTACCCCTGAGAAAATATCGTTATCGAATTGCTTACAAAAAAACAACAGTAAATGTATTTCGGGGAAAGCGAGTTAACTCCGTTATCACAAATGTTTTCTAATGCTCGCTGCTCAAATCTGGTGAAGAACAGGCTTGGTTCACTTTAGCGACAGGGCCCATGCCGTTTAATATTTTATTAATGTGATTTTTTTTTCATAAATACGTTTATTTCTTAAGGCAATTTACATAAGTTTTTCTTCGCCGTATCATCACTTTTACATAGAATTCTTAACCTAATATAATACTACTATAGTCACAGCGATTTGAGTTTAATAAAACATATTCCTCTTAATTTTTAAATATCATATTAGCTATTTCGTTATTTATTATTAAATCTACTTAAGAACATTATTTGAACCAAGCGATTAACTGCTATAAATTATAAGATAAGTTTAAATTTTTATACATTTTGTTGTTGATTTCGTAACCTATTTTGAGTTTGTTCATTTTTATTAAAATTTTGCTATTGGATGAACTAATGGACGCAGTAGGAGTCAAAACTAACCCTCAAAAGGGTCAATTATTAAATTGAAACTTCAATTGTCTTTATGAAGTGATAAAGAAGTTTCATGTAAGAAAGGTCACGACAAGCATGAATGTCTCGAACTGGGACATTGGATAGTCTACCTTGGATACGCAAGGAATTTATTAGTTGAGATCTGACATCACGATACTCCACGCATGTCCAAACGACATGATCAATATCGCGATAGCATTTGCCACAAGCACTATGATTAGTTTCGGAAAGTCCAATTCGAAGGAGATGTGCATCTAACGTGTAGTGATTGGACATGAGTCTGGACATCAAACGAATGAAGTCCCTACTCACATACAGCCCCTTGAACCATGCCTTTGTCGATATTATAGGAATAATTGAGTGCATCCACCGACCTAGATCATCTCTATCCCAAGAAGCTTGCCAGCTGGCAAGTGTTCTTTGGCGAGTCGCGCTATAAAATTCGTTGAAAGCAATCGGTCGCTCATAAATTTCACCTTCAATAGCACCACGTTTGGCCAAACTATCGGCTCTTTCATTGCCTGGAATGGAGCAATGAGCCGGGACCCAAACTATTGTGATCTGATAATTATTATTCAATATGTCGTTCAGACACTGTTTTATTTTGCCCAAGAAAAACGGTTCATTTTTGCCAGCAGCGTTTGAGCGAATGGCTTCAATTGCACTCAGACTATCTGTGAAGAGGAAATAATGGTTTGGAGATAATGTGACGATTACATTCAAACTATAATGAACTGCTGCTAACTCTGCTATATACACGGAGAACCCTTCGATCATAATATTGCGATATCGCAGTTTTTGATTTTTGCGATAGTTAATTGAACTAATATCTTTTTGATTCAACCAATATGGTTTTTGATTTGCATATATTCAAGTAGTTGAAAAATATGTTGTTTTGTATGCTGTCAAATGTCGGATACAGTTGAAAGCAAAACAATAATCGCAATGCAAAATCAACAACTTTTTTAGTTGAAATCTGTTCGCGTCGCTTCAAAATTTCAATGAAAACAACATCGATGGTTAAAGCGTTTGGTGAAATTGTGTTCATTCGATTTGAGAAATTTATGATTCCATACCAAGTGTTTATCTAACAGCGGTGTTGTGATAAAGTTAACCTTGTTTAAGATGAAAAGGATTTGGTGATAAATTATAAAATGTTTACTGATTTGGTGATACAAAAATCAAACAGTTCATCTCGTAATCATTCAGGTATGCGCAAAATTTTATGCTTCAAATTCGATCATTGATTTACTTCCATCAGACTGTTTTTCTTCCAGCTGTTTGATACCGATGATGATGTTCATGCATTAGCAATAAAACGCTTTTTGACATGAATTTAATTTATAAAAGTAACAGGAGCGGAGGGTTTCAAACACACAGAACGCGCTGCGATTGAATGGCGCGTTTGAATTGCCGTCGCAAAATTCCAATTCCCAGCGGTTGATGCACCCAAGCTCATATAAATTGACTAAAATTATCAGTGCATAACTTTAGTTCAACCGTTTGAAGGCATCATCTTCCAATACTCATTTTAGGTAAATTTAATAATTTCGCTTATTTACTCGCCCCTCCGGGCACTTTTGCTGATTAAAAACGTTTTTCTACATCAATCATTTCTGATCGAATCAGAAGTATTTTTTTAGAATTTAGATCTTTACTGATCTCGACTTGACATGATCATGATCATACAAAAATCAAAATCTCTTAGAGATCAGATCAGTTCTGATTTCGTAATGATAATTTATTCCTTGGTTAAGATCACTTGAAATCAGCAGTGATCGGTGGTTTTCCCAGCCCTAGTGATAATACATGTCAATATAAAATACTGTTTATATTTTAACAACGATATTTATTTCATGAATCTCAACATACTGAACTTATTTCAAATAGATCATGACGTGTATCAGTAAGTATATTTTGATTATTTTCGCAAATCAATAACATTGTTCGAGTTGATTAAACTATTTGCAATGTCTAAATCAAATAAAACCGATTTATTTTTCAACTAACATAATTTTGTTTCAATAACAACACCAGTTATTTCAACTAAAATATTTGTTGAAATTGAAAGGTATGTGTCCTCACTAATTCATCATTTTTTTTTCAAACAATTAAATTAATTGTTTCAACCATCGTTTCTGCTAATCGAAAAACAAAAATGACAGTTTAGTTAAAACAACAATCGATTAGTTGTACCAAATTTTAACCAATCGAATTCAGAAAATCAACTAATATTCTGGTTGAAATGGGATCGCGGGTGGTTCCGTGTAAACAGATGCAGGTTCTTGAAGCTTGAATGAGGCGGAAACATTATTGTTGAACATACCAAACCCTGTCGCTTCTTCAATTCGCGATCCGTCCGTGTAAAACATTTTCTCAGAGTCAATATGCCTGAACTTACATGAAAATATTTTTGGGATTTCCATAGAGCGTAGGTGATCCGGGATTCCACGCACTTCGCGCTGCATAGATGTGTCGAAAAATAAAGTTGAGTCAGGGACATTTAGGAGGCTGACATGGATAGGAATATATCTTGAAGGGTTGATTTCCTGTGACATATGGTTAAAATATACTGTCATGAATCTTGTTTGAGAATGAAGCTCAACTAGCCTTTCGAAGTTATTAATAACCAGGGGATTCAGTACCTCACATCTTATTAGCAGTCGCGATGAAAGCTCCCAAAAACGATCTTTCAATGGAAGAACTCCCGCCAGAACTTCAAGACTCATTGTATGTGTCGAATGCATGCAGTCTAAGGCAATTCGCAAACAACGGTACTGAATTCGCTCAAGTTTGATAATATGAGAGTTTGCAGCGGAACGAAAACAAACGCATCCATATTCCATCACTGAAAGTATCGTTGTCTGATACAATTTTATTAGATCTTGCGGATGAGCACCCCACCAAGACCCTGTTATTGTTCGAAGAAAATTTACTCTTTGTTGGCATTTTGTAATCAGAAACCTTATGTGTCCTCCCCACGTGCATTTGGAATCAAACCACACCCCAAGGTATTTGAAAGTCAAAACCTGTTGGATTATTCTTCCCATCATATGAAGCTGAAGTTGCGCGGGATCACGCTTTCTTGAAAAGACGACCAGCTCTGTTTTCTCCGCAGAGAATTCGATACCCAGATGAACAGCCCAAACGGACAAGTTATCTAAGGTATCTTGCAATGGTTTTTGCAGATCAATAGCTTTGGATCCAGTAACTGAAACCACGCCATCATCTGCCAATTGTCTTAGTGTACATGGGGTTACGAGACAGCTGTCAATGTCGTTTACATAGAAATTATACAGGAGCGGACTGAGGCATGAGCCTTGCGGGAGACCCATGTAGCTAATTCTAAATGTTGCCAAATCGCCATGTGAAAAATGCATGCGTTTCTCTGACAAAAGGTTGTGCAAATAATTATTTATAACCGCTGGAAGTCCATGTTGGTGGAGCTTGTCTGAAAGAACATCAATGGAAACTGAATCAAATGCTCCTTTAATGTCTAAAAATACAGAGGCCATTTGTTGTTTTTGAGCAAAGGCAATTTGGATGTCAGACGAAAGCAATGCTAGGCAATCATTCGTCCCTTTATTTCTTCGGAAGCCAAATTGAGTATCTGATAACAAACCTTTCGTCTCGACCCAAGTGTCGAGACGTCGAAGAATAATTTTTTCGAACAATTTTCTGATGCAGGACAACATTGCAATAGGCCTATATGAGTTGTGATTGGAAGCTGGTTTGCCCGGCTTTTGAATGGCGATAACTTTCACTTGTCTCCAGTCAGGTGGAACAATATTTTGCTCAAGAAACTTGTTGAACAATTCCAACAAACGTATTTTTGCGAGGTCGGGCAGATTCTTCACCAAATTGAATTTAATTCTGTCCAACCCAGGAGCGTTATTGTTACAAGACATGAGTGCTATGGAAAATTCCATCATTGAAAAGGGGCTATCAATGGAACCATTATTTGGAAAAGATTCCCTTATAATGCTATGCGTAGGAACAGAATCTGGACAAACTTTCCTCGCAAAATCAAATATCCATCGGTTCGAGTATTCCTCACTCTCATTTCCTACGTTACGATTCCTCATTCGTCTGGCCGTATTCCAAAGAGTGCTCATTGAGGTTTCTCTTGACAAACCTTCCACAAAATGTCTCCAATAGCTGCATTTCTTGACCCGAAGTATGTTCTTGTACTTGGTTTCTAAAACCAAGAATTTTTCAAAATTCTAAGGAGTTCCTCCTCCTCGTTTTAAAAATGTCTTGAAAGCATTTTGTTTCGCGTGTTTAGCATCTGAGCACTCTTTGTCCCACCAAGGATTTGGAGGTCTTCTATTAGACGATGGGCCAAGAAATCGTTTGGTTTGTGCTTGTTCAGCGGCCTCCAGTATCGAACAAACGAGGAAGTCATATTCCTCCAGTGGGGGGAGCTCTTCCATGGAATTTAAGATACTTGACATATTACTTTGGAATTTAATCCAGTCAATATTTTTTGTCAAATAATATGGAATATCAACTGAATTAGCAATACATTTGTTACTGCTAATTGAGATGATGATTGGTAAATGATCGCTACCGTGTAAATCAGGAAATACTTTCCAGGTGCAATCTAGTCGAATTGAAGTGGAGCAAAGAGATAAATCTAATGCACTTGGACGTGCAGGAGGTCTTGGAATCCGTGTCATGCTACCCATATTCAATACTGTCATGTTGAAATTGTCGCAAATACTATATATCAAAGATGATCTGCTATCATTGTAAACGGAGCCCCACATCATTCCGTGCGAATTGAAATCTCCTAAAATCAAACGTGGAGCAGGAAGGGCTTCGACCATTTCATTAAGCTGTCGTTGTCCAACTTGAGCTCTTGGAGGAATATATACCGAAGCAATGCAAATGTCCTTTCCTTTAATGTTTATTTGACAAGCAACAACTTCTATACAAGAAGTCGAAGGAATGTTTAATCTATAAAAGGAATAACATTTCTTAATTCCAAAAAGCACTCTACCATACGGGAATTCTCTATCGAGACGTATAATTTTAAAGTCATTAAAATTTAAGGCTATATTTGATGTAAGCCATGTTTCGCACAAAGCAAATACATCACATTTTTGACTATGCAACAAAACTTTAAATGAATCAAGTTTTGGCATGATGCTTCGACAATTCCACTGCAGAACAGTGATTGAATCATTTACGGCGGATGATAAATTATCCATCAAATGATACAAAACCTGAAAGAACTGGCCATTGAGCTGATAACTGTTTCAAAAAAGTTCTAGCTATTGGAAGGAATGCCGTTATGATGGTCTTTAGAGGTTCAGAAATATTGAATGCTGTAAAAATCCATTCAACAATTTCCGAAAACTTCAGTAATCCTGATGGTGGCTGTGAAACGGAGCCCACTGGATTATTGTCTTTTCTTGTGCTAGTTCCTGGATTGGTTTGTGAATTTGACAAACCAGGAGGCACAGTTTTTGGTTTTAAATTTGGCTTTTTAGATTTAGCACGGGGATCTTTTTTGGAAGGTGTAATTTTAGGTGTCTTTTTTGGTATTTTGTGGTTTGATAATCTCCTCTTAACAGACCCTTGAGGAGTGACAAACGAGGTATCTTCACTATTTCCGTCAGAGTCAGATTCCTCTAGTTCCGCCAGTTTTGAAAAACCGTTTTCGGATTCCAAAGGTGGGACATAAATGATAGTTTTGAGCATTTTCGCATATGTGCGCTTAGACCGTGCTTTTAAAGAAAGCTTCATTTTGTCCTTACGCAATTTAAATGCAGCGCATACTGAAAGATCATCATGAGGACTTTCTCCACAATAAACACATTTTTCAATATCTTTATCGCAAAGATTATCCTTATGAGGCCCTTGACATTTTGTACATTTCGACTTATTGCTACAGTAAGTAGCTGTGTGGCCAAATTTTTTGCAGTTCGTGCAATTCATAACATTTGGTATGAAAAGCCGAACAGGAAGGCGAACTCTATCGATGTGGACATGGCTAGGCAAGGCAGATCCAGCGAATGTTACTCGATACGAATCTGAAGGTCGATAAGTTTTGTTTCCTTCTTCGAAAGATGCTGAGTACAATTGCTTGCACTCGAGTATTCTTACTCCCTCAAGCATAGAGTTTTTAAAACGTCCAACTCCATGCTCAAGCTACTCTTTAACCGAAAGACCCGCTTCGGTGATAACACCGTCTATTTCAACGTCTTTCGAAGGAATATATACGCGATATTCGCGGGTAAATAATTCGCAAACAACAATTTCATTAGCCTGCTTCAAGGAATCGACTACAACGCGGATCTTATCTTTATGGACTCTTACGATCTCTTTGGTAGCGGGAAATCGTGATGTCAATTCTTTAGATATATTAAATAAATTTAATGCCTTCATTTTACGCCGAAAATAGACTATCCATGGGCCGCAGAAGTTTCATTGTAAAACTTCGTTCTCTGCGAGTTAGGAACCATTAAATTTTCGCCTGGTGGCAGAGATGGATCTCCTGGATTCTCATCCATTAGATCATCCATTACATAAATATGTTTAAATAATTGATCTCAACTGAATTATATAAACGAGAATATTCTTTGAAGTGGAAGAAAAAAAAAATTATAGATCTACCTGTTAGTCGCTTTCTGCTTTCCACAGGTACTCGGCATGAAGCTCGCTCCAACTATTTTAAATTTCATTTAGGGGTTAGCCAAATTTTGTGCTAGGGCACATAACCGTTTTCATTATTTTTACGTTTCGTCTTTGACTCATCAGTGCAGAGCAGTTCAAATTGAACTGCTTAGTGCTAAACTCGGCAGTTCAATTTGAACCGCTAAGCAGACGTAAAGTTTCTGCTATTTACAGAACACTTTTTGTTTTGCAACGAAGTGCAATGTCTTTTCTGACGTGCCGAACGAAAACGTGTTTTCGACTATTTCTGGCCGATGTACACCAGCTTTTGCTGCGTTTGCAATAGGCGCAGGCGGGTTTTGTTTACCTGCAGCTAAAGTTGCCTTGACTCGGTGATAGCCGTTAACTCACAAGCCAGTAACACAACCTGTCTGCTTGAACGCTTTTTACTGAGTGGTTAATGTGATTTTATCGTACTACAAAAAAAGTTCCTTCATCATTCAGTAGGAGAAAGTTGTTGTCGCTTCTTCTTTCCATTTTTGACACACATTTCTGGTGGTTTTTCTGCTTGAGGAAGGTGAACTCATTTTATCTAATGTTTTGTGATGTTTTCTTTGTTGATTGGATGACGCATAACTTGAATACATTTTTTTCTTTGTCCAAGTTCTGTTTTTGCAGCAACAAAAAGTTATCAGTTAAGTGATTTTGCGAACAGCATCTACATTGCCCGAAACTATTTCAGCTAGTTTCCGAAGTAGAACTACACTTTTACATTCAAAAATCCTTAATGCCTTTCTCTTGCCATTTAAATAGTCTCATTAAAACGTTTGTATGATTCTACCCTCGGTCATTACTATTGTGAACTTATCAAATAATCTAATATTAGCTTACAAAAGAGTCAAAGTTTTTTAAAATCGATTCTTTCTTCTCCGAGAAACTTTGGTGCTTAAAAATTAGAGGGTTGTATGCAAGACACGACCGATCACGATTACATTATAAATGAAATAATTATGAGGCACCCATAATAGAGACAAAAATAAAAATGATGGTGGATTCACTAAACAGTGACAAATTACAAACTTACTCTACTTTTAGTGTTTAGATTTTTTGAGAATGTTAAAAAAGACAATTAGATTCTTTCAGAACAATTGATTCTCTCTGATTCTTTATTTTGATGCCTTCAACAAATTTTTTCTTCTGAAAATTTTGTGGAAAATGTCTTTTAAATGAAAGTCAATTATGATGATTTCAAAGTTACTTAAAAGACCAATGTTGGATACTAACAACCTCAAGATATAAATCTGGACAAATGAAACGATTTTATATCATAATAATTTTCAAGACAGAGAACGTACAAACTTAATCATTTTATAAACACCGATTAGAGAAGATTTTATATATTTTGATCGAAAAGGTGAATGTGAAAATGTGAATAACCGACAACCAATAAACTCAGTAATAGTGTAATTTTAATGATTCAAATTAGGTTCGAAAAATCTATCGCCCATAGTTCTAAATTGGCCTGCTAGTTACCGGAGAATCGAAATAAACAACTAACTTGTATTAAATACCAGGGAATACGGTACCAACACACATACAAAAGCAACTATCCAGCGAGAGAATGAATGTAACTTTCAGCTTTGTCGTCCACTCACCTTTCCTCGTTGGCAGCCATGGGCAGCGATGCCAGATAGTAGTAGTGTCATTTCCGTAGATATGCATTTATCTCGGAAGCTCTCGCGGTGAACAGCTTTTTTTTGCTCGCCAAGTTATCCGTTGATAAATTCAAATTCCCGTAGCAAAAATACAATTTCCGTAGATTTTGTCTACGGATCCGTAGGTCCGTAGAAAATGTCCGAATCTGTAGATCTACGGAGATTGCCGTAGATCTGACATCGCTGGCCAAGGGTAAACTGAAGCAGAAATGTATTCGGGCATATATTTATAGATTTCCTTTTGTGCTATAGTTCATACTGCGCAAATCGGACGAGAGTTTGACATCATCCACTGCGACTGTCATTGGCTCATGAAAACATAGCGATCTTACCACGACTAAAGAACCTACCTACCCAACCGAGAAAAGAGCAAACTTCAGATAGAATACCAAAAATAATCAAACCAAGTTTCATTGTAATTAAAAATTTATGAAAAACAAAAGGGCGAAACCTATTTTCAACTTCAAACTATCTGACGTTCTGGTTTCGTCCTATCATTCTCAATACAATCCATAAGGGTGAAATCTACGTCAATATTCTGTTTAGCACGTTCAAGAAATAAAACCAGTAAGACAAATTTCAAAACTGTTTTCCGGTAGAAAACGTTTTAAAATGGAAAGCACACGTAATTTGAACTCCGAAGCGATAGATTTGCAATGCTGTTAGGTACTGGTAAAATATTTTAATGTGGAACACATTTTTGTTTTCTATATAGGGATGCAAATTAGAAACTCAAGAAAAATACACGTAGAAATGTGACCAGGTTTTGAACAATTACAGCTCAGTCAATTTTGTATCAATTATAAATATTATGACACCATTTGATTGGAAATATTTCTACATATTGATTTGAATGTTCATAGCCATGTATTTTCAATTGTATATCATTGAAATGTTGATTAATAGGTAGCAGTGTCCTATTTTGTCTGCAAAAAATCTTCGGCATACCGGATTTCCCTGCCATAGTCGACGATTTTGAAGGAGTGAGCGATCCCGATCAGAAGAGAATAGCAAACGAAGACCATGTTATGTCATTCTTTTCAGAATAGCTAAATAGTTCTATTTGGTATTGGTTAGGTTGAATTAAGAGCTAAAATATCAAAACTGAATACCACAAATTTACATTATTCATACCAGATTCATAACAAGTTGAGCTATTCAAGATACCAAAACAATACCACAAGAATATTAGTTTATACCCAATTTCTTTCTTGATGTCTATTTCTACCCAATTTGGGTCACTACGATTTAATCGTGGTGATCTAAAAATCGAATCACAAGCTTAATGTATTTATAGCCAACATTTAGGCGTGTGAAATTTGCCATAAAACAGTATTGAGAGGGAGAGCTTAATTGCATACATTAAATGAGGCTAAATTAGTTATGAGTTATATTGAACATGTTTGCTAAAGATGAAACAGTTTCGAACCTACGCTTATGAAGTGGAAGCCGGTAGCTTCACTGCAAGGCCATGGCATTCAATCGATAGTGAGTGGAAATACAGCCATTATATTATAAGCCCTATTAAATGACTTCGTCACACAGATATGAGAACGCTTTCATCGCTGCTTCGAACTGTTTAATTGTTTGTCTCTTTCCTTCCGTGGTAATGAATAATCGAATTGCAAAATCAGGTCTGCGTTTACTATTATTAATCTAAAAACAAAATCAATCATTTCTCGAGCATAAAAAAATACTTTCCAAATTTTAAATGTGAATGAGGTGATACAGATATTGAATTCACTTCGACAAGCAACTTTCTAATCCTTCGTGGAATATGAACGGGATGGTTCTGGTTTTTCTGTGGAAATTCAACGTTTGGTTACTAGCACTTATTATTTGTTTGAGTTGCCTTGGGTATTAAGAAATGTTTATCGCCGTCAAAGGTTCTCATTTCCTTTCATCAATAAATGTGATGCAAAAATATACAAATATTAAATAAGATTAATGAACTTTTGTGCGTGCATTCCAAGTACATCCATGTGATTCTCAAATATGTAGTAAAAACATAACTACTATATTAAAATTTTCAAGTGCAGTTAGTATATAGCAACGCAATGAGTTCTTGTTCATCGTACCTCTACGTAAGTGCTATTCGCCGTCGCCCATTTTGCGGTAAACTGCAGTAGTTTCTAATTTTTTGACAGAGTTCTGGATACACATATAATTTTATGACAATTAAGACCCGTCCCCCATTTTGAAAAGACTAAACAGAATATATGTTAACCGGAATCCATTTCGTGTATTCCCTTTTTGTAAACGTTTGTAAGGGGCACACTAAGAGAAAATACGTTTCAATTCACTTAAATTTACAACCAAAAGCATGTACAGATTTATCATGTCTCCAAATTAACATACATCTTTTAATATGTCAATATCGGATGAGTACAATTAAATTTAGAAAAGCAGTTTAAGTATGTATATTTGAATGCAGAAACTGAACACTGACTTAAGATTACTAAAATCGTTTAGAAAACATGTATTTTGCGAGAACCGAACAAAAATTTCTATCGAAAGAACGAGTTTAGTTTTGATCGAATTTTACTGCGAATGAAGAACAATTTGTTTATTTGTTACGTGATCTGTTCCACGCTGCGTTCCTAAACGACAGTCGGCCCAAAAGTAATCGAATATAGGCATTTATTTCGGAAGAACCAGCTAATCAGAAGCTATAAACCTGTTTTTGTGTACAATTTTTTTGCACGGTTCTAGAAATAAAGATGTTTTAGAACAATTTTTGTCTGTTTTTTTACACCCTACTAATTTTACTATTGAACACTTCTCGGATTTTTGCATTGATTTACAAATTTACTTTCGCTGATTATTGTGTTTTGCCTTTCTCATATAGAAAAGTTGTGCAATCTCTGTGAAAATCGACTATTAACCAAGACTCAGAGGGTCGAGTGTCAAATCCGTCAAATCTCGAATCCGTTCGTCGAGATCGGCAAAGTCTGTCAATTTTATGTTGTTATGTTTTCCGTAAAATTCATTCAATTTCACCTTACACTTCTCATGTTCGGGGCACTTGCTACATAAATAATCTTATAATCTCCATTGAAATAAAAGTAATATCTGTATTCGTCAAGAAGCATCGTTTCTGGTCGAATAAATTTTATATTGAACTTCCTATTTTTAGTGAACTTGCTACAGCTCTCCTCCATGCTAACACTTAAGACCACCTCTGAATACTGTATCCGTGCTCTTCAAAAAGTATCGATTTCCATCTCTGGTACATGCGCCAAGCTTGGTGACGACTTGTTTGATTGTTTCGTAGTTATGCTGAAACTTGCATACACTCGCGTTTATAGGCAGATAAAGATTATTGTCCCTTAGTTGTTTGATTTTCTCGGCGAAATAGAACCAAATCTTTTGAAACTTTTTAAAAAAATTTGCGTTCCATTCAAATTAACAATTGTAATACTATCTAGCAAGACCTTGAAATTCTTGCCTCTCTCTTGTTTTACAAAAAATAAGTTCCGGAATTATTCCGTTACAATCATTACACCTCTTTCTAGAGGCCCTTACTACATCAACCCCCCTTATAATCATATCTAATTCGTGCAAAAAAGTATCTACGATTTTTAAAAAGTATAGATTCTCGTCAAATTAAATAAATTTTGTCATGACTTCCCATGTTAAAGACAATTACTACACACTCTTCCCCCTAGGAATATCTTTATGATCATCTCTGAAGAGCAAGAAGTATCTGTGCCAAGTGGTGGCAATCCGTTAAGTCGTCAGAGTTATGGCGTTACAAACATACAAACTTGCATCCTCTTTTTATATATAGATTATACTTCGAATAAATTAATCAGCCCTCAAAATCATTTAAAGAGGGTTTACAATTTTCAATCCATTATTATCCCAATATTCGAGTTTTTCGTGTATATTATGAACTTCTTAGTAAAATATACTAAAATGACAGAAAAAACTGACAGCTGCACTTTAATACATTCATACATTTCTTACTGTCTGAATAAGAAAATAATAACATAACGAGCTATCATTGTAAATTTATTCATTACTTTACTGTTTCCAGCAATTCTTGCAACATTTTACAATCCATTATGATAGCTAAATAAGCAATGATAACTAAATGAACTATAGTTATGATATTGGTTTGCTCTTCTCTTATGATCGGGATATATCAAAGGAAAGCATCGCTCTGATTGGTCAATCGATGCAAAAGGGAAGCTGTTGGAAGCACGCGAATCTATAAATTGAAGCAAAATTATAGCTAACGTTTCAGTCCAATGAGTAGCATGCTAGAGGTAGGTTGTTGCTAGACAGCAAGACAAAAAGTGCCATAAAACGATTTGAAGCTTTAATTTGTATGCTCTGATCTTGTGTCATGCAAGTTCGGATGAAATTCCATGTTATGTCGTTTCGCCTGAGAAATTGACAACTACCCCAGGGTAAATTTGGAATGCATAAGATTAATTTCTAATTCTGGTAGAGAAACGCTATAAATATAACTGCTTGCATACAAAACTTGAACACAAGCTTGGCGAAGAGAAGCTAATATATCGATATCCGTATCGCAAACATGTACAAACATATAATTGCATACATTTGGGCTGTTGATGTAATTTCGTCGGCTACAAAACAAATACAAATCACGATAAACAGAGTATATATTCTGGGTTCGCGTGTTCGGTGTTGGTTCCTCATAAAGATCAATCTAATGCGAATTTAAAAGTGTGACGATTAATTGAAAATATCGATCATTAGACATTTTGGTTGCCTTGTTCCACACCAATGGCTCGAACAACCCCATGGGGCTGATCCTTGTAGTTTTTTACGAAATATTACTAATTACTAACATAACAGGTAAATTGTTAATACTACAATGTACTAGCTATTGGCGGCATGGTCTGTGAATGATCCGTTCGACAACAGAAACTAAAAATGAATAATTATAAATTACATTTAGAGACGTTCCAACATCGACTCCTAAAGTTGCAAGAAATAAACGTAGGCGATGTAACGATACTTAACGATTTTATTGATGATGAATACAAAAGTCTCGAGTCGAACACCATAACAGCGCTCAATCAGCTTATTCTATGAATAAATCTGATGTATTTGAAGCAAAAGAAAAATGTGAAGTTCGAACAGCATTCATCGATCTTTAAAAATGTTGCCCCACCTGCAGAGTGGAATAGCTTTATTTTTCAGGCAGCTATACACACTCAATTTCACAATATTCGATACATACAGAAACAAAAATAAAGTCTATTGTTATCTATGTGATGAGACAAAAGCGAAGCGAGGATCACAGGATCTTGTATTTTATGCGATCTTGAAACAATGGACAAACATTTAGGAGATATTAACAAAAGAGAAAGTTAACAAAGAGAAACTCTCATTGGTTTTTGTGACCTTATGAAATGTTGACGTCGCGATGTGCTGGCCAAAATCACAACTTAACTTCTATAGAAAAGGCGAAGAAACGATACACGAGCAACATTGAAACGCCCAGAGATTGGGCTGTCTTCATTGCATCAATTTAAAGAAAGGTCCCATTTATTGTAACAGAAATGGAACAACGGGATTTTCTTGCTCTCCGGACATTGGAACAATTTTTCAAACGCCCAAAATTTAACGGAGCCGGACAAATTATAAAGTTCAAAGACATATGGTAAGGGCTCCCTATTTCATCTCATTTGTAAAACGTCGCCTCAAAACCCCGATTTAGCCACTAAAATCACTATAATCTTTTCATATTACTGCTTCATTCGCCTTGCTCCACGTTGAGAATTGATTCACATTTCTTGAAAATTTAACTAATATTCATGAATCGACTAAAAACACTTATGATGTGTTCACTACTTTGCTCCTAATTTCATCTCAATGGATTTTTATCCATCCTATCGCTGGTCCTTTATTCATCCTATAAATTAGTAATTGCGACTGCAATCAAAACAAAATATTCCACTACTTCACTCTCAGGTTCAAAATGTCAGAATTCTTCTTAAAAACGGCCTAATGCCAACTATGAGACAACACACGATATTTTTAGAACCAGTTTGAAATCATTTCAACGTTAAAAAAATTTTCAGTCGTTTCCGTTACCTTTCGTTTTAAATTTAAAATTTTATTGCAAAGTTAATTTGATGAACTTTATAGAAAACCAAAAACGGAATTGTTACTATTTAGGCATTAGTCCTTCTTAAAACAAAATGAAAAGTCAGAGATGCCATTTATACAGATTTATCTGTATTGCATAGATTTTTGCATTCGCATACTGATTTAAATCAATGTACAGATTTTATTCAGATTTCCTAAATTTAATACATATTTGTACAGGTTCATAAAAAGTGAGAAGTAAAAAATTTGACTTTTCTCTCTGCGTATCTATCAGTATTTGATTGCAGTGATTCTTTAAAAGTTAAAGTTAAAGTGGAAATCTTTTATGCAGATAATTTATTATGATTAACACCATTTTATTAGTGAAAACAGATAGAGCAGATATAGGCTTTCTATGCAAAATAATACATATTTTCCAGAAAATATCTGGCATCTCTGTGCACAACCAATGAATCATACACACTTCACAGCGTTGACGTATAGCGGAATGAAACCAGTGCTACTAGATTTGCCACAATGGCTATTTCAATAGTATTTAATACGCTCTTTCTGGTAATATTCGAAGCCGAAACAGTTTTATTGAAACATTAATATCAATAATAAAATTAAACTTATGTCACGGATACCAAAAATATACTTTTTGAGGATAATTTGAAGAAGAAAAACAATTTTTGTTTTGAAACATTATGAGATAACTTGGCAACTTTGCGAAACCAACTGAAATGAAAACAAAGCGCAATCAAGTGAACTAAGTGAAAAACTTTCATCTCATATTTTTAAAGACTTTTATTGTTTGTCGGGTAATTTTTGAAGTTTTAAATCGTTAATTAAACAAGTGGCAAGTGAACATTACTAATTATGAAGTCATCCAGCATTCAATGGTGGTGCGGTTCCAGGTGTGCGAAATAGTGATCATGTTTTGAGACGAATCGATTAGTAGATAATCAGAAACATGACGAACTGTAAATCTTGATACGAAAATGTGTCCTAAATTGAAAGATTTTAAATGAAAAAAAAAAAACGATCACCGAAGGATTTAAAACCATTTCTTTCCATTTCACAGTTTGGTTCAGGTAGGTTGTAAAATATTATTCATGTTTAAAGTAATGAGGTGACGGGATGAGTTGGAAATAGGAGCTCAGATGAAATAGGGAGCCGTTACCCTATCAGTTTTTGAATATCGTTCCATGGTTCCAGGTGTAGTTTATTACAAATACAATCTTAATGACGAACGATACATGTTATTCGATATGAACAACAAATTTTGGGATCTGGAGCTAGTTCTGCTTCCAATTAACGACAAACCTCTCCCTTTACCGAGAGAAAAGTTGGAGGATTTAAAAAAATGGCTGGACTACGTATCGATAAGGTGTACAACACAATGTTACCCAAGCAACTCGTAACAAAAAAGAAAGGAAGACCTTGCGATAACAACATTGAAGATCATTTTAACAACGATTTAGATTTTACTGATATAGAGTATATTGATTCCTATGAATAAATATATATATTTATGGTGATTATAATTTTATAAATTTTTTTTCATGTTTATCTATGGATTTAAATTTTACTTGTACAATACTGACTTCGTTATCATCTTAAGATTACAAATACTTTAAATAATGCAAGATGACTTGTTCCTATATCGATAAGTAAACTTCACAAACAAAATCTTAGAATTCAGATATGTTCCACTTGCTGATCATTATATCTACTGGAATACCGGTTAATATGCTGAAATAATCAACCAGTACATCCATTCCTCTCTGCATTTTGTTTACTAATGAACGAATAACGTGGTCTTTGTAGATGACGGAGCTGCCATCGGCAAACAGTGAGAGTACGCCATCACCCGGAAGTGCCGGAATATCTGACGTGAAAATATTGAATAATATTGTGCCAAGGATACTACCTTGAGGAACACCAGCGACAACATGAAATTTATCTGAAGATAAGTTGTTAACAAAGACTTCGAAACTTCTGTTTGACAGATAGTTTTTTATTATTTTGACTAGATAGGTTGGGAAGTTGAGATTATGCATTTTATGAATTAGGCCATCGTGCCAGACATTGTCAAACGCTTTTTTAACGTCTAACAAAATCATGCCAGATGTTTTCGAAACAGTTTTATTTCTTGAGAGAGTGTTATTGACTCTGACAAAAGGGACATGATTGTTTTTTCGAACATTTTGGATAGTGAAGATAAGAGACTGATCGGATGATAGCTCTTCGAACATTTGAGGCAAAGAAATATTTTGCAGCATATATTTATAGATTCCTCTTCATACTATGTAGAACGATTCGGTGTTTTTATGCATGATGCAAAGCCTCCTATGCCGAACAAGAAAATGTCGTCATTTTGTACAACTGGGATTGGTGGATGAAAACATAGGTCGATTCTATCCATTTTTTCAATAGTATGCTATTGAAATACTGAAACGACGTTGCAATACATGTTTAAGTTAAAAGTTTCTGAATCGATTGGTTGTTAAATTATATCAATCTATCAACAAATGACTGAGTTATTAACGTTCAAAATTATTAACGTTCACAATTATTAACGAAACTTTTAATTGACACCCGACCCCGTATAGCGAAGAACACGGCATTTTTGATGCCAACAAATACAGGGATTTGTCGGGTGTTACATCTTCTGAACCGGAAGTGACGAACTTGATCCACAATTCAATAGAAGCTTTCAAACGAGCCTAGGTTTGTTAGAATCTGCTCGGCCACTTCTGAGAAAAATGAGCCGAGAAAAACAACGCGTTTTGTCGGCTACGTCACTTATACCACTATATCTTTCTTGGAACCAGATGTGACAGTCATTGGATCTTCAAACTTGAGCAATGGTTCATTAGTGGTTTTCTAATGAGTTTGTTGGAATCGGTTCTGCCATCTCCGAGAAAATTGAACGGTAAACAACTCTTAGAAAGCTGCATATATGCAAATTGAACAATCTTCACCAGTACCAAACCCAAACCTAAAAGAAAATCGAGTATTCTGGTTTGAATTCTTGAAATCCGACCAAAGTTTTGAATCTCAACCCGACACGTACTTGTCACATTGTCACACGTACCCGACTAATACTTTTGTTTTCTGAACCCGAACTCTATTAAACATATGTGGTTATTGTAGTAATAGTCATCTCATTAGTAGAGTCGCCATGTTATTTCGCCGATTACTCAATTTTATATCAACAAATTTTGATAAAACCGGATACAATATCATTGCTTCGGTTTCAAGAAGCAAAACTGCAATAGAAGAGAGACAGCAGATCTCACTCTAATCAATGGTTTTTGTATATGAAATAACAATGGGGAAATCCTTTACCCTATAAACATATCAAGAATGCCGTGAAGAATTTCTTCCTATTCGCAATGGACAAGTTATTCACTTAAAATTATAACAATTTCATCGAAGCGAACGTTTTTCCTCCGGCAACGTTTTTATTTTCCAATTTGTCATTTTGATGCACCGACGCGACGTCTCAAGTAAGTATGCCATCGCTTAGCTGGAAATATGTGCCAGCATTATTGAACTTGATGGGATCCCATCAAATCTACTCACTCATCACCCTTCAGTGACATTTTCTCTATTCATCACTGGTGTCATTAATAGCTGAAAGGTTCGCTGCTGTTCGGGTGAAGATATTTTTTTTCGTTGCAATTGTATTTTGAAGCATATAATTTATGCGTTCTCTTACACGTGCTTGGGAATTTCGAATATTTATTTCACAAATATAATTTCATTTTCCGAGGATTGCCCAAGTAGCTAAAAGTTAGGATAAAAGGAAATGATTCGGTTTAGGCAGCTTTCTAAACAGCCTGTATTTTGAATGACTACCCACATTTGCAAATTCTCGCGATGCAGCTCAACGAACTTCGCTTCTGAAATACATATTTTAGATTCACCCGTAACTTGTTCTGTACTTTCAAATTGCCAAAAGTACCACGTGTACTTTTAGGAAACAAAAAAGTGGAGTGTAGATACTGTGTGACATTCGGTTGCTTGGATGAAATCTTTAACTGCATTAGCAACATTATTCTTTCAATTTTACCAACAAACTAAAGCCACATACACCAATTTCGAAGCCTTTTTCGCCAAAACACAGCTAGAGTGACAATATTTTTGCTACGTCACTTAAACGATTAATCGAGAAAATCGGATTGTAGCTAACAATCCTAGGATGCTGTTCACATCCCCTGGGAACAAGAAACCTGAAGTAACTCAGAAGCAGTTTCCATATTACACTATTATGGAAGTTGAGGGAAACCCAATAAAAAAATCTCTCGAAGCATGGCTCCCTTTCCTTTAGAAATCATTTATCGGAACAACTTCCTCTGTCGAAGTATACAGGGATGGGAAGGCTAAGCCCGGATTGGAAATTTTCTGAGTTTATAACATAGACAAATAGATCAATTTTGCCGTAAAAAACTCTGCAGGTTTTGTGAACTAAATCTGATAGTTAGTACAATTTGTTATTCGATCAAGTTCATGGTTAACTTTTATCTGTGATTCAGTTTAACAGTTTGAAACAAGCATTTTTAGTGAATGTTGACCTCGTGCGACTAAGGAAGTTCGATGTCTGTTTATCTGTTCACACGGGATGTATATAAATAAGCTGTATCGAAGGACAGAGATATCAACAAAACATACCATATCGATAAATCTGATCTTGAACTACACGAACGAATAAATTTCCTAGTCATCAATAATAGGAGCAAATCTAGAGACCATGTATATAGCAGGACTAAAATTAGCAAATCATCGGCTGTGCAAGGTTGATTGGTTGGGATGCTGCAGCATCCCAGCCAAAGGGAGTTGGAGAAATCCTGGGCAAATGGATGCTATAATCGAAAAGGAAAGGCTTTACATAATCAATGATGGGGATATAGGGTGCGAAAGAGCTTTTAAGATGTGAAAAATCTACCTTTCTATCTGGTATTTTTATCATCAAAGGAACCGGTTATTCTTTCTCGTTCCTTCGTCTATTTGCTTACCTGAACCCTTTCTAGAGTGTACCTGTTGATTGGGGAGCCCGTGGCCGTAGAATGCCATGGAAATGCGTAATTCATTCTGATTTAGATGTTCAAACGAAACATTTTCGGAAAATTTCCCCGATAAATTGATTTTTCACAGTCGCAAAACGATCGCAGAGATTTTTAAATCGTCGTAGTGTTTCAATGGTCACTTAGATGAGCATGCGTTGAAAATGTTGCCATATCATTTGCGCGTTATGTTTTTGACACAACATAAGTGCATAACAGCTCAAATTGAGCTTGAATTCAGTTATCTAAGGACATACCTCCTTTACGTTAGCTTAGAGGGTCGAATGGAACTACTAAGTTGAGCTCGCAGTTAAACAACTGTACTGCTATGCGCTATCAGTTGTAACCGAAACTTAAATTAAAGTACAAATTGTTCAGTGTACGAAAAGTTGTAGACTACAATCGTAGAGTCAAACTTTTAAAAATATACAACTCACAACAATTAGTTTCAATCGCGCCTAGCAAATATAGCTCCAAGAAGTTGAAACCCGAACTTTTCGTTAGTAAAAATTGTCATATAAGTGTGTAGAATCAAAGTAGCCAGGGTTTACTGATGTCAACTGAAACTGACCCAGGAAAATCCAACAAACACTTTTTCACAAAACTTTGTTAAGTTCGCACTTAGCAACGGAGGTCTGAGTCAGGAGTCAGGTTCGAAACCGACTCGATTTTCAGTTCAATGACCAGTTGAAACTAGGCTCGAAAATGAAATTGATGAAATTTTTTTCGGAGGGAGTTCTAGAACATGATAATTAATTTTCATACGCATGGAAATATGTACTCAATTACCTAAACAAATTTCGGGATAAAGTCGTTTATTGAAAATTTCTCATTTTATAATTGACATCAATATGACGAATTTGGCGCTAAATCATATTCGCAACTGCAAACTTTCCTCAGATTCGAATAAAACTTTCTGGACATGTAAACTTTGTCTTGAAATATCACATTGTATACTTTGTTTTTCCAAAATTGAGCTAGACTGTCTTTTAAACAGGACTTTTTGAACTATTTTTATTCGAATAGTTGACGAAAAATGATAAAGCCTACAAAAAAGTATTTTATTATTAACTTTTACAAAATCAGTCAAATTTTCCAATAAAAAACTGAAAAATTTCTAAATCGATTAGTACTCTAAGAAAGTTGAATTTTTTATAAAAAAAATTACTGTGCCTTTTTATTTCATAAAATAAACTAAAAGTCATTATCGTCCAAAAAATTTCAATTTGAGAGAAGATTTTACAGAATACTGGTTGCTAGGGATGGTGCTCGGAAGGCAAAGTATCGATATCTTGGGTATCGATACCTGTAAGTATCAATTGATACTTGCGCTTCAATCATTTCAAAATAAAATAAAATTGTCGACTGTGGCGTTATATCATGATGTACAGAATGGTGTTTCCACACAGCAAAAAATAAAGAATTGTAACAATCTCAATTTGATTATCAATCAAAACATCAAATGCAATAATTTTCTGTTTTTAAGAAATATTGCAGATAAATCATACGATATTACATCAAAACAACGTAGTATGTAGTTTACATCAGCTTGACTGAATAACAAAACCATTCTGATAGGAAATTGTGCATCTTTTCGTGTAATATTACAACCTTTAGAACAACACCAACTCAATTGTGATATTACATTAAAATTGCTGCACATCACTACACAGTTCGAAAAAATTATGTGATTTTACATCTTATCAGATGCACATAAATGGAGCGTCATATTTTACACAAATTTATATTCAATAAGATGGAAAATTGTGTTATTTGAAAATTACATGGCTTCAAAACGAACGGAATAAAAATCAAAAGATCGACAGCAACAACGCGACCTGAACCGAAAAACATTAGACCACAAAGCACACCAGTTAGTCGACTGAGCCACAGAAACACATATCTGCTAGGTTGGTAAATCGTGCATGTAAATTCATACAGTCTCACTTGCTAGCCGAGTGCAAATTACACCGAAACGTAAACATAATGAAATTGGTTATGTGCCCTAGCTCAAACAAGGCTAATTCCTAAATAACTTCCAATGCCGGCCGGCACCACTCACCCACCTACCGCTTCACGCAATTAAAAATGATCCCAAAACATTGGCAGTGCAGGGTTTCATTCAGTAAAAAGCATTCAAACGGAGAAGTTGTTTTTCGAGACGAAGACAACTATAAGCTGCAGGTAGATAACCTGTTGGTGCTAATCGCAAAGGTTGCTGCAAAGCCAATATTCGGGGCGATTCCAGTTTCAGAAGTAACTGGAATAGTGGAACTCTGTTTTATTTAGTAGGTTACACTAGCTTTCATGTTTTTCAAAAATTAAGCAAAATTGTTTGAAGAATACTTTTTTATATATGAGAATAAGAGAGATATGAGAAAGGCATCATTACACAACTAGGTGGATAAAAACAGGTTTTACTTAATTTCGTGAGATTTTTTTGTGCTAAATTCGTAATCCTACTTTTTCTGAATTGGTAAACAAGTATATGATAGATTTTCGAGTGGAATTTACTAATAGAAAATTCAAATAATTTTCGTATTCTGTACATTCCGAAATAATTCTAAGTTGTGATATATAGATTTTAATATTCTATCGATTATATGTCGTTTAGGATAGCGGAAAATTTAAGATGTATGATTTTGTTCTTAATGGCTTGTAAAACAAGAATCAAGTAATGTATTATTTCTAAATTGTAGTTGGTTTCTTTGTGTAGTCGGTTTGTATATAAAATTCATATAATTATACGTTCTATTTCTTATTGTACAAAGCCGCCGTTTTTTTTCCAAAATTTAAAGCTTTATTGCAAAAAAGTGCTTACAGATGTATTATTCAAAGTATTGTCCGTCGCTAGCGACAACTTTCTCCCATCTTTCCGGAAATTTTCGGATCCCGGCTCGAAAAAAGGAGTCCTTTTTTGACGCTATCCACGAAGCAATCCATTTTTCCAACTATTCGAAGGATTGAAAATGTTGATCTGCTAGGCCGAGTGCCATCGAACGGAATAGGTGGAAGTCAGAAGGGGCAACATCTGGGGAATACGGCGGGTGGGGCAAGACTTCCCATTTCAGCGTTTCCAGGTACTTTTTGACCACTTTTGCGACGTGAGGCCGAGCATTGTCGTGTTGGAGGATGACTTTGTCATGTCGCTCTTGATATTGTGGCCGTTTTTCTTTTAGCGCGCGACTAAGGCGCATCAGTTGCGTTCGATAGCGATCTCCTGTGATGGTTTCACCCGGTTTTAAGAGCTCGTAGTAAATTGTTATTCATCTTTGAAGGTTTTTTCTCTTCCACCATCATGTTTGTCTTCAACATCGAAATTTCCATTTTTAAAACGTTGAAACCACTCCCGACACGTTCTTCTACTCAGAGCAGCATCTCCGTAAGTTTCTGGAAGCATTCGATGCGCTTCAGTTGCATTTTTTTCGAGTTGTAACAGAAAAGTAAAACTTCCCGCAAATGGCGAGAATTGGGCACATAAACAGACATTTTCGAGCGTGAATAATACGAAAACAAGAACAACTGTCACTGAAACGGCGATGACAATTCATTAGGCATTGTACACACTCACTTTAAAGGCATTATCATCTATGTATTTTGACCAGCCTCAGCCGGTACAGCCACCTATCGGAAAACGGCGGAAGCAAAGTTGTAAAATAGTAAAAAAATATATATCATATAATTTAAAAGTTTTATTTTGATTTTTTTTGGCAAAATTTTCCCAATTATAGAAATTCTCTGTATTTGTACCAAATTTCTGGAGATTCTTTGAACGGATATATAATTTTGTTCATCAATACATTGTTTCTGATAATGATTCCAATTATTTCGGAATAGAAAAATGTACAAGTCATCACTTTATTTTTTGAGTTATATACAAACATGTGAAAAAAAAATTAAAAATTCATATATATTTATAAATTCATCGATTTTTTAATGTTTTCTTTTGATAGTGCAAGAATGGTAGCTAGGCGAAAATTGTAGCTGGTATCACTAGTAATCGAATGATGTGTGAAAATATGTAGGTCATCGTATTGAAATTCGAGATATTTACGATCATTGTAAAAAGTCTCACCTTTTCTGAGGTCATCTATCTATAGTTTTCATTATAACTTTGGGTAGACAACCCTATTTTTCGTTTTATTCAGTGCATTTTATTTCTGGAAGTAGTACCTTTTCAATGGTGAACAAATTTCGAAAATCGGTGGACTAACAACAAAGTTATGACTCGGTGAAGTTGAAGTGTTCAATATTTTCTATGCGACGTTTATGAAAATGGAAAGAAAATAGGAAAGCAGATAGGGCAAAAAAACTGGAACGGGAAAAATCAAATTTTCATTGGTTTTCCTTTACCAATCGTCTGCTACAAAATTTTGGAATCAATCTATCAGGTGTACAACTTTGCTTCCGCTGTTTTCCGATAGGTGGCTGTACCGGCTGAGGCTGGTCAAAATACATAGATGATAATGCCTTTAAAGTGAGTGTGTACAATGCCTAATGAATTGTCATCGCCGTTTCAGTGACAGTTGTTCTTGTTTTCGTATTATTCACGCTCGAAAATGTCTGTTTATGTGCCCAATTCTCACCATTTGTGGGAAGTTTTACTTTTCTGTTACAATTAAAAAAAAAAAATGCAACTGAAGCGCATCGAATGCTCTCACAAACTTACGGTGATGTTGCTCTGAGAGAAAGAACGTGTCGGTAGTGGTTTCAATGTTTTTAAAATGGTGATTTCAATGTCGAAGACAAACATGTGTGCGGAAGAGAAAAAACCGTCAAAGATGAACATTACTTGATGAAGATTCGTGCCAAACCCAAGAAGAGCTTGCCGAATCGTTAGGAGTGAGTCAGCAAGCCATTTCAAAACGTCTCAAGGCCCTGGGCATGATTCAGAAAGAAGGAAACTGGGTGCCGTACGAGTTGAAACCGAGGGACATCGAGCGCCGTCTATTTGTATGCGAGCAACTGCTTCAAAGATAAAATCGTAAGGGGTTTTTACATCGAATCGTAACCGGCGTAATCCTAAACACAGAAAATCATGGGAAAAGTATTTGATGGGTTCAGCTCGGTATGATTTACTACGAGCTCTTAAAACCGGGTGAAACCATCACAAGAGATCGCTACCAAACGCAACTGATGCGCCTTAGTCGCGCGCTAAAAGAAAAGCGGCCACAGTATCAAGAGTGACATGGCAAAGTCATCCTCCAGCACGACAATGCTCGGCCTCACGTCGCAAAAGTGGTCAAAAAGTACCTGGAAACGCTGAAATGGGAAGTCTTGCCCCACCCGCCGTATTCCTCAGATGTCGCCCCTTCTGACTTCCACCTATTCCGTTCGATGGCACACGGCCTGGCAGATCAACATTTTCAATCCTTCGAAGAGTTGGAAAAATGGATTGCTTCAGCGTCAAAAAAGGACTCCTTTTTTCGAGCCGGGATTCGAAAATTGCCGGAAAGATGGGAGAAAGTTGTCGCTAGCGACGGACAATACTTTGAATAATACATCTGTAAGGACTTTTTCGCAATAAAGCTTTAAATTTTGGAAAAAACGGCGGAAGCAAAGTGGTGTACCTGATACGAACTTCACTAAATTCGAGGGTGTAAAATTTTTTGAGATCCGTTGAAAAACAACTGAGCTATAACAGCACAAAACTAGATTAAACCCCTAATAGTAATAATATTTGATGATGTTATGATAACCACGGTATGTAGGCAATATGTTTGGATGAAAATACATCAAACAGGTTCTGAAAAGAATCACCAAAGCAATGCAAGGGTAACTTCATAAAATATGTTTGAATTAGCAACACCCAGTCACTTCCTAGTTGATGGTTGATGGTGTCCAACGATATTCGCCCGCATCGAAGCTCAAATCATACCTAGAAACATTTGTAAAATTGTATTAATATCCCTTTTTGTTGGCACCCCGAAGTACCTTCCCCTGCTGGACTAACTTAAACTTCAATAAAGTGCTCGGGCGTGCGAATCGTCCCGTGGCCTCTACTCCTCTACCTACCGAGCTGTTCAACCGACCGGTGCAAATTTTATTTGTATTTGCCAAATCAACTCAATTATTCTCCACCCCGAGCTGGTGGCGGTGGTCTGGCGGGTGAAGCGGCGACCGCCGACCGAGCAAGAGGGAGGACTGTGCAGATTGAAAAGTAGATTTTGACTGTGTTTGACCAGACCATCGCGTCCCTCCCCGGGGCCACAACCCACCGCCGACGACGAGAACGACGACCGACAAATCATCCAAACGAAAATGAAAATTTTGCAGATTCAACCGAGCGCACGTTGGCTTTCAGGGCGTGGGACCTCGCCCAGATGGTTCGATCGGGACCAAACGGACGGACGGACGGACGGACGGAATGACCACCACACCAGGACTGACAAAAAAAAGTCGAAAGTTGACTGAAAATGCGATGGAATCTCGGTGCAGATTGAAAGGGAAAGTTTGTCCGGGAATGTTGGTGCGGGTGTGGCGGAAATGTGTTATGAAAGATTCATGAGATTTAAAAAAGATTTTTCATGTTAGAAGCGATTTGGGATTCTGTGCTCGTTGACGTGAGCGAACAGTGATCAGGGCAGATATTACACCTCTTTCGAGCATAACTGAAGCAATTGATCGGGCACGGATTTCGGTAGGAAAAAAATGATCTTTGTTGAAATTAGAACCAAGCATTCTGCGTTCGTTCACTACTGAAAAGTTTTTCATATGCTCGATATTCAACGAGTCCATTCTGACGTGATACTTCGGTTAATATTCACAAAACCTAGCCGGAGGGAAAAAACAATATCCAAGGTATGATGATAATGATGTTTTTTTTTGCGTTCGCTGTTTATGTTTACGAAAGCCCAAAATTTTCCAGAACAATGAATCTCACTCAAACCCACAATTTTAGCATCCCGCACCTTCCAACGACGCAGCCAGCAGAATGCTCATCCGGTGCCCCAGCATTGAAATTCCTTTACTCTTTTTCACCTCATTTAGCGTGGAAACCCGTGTGCGACCGAAACCTTCCTCCGTCCGACTCTTTTTGCCGTCCAGTTTCATAATGCGAAAACAAAAAAAAAAGAGCGGTCGAACGAGGCTAATGAAATTAATAAATTCCTACCCTCTCCGCTCTGTTCACTCTGTTCGACTACATCGTATCGTCCTCGTCGTCGTCGTCGTCGTCGTCCTGGTTTATTCGTCATATTCCAGTGTCGTCAAACACGCTCATGCTGCTTCAATCGACGGTACCAACCAAGCCAACATCATCGGCATCATCATCAACGCCTCACGATGGTGGTCCACCAGCTCTCCGTTCATTATAATTTTAATTTAATTTGGCTGCCGACGAAGACGCAAACTATATGATGAAGATGGCTAGCTGGCTGGCTGGCATTAAGTTCGGCACAATATTTCATCTCACTGTTTGTCCTGTTGATTGTGATGAAACATGTTTTGTGTTACGTTAAGCCTCGTCAATCCTGAACAACTGATAACAACCATCGTTAGGTTTGCGGGTTTTGTATTACTAAAAAACAAAACACACACAAAACTGGTTCGTTCGATACCGAGCATAATTTCCGAGCGTCTATTTACTATTGCCTGAAACCCAATATGAGCGATGGCTGGGTGCCTTCTGCGTGTAACCCAATATGCCCTCGAGTGATTGAGTTAACAGCATGCATCGGGTTTTGCAAATAATTATGCTTCCGAACATTCTATTAAAAGTTCAGGTTACAGTCGGTTGAGAACAAAAAAAAACGGTAATGAAATTTTCCAGTGCACCTGAGCGTTTCCGCTAAAATTTTATCACCACTCGGTAGCACCACACACGGGAAAATCAAATGGGGAAAATAAATTTTCAATCAGTTCCAAAATTAGAATCATTCGTAAATCGCTAGCCACCAAGGGTGGTGGAAGGGAAAGGGGAGGGGGAACCTGTGGAACCTGTGGAACCTGTAGGCTTCATCGGTAGTGACGACCCAGGAACTGTGCTGTGTTTCAGCTATCCTCTCCGGTCTAGGAGATTTCCAGCATTTCATTTAGAGGAAATTTAATATCGACGTGCTCAGATTGTACTGATTTCCTGTTCAGCTCAGTTCGTGCATTTTGATAGGTTCCATGCCCTAGGGTAGAATATCCGTTAGTTTGGCTGCATTTTTTTTATCCGCACGAAAAAGAATCACAAAAACTATTTTCTAAAAATAGTTTAATAGATTTAATCGTTCTAATGACAGTTTCAATACAATTTATCGCTTCCTGTTTGGCTTTTATTTTCTAAAGCAGCGGCTTCTCCTGTTGTCGGATTTTACTCTGAATGTCTTTCTTTTCCTCCTCATATTTTATTCTTTTATTTGGAGCAGGGAAACGCCCACTGGAGTTAGTTTCTGTCAAACTTGCTCTCCGGCAGGCGTGAAACCTCGTCATCTCTTCCATCAATAGATTACAATCATCCAAATGATACATTTCCTTAAATCTAGTGCTTCTACAACAACTAAATCTAATCAGATTATAACATGAGGAACAATTTCTTGATAACATTACGTGATAAATTGAAGTCAGAAGAATTGAAACATTTTTTAAATAAACGAAACATGCTAGTGCAGCGCCCTTAGCAAATTTTCCTTCGAATTTGCTAGTATTGTAGAAAAAATAGGAAATTGTGAAGGAAACTCTCATATCAGCGTAGCTGCAACCTTCAGGTATAAACTTTGTTATTGAAGCGTGCACATTTGCGAGCATTAGTCATCGCAACGATGTTTAAGAAATATTGTTATAAAACCATAGACAGTTCCGAGCATTAGTCAGCGCAGCAATGTTGTAAAAACAAAGTTATTTTCACGGACACTGGTCACTGCCTCTAACATAGTGACAGCGGTCTCGACTTTCGGTAGAACTTCGGGAGAAAGTCGGATGAACTTTCTACTTGAAATCACAAGCTCGGCTTGTACTAAAATCTTCGGGCTTCACCCGAATGTAAATGTTAGGAGCTTAAAAACCCATAGTTGGGAAGAGTTAGGGCCCAGTTCAGTTTTAACGAGTGCGCGGTAAATAGCCGTTGGTCTCGGGCGTCGGCCCGTAGACAAATTAGCAGTTAGTTAAGTTTCAAAAAGTGCGCAGTAAATAGCCGTAAGTTCCGGGCCGTAGACAAGTCAGTGAACTCGTGGGTTCAGTTAGTCAGTTGTGTTGCACAGTGGATCAGTTCGGAAATGTCAACGTGATACACGATAATCGATCGCGACTAGCAAGTTCAACAAAGTGGCAATTCCGATAAGCGGTCGGAAGTTAATAAAATTAGGCGAAAAATGATTTAATCGCACACTAGTGTTCTGAATTTCAGACTTACAGCTTTGTTTAGTTATCTGTGTTCACATCTCGTTAGAATCAAAGAAAAGTGCATTTTTTACCAGGAGAAAATCAGTCAATCAAATACCTCCTGCTGTAGATAGATTAAGGTAAAATTGAACGAAGATTGTATAGGGTGATTTTTTAAGAGCTTGAGAACTTTTTTAAACAATAAAACGCATAAAATTTGCAAAATCTCATCGGTTCTTTATTTTAAACGTTAGATTGGTACATGACATTTACTTTTTGAAGATAATTTCATTTAAATGTTGACCGCGGCTGCGTCTTAGGTGGTCCATTCGGAAAGTCCAATTTTGGGCAACTTTTTCGAGCATTTCGGCCGGAATAGCCCGAATTTCTTCGGAAATGTTGTCTTCCAAAGCTGGAATAGTTACTGGCTTATTTCTGTAGACTTTAGACTTGACGTAGCCCCACAAAAAATAGTCTAAAGGCGTCAAATCGCATGATCTTGGTGGCCAACTTACCGGTCCATTTCTTGAGATGAATTGTTCTCCGAAGTTTTCCCTCAAAATGGCCATAGAATCGCGAGCTGTGTGGCATGTAGCGCCATCTTGTTGAAACCACATGTCAACCAAGTTCAGTTCTTCCATTTTTGGCAACAAAAAGTTTGTTAGCATCGAACGATAGCGATCGCCATTCACTGTAACGTTGCGTCCAACAGCATCTTTGAAAAAATACGGTCCAATGATTCCACCAGCGTACAAACCACACCAAACAGTGCATTTTTCGGGATGCATGGGCAGTTCTTGAACGGCTTCTGGTTGCTCTTCACTCCAAATGCGGCAATTTTGCTTATTTACGTAGCCATTCAACCAGAAATGAGCCTCATCGCTGAACAAAATTTGTCGATAAAAAAGCGGATTTTCCGAATGGACCACCTAAGACGCAGCCGCGGTCAACATTTAAATGAAATTATCTTCAAAAAGTAAATGTCATGTAACAATCTAACGTTTAAAATAAAGAACCGATGAGATTTTGCAAATTTTATGCGTTTTATTGTTTAAAAAAGTTCTCAAGCTCTTAAAAAATCACCCTGTATAAGTTCCGGTGCTGAGTTGATAAAAGGAAAAATAATATATTCAAGAGTGTAGCCAAATTGAAGTGAATTAATACAAAAAGGAAAAAACGAATTGAAGAGTGTTACAATTCTCCGTATAGAACTGAAAGAAACATCCTTTTCGTTATTCTTTTCTCGCCACCGCTCGGCCGAGGAGTTTGCACTAGCAATGGGCTCGTTATATCCATAATTAGTTAAAGCTTAAGGAATCCGCAGAAAAAATAGGATCAAAGATTACGACGTCGAATGTCTAGTTACAGTACCTCGGAGCAATCGATTCGCGACTGAAGTAGGTCTGCCACAAAACTAGCCTTACAAACATCGCGACGGACAGATAAAAAATCGAGACCAATCAGTTTGCAGCGGTCATGGTAACTCGGTACGTTTGATGTCTCCATGGAAGACGTCGGAGAGCGAATCGGACAAATTTGCTTTGAATCGCTTCAATGCGTTGGATATCGATGAGGTGACTAGATAACAGCAGCATTTTCGAGTATTGAGCGAACGCAATACGGAGCTTCAAGCAATGTACATCAGAGAATTCTTTAGTAACACGGAAAATAAATCCTAACAGCACGGAACCACCCGCGATCCCATTTCAACCAGAATATTAGTTGATTTTCTGAATTCGATTGGTTAAAATTTGGTACAACTAATCGATTGTTGTTTTGACTAAACTGTCATTTTTGTTTTTCGATTAGCAGAAACGATGGTTGAAACAACTAATTTAACTGTTTAAAAAAAAAATGCTGTCAATTCAATTTCAACAAATATTTTAGTTGAAATAACTGGTGTTGTTATTAAAACAAAATTCTGTTAGTTGAAAAATAAATCGGTTTTATTTGTTTTAGACATTGCAAATAGTTGAATCAACTCGAACAATGTTATTGATTTGTGAAAATAATAAAAATATACAGGGTCCGGCACTCGAAGTGTAACCAATTAAAAAGGCCATAAATTCAGTTTGGAAAATTACTTTTACTTAATTCAAAGTACAAAATGTGTAAAAATAATACAAAATTCAGAATCAATTCACTTTTGCTCGATATGACCACCTTTTGCCTTGACTTGATGACTTGAGAGAGCGAAGGAGTTGCTTCGTTTGGCCGAATGTGACTTGCAGGTATTTTGGGCCCACTCGCGGACAATAACTTTTTTCAGCGCCTCGAGACTGGTATATCTTTTAGTTCGAACTTTGCTCTCCAAAATGGCCCAAAGAGAATAATCCATTGGATTCGCATCTGGTGAATTCGAGAGCCATTGTGTGGACGTGATGAAGTTCGGAACGTTGTTTTTCAGCCATTCTTGGTTCATTCGAGCTTTGTGAGACGGTGCCGAGTCCTGCTGAAACGTCCATGGTCTGCCACCGAGATGTTTGTCTGCCCACGGCTTCAAAGCAACCTCCAGAATACTTTCCCGATAATATGTCGCATTTACCTTGACGCCAGGCTCGATGAAAACGATTGAAGAGCGCCCATCTGCGGTTACAGCGGCCCAAACCATTATCTGTTGCGGGTGCTGCCTCCTGGTGGCCAATCGATGACTCAAATTCTCGTATGAACGGTCGGTCAAGTAAACCCTATCGTTTTGAGAGTTTACGAATTGCTCAATTGGAAAAATTTTCTCGTCAGAAAATACAATGTTCGGAAATTGACCGCTTTCGGCCAAACGAAGCAACTCCTTCGCTCTCTCAAGTCATCAAGTCAAGGCAAAAGGTGGTCATATCGAGCAAAAGTGAATTGATTCTGAATTTTGTATTATTTTTACACATTTTGTACTTTGAATTAAGTAAAAGTAATTTTCCAAACTGAATTTATGGCCTTTTTAATTGGTTACACTTCGAGTGCCGGACCCTGTACTTACTGATACACATCATGATCTATTTGAAATAAGTTCGGTATGTTGAGATTCATGAAATAAATATCATTGTTAAAACATAAACAGTATTTTATATTGACATGTAATATCATTAGGGCTGGGAAACGACCGATCACTGCTGATTTCAAGTAATCTTAACCTAGGAATAAATTATCATTACGAAATCAGAACTGATCTGATCTCTAAGTTATTTTGATTTTTGTATGATCATGATCATGTCAAGTCGAGATCAGTAAAGATCTAAATTCTAAAAAAAACTCTGATTCGATCGGAAATGATTGATGTAGAAAAATTTAGCGAAATTATTAAATTTACCTAAAATGAGTATTGAAAGATGATGCCTTCAAACGGTTGAACTAAAGTTATACACTGATAATTTTAGTTAATTTATATGAGCTTGGGTGCATCAAACGCTTGGAATTGGAATTTTGCGACGGCAATTCAAACGCGCCATTTAATCTCAGCGCGTTCTATGTGTTTGAAACCCTTCGCTCCTGTTACTTTTTATAAATTAAATTGATGTCAAAAAGCGTTTTATTGCTAATGCATGAAAATCATCATCGGTATCAAACAGCTGGAAGTAAAACAGTCTGCTGGAAGTAAATCAATGATCGAATTTGAAGCATAAAATTTTTGCGCATACCTGAAAGATCTCGTAGTGATCATTCATTAACCTTTTCTAATTTGTCACCAAATCTTTTTCATCTTAAACAAGGTTAACTTTATCACCACACCGCTGTTAGATAAACACTTGTTATGGAATCATAAATTTCTCAAATCGAATGGACACAATTTCACCAAACGCTTTAACCATCGATGTTGTTTTCATTGACATTTTGAAGCGACGCGAGCAGATTTCAACTAAAAAAGTTGTTGATTTCGCATTGCGATTATTGTTTTGCTTTCAACTGTCTCCGGCATTTGACAGCATTCAAAACTACATATTTTTCAACTACTTGAATATATGCAAATCAAAAACCATATTGGTTGAATCAAATGTACACTGAACTTTTCTAAATGTACACTGAACAAGAATAGGTAGAACTTAATCATGAATATCTCTTGTTGTACTAAACTATTTTTTTTTTCTTCATTCTATGAAAAATATGATTATCAAATTGTGATAAAATTTTCAGTAGCATCAAGTAACCACAAATAACTCAAAACCATAGTTTTCTGAAATGTTTGGTATCAACGAGTATCAAAGAGAAATACTCATGAGGCTTGTTTGTCTTTCTCGTGTTCGGACGACGGTTTTGATGCAGTGAACGACAATGCATTCTCGTGGTACCTCTCAGTAAATTAATTATTTAATTAGTAAAGCACTTTTTGAAACTTTTTCCATAAAAAATCTTGCTCTGGAAATTAAGAAAGTATGCCAAATTCACACAATATATCATCTTCCATTTCAGATATCAAAAAGTGTAAAGAAACACCATGTCAACTTTTGTAAACCGGAAACACATAGGATTTCTTTCATATTTTAGAAAAAAATCCAGAACGCAAAGAGCAATTGAAAATGTTGGATAGTGGAACCAACCAACTTTTAGAACAATTTCTTATCACCACGGATGGAATCCTGTCGGGTTCAGCACTAGATGAACGTTTGACTTTTTCTTCTCCGCTTCTTTTCTTGTCCAACTCCGCTTCGTACGCCTGTCGTGCAAATTTTGCTTTAATTTATTGGGGTTCCATAAAACTCACAAGCTTCAAAAATATGTAAGGAACTTTTTATTCTCGAACAAATGTCTCACAAATCTGAAATAATGTTTCTTGGAATTCGCACAAAATCCGCGCCATCGCATCAAAATCTGACCAGAAACCGCGCGAAATCCGCGAAAACCGCGAAATCCGCGCGACCGTAAATATACTGAGAGATGAATAATGTCTACTCACTGGTAAATTACTTTTACTCAGCGGTTGAGTTCTAATAACTCAATTGCAGATTGAGTTTGGTTTACCTAATTTTACCTTTTTGAACGAAATTCTTACTGTTTTTATGCCACCTTGTGTTTTGGACATTTCGCTTTTGAAGCCCTTCTTCACTATTACCATTGCGTTCGGAAGTGGAAACCGGGAACTAGTAGCAGTACCGTAGTGAGGGTGAGGCGAGTGAGGCGACCGCCTAGGGGGCCAACATCCAGGAGGCGTCAAAACATGATGGAATTGGTAAAAATTTGGTGTACAATTAGTTTATGAATTTTTAATTTCCTTATTTTTTCAGGAGAAACTATTTTCATTAGATTAAGTTTCAGATTAGTATTACATTGCTACGGAAATTCGATGAGATTCCGCCATAACCATTATCATTGATATACATGAAAATGCTATTCTACAGTCATTTAGAATACAGAACCACTGTTCATGTTCATGTTCATAGTTGGACCTCTAAAAGCCATTGGGAAGGTTCCTCTTCCTCCCTGAAAGGGATTATCTTTCCCGCCTATTGGGAGATTCCAATTTAATCAAATGTGTAAGTGCGTTGATATCTTTACTACTATTAATTGGACTGATATCGCACGTTTTGACGTAGGACTACTCTTTGAATTCTGCCTAGAAATGCGAATTAAAATTACGAAAAAAAACTGTGCAAACAGTGGTCAGGTCGCATCGATTCGAATTGATAAAACTAAATATTTGAAATAGTTGGTAGTCGAAACTGTCATAAATAATGAACAGTGTATAATTTCCCATGTTTACCAAGCCGTCCTCATAGTATCCCTTGACCGAGACGACACATCTATTAAAACTGAGCCTCTTCACACAATCAAAATTAGTATTAAATCGATTCGCATTCTGTGCCGTGGAAATGTATGTATGCTATGTTCAGGTATGGATTGTATGCTCTTCACCTTTCTGTGGATTTTTATGCGCCGTTCGCCTTGCATGAGAGGTAATGATTTTTGTCTGAGTTCTGCTGATTTTGCCCATTCGAGTAGCTGAACGACGTCAATCATCGAGTGATTGATGACTTTTATCAGGGGTGACAGTAAAATCGACTTGTCGAAGTTCCAGAGAGTCAATTTTAAAAATATATTTTTTCAAAATGACACTAGATCTCGACGTTTTAGGCAATTCTTTTACATTTGGCGTACAAATATTTTATTCGATTTCGACATAATTGTCCGTGTAAGTTTATCGATATTGGTTGATTATTTTCGAGCAGTTTAGGCTGATGAGAAAAGTGCAGCTAATAGATTACGTCACTTATGCCATTATACCTCCAGAACCGAAAGTTTCAGCTATTTGATCTTTGAATTTTGCTAATAAACCAATAGGAGCTTTCAAACAAGCCTAAGCTTATTAAAATAGGTTCAGTCATCTCTGGTAAAATTTAACAGCAAATATATTTTTGAAACGTTCACCCACAGACATTTCCGATCTCGTTGCGCTGAGTCGAATGGTATACAATACTATGGGTCTCCGTGGCTCCATTCAAAGAGAAAGGCAATAGGTTGTTTCTGTGTAGCACTCCTACACTGCTAAAAATCAACACTTTTTTGAAATGTGTTTCTCCAAATACATTTCATATTTCTAAAAGCACTCAAAATCAAGTACGCTTCATTTGAGAATTAAAAACTTAGCACATAAATGTAATGTGTGTCGTCATATCAAAAACAAATAATAAAACCATTATAGATAAATATAAACTTTTCATTATGAATTTATCGTGACATTCGCGTTGAAATGCTGCTGCAATTGGTTCGGGGCTTCATTCATATAGGTAAAGTAAAACTGCCAACAAACAATCCAAAGTCTAGTACAGTTATACATTCTGATTTAAGATACAATACCTTCGAAATAAAACCATAAGGCCTTCCTTAAAACGCTTTAACGGTACCCTCGTATATCTGAATTCTTTGTTAGAGTCGCAATTTAAAAGCTTTCTGCTTGGTTATTTTCATGTTCTTTCAAAGCTAGTAAATAGACATGGAAACATGGGATGGCCGTTTTGAATCATTTATTAAGGTTTTTTTAAAATCCGTATTTGAGATCACAAAATTATTAACATTTTATATGTTACAGAAACTCGACTCTATAGAACGATTAACATCCAACGAGATTACAACGAACGGCGTTAAGATATTCCGAACCGATAACATCATGCTTGAGGACATTTGGGATTTATTCATTAAGTATATTTTGTCAGATGAATAAATTTATTAAATACAAAAATATATAAGTAAACAAATTGGAGGCACGCATTGAACGACAATCGATAGAAGCAACGGGTACAGAAGCAGTCCTCAGAATTACTCGTTCAGTTGTAGCGTTCACACCTGGGAACAGAAAACGAACAGTTGTCTGAATTTGAGTTTGAACAATATTTGAAACTTACTTGGGAGAACGAAATTTATTCCCGAGCATGTTATGCATCGTTTTTTCACGTTTGTTTGTGCATCGTTTATACCCGGTCGATACTTTTTTATTAGCAATTATAACATACAATTTGGCTCAACAATTTGCATTTGTTGTTGTTCTTATCAGCATAACAAACACTGTCAGGAAATGTTTTTGCTAGCCCATTCGAGCAACTTTTCAGATCCATGATCTACAATATTCGGAGAAAAAAAGTCTTAAATTATTCTCAATTACCTTCTTCTGTATTGTAATGCACTGGTTTGCTGCATTAGATTAACTAAGAATAGTCGGTGTTGAACAGTCGTTCGCACCGCACGCGTATAGCTCTTGGCTCCTGGAATTTTTTTCTGGCTACCTAGAGTTTCATTGATTCAAGGCTTCAGTCTTTTTCAAGGCTACCTGAATCACTAACTAAGTGATTAAGTGATACAAAGAGTGATATTAGAGTGACTAAGTGATATTAGAGTGACTAAGAAATTAATCAGCCTTTTTTAAGGCTAGCTAGGAGTCTAATCGAAGACTAATTTAGCCTAGTTAATTTAATTTAAAATTTCATTAATTTCAAAAATGCCTGCGTCCAACCGGAAAGGCAACAAGCCTAAGGCTAAAAATAATTCAATACGGAATAAATCACAATCCGTTATTCAACATTTTTCTAATAACATTCACGATCTTATAGAATCTGAATGTAAAAATAAAAGACAACGGACGGATTTCCCTTCCGTTGATCCTATGCCGTCTAACAATATTTACGAGATTCTTCCTGAATCCGATTGTAGTGACATAGAAGAAAATTCTTCAAAAATTCCCAAAATGGACGCTTGTCGTTCTGGGAAGAAACATCAATCTATGCCACCAGTGACGGTGATGATTTCCGACTTCAAAGCATTCCGTACTGAGCTTTCTACTTTTCTCCCGGAAGTAAAAGTCTCATTTCAAATCGGACGAAGAGGAGAATGTCGAGTCTTGGTGGATGGATTGGAAGATTACGAACGTCTTATTCGATATTTGTCCGAAAAACTTCATAAATTTTATTCATATGATATAAAATCAGACAGACCCTTCAAGGCTGTCTTGAAAGGATTATCAAATGATCAAAGTATTGATGAAATTAAAAACGAACTAAAAGAATTGCTTGGTTTTGCCCCTTCCCAAGTAATACTTATGAAAAAAAGAGCGAATGGTACTTCTAAACCACGCTCTGGAATTTCCCATGAACTTTACCTAATACACTTCAATCGAAGTGATGTAAACAATTTGGAAACTTTAGAAAAAGTACGTTTCATTTCCCACATTAAAATTCATTGGGAACATTATAAACGGCATAATCGTATTGCTAACTTAACGCAATGTCGTCGTTGCCAAGGCTTCGGTCATGGAACCAAAAATTGTCATATGGATATACGGTGTTTGAATTGTGGTGAATCGCATTCGAAAGACGTTTGTCCAATGAATGAAACCACTGATAAATTTTCATGTTCAAATTGCAATGGAAATCATAAATCCAATTATTTGAAATGTCCTGTCAGGGAAAAAATTTTAAACGCTCGTTCGCTTAGACAACAAGTCAAATCAACGACCTTAAATTTACAGAATATACCTGAAAATTCTTCTAAGGCACCTGCCAATTCGTCTTCTAACGAAAACAATTTATTGACAGGTAGATCGACCTCGTCATCATCTTCTTCTAATGTCAGTTATGCTGGTATATTAGGTAGAAATCTATCTCCTATTTCTTCTAATGTAAATAATCAAAACACAGGACCGCCTTGCAGTTCTTCTTCTAACGAAAACAATTTATTAATAGGTAGACCGGCCAAATCATCTTCTTCTAATGGCAGTCTACCTACAAATATTCCTTCAATGCCATTCGCTTCTTTAAATGAAGTCGATTTAGGCGATATAACTGAAAATAAAATGATCTACCTACAAGATCAACTTTTTCAAATGATCATCCAAATGAATTCGACTTCATCACTTTTTGAAGCATTTCAAATCGGATGGAAATTTGCAAATAATATTATAATGAATTTAAAATTTAACAGTGATGTTAAATAATTATTTGAATATTTTAAATTGGAATGCTCGATCTTTGAAATCGAGTGAAGATGAATTTTATAATTTTCTCAAAGTTCACAAAATTCATATTGCCATTGTGACAGAAACTTTTCTTAAACCAAATGTAAAATTGAAAAGTAATCCACATTATGTGGTTCATCGATTTGACAGGTTTACTGGAATTGGTGGTGGAGTTGCCATTTTTGTCCAACGGCAAATTAAACATCGAATTTTACCTTCTTTCAATACTAAAGTTATTGAAAGCTTGGGAATCGAAGTTGAAACCATTCATGGAATTTATTTCATCGCTGGAGCATATTTGCCATTCCAATGCACCGGCGAACAATTAAATTTCTTTAAAGGCGATTTGCAAAAACTTACAAGATATCGATCGAAATTTTTCGTAATAGGGGACTTAAATGCTAAGCATGTCCAGTGGAATTGTAGGCAAAATAACAGTAATGGTAAAATACTTCATAATCAACTCTCAGCTGGTTACTTTACAGTTTTTCATCCCAGTAATCCTACTTGTTTCTCTTCCGTGAAAAACCCGTCTACAATTGATCTGGTTCTAACAGATCAAAGTCACATTTGTAGTGAACCGATTACTCATGCTGATTTTGACTCAGATCATCTTCCTGTAACATTCAGACTTTCCAACGAAGCTATAATTAATCCAATTAGTTCTATTTTCAACTATCATAGAGCTAATTGGTTGGATTACAGATCTCACATTGAAAATCACGTGGATCATGAAACTATTTTAGAAAATTCTGCGGACATCGACACAGCAATTGATAATTTGAATCATTATATTATCGAAGCTAGAAATCTTTCAGTTCCCAAAGCTCAAACTAAATTAAATTCTCCTATCATCGATGACAATCTTCAACTGCTCATTCGGTTGAAGAATGTTCGTCGACGACAATATCAACGTTCTCGTGATCCTGCTATGAAAAACATAGTTAAGGATTTACAAAAAGAAATTAAACATAGATTTACTCTTTTGCGAAATGAAAATTTCGCTAAAGAAGTTGAACAAATTAAACCATATTCTAAACCTTTCTGGAAACTTTCTAAGGTTCTTAAGAAACCTCAGAAACCAATTCCTGCTCTCAAGGAAGGAAATCAAATACTTCTTACAAATGGTGAAAAAGCTCAAAAACTAGCTCAGCAGTTCGAGAGTGTCCACAATTTTAATTTAAACGTTGTGAGTCCTATTGAAAATGAAGTCTCACTGAAGTATGATCATATTTCAACCCAAGTGTTATCACACGATGACATTATTGAGACGAATTTTGATGAAATTAAATCAATTATTAGGAAACTCAAAAACATGAAGGCTCCTGGTAATGATGGAATTTTTAATATTCTTATTAAAAATCTTCCCGATGTTGCCTTGAGACTCCTGGTTAAAATTTTCAACAAGTGTTTTTCATTAGCTTACTTCCCAAAAAGATGGAAAAACGCTAAAGTAATTCCTATCCTAAAACCTGATAAAAACCCAGCAGAAACATCAAGTTATCGCCCAATTAGCTTACTTTCTTCTATCAGTAAACTTTTTGAAAAAACTATCTTGTTAAGAATGATGACTCATATTAATGAGAATTCAATTTTTTTACCAGAGCAGTTTGGATTTCGTCATGAACATTCAACTACTCATCAACTTGTCAGAGTAACGAACATGATAAAATCAAATAAATCTTCTGGGTTATCCACTGGAGTTGCTCTTCTAGACATAGAAAAAGCATTCGACAGTGTTTGGCACAAAGGTTTAATAGCAAAAATGTCTGATTTCCAGTTTCCTATTTATTTGATCAAAATGATTCAAAATTATTTAACTGATCGTACTCTTCAGGTTAGCTATCAGAATTGTAAATCTGAATTGCTACCCGTACGAGCCGGTGTTCCGCAGGGTTCGAGTGTAGCTCCAATCTTGTATAATATTTTCACTTCTGATCTTCCAAATCTACCCGTTGGTTGTCAGAAATCGCTATTCTGTGACGACACAAGTCTGTTAGCCACAGGTAGAAATCTAAGAGTGATCTGCAGTCGCCTACAAAGAAGTTTAAATATTTTCAGTGATTATCTGTCAAAATGGAAAATTAAACCAAATGCAGCAAAAACGCAATTAATTATCTTTCCTCACAAGCCAAGAGCTTCTTTTCTAAAACCAAACAATAATCACATTCTCAAATTGAATGGCTTGGAATTGACATGGTCTGATCAAGCTAAATACTTAGGTTTAACGTATGACAAAAAACTCACTTTCAAGGATCACATTGAAGGAATCCAGGCAAAGTGTAATAAATATATTAAATGTTTATATCCTCTTATAAACAGAAATTCTAAGCTCTGTCTAAAAAACAAATTGTTAATTTATAAACAAATTTTCAGACCAGCCATGCTTTATGCGGTACCAATTTGGTCAAGCTGTTGTTCCACCAGGAAGAAAACGCTTCAAAGGATTCAGAATAAAATTCTGAAAATGATTCTGAAGCGTCCTCCCTGGTTTAGTACAAATGAGTTACACAGACTCACAAATATAGAACCATTAGATGTAATGTCACATAATATTATAAGCAAATTCCGACAAAAATCGATGCAATCTTCAATTGAATCGATTCGCTCTCTGTATTAGTTAGTAAGTTAGTATATAAGTTCCTTTTCCCCATTACACAATACAAGTAGGTTTAGAATTTTCCCTACACAAAAATCTCAGAATTGCGGAAGCAAATGATGTCTTCATGGTAATAACCAAATCATATATATATATAACAGGGCTGAAAAGTCACCACTTGTGGCTGAACACCCAATTTAAATCTTAATAATTTAATTTTAACTCATATTCCAATAAATAGTTATTTAAAAAAAAAAAAAAAAAATTTAAAAAGATTAACTAAGAATAGTTGTTTTGTCAAAAAATTCAAATATTTTCTTACCTATGCAGATTACTAGTGCCAGAAGAGAAATTTTTTTCTGCTTCATACTGACGAAATACCAGCTACGATACACCGCACAATATGTTCTAATGGCTAAATAGGAAACAAATTCGTCCTTCAACACACAAAACATCAAATAAGAAAATAGAGAATTAACTAATTTAACTTGAGTGAAAAAGTACCCTGCTTTGTTTACATTCATTTCACACACAGATTAAACTTTCATAGGTAGCAGCACTGCTCCTTCTAGGTCGCGAATCATAATAAAACAAAATTGGAAACTGATACCAACGTTGCCAGGTATATCGATTTCTCGGTATTTATACAGATTTTTGACGTCTATACCGCAATACAGATATGTACTCCCAAAATACCGATAACTCACGAATCATACAGATAAGTGCCGATTTTGGTTTTTAGCTTTAATATACATGAGAAAAGGTTGTCGTGGGACCTTTTTTTTTTGCTCATCTCTTGGTGACATTTTCTACTACTTATGTAGAAGAGACTCTGATATCGATATGGTACAGATAGATTTTTGCGCCGAATACAGATTTTTGGAAAAACGACCTTGCAACGCAGACTGGTACAACCACTTTTCTTTTTAAATTGAAAGATGACTTTTTTGGTCATTTGCTGCTCGAAAATCGAGACGTTGGCAATAAGCGTGAAACGATAATATCTCTCATAGCTGGCAGAAGTACCTGGCTCATTTCTTATTTCGCTAATGTTGTCAAAATACTTTTTTCTTTCCTACTTGTGACGTAGGCAATTTTGCACTTTGTTTATAAACAAACTCAATACCAAGCAATATGTCATGCGTGTAACATAATCTTAGTGTGAACAGTGCGGTTTTAACTTTATATTATTATCGTTAAAACATGTTATTTTCTGCAGGTGTGAACGTAGTATATCAATGTATCTTGACAGTGTACTTTCTAGCGTAAAATGTGTCCACGAAAATTCACCTGACTACTCCGTATTGTAATTTGTATTTGGTCATATGACATGTGCAAGTGTCATCACATTTAATTCTTAAGAGTGGACATGTTGATATCGAATGATTTGAGACTAAAGTGTGTCGTTTTATGACATAGGTAGTGATTTCTACTAGGTCTAGGCTCAAACTCACAAATGATTTTTAACGGTGCTCTACTTCCTGGAATTCAAACATTCATTTCCATGACTCCAAAGCCACTAACGGTTCTTTTCAGGACCCCAAAAGTAACGCAAAGAAAATTATTTAGAAAACTGTCTTAAATTACTGCCCTAATTCCTAGAATATGAACGCAATCTTTTGAAACCAAATGGTCCTTTTCAGCACTACAAAATCTTAAACGATATCAAATCAATTAATATCTATACACGTTTCGAATGCAGTCCTACGTTAATCTCGCGGTCATCATGTCTATGGCATTATCTACTCCAAGTTATTTTCTTTTGATTTTGCCATTTCGCTCTCCATGTTTTTGGGTCTGTCTGAAGTTAGGTTTGACTTTTTGGTTATATTTGATTTATGTCCACTTCAACTTTTTTCAGTGTATATGTTTAGAGACACAAATGAATCGTAAACAAAATCGTTTGTTGTATGACTTCGCATGCTTCATTTTGCGTCTAATCATTCATACATCAAGTCTGAGCAAACACAACCATGGACTTCGAACAGGCAATAGGTTTTTCCCACGAGACCAATAATGATAATTTTTGAGAATCATCATTAAAGGTCCCAAGTGCAAATAAAACTGCCATTTGCACTTGGGACATTTTCTAGTGTTCTTCTTCTTGCAGTATTTACTGTGATTAGATGCGATTCTAAAAACTTTTCATATTACATTTTCATGTAATGGTTGGATTTCAAGTAAAGTAATGTTTTAAATTTTTCAGCCTAATTATTTGTGATTGGACGTGGACCAATGGCAAATTGAAGTACCGTGCGTTCGCACTATTACTTCTATTGATGGGAACGCTTGGTATTTTTTGTGGGTCGTTGTCCAGTGAATTGCCATGCGTTATTGTTATCTGGTAGAGATATGAATTGAACAATTTTTTCAATATTTGAAATTGCAAAATGGTGTGCTGTTATACAGGGTCCGGCACTCGAAGTGTAACCAATTAAAAAGGCCATAAATTCAGTTTGGAAAATTACTTTTACTTAATTCAAAGTACAAAATGTGTAAAAATAATACAAAATTCAGAATCAATTCACTTTTGCTCGATATGACCACCTTTTGCCTTGACTTGATGACTTGAGAGAGCGAAGGAGTTGCTTCGTTTGGCCGAATGTGACTAGCAGGTATTTTGGCCCACTCGCGGACAATAACTTTTTTCAGCGCCTCGAGACTGGTATATCTTTTAGTTCGGACTTTGCTCTCCAAAATGGCCCAAAGAGAATAATCCATTGGATTCACATCTGGTGAATTCGAGAGCCATTGTGTGGACGTGATGAAGTTCGGAACGTTGTTTTTCAGCCATTCTTGGTTCACTCGAGCTTTGTGAGACGGTGCCGAGTCCTGCTGAAACGTCCATGGTCTGCCACCGAAATGTTTGTCTGCCCACGGCTTCAAAGCAACCTCCAGAATACTTTCCCGATAATATGTCGCATTTACCTTGACGCCAGGCTCGATGAAAACGATTGGAGAGCGCCCATCTGCGGTTACAGCGGCCCAAACCATTATCTGTTGCGGGTGCTGCCTCCTGGTGGCCAATCGATGACTCAAATTCTCGCATGAACGGTCGGTCAAGTAAACCCTATCGTTTTGAGAGTTTACGAATTGCTCAATTGGAAAAATTTTCTCGTCATAAAATACAATGTTCGGAAATTGACCGCTTTCGGCCAAACGAAGCAACTCCTTCGCTCTCTCAAGTCATCAAGTCAAGGCAAAAGGTGGTCATATCGAGCAAAAGTGAATTGATTCTGAATTTTGTATTATTTTTACACATTTTGTACTTTGAATTAAGTAAAAGTAATTTTCCAAACTGAATTTATGGCCTTTTTAATTGGTTACACTTCGAGTGCCGGACCCTGTATTTAACAAAAAATATTACCAAAGATGGCAAATGCAACTGACGTTTTCCTTCATCAGTATATTGTAATAAAGACGGCAAACAAATTAAAAGCTCTTCGGGTTAAATAAATTTTATTAAATTCAAAGTTCCAAATAAGTCTGTATTGAAATTAGTTTGGTAGTTGACCTGTAGCTGAACGAGTACAGTTTAGTAAAAATGATTTGGATTTGGTTTGTTGTTCTTTTTATTTGGAAAGTATTTTCCTAGAAATAAATAATAACAAACAAAAACAAAGTGTAATTTTACCAGAAACCAACGAACCAAACACGTACTTAAATTATATACGAATCGCATCAAACATGCAAAACTTTGTGGTGTGTAGCTACTCTGGTTTCGATTTTTTTTTAATTCCATTCTAACAGCAAACTGCCACCCTTCCCATGCCGTACCCCAACGCTCGGGTTGTGGCAGTTAAATTTGATTTAATTTTAGCCTTATTAAGGTTACAAAACAAACACAAAACAGAACAAGTAATTAAAATTCCCACCCGAGCTGTGTTTCGGTAGTAACATTAGGAAAAGTTATCGAAAATTGTTCGTTCAAGTTTGAATAAGTTTAAAAGCGTGCTGCAAGCTTTTTCCCCTGTGTGCCCGGCATTGTGCACCCCATCATTGTAAGTAATTCTATTGCGCGTCATACCATCCCGTTTAGCGAACTATTGTTTCGGAAAGACCCCTCGTTTGGAGGGTGCTCTGCCTAAAGCTGTTTCAAACACCACCAAAAAATCAGGCCGCACCGGGTGAGTGTAACGAGAAACCCAAGCGTAATTCCCCATTCAATGGAAGCGGAAAAATAAACCCGAAAACATCAAACATGCAAACATGCCTCAGTTTGCTTTCCATAACGCTTCTGATCCTGTACCTAAAGAAGAAAAAAAATCACCGATCGGCTGCAACAGGTGGATGGATACGGGTAGCAGTAGAAGGATAGACGGCGACGAAAAAAAAAAACATGCGATTTACATAAATCAGAATTGACTGTGTCGAGAGCGCGCCACGTTCGTCAATCCAAAACCGTTCAATGCCAATTCCAGCCAGCTCCCGACCCAACAGTCATTGCATTATTTTCGTTTGTCAACGAACGACGGTCGATACGGTTCTCCGATTTAACCGTTCCGCTTCAGTAAGCCGACCATTGAATAAATGGGAAAAACACGGATTCCGGTAGCAAAGGACGTCGAGAACAAATGAAGCGCAGCTCGTTCAGCTCGAAAAAAAAATATGATTTTTGTTCACATTTAAGATTGGAGCTTTTGTTCAATACCGAAATACCTAGCAGAACATTTGGATATCGTCTGACGAAAAATCACTTAGGCATGATTTTCTTATCTTTGATTGTTCAGCAATTTTATCACGATACGTGGAAACAATCGAACAGATATATGCATCCCTTTGGTTGTGAATTCAACTTACTTTGCTGTGGGGTGTCTTTTCAAAATTTACCTAGTACAATTCCAATCCAATTTTCAGTTATATGATATGATCACAAATAACTCAAAATTGAAGTTTTCTAAAATGTTTAGTATGAACAAGCATTAAGGAGAAATTCAGTGCAAATATAAGAAATACGAAATATTTTCAGTGATTGAGTGCGGTGGGCTCACGACACGTTTCGTTTGCTAGTAAAGCAGACACCAACTATGTATGGCTATGAACCATGAGTATTTTAATTGACCAAGTGAAACACATTTGCGCATGTTGTTTAAGACGGTCATTGTAGTCCTTTAATTTAAAACCAAAATGTAAATCTTTGGCATGAACTGTGTACTGCTTATTCGTTTCAACTCTCTAGACAACAACACAAGCAGTGTTGGTGATTGCCAATAATTTGACAGAAGCTGCTCGATATTTTTCTTAATTGTATACATTTTCAATTCGGTAGAAGATGCTACAAGAACTCGTGTCTCTCAAGAGAATTTTTCTACGTTTCTTCGCTCCACTTCATACTCTGAATATTTCACGTACCTTAAAAAAAACTCAGTCTGATAATGATCGATGCTGTGTGGAAAATACATTGCTATATGATTCAGGTACAACCATTTACCAATTATGGTTGGACATTTCCCAAAATGCACCCCTGCAAATAAAAAAATACGAATATTTTGTGTTGTAAATTAAAAATATTTGGTTTCATTTGATTTTTTTGCATATTACAGTATCAGGCAAAATGAAATTATTCCAAATTTTTTAATTTTTGGTAGTATTCGACATAAAGACTGTCTCAGAAAGTATGGACGCATCCAAAAACCGCTGCCATTTCGCAATGGTTCAGAATCTGTTATTTTTTATGACTGCGTCCTGTTGTTTACACTTTTCTATAACCACTTGTGCAGTTGTTTATTCGTTTTCATTTATTTGTTTCGAAATGCGTGGACTTTCAGCAGAACAACGTCGAAAAATTGTGTACAAATGGTGCATAGGAGGCGGATTGTCACTGAGAAAGATAGCCAAAATGGAAAAAAGTGGGCACTTCGAAGTCAAATGTTCTTCGTGCTAAAGAACGTTTGAATCTTTGAACCTATAAGAAGCAGAAACAACCAAAACGTAGTCCGAAACAAGAAGCATCGATCAGGCCGAGGGTTCGAAAGCTGTACAATACGATTCTTGCTGGAAATTTGAGCTGCATAATCATAGACGACGAAGCCTACGTGAAACTCGATTACAAATCCTTGCCGGGACCACAATATTATACGGTGCAAGAAGGGCAAGTGTTAAACCAATCCGAGACATCGAGTGAAGTCGAAAAATTTGGCAAGAAAGCTATGGTCTGGCAAGCAATTTGTAGCCGCGGTGAGATTTCGAAACCCTTCATCACCACTGCTTCAATGAACAGCGAAATATACATCAAGGAATATTTCTACCCATGATTCGAAACCACAAGGATCCTGTTGTCTCCTGGCTAGATCTTGCTTCTTGCCACTACTCGAAATCAACGGTAGAATGGTATACTACCAAAAATGTCACTTTCATCCCAAAAGACATTAATCCACCAAATTGCCCACAACTTCGACCAATTGAGGAGTTTTGGGCATTAACGAAGGCACATCTTAGGAAACATGTCTCGGCAGCCGAATCCATTCAACAGTTCGAAAAAGATTGGAAAAAAGTGTCAAAACTTGTCGCCAAGAAGTCTGTACGGAATTTAATGAGGAACGTTCGGAAGAAGGTGCGCCAGTTAGTCTGCAATGGCTAAGTAGCAAATGTTGAGAATAATATTCTGTTGTTGTACTCTAATATTATCAGAATATCGAATAAAATTTGAACTTGTGAATTATTTATAGCGTCCATACTTTCTGGGACAGTCTTCAAATGTACACCGAGGACTTCTGTTAAGCGATTTTTTACGCGGATTGACGAAGTTATGCAGTTATCTTGTTTTTTCTTAGAAATGCATTTAACGTCGAGATCTGGTGGAAATCTGTAATTTTTTTTTAAATCAGCTGTCTGACACGTCAAAAATTTTCTAATGTTCAAAACAATTTATATTTAGATCACACCAGATCTCGAAAAAATTTTGATTTCGGGTATCTCAAAATTTTTTAAAGTTCGATTTTTTTCTAAAAACTATTTTTTGAGAATACAGCAAATCACTAAGTTTCATACATTTCTAAGACATTTGGCAATAAATAAATTTCATTTCAGAAATCTCAATATTTTTTTTGCTTTCCTAATTCGATTTTTTCTCAAAAAAAAAATTTTTTTTTGAGGTAACACCAGATCGTTTCATGCATTTGTAAGATATTTGGCATCAAACAAAAACTTTCTTCCATTTTGCGTTTTTTCATAGAAGATTTTCGAAGTGGTCTCAAACTCTCTAAAAGTCGATTTATTTCAAAACGGCTCGAATTCCCCCTTAGTCGATTTTCAAGTCTCAAAGTTGATTTTTTTTTAAAATATTTTGTCTTGAGATTACACCAAATCTGGACGTCACTGACATTATCCATCCTTTTTTACGGAAAATACGATATGTTAAGGCATGCATGCATAATGTTTGGTCAATTTTTAGATATTTCGCAAACTATAATAGCGTTCGAATAGAAGTAATCTTGAATTTCGTTGAAATCAACAGTTTTCGGAAATTATCAAACTCGTGTTTTATTCAGTTTTCTTATGATTTCAGAATTGATTTGATGAAAGAATAGGACACTTAAAAATAAAAGATTTTTATTGCAATTTCAAAAAAAGTACGAACTTTTTTTATCAATTGGTTGTTAACTTCAGCGTCTATTCTATTTCAGTATTTCTTTATCTCAAAGTAAACCAATTCATTTTCACAGCATTCGCATAGTATTTGTCCAATATTGCTCGAACAGACGACATTAAGGTCTGAGGACAGAGGGCCACGTGTTGAGTTTTAAATCGACCAAGTGGCTCGCTCAATTCCCTTTGCGCATCGTATTTCTCTTGTACTCTCTCGTATATGAGCAAACTGTATCGGGTTGCCAGCATAAATAAATAAATAATAAATAATAAATGCAGAAATCTATCGATCTGAGTGTCTCCAGAAAAGATTGCGGCCTTTATATAAGAAGCATAGTACACCTCCACTGTTTTGGCAGGATTTAGCGTCGGCTCACTATACCAAAACCACTCTCAATTGGATTACGGAAAAGGGTATAAATTTTGCTGAGAAAAATATCCACCAAATTGCCCTCAGCTACGACCCATCGAACGTTACTAGGCAATAGTGAAGAGGGTCTTCAAGAAGACTGGCAAGGCAGCTGGGAACACAAAAATTCGGGCTCAAGCATAAAAAAAATGCGATGCAACACTTGTCCGGAACTTGATGAAGAGCGTTCGATCAAAAGTTCGAAAACTCGTGAAGAAAAAACTTAAATTTCATCCGTTTTTCATTATGCTCAAGTAACCTCGTACAATAAAGGATCAATTGAATAAAATATCGTTTTTTATCATAATTTGAAAGAGAAAATTGTCGATAGCTTATTTTCGATACATTCATTATAGGGCAAATTTCTTCCGGTTCCGGAATAATAGGGTAAAGTATGTCAAAGATTTTGTACCCTCACTTAAAGCGGCGAAATAAAATAGTTTTCTGCTCAGTTTTATTCATATTCACATCATTCTTGTTATGTCTCTGAACTTACACATACTAGTTTTTTTTTTACCATGCAGGAGTTCAAATCAATTTTCCGGGTGTTTTCTTTAACTCACTAGGAGGCATTGTAATTTTTTCATCTTTTGAGGAGTTGAGATCTGATGTTAAATTAATCCTTGCAAAACTCAAGTATCTGGTATTTGAGCAAATCGGTAGCGTGTCTTTGAAAAGTTTCGTGATTTGTTATAGGAGTATCATTATAATAGTGTTATTCAAAGTATTATCCATCGTTATCCACTACTCTTTGCCATCGTTCTGATTCTGATTTTTTTTTGTAATTTTCGTAGTTTTCGACAAGCTTTGCTTTGGCAAACAAATGTTAATCGAATGGAGCAGTGTCCGGCGAATATGGCGGGTGGGGAAGAATTTCCCATTCAATCGATTCCTAATAAGTTTTCACGACTTTCAATACACGAAGTTTTCCATTGTCCTGATCAAAAAAAAAGATTGTCGAGGCGATCTTTATATTGCGTACGCTTTTCCTCTGTTCAAACGCATCAATTGTCGTCTGTGATAGTTTCATTCGATTAGAACAGCTCATAATAAATTACGCTCGGTTGTCCGGGACTTCCTTGTACAAGTAAAGATGCGCTATATTAGTAGCTTTCATGAGATAGTTTCCTTTTGGTAAAATCTACTAGAATGAAATTCATTTGAATTCAGTAATATAATTTTTGAGAACCGTTCGATCATGAAGCAACAGCAAGTCAAAATACTTTAAGTTTATTCGCAAAAGACACACAGTTCGTATTCAATATTTAATAAATGTTGATTTTTCATTTTTTATTTATTTTCAGGTAAGTGTCAATGTCAATGATGAGGTCAATGTCAAACAATTCTAAAGTGCAACAGTAAGTACCCAGTAGCTAGAACAGACGATGAATTACTTCTCTCAGAATTGATTCCTATCCTCGACACAAAGCATCATTCGTCAAACTGGGGCCTTTGAGGCAAAGATAAATATACTTCTATCCTTTTCGCTCAATTTATGCTCGGCATAAACAACGGTTTCCAGTTCCCGGGAATAATCTCGCTCATTCCATCGACTGTTGAAGTATCTAGCAAAATATTTGTTTTTCATTCTAAATCGATTTTTCGCAGTTAATCCTCTAATGTTACCAGCGACTTGGCGAATGGAAAACTTTTCCGAAGATGCTTGAAGCATTATGTTATTTATCTTCCACCTGTTGTTTTTGTTTTCAAATGATTAGATGGTCTAGACAAACGATTTCCCAAGTGGGTTTTACATTATTTTGGGTGGGCGATAACATTCGAATATACTACTAACTAGCGGTGAGAAATGTATCCAGTAGACAGTAGAGTACTTTGTCTGTTGCGGCAAAACAAAAATACATTATGTGTGCAAGTCGAAGAATTGCTTTTTATTGTCAGTGTGATTTTTCCCATTTCTCAATATACGAGCCATTTATGAAAAACACTCCTGCGCTGATCAGCAAGTTTGTGACTTTTCGATGCAGGCAAGTTGTATTCGAAAAGGTTCAAGTAGGCCGCATGGAGTAGAACTTTTAAATTGAGAACTTGGAACGATTCGTTTTTTCGTATTTGAAAGTTGATATTTGTCATTTATTTGTTGAAATTTTTGTCTTATTTCTGAATTTTCAAACTCATTAATATTTGATAATAAAGTTAGTCATAAAACGTTTTCCTTTGACGAGCACAGTCTATCTGACGATGCATCCGGCGGTTCAATGCAATGCCTGTCATTGTGGCCTGTTAATTCAACAAGAACTGCTATGCACTGATGAGTCGAAGACGAAACTTAAACAAACTAAGCCGGTCACTTGTAGCTGGAAACCTCTGGATGAAGAACAGATATTGCAGTTAAATAAATAATATTTTAGTTGAAACTGGAGGATCTCCGCGTCAACATGGTAACAAATTTCCTCACAAAAACGTTGCAAAATTGATCCAAACCTGTCTCAAAATAGTTACATCAATGCTCGCATATTGTCTCACAATTTTACCAAAACTTGTTTGAAAAATGTGTCAAAATTGCCTTACAAGTGGGAGAAAATAATTCTCGAAACCATTTCAAAAATGGATCTTAATTGTTTAAAAACTATATGAAAGCTTATTCAAAAAGTTCTCCATCAAACTTTTAAAATGTATCTCAAAACTAAACCAAATTGATTGCTAATTTCCCTAGAAAATGTTTCAAAATTATCTCGCAAATGTCTTGGCAGCTCTAAATATTTTCAAGCTTGACTTAAATATGGCGTTTTTCCTTGAGGTCAACCATGTTTCGACTCTAATTACGTTTTACACGAACATGACATAACCTTACAAAATAACAGAATGAACTTTTTTTTGACAGCCACCGGTGGTTTGTTTACAGTTTAAAAGTTCATCAGAAGTCCATCGTTTAAATTTAAAAATTGCAAGTCGTCTCACACGAAACAGATTTATACAAATATCGCTTCTTGATGCTGTAAACGCTTACAGGGCAAGCTTCTTACTTCTTTTTACTACGGAACACGTTTTTAACAGGCACTTATTCATCATTCTTCAATTTTTAATTTGCAGTAGCAATACAAAACAAACCAGCGGCAGCTGTTAAAGATGAACTTGATTCATCGGCAGTGCATTTGTGTCGTCATCGTGTAAAATTTGATTAGATTTTTTATCGTGACAATGAGTTCATTCTTGACAGCTCAGCGGTACTGTTTACAAACAAGCTTAAACAAACATCGTAGAACACATCACAAACAATCACTTTGCAACTAGTCACTATTATTTAATAAGTCTCATAAACCAACCGTATCCAATCGTGAACAAATGTTTTAAAACTCTATTTAGGCGATATTGACCGTAAATGGTCTTATCCAATTTGTCAAAATATAAATAAAAAATCTCTGTTTACAAACAGTACTGTTGAATTGTCAAAATGTGTTCATCCGATTGAGGTTAGCAGTGACGGTAAAAAACCTAAATAGGTTTTGCACGATGACGACACAAATGAACTGCCGATGAATCAAGTTCATCTTTGACAGTTGCCGTGTACTTGTTTTGTTTTTCGACTGCAAGTTGGATTAGAGCATTTACGGTCCATATCGCCTAAATAGAGTAATAAAACATTAGCTCACGATTGGATACGGTTTGTTTTTGAGATTTATTAAATAAAAGTGACTAGTTGCCAAGTGTAAAGATGATTGTTTTAAACGTCTTAAACAATCATCAACACTTTGCAAATAGTCACTTTTCTTTAATATATTTCAAAAACAAACTGTATCCAATCGTGAATAAATATTTTAAAACTCTATTTAAGCGATATGGACCATAAATGGTCTCATCCAAATTGTTAACAGACAAACAAAAAAATCTTTATTTACTAACAGTACTGCTGGACTGTCAAAATGTGTTCATTTGATTGAGGTTAGCAGTGACGGTAAAAAACCTAATTAGGTTTTGCACGAACATAACATAACCTCCCAAAATTGAACAAAATGAATCAACTTTGACAACTATCAGTGATTTGTTTATGTGTTCATTGCGTTCTTTCTAATTTGAATGCCTGTTAATAGATATGTAAACAAACCACTGATAGCTGTCAAAAGATGAACTTGATTCATCGGTAGTTCATTCTAGTGGCCATCGTGCAAAATCTAGTTAGGTCACTGCTAACCTCAATCAAATGAACACATTTTGACAGTAGTGTTTGTAAACATAGATTTTTTTGTTTGTCTGTTGACAAATTGGATGAGACCATTTACAGTCCATATCGCCTAAATAGAGTTTTAAAACAATTGTTCACGATTGGATGCGGGTTGTTTTTGAGATTTATTAAATGAAAGTCACTAGTTGCAAAATGTAAAGATGATTGTTTGAGATTTGTTCTTCGATTTTTGTTTAAGCTTGTTTGTAAACAGTACCGCTGAACTGTCAAGAATGAATTCTTGTTCATTTGTGACGTTACGATAAAAAATCTAATTATTGAAAGAGAATAAACAAAAGGAAACTGTCACTTGCTCTTGCGGCCTGCTGAAAAATCAACCGAGAAATGTACACTGAGCTAAATTTTCTGTTTCACATTATATGATAATCTTATGAAACATAAAACTCTTCTTAACGTTATTTTTACAAGATTTTCAACTAACGAGTGAAATTTCCAGTCTAAGTCAAATGTATTGGCGCGCCCTATAACCATTACCATATATCCACACAACATACATTGGAACAATTTATTAAGCTTATATTAACTTCGAATTTATATAGATAGATTCATCTATACCATATGACTAGTTTAATAAAATTTATGTAAAACTTTTAATAGAGGTCACCTTAGTTATATATAGATCAAATGACTGCTAATTGATTGATCAAGTGATACGTATATGATTCAAATTAAATAAAATATACTGGGATTATGGTACTTGAGGGAATCAAAATCTACAATAAAAATAATTGTCTTATCAAAAACTTATTGTTATATTTTTCGTATATAAAGCGTTTCATAACATCAATTTATTTTAATATTTCAACTATACTTACTTCTTTGTGACTGGCTGATTTCATCGGATATTTACTGTTACCAGACGAATCAGATGCACTACGAATAGTTGATAATCGGAAACTACTCCTTTTTTTTGAAGATTTGAGCTATACTAGTCGTCAGTTCTGTAAGGGAGTACCTTCTGATATTTGCGTAGGAGAAGTGGAATCCCGAAACTATAGATAAAATTTCATCTTACTAGACAGACAGAGTAATGAAACGTGCCGGATATTTATTTCATGGTGCGTTAGGGCATATCCTTGAACGAAGTTGAATGAGCTGTCTTGTCAGCGATTTAAAATAACGGAACTTCCTTAAAAACTGACGGAGGCAGTTGATGAATATCGAGGACACAACTCTTCCTTCAGCTTCAAGCAGTACGATTCACGATATTATTTAATGCTATTCTCTTCAGCTTACGAAAACAGTGTCTTCCTTGTTGCAGATTTTATGTACGCTTCCAATAAAAAATATAAATTTTCACATGACTTTTATTCAATATAATCAGCATGCGATCCATAGAAAAATGTAATCAACATTTAAATTATACTGGCTTAAGTTTTATCGACTTTTCGCATATATGGAATTGTTATCAATATCATAAAGATTATGAAGATATAAAATTTTTTGAACATCATTTAGGGCATATTCAGTAGTGTTCTAGTTCTAGATGCATAATTTATGTCAGTTACAAAATTTCAATCTGTATTTTTAAACAAGAAAAACTGGCAGCCCCAGTTGTGTTTTACTCGTGTTTCAAATATACAAAAAATAGAACGGCATCGTAGACCAGTTTTAAATTTGACAGAATAACTGGTCGAATAAAAAACACTAGAACGGCTTGCTGGGGATACGTTTGTTACAATTTCTGCTCTATTATAGATCTTCCAAATAGAACTTCTAGCTGCTGAATTTGCTCTTAGGGCATGTTCAGGAGTGTTCTAGTTCTAGATGCATAATTTATGTCAGCTTTAAAATTTAAATCTAGAATTTATAACAAAATACACTGGCAGCTCCAGCAGCGTTTTATCTGAGTTTCAAATATAGAAAAAATAGGACGGCAGCGTATACCAGTTTTAAATTTGACAGTAGAACTTTTCGAATAAATAAAACTAAAACGGCTTGCTGGGGATACGTTTGTTTCAGTTTCATTTATATTATAGACCACCCATATGAAACTGGTAGCTGCTGAATTTGCTCTTAGATTTTAGGTAGAGTTTCGTTAGAGGTAATAAGTTGTCATATGTCTTTTGTGAAATATCATCTACGTACGATTCATAAGACACATCCAATAAATATAAATTTTGTAACGTGTTAGATTCCATCGGATTTCCACATAAATTATATGGGGTATTCAAGGGGAGAGTCGCTTAACACAAACTATATTGCGCCTTTAAAAAAACACGTGATACACTGTGAGTCTAAGTGTGCCACGCTGTTCCCCATGAAACAGTTACTTGTCAAAACTGAGCCCTTTGTGTGCCGCAACTGTGCAACTGTATGAAAACGAAAGTGCCAATATTGATAAATGCGCCAACGCATTGTTTTAATGTGTGATTGGCACATTGATCTAAGCGTCCTCCCCTTGGGGGTATTCTTATAACTTTCATTATGGTAACGTCTATCTAGATTTAACGTACAATTCATATAAAGATAATAAGTTTCCATATAATCTTTATAAATTATATTCTGCATATGCTTCATATGACAAATCTAATGAATATAAATAAGATTTTCATTTCAGTGTATGAATTTGACAGCAGTTAGAGTTGGAACTGGGCGAGTTTGGGCTCTAAGCAGAGATGCCAGATATTTTCATAGAAAATCTGTATTACCCTGAAAAAAAAAACTGTGTTTATCTGTATCCATTATTAAATCTATATTTTGTAATGAAATAATGTTGAGAGAATGTTATTCTAACATTTTATGGTTTTATTTATAAAGAGAAACTCAATGAGTGACCAACATTCAATTCCCTCCACAACGAAATGTTTGTAATTTTTCTTTAACAATCGGAACCAACAGAACGTAATTTCAATACCCAATAATTTTAAAGTGACTTTGTTAGTTCACTTGGGATTTCTGCGCTTAATGTGCATCTTAAAATGTCTACACAATTATAAGATTTTCAGATCAGTTTGTGATTCGACCATTGATTACAAAACTATTATCTCGTCACTACTGGAATATCGGGGACATCAGAGTGACGACATCTCATTCGTAATGTTGGGAGCAACTCAAAAAAATTATTCCGAAATTTGTACGTTTGGCACAAAGCTGTCATTCAAAACAGTCGAAAAATTTCAATTTATTCTATCCTCTTTTTGTGAAATCTGTATATATCATTATCGAATCTAGGGAATCTGTATAAAATCTGTATTTTGAATCAAATCTGTGTGCGCTTGTAAAAATCTGTATAATATAGATAAATCTGTATAAATGGCATCTCTGGCTCTAAGCATTAAATGACATAAAAAATGGTTTAAAGACGCCTCGAGAATGTCTCAAAATTGGAAAAATTTAGAAGTAAATTTTCTTAAAAAACTGTTGAAAACGATCCCAAAATTATTTCCAAATTGGTGACAGGATTGTTTACACGCCGTCCCGAAATTGCCTGCAAACTGTCTCAAATTGTTTAAAATTTCTTAAAAATGGTCTCATATTTGTTTCAAAAATGGTAAAACATTTCCTCGAAGTAGTTGTCACAGTCCTGTTTCAAAATAGTTACAGGATTGATTTCAAACTGTCTTAAAACTCCAAATCTCCAAATTATTTCGAAAATGTCTCAAAAATGCCTTAAAATGATTCAAAAATTTCTCTCAACTATCTCAGACCTGTCTCAAAATTGTCCCAAAGCTTTTCAAAACATCATTCACCGGCCTGTTTTGAATGTGTCTCGAAACGGATTCAAATTGGTATCTAATTTCTCCTGAAACTATTTTAAAATTGTTTCGCAAGTGGCTCAAAGTTTCTAAGAAAACAAAATGGAAAATTGTTTCAAAGACGACTCGAAAATGTCTCAAAATGGTATCGAAATATTTCAGATTTGTCTCATAATCGCAAAATTGTGAAAAAAATTAACTTAAAAAAACTATTAAAAATGGTCTCAAAATTACTTTAAAAATGACTCAAAATAGTTGAAAAATCTGCAAAACTGACTTTAACCAGTCTCAAAATTGTTACAAGATTGCAAACTGCCGAAACATTATCTCCAAACGTAAAAATTTGCTCAAAAATATTTCAGAAATGGTAATAAATGGTTGATGTGTCACATAATCGTTGCCAATTAACACAAACTTGATTCAAAATGAGTGCAAGATTGTTTATAAATTGTCTCTAAATTATATCATAATTGCTTGGAAAGTGTCTAAATGCCTTAAAAATGTGTTATCATGTTTCTCAAAAATGTTTCCAAAATAGCTCTTCATAATCTTAAAACTCATTTCACATGTTTTTCACAAAACTGTTTAAACTAGTTCAGTTAATCAAAACTAGTTCAGCTAATCGTTCGCTAATTTCTCTAAGAATTGTTTCAATATTATCTCGCCAATGTCACAAAATAGCTCAATTATTTCCCGCTCATCTTAAACATGGTTTAAAATTGCATCAAAAACGTCTCAGAAATCATTTAGGGGTTAGAAATGCTTCAACATGGTCTCAGAAATGTTTCGAATTTGGCATCGGCATCGGCAAAATTATAAAATACATTTTCTCAAAATCAATGTCAAAAATGGTCGTAAAATTACTTTGAAAAAATAAAATATCTCGAGATAGTTATAACGGAACCGTGTTAAAATAATTCCAATCTGTCATACAACTGTCTTAAAATGGTTACAACATTGTTCACAAATTCCCCTAAAACTGTCTGCAAATTGTTTGGAGATCGCCATTGAGTTGAATAAACAGTATTCATGATATTCAAACTGATTTTCAATCGAACCATCAGCCGGATGGGCATTGAAAAACTACTCTATTCAAAATGTTTTTTTTTCTTCAAAAATGTTACCATATTGTGTTGAGTTCCAGTGTTAATCAATAGAATGGAATAAATGTCAACTAATTTTAAATCGGGACTCGGTAGGACGACAGAAAAAATGAGCATGATTTGTTTCATAATTAATTTGGCATGGATCACTGTTCGGATTGAAATTATTTTTGTGCCGCATGTTTTAATTAATTGCAAAATTTCCGCTACAATCAATTATCGTGTATTTATTCATTCCACACGGTGATTAAAATTGTACAATTATCATATTTCATAGAAATCGTTTTTGAAAAAGAATCATGATGATGATTTCTCTTGCACTATACTGATGACGCGTCGCTGGTTTGAATCAGCTCAAATGCTAATAGGTTATTATAATCGGACCATCGATTCTTGCTCAATACTGTCCTTCACAGTCCATTAGTTGCTGCCAACGGTTCCGTCAGTCAGTCAGTCAGTCCAACGTCAAGCGCACACGGTAAGACATTCCAACCCTAAGTCGAGTCATCAGCTCTGCATCAAATATTCATCGACAGTTGAGAATGGTCCTGCAGCTCGCTCGGACTGTTTAGTAGTCCCGCCGGCGAACAGATTGAATATTGACACATTCGAATCGGACAGTTAACCGAGCGGACATTGTGCTTTCCACACGGAGCTAACCGCAGGCTATGAATAGTGAATAAACTCAAAACTGCATGAACCACAACAGGGTTGAGTTGACACGGGTCGGTTTGGATATCAATTTCACTGCTGTAGCTGTGCTACCGTTGTCAATCTGTTCTGTTGTATCAAGTGACATTTTGGTAGTTTGTAGCATCGAAGGCGGCTGTGCAGAGTTCGATCGCACAAGGAGTCAGCTTCGTTGTTGTTGTCGCATTTTTTCAAATCATATTTTTATACACCGAATTTAATTACTCATGGAAGTTTGAAGCTGTTTGAAAACTGTTTTATCTACACACGAATATTTACCAAAGCACTACCCGTAAAAAAATAAACCATTGATTTTATAGCATAAACAATTGATTCACAATTAGACATATGGGTTACAATACATTTTATTGTATCTTGACAAGATTTTTTTTAATTTCCAACGATTCAATATATTGTTCCTACGATTCTACAATTGAATTTATTGTACACGTGGTGTTTCAGACAATATGCAAACTGTACATTTGATTGTTTTCCAAGAACACATGTTTGAGAAAACTTCATGATTTGAATTGTTACGATACTTAACAACCTATACATTCTATTGTAAAAAGCATTTTCACAATTGATTAAATAGTGTATAACAATACATTAAAATATTTTTCAATGGTCAAAGCAAAATTGTGGCAGGTTGTGTAACAGCAAATCGTATTGTTTTTCTACAATATTTTTTATTCGGGTACCCATCATCAGTGGTTCTTCACTGAAGTGTCGTTTTTGCTTAAACTAACATGTTAAATAGTTGTACATAGTTTGTTTCGATATTTGTTGTGCTGCCTTCCGGATAGTGAATTATTACCGGTCGCACGGGAATTGGAACGGAAGCACAGTTGAACGATGAATGCTTTATGATAATTATTATTTCATTTACCGCCGCGGGGAGGGGTTTGGGAATGCAGAATGATAATATCAGGCCGAATGATAAACGAGGTGTTCTTCGCCTCATCGGTACTAGTAATATTAATATTGCGCATCAGGCCCGTATCCAGGATTTCGTTTTGGGGGAGAGGAGCCCTCAGATAAATAAATAATATTACTGATGATTTAAGTCAATTTAAGTCAACAATCATATATTTTGAATGGGACTAGAACGGATCATTACTGAAGTAAAAAAGCTCTAAGAGGGAAAAGTGAAAATCGACTTTGTAACCAAGGCTCGGAGAGAAAAGTATCATACACCAGTTTATCGAGATCGCAAAGTGTCAGGATGCGTGTATGTATTGCAAATATCCACTTGATTTTTACGGATATGGCAAAACCAATCTAAGGTTTGTTTTACTATGTTCACACTTCGCGTTATTTCTTATTCAGAAACGTCACATCAAAACATGTTTTCCCTAGAGTGCCTATAACCAGAGTGACGACATCTCATCCGTAATGCTGGCAACAAATCAAAACTTTAAACCCTAAATGTTGACAGTTTCGTTCGCTTTGTATTGCATTTGACAGGTCGTTTGCTCGTTTGGAACAAAGCTGTCATTCCAAACGAACAGCTGTCGTCACTCTGGTTTAAGCAAGTCCCTGCTAGGCCGCCATGTTTTTGTGACCATCATCTTTTCCGCAAAGACGAAAACAACGAAGAAGTATATGAGTTCGTTGTTGCTGAATATCTGTGATATTTAGCTGTGAAAGTTGATTTTTTATGTTTGATTATAAATGTGATATCGTTATGAAACGTGCGGTGCCAAATTGTAATACTGACTTTCACAATCGATGAAGTGTTGTATTTTACTTCATTTTGTTTACTTTGCTCTCACTGATTTGATAGCTTTGAAGGCCCCGAAGGACTGAGATGTTGTTTACGATAGCACTAGCTGGAGCGCCTTATTTTGCCACCGGGCTGGGTTTAAGGCACTCTAGTTTTCCCTAAATAACATGATATAGTTTTCAGTCCGGCACAACCCTGCTAGCATTTTCCGTCATTTTTCGACTATGTCAATTGACAAGCTGATGTCGAATCAGTTTTTCATTCAAGTAGCCATGTAATCATAATAAATCGAATCTGTAAGCGGGTACAAGCATTTTTATTATTTGTGTTAAGAGATTAATTTTTTGGTTTTTTTTTTCAATATTATAATATAATTTTAAGGCACACTGCTTAAGCTCTAAGATGCCAAGGATATTTACTAATCTTAATTACGACTATATTAAAACTAGAATAGTAATGCCGGTGAATTGGATATTGCATGAGGGTCTTCCATATGGCGTTTGCAAATATCCATGTTGGCCGCATCCTTCGGTCCGTGTGGGTCCGCGAGAAACACCCCCAGGCTACGAAGGCCTGGCGGGTGGCCCGCATGCTGGTTTTCGACTGGAGCGGTCTTCCGTGGACGATGATGGTGATGTTACGGAAGAGATGAAAAAAAAGTAAATCTTGTGGAAACGGGGTAAAAAAGGGGATGTGGGGACAAAATGTCTGAAAACGATAGAGATCTAATTAGTTGCCATCGAGATGGTGAAGAGACAGGGAAAGGGGAACGAAAAAGTTAGTGACAAAAAAAAGATCTTGTTAGTTCCAATGAAGATGGTGGACAGGGACGGGGATCGAGAGAATCGGGCGGATGTTAGTGTCGAACCTGTAGGTGAAGCTTATACTTTCTGAACGAGGATAATCACATTACACTTGTATATCAATGTGTTTAAGGTACTGGTATATGAGAAGCATATATGAACTATCCCGACTCGCCAACACATCCTGAACCGGAACCTCAGGCGGTCTACCTCGGGCCCTAAGGGATTCCAGTAGCTTCGACCTGGCGTCACGATACTCTACGCACGACCACACGACATGCTCGATGTCCTGATAACCGTCGCCACAGGTGCAGAGACCGCTCTCCGCAAGCCCAACACGCCGGAGATGTGCGTTGAAGGTGTAGTGATTTGACATGAGCCGCGACATAACACGAATGAAATCGCGACTCACGTTCATCCCCCTGAACCAAGGTTTCGTCGATACTAATTTTTTGGTTATTTGTTGCTTAATATTTATTCCACATCAAAGGCCCTCGTTTCGAAGCAATTAATCTCCGAAACGTTGGCATTTAACATGAAATGAATATTTTAAATGAACAAATGACTTGAACACATGTTTTTATACATAAAAGAAAACTTTCAAAACTGTTGCTGAATGAATTCATGCCAATTGTTTCGGGACATTGAGGAAAACCAAGTTGCTTGAAACCGGAAACGCAATCTGTGGACTTTTCTATTCCGAACAAGTTTGTAATACTACGCAAATTTTGGAACTCAAGCAGTACAGAGCAACCGCAACTCTTTGTTAGGAAAAGGGATCGCTCTGCGCACTCTAATGGCCATCATTTCAAATTCGGGGTTTGAGGTACTCGTCTCCATTTATTTGGCTCGTCTTCATTCATTTGGTATTTTTGCAGTTTGTTCCTAAAACTCAATAACAAGTAATATGTCATGCGTATAACGTAATCCTAGTGTGAACAGTGCGGTTTAAACTTCATAGTACTATCGTTCAAACATGTTATTTTCTGCGGGTGTGAATCTAGTATTATACTATGTTCACACTATAAGTCAACACGAGTTCTAACTCTGATTTCATGATTTAAGTGAAATAACACGTTTTACTTTTGCGTTATTTCATATTCAGAAAGGTCACATTAAAACATTTTTTCTCTAAATAACATGATATAATTGTTAGTAAAGCACAACCCTGCTAACATTTTCCGTCACTTTTCGACTATGTCAATTGACAAGCTGTTCAACAACAGCAGTTTTCTATCACAGTAGCCATGTACATAATAAAACAGAACTGAAAATTTTTGTTTTTTGTATTAGGTGATGGCTTTTCTAGGTCATTTGCTGCTCAAAAATATGTATTTCTCTTAAATGGCTAACGTTTTGAAGCAATAAACCTTCAAAACGTTAGCAATAAGCGTTAAACGGTAACATCATCCATAGAAGTGCCTGGCTTATTTCTTATTTTCCGTCTTTCGACAACATACTTTTTTCTTTTCTACCTGCGGCATTTTTGTTTCTAAACAAACTCAATAACAAGAAATATGTCATGCGTATAACATAATCCTAGTGTGAACAGCGCGGTTTTAACTTCATATTACTATTGTTAAAACGTGTTTTTTTCTGCAGGTGTGAACATAGTATTATACCACGATGTAAAATACCCTGGTGATCACGTTTTTCTATGTGTTAGTGCGGTTGTCATTTTATTTTGGAATAACAGAGACGTGAAGAAGAAAAAACATAAACAAATGACGTTCCGGGAGTTGCTTTTATGAAAATATTTAGAGTTGGTTCTGTTTGCGAAAATATTGACAGTGAAATGCGGTGTTTTGTTCCGAGATGTTTCAATCGTTTTCAACACCTGCATTTGAAATGCCACCCACAGAACTTTAATATCACTCCATTATCCATAATAACTGTAATAGATACCACAGTGCAATCCGCCAAATCCTTCCTCCAACGAAATGAACAGAATCGGATGTGTGTAAAATTTTCTATATTTCGACGTTACCTTGCAAGCCCTTGAAGAAAAAATGTCCAGATTTTCAATTAGTTTCAAAGATTCGCCAGGCTGCGCGACAACTGGAGTAACTTAGAAGTGAAATCCCGATCTGAGATGGTCGTTTGTTTATGTTTACATGCTTGAATCCCGGCGCGCCATACTTAATTTCGTGAAAAAATTACCAACACAACCAAAACTGTCTTATCACGCCACCAGTGTATTTTACGTCGTGGTAGTATACTATGTTTACACCGGCCGAAAATAACATGTTTTAACGATAGTAATATAAAGGTAAAACCGCACTGTTCACACTAAGAAAAAATGGTTGTATCTATCTGCGTTGCCATTTTTCCAAAAATCTTTATTCGGCGCAAAAATCTATCTGTATTATAACGGTATCAGAATCTCTTCTACATAAGTAGTCGAAAATGTCATCAAGACGTGAGCAAAGAAAAGATCCCACGACAACATTTTCTCATGTCTATTCAAAAACCTAAAACCAAAATCGGTACTTATCTGTGTGTTCCGTGAATTATCGGTATTTTGGGAGTACATATCTGTATTGTGGTATAGAGGTCAAAAATCTGTATAAATACCGAGAAATCGGTATACCTGGCAACGTTGGTACCAGTTTTCAGTTCTCGGTTGATTTTCCAGAAGGTCGTAAGGGCATATTCAGGAGTGTTCTAGTTCTAGATGCATAATTTATGTTAGTTTTAAAATTTAAATCTAGAAATTATAACAAAATAAACTGGCAGCCCCAGCAGCGTTTTATCTGTGTTTCAAATATAGAAAAAATAGAACGGCAATGTAACCAGTTTTAAATTTGACAGTAGAACTGGTCGAATAAATAAAACTAAAACGGTTTGCTGGGAATACGTTTGTTTCAGTTTCATTTACATTATAGACTACCCATATGAATCTTGTAGCTGCTGAATTTGCTCTAACAGCAAGTAACAGTTTCTCTTTGTTTACTTTCTCTTCTATTAATTACCAAGCGGTTTACACGTTTATCACTTAACTCTTTGCATAGAATGATGCTCGAAACGTTCGACTTCCAAACAGAACTGTGAAATCCAAGAAAATCTTTTTAGATCACATCACAATAATCGAAAGAGAGAGTGAACAAAGAGAAACTGTCACTTGCTGTTACGGCCTTCTATATTTGAAAAGTTAAGGAAATGCTAGTAGGGTTGTGCTTTACTGACAATTATATCATGTTATTTCGGGAAAACATGTCTTAATGTGACGTTTTGTCGTGAATACGACTTACTTTACTATGGGGTGCCTTTTCAAAATTAGCCATATGGAAGAATGGGCAGAACTTAATCGTGAATATCTCGACTTGTATTAATGGTAGTAACATAATTCTTTCACCATTTCATCAAAAATATGATCAGGAATTTAGGATAATATTTTGAACAATGTGAGATAACTACAAACAACTCAAAAATTAAGTTTTCTCAAAATTTGAAAATAATGCGGAAAACTCTTTACTTTCGCTTGGATTTTTCGCGCAAGGATGACGATTTTGAGGCAGTCAGGCACATATCTTCAACTGAATGCGTATAAAAGGGAAACCTTGGTCGAAAATCGATCATTTCTTTTCGTGCGTTCGGTGGAAGCAGACGTCGTGTGAGTTGAACCATCAACCAGCAGCGACGGAGAGTGCACCTTTTGCGTGGTCAAAACCTCAAACGCTCAGGTAGCAACTCTCATTCGCTTGCTGGCCATCAAGGCGAGAAGACTGCCATTGCGAGAGTTAAACCATCAACCAGCAGCGACTGAGAGTGCACCTTTTGCGTGGTTAAAACCTCAAACGCTCAGGTAGCAACTCTCATTTGCTTTTCGGTAGTCGTAACGAGAAGTTCAAATTTGAGATATTAGTTCCGCAATATAGGTTTAGTATTCAGAGCCTGCGTGCTGAAACTGTATTCCGGAACTAATTTCAGTTTCGAAATTGCAGTTCTAGAATTCAAACTGGATTCTGAGTCTGTTATTGGTTCTAAATTTAGTTCTTGGACTCAGTTCTTTATTCCAGACTTCTTCTATTCGGTTCTTTTTAGAACCATAATTATACTCGTAAAGAATTATGCGGAAATTTACTTTACTGTACTCTATACAACTCATTCTGGTAGTCATGGCGGTCTTCAAGTTTCAGAGCTTAGTTCCGGAATATGGGTTTAGAATTCAGAGTCTGCGTGCTGAACTAACTCAACTCGTCACTCTTCATCACGAACGCTGTGGTAATAAAAGGCGGCTTTTCCGATTTAATAATCTTTATGAGCGAGGATTATAAAATTCCTAAAATTATTGATTTCAGTACAGATATACCAAATGTTTATCAATCTTACGTTTAGTGCCTTTAGCAGGTGTAGCGTATTGTTGCCTTCTATTCCACGTAGAGCAACTATAATTAGGTTAGGTTTGAGCTACTCAAATATTCGTATTCAGTTATATATTACCTTTTATCCGATAAGTATATAAATATATATGTATAAATGCCTTATAGTGTGGCGTCAGGGTGTTACAGTTCACTCGATACCTATTACAATTTAATTCATAGTTCATAATAAATTCAGGTTAAAGTTTTGTAATTAATGCATACTTAAGTTAAGCCAATATAACTGCGTGCTAAGATTAGTTTTAAGAGTTCATGTGAGATCACCAAGTTACAATAATAGAATTTTAATCTAACTTTTTACTGAAGTCTATTTTTAATACGAACTGCTCTTATAAGTTCCACCTTTAGAATTTGCTTCCGCTTGATTTCACTTGCTATCCTGTTTTTTGACATATCTCTATTTCATAGGTGTTCAGCTTCGACGAGGGGTTTGAAATAACACTCCCCCCCAGTATACTGAGGTTTTACACCCAGTCTACTCTAAAGTGGTACGACGTCTAGGACAGCAATCTTTACTGCGGGTCGTACCATCATTCCTCCAGCGGTTTGAACCGTTGCACTTCGTACTTGTCCGTCTTTTGATTGTGAAACGGATACTACTTTGCCCTTCGGCCAGCAGTTTCTCGGTAGATCCGGGTCAACAATAATAACGATGTCGCCGGTCTGAATAGGTTTAACTGGCTGGAACCATTTTGTTCGTCGTGTGATGGTGGGAAGATATTCTGTAAGCCAGCGCTTCCAGAATATGTTCGCGTAAACTTGAGACATCTTCCATGTTTTGCGTAGAGCGTTTGCGCTGTCGTCGTATAATGTAAACGGTTTCATGCCGTTTGAGGATCCCAAGAGAAAATGGTTTGGTGTTAGAACGGGAGCGGCTTCATTGTCGGCAGCAACGTATGTTAATGGTCTAGAATTTATAACCGATTCGATTTCCAGCAGCATGTTTCTCAGTAACTCATCCGTCGGTAGTCTCTGCGGTTTAATTTGCTCAAGCCCTCTTTTGACTGACTGAACGAGCCGTTCCCAACTTCCTCCCATATGTGGGGAGGCTGGTGGATTGAATCTCCAGCGCGTTGCACATGTCGTGAAGGTTTCTACCATTCTATTCTGGTCAATTGTTTTCAAAATTTCTTTGAGCTCTCGATCGGCACCGATGAAGTTCGTCCCACGATCACTATAAATTTCGAGTGGCACCCCTCTTCTCGACATAAAATTTCGAATAGCCAGAATACAGGAATCCGTCGTAAGAGTATGAGCAATTTCGATGTGGATAGCACGCACGGTGAGACAAGTTATTAATACACCCCATCGTTTCTCTACTCGTCGACCTATTAGTACTTGATATGGTCCAAAATAATCTATCCCTACATACGAAAACGGTCGAACGTAGGCTGCTAACCTAGCTACCGGAAGATTACCCATCATTGGTGGCTGTGGTCTTGCATTGCGTATTTTGCACAGCTGGCAATTCCGTCTCACGCGATCGTACTGTATACGTACTTTGGGAATATGGTATTTCTGTTTCAGTTCGTTTAGAACGGTTTGATGATTTTGATGATGGAAAAGTCTGTGGAAGGCATGTATTATTAGGTCTGTGACATAGTGCTGTCTAGGTAAAAGTATTGGTCGCTTTACAAATTCGCCGACTAGATTGCATTCGTCTATTCTACCAGGAATACGCAAAACTTTATATTCATCCACTACAGGACGTAATTTACGTAATGCACCCTTTTGCACACATTGTTTTTTTTCCACGGTTTGTGCAGAGAGGGAAATAGATCTATAATCATCGGAGAATATTTCTTCTTGAGCTAAGCGATAAATACACATCTCGGCTCTCATTAGTTCATCATTTGATAAGAGTCCGTACTGAAGTTGCTCACTTTTTACCTTTCGTTGAAGATTCATGATATATCTCTGCATCCATGCTACCGAGCGCAACAGTCGATTCCAGTTCGAGAAACGTTCCCACGCAATTACTGGGGCGTGAATCATGTGGTAAAGAATACTAGGACGAAGCTCTTCGTTCGTCGATCCAAAGCTGGAACTTTGCAGTGGCCAATTTACTTTAGCCGTCCACATAAAGTCTGGACTCTTGAACCAGCGACCACTTGGTGAGAGATCAGGAAGCTTTTGCCACTTCGTGCCTTCGTCGGCCACGTTAAGCTTTGTCGAAATCCAGTGCCATTCATTTGTAGTAGTAGTATCGAGTATCTCACTGACGCAAGTGGCCACAAATTGGCTGTATCTACGATGGTCAGAGTTCAGCCAATGCATAACATCTTTTGAGTCTGTGTAGTAGTATCGTTTTCTGATCGGTCGTTTGTGATGCTCCGCAATACTTTTAGCCAGCCGTGATCCCAAAACGGCTTCCTGTAGTTCGAGTCGTGGTATAGTTACAAATTTAATTGGCGCCACTCGAGTTTTCGCTCCTGCGAATGCGCATTCTATTTCATCACCCTCTTCGAATCTAAAATATGACACCGCAGCGTAGCCTTTTTCGCTCGCATCTACAAAGGTGTGAAGCTCAATATTCGTGGTAGCATCGGATGCAGAAGTAACTTTACGATAACATCTAGGCACAGTAACATTTTGAACGTCTGGGAGGACTCGGAGCCATATATTCCATTTATCTAACAGATTTCCGCTTATTGTTTCGTCCCATCCGATACCCGATCGCCATACCTCTTGTAGAAGCACTTTTAGGAACATAAGGAAGTTGGCAATCAATCCCAATGGGTCGAAGATTGTCATTAACGTTCGAAGAAGCTCGCGTTTCGTAGGATTTTTTTGTCCCGTGAGAAGTTGATCATCGTGCCGTGGCGAGAGCTTAAATATAAAGCAATCTGATTTCATATCCCACCACATTCCTAGTATCTTTTCGAGAGTAGTTTCTGAGTGTAGACTGAGTCTCGTTTCGTTGCAGCCTTCGGCGCTCAGTTGTTTTCGAACGTAGTCGGAGTTTGAGTGCCAATTCCTAATTTCGAAGCCTGCTTGGGAGTGAATATAATGAACGTCTCTGGCCAGTTTAACTGCCTGTTCATCTTGCTCTACGCTCGCCAACATATCATCTACATAGTGCTGTTTCGAAATTGCTTCAACTGCTTCTGGGAGATCGTTAATAAATCGCTGTGCATTAAGGTTCATGCAGTATTCAGTTGTTGCTGGTGAACAAGTTGCTTCAAAGCTCAGTACTTTCATCATGTACTCTTGTGGTTCTTTTCCGGCATCGTCGGCGGGCCACAAAAATCTTTGGCAATGCTGGTCGTTTTCATTCATCAATACTTGATGAAACATTTCACGAATATCTCCTGTTATTGCAATTTTGTATTCTCGAAATTTATATAATACCGAAACCAAAGAGTTTAATAGATCTGGGCCTTTCAAAAGCTGTGAGTTCAGAGATATTCCGCGAACTTCAGCCGCGGCATCCCAGACAATCCGGATTTTACCGGGTTTGTTCGGGTTTATAATTGGAAAAACTGGTAGGTACCAAACTCGGCTGCGACGTATTTTCAGTTCTTCAGAGGTTAGTTTTCGTATGTAACCCTTTTTCTCGTAATCAGTAATTAGCGATTTGAGTGCACGAGCGAGTTCTGGTTCTCGCATCATTCGTTTCTCGAGACATTTAGTTCTAGTGAGTGCCATTACTTTAGAGTTTGGTAGCTGGACATGATCGTATCTCCACAAAAGTCCGCTCTCATATCTCCCGTTTTTTAGGGTGGTGCAATGTTCAAGAAGCTGCCTTGCACGTTCATCATTTTTCGATCGCAATATTTTCTGGGGTGAAACGATGCCCATACTTTCTAGCTCAAAATATTCTTTGACAGAAGAGTGGAGATAGTCATCGTCCCGCCGATTGCATGCACAAATATGATACGAATGTTGGAGGGTATTACCATCTGTATTTCGACATAATGCGCTGGAACATGGGCCGTATATTATCCACCCTAGTCGGGTCTTAGCGGCCGATGGTTCATTTTCACTGCCTTCTTTACTGCCCAACACATGTCCGAGGCGACAATTGTTCATTCCTATTAGTATTTTTGGCGCAATTTTGGAGTATGATTCTAATGGAAGGTCTTTCAGATGTGAATATATTTGTGTTAGGTTCTCGATTGACATTGTTTGTTCTGGTAATTTGAGCTCTGCTACTGTATGTACATCAGATAAACGATATCGTTTGTGTGGGTTGTGCGTGCTTGATATATCAGCAGAAAATTTCACCGAATTCCTTTCGTACCTATTGATTCCACTAGTCCAATTTAGGCAAAGTGGCTGAGAGGTACCGTCTAATCCTAGTTCGTCGTAGAGTTTTTGTTCCATTAATGTGGATGATGACCCATCATCTAAGAAGGCATATGTAGATCGTTTTACCCTTCCCATGTATAATTACGGGGACATAGCGAAAGAAAACGGATCCTACACCGCTACGGTGGATATTACAATGTTTAATATGTGCAGCTGAAGATGATGGCGTGAAATTTGTGCCTTTGTGCTTGTTATCGTTATGCAATAATTTATGGTGAAGGAACGTACAACCATTTTGTCCGCACGGATCATTGGCGTCGCATGACGTGAAGTGCCTTTTTAAGCATCGACGGCAAAGTTTGCATGCTCTTAACACCTTCCATCGCATATCAACGTTCATATCCAGGAATCGTTTACAATTGTCTACAGTTTCGCATTCTTTTTTGCATACTACACATGCTATGGCTACTGGTTCGTTCGTGTTCTCCGGAAAACTTTCCGAATGTACATTGAGAAAACCTTCGTTTTTCTTTTTTTTCCGATTTAGCGATGTATCCGTCATTCATATCCGGCGTTGTGACTTCGCATGCCGCTTCAACGATAGTTTTTAACCAGTCATTGAAATCGGTTAATTTAACGCGTTTCAAGGATTTGCGAACCAATGCCCAGTTAAGCTTAATTGTAGGTGGGAGTTTTTCTTCTAGTTCTTGAAGTAATGTTACATTGTAGTAATAGTCGTCAAGCTCACAGGCCTGTATAGTTGCACATAAGTTTTGGACTGACACACCGTAATTAATCATGGTGTTAAGCTTTTCAATTTTTGGTGGTGGCAAATCTCTAATTTTCTGGATCATTGCTCCAATTATGAGGTTTGGCCTCCCAAACAATGTTCTAAGTGTAGAAATAACACTTTCGACATTAGCTGGGTGTAATAATAAGCTTCGCGTGGCATCAAGGGCTTTATCTCGCAAACATCGTCTTAAACGAAACATATTCTCTTCGTTACTATATCCACACATTGCGGTGCTAGTATCGAAAGTAGCCACGAATAAGGGCCAGTCCTCGGGATGCCCTGAGAAGGTCGGTAAATCTTTCGATATGGCTTGACGTGCTGCTAGTTGATCCTTTGTAAGCGAACAGATTTGCTTTGAAGATTTGACGGCTGTTCTATTGGTACTGCTGAACTGTTTATTCGAGGTGACAGAGAGTACATCTGTACAATAACTTGTTGATGCTACTGGTGTATCAACGTGAGATTGATTGTTTGTTAACCAACTTTCAACCTTTTGTTCATAGGAATTTTTCTCGTCTTCGGCAAATTCATTTTCGCTGCCAGATTCTTCTCTTAGAGCCAGTTGTTCTTCAAGGTGCTTCATCTCTAGTGCTTGCTTCTCTTTTAGAGCACATAGGCGCCAGTACTTAGAAGAACGTTTTGAAGATACATTAGATTTCGCACTTTCCTGTGAAGTTGTTGCCTTAGGAGCGGACATGCAGTCAGGATTCGGTTTTAGGGGTACAACCTTTTTTTTGAACTGGTTCTCGCGTTGGGTCCATAGCTCTTCGAATGTTAATTGCTGCTGCTTAATCGATGTATTTTTTTGCTCTTCTAATAACTTTACGTGATGATCAAACTCTTTCCGCTGTACACTAAACATGTAGCGTAGCTGTTGTATTTCTTGCCGGAGTTTTTCATTTTCTGCTTTTTCCGCATTTGCGTTTGACGGTACGTTTGTGCTTCCAGCATCAGATGTGGTCGTTTTTTGCGCGAGCATGATTGAATCGTCTACTATAGTGACCGTAGGTTCCCGCTTGTTAGGGGAAACTGGTGTCGATGATCTTATTGGCTTGGTCTTTTTCGTTACGCATTCGTCACAGGACCAGTCGTGGTTAGCAATCTCATCGTCTACGTGTACACAATCATAGTGATACCATTCGTTGCAATCGTCGCACTGAACCATCTTGCTGTTGTCTGGAGAGTTGCATTTATTGCAACTCACATTCGATGGTAGCAGGGCTGGCTTCTCCATCTTTCCGTTTTTCTTGGCCGGCATTTTTGTAAGCTCGATCGTTTAGAAATTAAACGAATTTTATAATGTGGTAATAAAAGGCGGCTTTTCCGATTTAATAATCTTTATGAGCGAGGATTATAAAATTCCCAAAATTATTGATTATCTGTACAGATATACCAAATGTTTATCAATCTTACGTTTAGTGCCTTTAGCAGGTGTAGCGTATTGTTGCCTTCTATTCCACGTAGAGCAACTATAATTAGGTTAGGTTTGAGCTACTCAAATATTCGTATTCAGTTATATATTACCTTTTATCCGATAAGTATATAAATATATATGTATAAATGCCTTATAGTGTGGCGTCAGGGTGTTACAGTTCACTCGATACCTATTACAATTTAATTCATAGTTCATAATAAATTCAGGTTAAAGTTTTGTAATTAATGCATACTTAAGTTAAGCCAATATAACTGCGTGCTAAGATTAGTTTTAAGAGTTCATGTGAGATCACCAAGTTACAATAATAGAATTTTAATCTAACTTTTTACTGAAGTCTATTTTTAATACGAACTGCTCTTATAAGTTCCACCTTTAGAATTTGCTTCCGCTTGATTTCACTTGCTATCCTGTTTTTTGACATATCTCTATTTCATAGGTGTTCAGCTTCGACGAGGGGTTTGAAATAACAAACGCTTTCATAAAAAGTTCTATTCAGAGCCACCATTTTTATTATAATGAACTATACTGCTTATTTCATAATATTTAATTGCGTTTCGAAATGTTTAATGTAACTAATATGTAATTTAGTCTAGGCGCATCGTTTAAATTTCTAGTAATGAAAGAGGGGAAAGTTGCACAATTCAAACAATCGATCAATTACCAATTCGAATTCGGAAGCATAAATAAAGCGTGTCATATTCGTATTCACGACATCCAGTTATGTCTCTGACATTACACACCCGTACTTTTTGTTTATGAAATAACGCAAAAGTAAAACATGTTATTTCGCTTAAAACATGAAATCAGGGTTAAAACTTGTTTTAACTCGTAGTGTGAACATAGTATTATACTATGTTCACACCTGCAGAAAATAACACGTTTTAACGATAGTAATATAAAATTAAAACCTTGTATTATGTAATACGCATGACATGTGCTATCGTAAGTTCACTGACCTTAACGAAGGCACATCCCAGACTTCTGCTTGGTTATATACGCACCACTTGCTCTTTTTGTAGCTCGAGGATCTCGTTCACGAAACTATGAAGCTCCTCGTAGGATGGCTTCCGCGGAAGTTGTGAAAAGTCAATGCGGAACGTATTTTCGTGTCGTCTCATTACGCCTCTTTTCACGCCGACTTGATAGGATACAAAAGTGTAAAGCTTTTGGCGACTTATCGCAGAAAACAAAATCTCTAGAAAATTATCCGTGCACGACTTCTAAGTTTGGTAAAACGTGTCTACTCTACTTGGAAGTTGAGCGCTAACTTTTCTTCGTGATAATCCACCGAAATGGCAATGGAGTTGTTGGCCATCAGTGTAAGTTTCAGCACCACTTCTAATTCACGGTGTAAGCTGAGGGTCATATTATTTGTGCCAATTTATTATGGTTTCTTTCACTGTTTTGGCCTTGAAAAGATTGTTTTACGAGAGAATGAAAATTGTTTTAACTATACTCAACAATTGGCTGTCAAAACAAAATGAATGAATGTACCGCGCTGAACTTTGTGAAGTGTGAATGGATTAATGATGAAAGTTACCGATTCCGATTGAGTCCAAGGCCCCTCGAACCCTCGCCCTGTGTACGTCCCTGCTTAGCATAATCATTAGATTGTACCGTTCCTGATAAACACCAGTGATAGGCTTTCCTATTAAGCTAAAACAGTTCCCCAAACAAAACTATTCGAATATCGTGCATGAAAATGCGAACATATGTCAATCAGAAAAACAATCGCTTTGGGCAGTTCTCGAAACTAGATATTCCCAAGATTCGTTCAGCTGATCGGAATAAAGTCATTTCAGCAAAACGCTACATCGCCACCCTCCGGGGCTTTTAGTTTGTCATCCACCCGGGCGGGGTTATCTTCAGGTGGTTGCGCGAGAGGACGAGGCTAAAAACAGAACCAAAGCCAGTAGCTTCAATAAATCTTCAATCTCCGATCAGCTCGAAGCATCGTGAAATTCTCCGGTCCTGTGTCGCAGGGTCGATGGGTGGGCAGGGAGCACAAGCGGATACCGTTGAGTAAAATGTGCCGAACAAACCGGGCGGAAGTTTTCATTTCTTTCCGCATCCCTGAATGTTGCGGGTAAAGCGACGGATACCGTATCAGCAGGAACCGGTTGAGTGTTGAGGTTGAGAGCAGTTTTTCCCCCGGGGGAAAAATCAATAATTTGCCTTCGACCCGACCGGATCGGATTTTGCAATACCCGTGTGTGTGCGCGGTGTCCCGAGGAGTTGCTGCAGTTGGAACGCTACTGTGTCAGTGTGTGAGAAGCATAACAACACAAATATTCCAATCACGAACACATTTTCTCACTTGAGACCATTACCTTAAGCTTTCGGTTATGGATGTGTCTTGCTTGGGAGGATCGGAGATTTATTTCTCCGGCGGACCCTTGCAATGGCTGCTAGTCTACCTGGCTGTGCCGTGAACAGAAACAATATTGTACTAAATATTCTAAGTTATTTATTTGGTTTATAACATTCTGATGACAGGCATCTGCCTCCGCAATTGGGCCCGTAATTCCTTCCGGGAAACGCTAATGGCCAGCCTCGTAATGATGGTGTGTTTATCATCTCGTAAAAACTCTTGGGACCGTGTTAAAGCCCGAATCTAACATAATGTGCAAACGGGGGCGGATCTGTTGTTGTCAGTGACCCCCAAATTATTGTCCGTAGTTGTGGACCGATGCGAGAACGGCAATACGTGACTGACTAACTGGCTGGCTGGCTGGCACTGGCGGTGGGGATAAATTGAATATTCCTTCTGCTTATGATAGACGGCGCAGTGCCACCATGAACTATGGGAATATGCATAGGAGATGGGTTGTGCGTGACTTGAGTGCTTAACTAATTTTCCGAACTCGAACGCAGTCATGCATAACAGTTCGTAACGAGTTCACCTAGTAAAGCACGGGATTTGGTGTATTTCAAACGGAGATGAAGTTGGAAGCTCCGAGAGAGTGCAAAAATCTGTAATTTAATTGCACCATAAATGCCAAACGTGGTGACATGTTGAATTGGGTTGTGCCTGTGTTTGCTTTAAGAGAAAAGTTTGGTGTCAATATTGGAAACATGAATTGACTACAAATGAGTTAAAACGAATTAGACATTTTGGAATAACTCAAGCAGTCAAAAATGATGTCACGAACTACAGATTATAAGTCGCATATCAAGGATTCCTTCACGATTTTTCGCATATTTAAGACAGATGTCTTATAGCCTGCTAAATCAATTACTGAATTCACTACCATGAAAATTAGGAAATTAAACTAAAAATTTAATGATGGGTGAGACAATGGTTTCACAAGCAGCTTATTTAGGTTTGGAACGATTTCAGTGCACATTGTGAAAATGTGCTACTGGTGGAAAAACCAAGTAAGACTTTAATCACTATAATCGAACAAATGATTAAAAATATGGACAACAAATAATAATCCACAACTCTCAAATCTCGATAAAGCATAAAGTATAAAGCATAAAGCATAAAGCATAAAGCATAAAGTATAAAGCATAAAGCATAAAGCATAAAGCATAAAGCATAAAGCATAAAGCATAAAGCATAAAGCATAAAGCATAAAGCATAAAGCATAAAGCATAAAGCATAAAGCATAAAGCATAAAGCATAAAGCATAAAGCATAAAGCATGAAGCATAAAGCATAAAGCATAAAGCATAAAGCATAAAGCATAAAGCATAAAGCATAAAGCATATAGCATAAAGCATAAAGCATAAAGCATAAAGCATAAAGCATAAAGCATAAAGCATAAAGCATAAAGCATAAAGCATAAAGCATAAAGCATAAAGCATAAAGCATAAAGCATAAAGCATAAAGCATAAAGCATAAAGCATAAAGCATAAAGCATAAAGCATAAAGCATAAAGCATAAAGCATAAAGCATAAAGCATAAAGCATAAAGCATAAAGCATAAAGCATAAAGCATAAAGCATAAAGCATAAAGCATAAAGCATAAAGCATAAAGCATCGTTTTTTTAATGAGAAACTGATAATCTCTTAGAAAATTAGTTTAGATTATTCTGTGAAAATTTCAGAATGATCCATTGACTTTAGCGGTCGGGAAAGTCTTTTTTCTGAAGGAAGAATTGCATAGCTGAAAACGCCGTCTTTCAACTTGTTCATTGAATATCTCGCCTTCAAAAGTATGGATCAAAAATCTATCCTGACAATGTCTAGATAATTTAATTTAGTGCGATTAGTGCATAAAAACATACGTTGTTGCGATAAAAATGAAATGATTGTTATTTTTGTGAAGATAAGTCGATTTCTATAGCGGCGCCATTGTTTTCTGCTTCAGTTCCCTAGTAACGTAACGAAACATGAGAGAGAAATAAAATCGGCTCAGCAAGGCTGCCAATCACGCGTTAGCTTTATTGGATTTTATGTGATGCAGTCAAACTTGTAACCGAAAATATCAAAACTTTCTTGGCCACCCGGCCCATCGAGAGTCATTTTGCACATTTGCGAGAGAGCATGGAGGGAAATGTAATACGCAGAGCGAGACACGTGGTTTTATGTGACCTACTGGCCAGTACCCTAAAGTGGTAGGTTTTTTGCTATTTTCCCGTTTCAAACTAAATTTTCTTGGAAACGGTGCAGAATATAGAAAAATCCACCTGACAGTCTCTTCGAAATTTAGTTGAGAATATTCTGTGAAGTTTTCAGAATGATTCATTGAGTTTAGCGGTCGTGTTGTATTTTTTTCTGACTGAAGAACTGCTGAAAATTGGAACGCTCGGAGATGCATACCTCTACTTTTTCATCGAATATCTCGGCTTGTATCATAAATCTACCGTGACAACGTCTAGCTAATTTAGTTTAGATGCGATTAGTACATAAAAACATAAATGTTATCCCGATAAAAATAAAGTCTTGTATTTTTCTGTGAAACAAAGTCAGTTTCAATGCATCCGCCATTTTTTTCGCTTTGGTTTCCTGATAGCATTCTGAAAAAGTAGAGAGAAATAAAATTGGCTCGACAAGGCTGCCAAGCACACAGACATTCAATCTTTGTGAAAGTTGATTTTTTTTTGTTCATTGGAATCCATGTAATGTCCAACCCATGCTATAGATTAATGTGATAAAACTTCTCATCAAAATAATAAAATGTATGCTGGCAACCCGGTACAGTTTGCTCATATACGAGAGAGTACAAGAGAAATACGATGCGCAAAGGGAATTGAGCGAGCCACGTGGTCGATTTGAAACTCAACACGCGACCCTCTGTCCTCAGACCTTAATGCGAATTTTAGAGGTTATGTTTTTTACGCGAATTTGAGAAGTTACGCGTTTTTGTTTAACGCAATGTCAGTGTCGGAAGTCAAGCATTCTTTTCACAAGGTTTGTCGAAATTTCTCGTTTTTTTTATAGGCGGATTTCCTAAGTTACGTGTTTTTTTAATGCGAATTTTCACAATTTATGATTTTTACGAGAGTTATGCGATTATGTTTAATGCAAATTTCGGAAGTTAAGCGTTATTTCTCAGGAAAATTTTTGAAGTTTCGCGTTTTTGTTATGTGGGTTTTTGAAGTGGTGTGGTTTTATACACGGATTTTCGAAGTTACGCTGATTTTTTAATGCAAATCTTGGAAGTCACGCGTTTCTTTTTTCGCGAGGATTGTCGAATTTAAGCCGTTTTTATAAGTAGATTTCCAAAGTTACGGGTTTTTTTACGAGGATTTCCGAAGATACGATTTTTTTTTTATACGAATTTTAAAAGTCTTGATTTTTTTTCAGATTTTGTTTGTTGAATTTCGGAAGTTACACGTTTTTTACAAGAATTTTCGAAATTGTGCTTTTTTATGCGGATCTTCGGAGTTATGTGGTTTTTATACAAGGATCTTCGAAGTTACGCAGATTTTTTTTAATGCAAATTTCCGGAATTACGCGTTTTTTATGAAGATTCACAAAGTTTCGCGAAATTTTATAAGCGAATTATAAAAGTTACGCGCGAGAATTCCCGTAGGTTTTTGATACGAATTTCAGGAGTTATGATTTTTACGCGTATTTCCGAAGTTACGCGTTTATGTTAAATGCAAATTTCGGAAGATACGCGTTTTTTACGAGGATGCGAATTTCCGAAGCTACGCGTTTTGTTACAAGATTTTTTGAAGTTTCGCGTTTTTGACACGAATTTCCCAAGCTTGGTGGTATTTATTTTATGCGAATTTCAGAAATAACGTTTTTCACAAGGGTTTTGTAAATGTAAATTTCGAGCTAAGCGTTCCTTTCACGAGAATTTTGAGCTAAGCGTTTTTTGAACACGGATTTCCGAAGTTAGGATTTTTTTTTAATGCTGATTTCCGAAGTTATGCGAAATTTTTGACGCGGACTCCCGAGGTAACACGGTTTTTTAATGAAAATTCTCGAAATTTTTTTTCCGATGTAACGCGTTTTTACACCTATTTCTGAAGCTGCGTAGTTTGTTATACTCAGATTTCCAGATTTGCGCGGGTTTTTAAAATGAAAATTTTTGAAGTTTCGCATTTTTTTTAAAGAGGATTTCTTTTTTTTTTTTTTTGTTTTAATTATAGAGGCTTTAACATCTTAGGTCATTCGCCTCTTCGGACCAGAAAATCTTTCTGACCCTATGTGCGGGGTTGGGAATCGAACCCAGGCGGGCTGCGTGAAAGGCATCGACTATCCCATCACGCTATACCCGTCCCCTAAAGAGGATTTCCTAAAATCCATCGAATCAATTTTTCTGATAATAAATTAGTTTAAATTGTTCAGTGAAAAATCTATTCTTGCCTGTAGTAGGGCTCATTTGAATACATCATTCCACTGAAGAACACCACAAAAAGTTGGAACATAAAAATTGATTTTCAAGAGACACTCCAATTTCACTCCGAGAAAGGATTATTCAGGAGGTATTGGATTAGATTTAAAACAAAAAGACAAAAAATTTGAGAAAATTGATATATATTGGAATCGATAGAACGATCAATATAATTTAGTGTTTGAGGATGATTTCACGCAAATGTTGGCCGCGGTTCCACGTTAGATGGTCAATTTTATCACACTATCTCCTACATATCGGCCGGTATTTCACGAGTAAATGCTTCAATATTAACTTCCAGTTCGTCAATTTTGCTAGTTCATCTTTGTAGACATAAGCCCTAACGCCTTTAGGCGGCCAAGTGACGGGTCCGAAACGTGAGATAAACTGTTCACCGAAGACGGCTCTCAATTTGATCATTGTTTCGCGTGCCGTGTTGGATGTGGTACCGTCTTGTTGAAACCACATGTCAGGCATTCTTCCATTTTGAGCAAAAAAAATCGTCAATCATCTTACGGGTAGCACTCGCCATTCACAATTTCGTTCCGCCCTTATTCGCCTTTGAAGAAATACGGCCCAATGATGCTAGCAGTGATTTTTTTGGGATACATTGGTAACTCTTGTAATGCTCCTGGCTTCTGTCTTCACTCCAGATGCGGCAATTTTGCTTATTGACGTATCCATTCAATCAGAAGTGAGGTTCATTGCTGAACACAATTTTTTGATGAAATAGAGTATCCAACTTTGCCAGCGCCCTCACCAAATGCTGGACGTTGTAAGTCGATTCATGATTAAATTATAGACCAAACTGAACAAGTATGACAATGACACAAGACACGATGTGTTATCTGCCAAAATCAGTGTTGCCAACAATCGAACAAAAAACTGGAAAAGCAGCTTTCTTACCAACATAAAAAAATTTGCAACTGTGAAGTAGAGTGCAATCATTTCTAAATTCAATTCCTGAGTTCAATCCAAACATGGATCAGTCTAATGAACTTTTACATTTAGAGATGCGCCATTTGATTAAAAACTACCAACCAATGAAACATAATATTCAAACACTGTACCAGAAAGTATGGACGCACTTTGATTTCGCTGTAAATAATTCACAAGTGTTAGATATTCAAATTTTATTTGATAAACTGATAATATTAGACTACAACAACAGAATATTATTCTCAACATTTGCTACTTAGCCATTGTAGACTAGCTGGCGCACCTTCTTGCGAACGTTTCTCATTAAATTCCGTACAGACTTCTTGGCGACAAGTTTTGACACTTTTTTCCAATCGAACTGTTGAATGGTTTCGGCTGCCGAGACAAGTTTCCTAAGATGTGCCTTCGTTAATGCCCAAAATTCTTCAATTGGTCGAAGTTGTGGGCAATTTGGTGGATTCATGTCTTTTGTCCCGGGTTGGCGGTTCAATGCATAGGACGCTGGTACAAGCCAGTTGTCGTATGTTCGAGCCTCGACCTGGAAGGATTCTTAGTGTCATTAGGGTCCATAGTACTAGCCATGCAATGATTCTGTACACTCTGAATCGGCTGCGAAGTCTGTTGAAACAGAAAGGCCAAATTACACAAAAGGAATGTAATGCCAAGACTTTGACTTATGTCTTTTGGGACGAAAGTGACATTTTTGGTAGTATACCATTCTACCGTTGATTTCGAGTAGTGGCAAGAAGCAAGATCTTGCCAGAAGACAACAGGATCCTTGTGGCTTCGAATCATGGGTTGAAGTCGTTTTTGTAAACATTCCTTGATGTATATTTCGCTGTTCATTGAAGCAGTGGTGATGAAGGGTTTCGAAATCTTACCGCAGCTACAAATTGCTTGCCAGACCATAGCTTTCTTATCAAATTTTTCGACTTCAATCGATGTCTCGGACTGGAGTAACACTTGCCCTTCTCGCACCGTATAATATTGTGGTCCCGGCAAGTCGTCGTCCATGATTATGCAGTTCAAATTTCCAGCAAGAATCGTATTGTACAGCTTTCGATCCCTCAGACCTATCGATGCTTCTTGTTTCGGACTACGTTTTGGTTGCTCTTTTCACGAAGAACATTTGACTTCGAAGTGCCCACTTTTTTGGCCACATCCCGAACTGAAACCTCCTTCTTTTGCTCGAAAGTCTTCAGTATACGTTTATCCAACTGAGGGTTAGCAGGACCTTTTTTTCGACCCGTTTTACGGTTTATCCTCAAAGGTGTTATCCTCACCGAACTTCCCGATTACATTTCGCACGGCTTTTTTACTTACTCCTTCCATTTTTGATATCTTTCTCAATGACAGTCCGCGTTCTGTGTACTATTTGTACACAATTTTTCGACGTTGTTCTGCTGAAAGTCCACGCATTTCGAAACAAACTAATGAAAACGAATAAACAACTGCACAAGTGGTTAGATAAGAGTGTAAATAACAGGAGCGCAGCCATAAAAATTGACAGATTCTGAACCATTGCGAAATAGCAGCGGTTTTCGGTTGCGTCCATACTTTCTGGGACAATCTTTAGTGATGGATTTTTTTTTATCTCGCTAATTTTCCGTTTTATGGGGACGGGTATAGCGTGATGGGTTAGTCGATGCCTTTTACAAAGCCCACCTGTGTTCGATTCTCAACCCCGCAAATTGGTTAAGAAAGTTTTTCTGGCCCGAAGAGGCGAATGACCTTATGGTTAAAGCCTCTATAATCGAAATAAGAAAAATCCGTTTCGGAGCCCTGCGTTTTGATAGCAATAATTGGTTTCGAGTTCAAACAATTTGAAGAAATTTTCATGCAAAAATAAATTCCCTAAGTTTTATTCAAATCCTAGCAAGTCGATCCTGATTTTATTATTTTTTCTGAAGTTATTTTCTATAATTGTTCTAATATCGAATCGAAATTGAACATTGAATGAACCATTTAAGTGTATGCTCATGTCCCAAAGATCCACTGGAGATGGGTGTAAGAGTAATCTCATACTCAGCTTCCTTCAAGTTCATATTGAACACCGTAAAGCTCGTATCTTAGTGAATAAACCTCTTTTACTAGCGGAAACACGTTAATGCCTAAAATCAATTTGCCCTACTCATAGCGTAGTTGGTCGAAGCACTGGTACCGCTCATCTGAGGCGCAATCCTGGAACCGTAACTGTGCAACATCCCCAACACGCATCGGCATTCATTCACCCATAGCTAACCATAAAATGTGGAAACGTGACCATCATTCGAATCCCACAATTTGCGGAAGAGCACGCGTAGGCGGCATTAGTTTTCTGTTTTCATTGATGCAGCAAGAACTGATGTTTCCGGACTGATGTTTTGATCGCCTTGTTCTTACTGGATCGAGTGCTCATTTGAATCATCGCAAAAAGTTACACAAAAACATCGAATTTCGGTTGAGATTGGGATTTTCGTGTCATACTGCCATCAAAGTTGGCAGTCGGTTTTCCAATGTCATGACTTGCTTTTCCGGAACATTTCGTGCTATTCAATCGAACTGGTGGAAACCGAAGTAGAAAAGTTAACTTCCCAGACGTAAATTACAACAAGCAAACAAACTGCTCCATTTGCCAAAAATGAGAAAAAAACCCTCGAACAACGGAACACAACACAATTGCGTTGAGTACAACGAAATTCCATTAAAATGGAGCTTGATTGAAGCGCACTGATCTTGGTGCCGGTACAAATTGAATTTGAGTTCGCCGGGACACGATTTCCATAGCGACAAAGGTGACAGCAACGAGCTCGGAATCCGCTTTTAACTGTGGAAATTTAACCTCCTCCGAAAATGAACTTCCCACCGCCGGTTGCTCGCCCACGCAAACGCACTGGAGTGGATAAAAAAACCGAAGCAACAAACAAAAATGTCTTTTTATCTTTCGCAGCAGCAGATACTGATCAGATGGTGGTGTTTTAAGCTCTCTGTGTATATTTTTTTTCTACTCTTTAATCCAGGATTAATATGAAACATTATTCTTCTCGGGAAGTTTGTGAGCAATCTTCTCATTTATGATGCCATTGGAAAACGAAACGTGACAGATGATATTGCAATCCGGTCACTGACGTGGCATTTAAAGCCGTTTCTGTGCTGAATCGGGTCTGGTCGAATTAATTTGTACAGTCGGTTTAAATGAAAAGATGAAAGTGTCCGACAAACTCATAATCCAAACTCGTTCTGAACTCTAACTAAGTCCAAATTACTATTATTAGTATACTTTTAATCGGATTACGTCCGCACAACTTAAAATAGAATGTACCGCCAACTTCCGCTCATTATAAAATAAAAGGTGATTTTTTTGAGGTTAGGATTTTCATGCATTAGTATTTGCTCAGATTTTTTGAGGTTATGATTTTCATGCATTATTATTTGCTCAGTATGCTCTGACATTTCATCATGAAGCCGAACGATCTGCCACAACGTCGAATTTTCAGTGAATGGGCCCTAGAAAAGTTGGCAGAAAATCCGCTTTTTTATCGACAAATTTTGTTCAGCGATGAGGCTCATTTCTGGTTGAATGGCTACGTAAATAAGCAAAATTGCCGCATTTGGAGTGAAGAGCAACCAGAAGCCGTTCAAGAACTGCCCATGCATCCCGAAAAATGCACTGTTTGGTGTGGTTTGTACGCTGGTGGAATCATTGGACCGTATTTTTTCAAAGATGCTGTTGGACGCAACGTTACAGTGAATGGCGATCGCTATCGTTCGATGCTAACAAACTTTTTGTTGCCAAAAATGGAAGAACTGAACTTGGTTGACATGTGGTTTCAACAAGATGGCGCTACATGCCACACAGCTCGCGATTCTATGGCCATTTTGAGGGAAAACTTCGGAGAACAATTCATCTCAAGAAATGGACCGGTAAGTTGGCCACCAAGATCATGCGATTTGACGCCTTTAGACTATTTTTTGTGGGGCTACGTCAAGTCTAAAGTCTACAGAAATAAGCCAGTAACTATTCCAGCTTTGGAAGACAACATTTCCGAAGAAATTCGGGCTATTCCGGCCGAAATGCTCGAAAAAGTTGCCCAAAATTGGACTTTCCGAATGGACCACCTAAGGCGCAGCCGCGGTCAACATTTAAATGAAATTATCTTCAAAAAGTAAATGTCATGTACCAATCTAACGTTTAAAATAAAGAACCGATGAGATTTTGCAAATTTTATGCGTTTTATTGTTTAAAAAAGTTCTCAAGCTCTTAAAAAATCACCCGTTATAAAACCAATTATTCATTTAACTCTGAAATCATGTTGCACTTATTTCAGCAAGGTGGGCGATTCTCAGGTGGAACTATCGCTAGTAGAAATGGAATCGTTAATATAATCACACTTCGGTTCATTTACGAAACCATCTCGCTGTATCTCTCGGTTCTGGGACATGACCACGAACGGCAAAGTCAGGAGGAATAAATCCCACACCATGTTTTCTCATCACATACAGACCCAAGAGCAGACTTCGAACTCAGACTACATACTCTGCACTGCAACAGCGAAAACTATTAAATCAACAAGCTGAAATACAGCGAAACGCAGCTCTTGTTTTGGGCAGCTTTACCTGAATAATTTAAATGCTGCTACGATGCTGTGTTTGATGCTGCTTTTACCGCACTGCCAGCGAAACTTACTCACCATCCAACGTTAGCTGTCAGATGGATGGAAAAGCTGCTCCCGTGCATTACTGCCATAATCCTACGTATTATAATTTTGCTTCCAGACCGCACGGGCATCGACAACGCATAGCTTGTGCTAGGCTTTGTACGTTATTTGGTACGGTTGAACAGTGTTTTCATAAATTCTATCCAATAGTTGACTAACTGACCAAGACTGAACAGATTATTCTTGTAGGAATAATCAGTCATATTGTTTTCGACGCAGAATAATGTGTGTCTATAAAGACTAGATACATCTAACAAGTCCCAGTCTGACAGACAGATGGCGTCACTTACTTAAAATCCATCCAGCGTTCAATGAAGACATCCTTTAGGTGTCATCTGTCCAACTTTCATGACATGGCACCTTCACTAGTGTGTTGGTTATTGTGCATTTAGTGACGCTACTTTTGAAAAATATGAAACAAATGGAGAAAAACCCTTCTTGATCCACCTAGTGGTGTGATAATGCCTTTCTCTTCTTATATAACAGTCTCATGAAAATATATTTCATACTTTTATTAAATAATTTCGGATACTAATTTTTATACAATTGATTCAGATCGATTCGTGTAGTTCACAAAAGCATTCTTCAATGTTTATGTCACACAGTCGGCATCATTTTGCCAACCTAGTGCTTGACATTTGTGATGCCTATTTGTATGAGAAAAGTGATGCTAATATAAAAAACGTGCTTAATCCACCTAGCAGTGAGATGATACCTTTTTTTATCAATCCGCATGTGTTTTTAGCATGAATATTCTTCGGTGATTCAGTTCTCATGACATTATTTTAATGACCGTCGAATTAAGCGGCAACTTGAGATTTTAATCACTCATTACTCTGTAATATCGAAACTGAAAATCGGATCGAATTTGAATCTGAAAGTGTGACAATCGATTGAACATTCCATGATATGTCGGAGTAAGTTCCACTTAGGGTTTACGGTAATTTAAGGTACTTCCAGGGCCGGTATTCAGGAACCAGCATAACCCAAACCAATTCGTATGGCCATATGAGGAATAAATTGCAATAGTTTTGAGTCCAATTTTTAAGCTTTTCGGGATTGTCATTTTCTATACCAGTTTGAATTGAAAAAATTCATCATCCTGTGATTCCAGAATCGGAAGTCAGAATTGGATACTATTAATTAATTTTGTCTTTGTAGATCTGGCTTTTCTTTTAGAAAACGATTGAGCTTTGAGAAACGATTCGATACTGGAACCGAAATTCGAAAATCGGTGTAGCCGAAGTCGGATAAATTCGCCTGAGTAGCTGTTTAGTTTACATTTGTTTCAAAATGTTTGAAAATCAGTATAAACATCTTTGAGAAATCGTAGTGCGAATTAAATCCGAATCGAAAACTGAATACCACTAAATCTGAAATAAGTTTATTTGGTTATTGGCTATCCAAATTTGCAAACCCGATAAACCTGATTAATTTATGTGAAATAGACATTTTTATACTAATCATCCTGTATCCCCTAAACCGGAAGTTGGATCTGACTGAAGAGCAAGATGTTTTACAAGATCTTAAAACTTTTCATTTGAATTTTAGATCGGTTCAGCCATCTACGAGAAAAATGGGTCCACAATTTTAATTTCGTTTCACATATCATCCTGTAGTTCCGGAACCAGAAATCGGATCCAAACATAATTCAGGAACATTGTTTAGGAGCATACGACTTTTCATATGAATCTGAGTTTGTAGAAAACGGTTGAGTCATCTCCGAAAAAAATTGAGTGAAATTATTTGTCACACACGCATTTGCCGATCTCGACGAACTGATTCGAATGGTATATGGTTGTTATGTTCTTCCAGCATTTTTTTACTGTAAGTAGTTTAAATCAATATAATTATGAAATTGCTTTCAACTGGAAAATGCTGCCATCATTTGGTTTACATATGTCATATTCGAACAATTATTTTGCCAAAAACGAACCGTGCTAAAATCGGTCCGAGGCAAAATGTCATGAAAAAGGATACTGTACACAGTCTTTTTGGTACTTAGAAACAATTGTATGTAACAGTATTAAACGTTGCTCCCAAGCATTGCTTTGTCATACAGCGCTCAAAACTCCTACTGCTGGAATAGGGGGAAAAGTCGCTTACACAAAAATATCGATATCTCCGTTAAAAATGAACGGATTTTACCAATCTTTGGCTTGTTGGATAGCTATTACCGTGCGGAATCTAAGTCTGGAAACATATTCTGTTTTCAAGGTCAAATGTGACAGATACGGTCAAAAAACTGAAAATTTTGACATAAAACTTCGTATAACTCAAAAAGTAAACATCCGATCTCAAAACCATTCAATAGCGTTCTGGGTGACGGGAAGACCTTTCATTTGCAACTAATTTGATCAAAATCGGTCCAGACATCTCTGAGATCTCGACCTCATAGTTTATAACACACATACAGACACACACACGGACATTTGCTCGGTTCGTCGAGCTGAATGTCCGTGTGAACCCTCCGGGCCTCGGGAAAATTTTCTAAAGTTTGAGCGAATTCTATACACTGAAGTCTTTTTTTTATGCGAATATACGTACCGCATAAAAAAACCGCATAAAAACACCGCATAACTCTGAAAATTCGCATAAAAAAACCGCATAACTCTGAAACTTCGCATAAAAAAACCGCATAACTCTGAAACTTCGCATAAAAAAAGACCGCAGAAGGGTAAACCGCATAACTCTGAAAATTCGCATAAAAAAAGTCGCGTAAAAATAAACCGCATAAAAAAGACCGCAGAAAAAAGACCTCAGTGTACCTATTTTTTATATATACAAAAAAAGGTAAAAACGTGATTAATCCAGTGAGATGATACCTTTTTTTATCACTCCGCATGTGTTTTTTGCATGGATATTCTTCAGTGTTTTAGTTCCATGACGTTATTTTAATTATCGTCGTTTTGAACGGCAAATTGAGATTTTAATCACTCATTACCCTCTAATGTCGAAACTGCAAATCGTATCGAATTTCAATCTTAACGTGTGACAATCGATTGAACATTCCATGAGAAGTCGAAGTAAGTTCCACTTTAGAGTTTTTCGGCATTATTTATGGTACTTCCAGAGCCGGTATTCAGGAACTAGCATAACCCAAAATGATTCGAATGGCCATAAATTAATACGCCAAACAATTTACATTTTCTATATCGGTATGAATTTTAAAAACTCATCATCCTGTATTTTCAGAATCGGATAAAATTCATCATCCTGTATTTTCAGAATCGGATTGAAATGTAGCGGAATGCGAAAATCGCGTTTTTGATCAATTATTCAAAAACTAGACCGATTTTCGAAAATCCAAAAACACTTATGTTTTCGAAATCAAATTTATCATAACTAAGTATTCTTAGAATTTTGAAATTTTGCTTTACCGAGCCGTAATTGGTTTTTGAAATGTATAAACGGTCACGGGGATGATTTTACAACTGAAAAGTAGTGTTTGTAGCAGAATTTCACAAAGAATCTGAAAATGCAACTCAAAATCATAAAATTTCAGCTAAAACAACCGGAAATTGAAAAAGTTTACATAAACTTTACTTAATTTTTTTTATTGCTTGCGCGCTGCTGTTTCGTATTGAGGTGGTGTGAGAAATGCACGGTGGGCACGGTGGCATTATATCGTGAGCAAAAATTACATGTAAAATTATGACACGAATTTATGCAGCATTGGGTTTTGTGTTGACATAAAAACGAGTTGAATACAATAAAATGGGTATTGTAAGAAATCGTTTCTTTTCTAAGTAACTGTCATTTATAATGCTAATAATGTTCAATTCTGTTGAGATCAATGCATTGATGTTGCTGAAGCTATAAAGCTTGGCTGTGTAATATCGTAAAACAGGTATTACTTTAGATTGTAACAATTTTTATAGCAAAACTAAAATTTCGACATTGACAAGCTACTGAATGAAATGAATACAAGCCAAGTATTATCGTTCATTAACCTGATATACAAACAAAGTGATAAACATTGAGGGTCAGCTTCGAGCCAGTCAGCATGGAAAACTTATTGGAATTCATTGGTTTTTCAATTATTATGAATTCAATGAATCAACGCTTGATTTTGCTTTCAAAATCAATTGAATAATAAGGAACTACGAAATAACTTTATATTAAATTTCGTGCCCCAAATATGTGCTTGAAGAAAGATTCACTGAATAATTTTAACTGCATGGTATGATGAACTATTAGTTATAATTGGAATTTATTCCAATAATGTAATCTAAGAAATTATTAAACTATTGATGATTTCTGGCACCGGAGGACAGAGGCTGTTTGGTCTTCGGTTCGTTATCGTTGAAACAGACATTTCTAGACTCATCATGCTATATAATACCGAAAGTCGCTTCCGGAAAAAAGTTAATGGTGAATACTTTTACGTAAATTCTATCTCATCGGCGGAAAGGGCCTGGTGAACGACTGGCAAAGATATCGAAAATACTTGAATGTTCTCTTGTCTTCAATCGTTCTTTTGAAGGAGAATCCATGTTTGCTACTAAACTCAGGCATATACATGGTTAGCAAGTTAGTCAATACATATACATATAACCTCATGTTAATCATTCATAATTACTCATGATTTATAGCTCTAGTGTAAGAGTAATCACTAACAATAATGATTGAATTAGCATATATTCAAAGTGTGAATAATTCAAAAATCCATTACGTCCAGTCTTTTTACAAGCCAATATAACCCGCGAGAGGTAAGCCCACTGCGCTCAATCATTGAAAAAAGTTCTTGTTTCTATGTGTCCGTTTTTCTTGGTACGCTTTGTGCGACGGTTCGTTCAACTGAAGCGAATAAAATTTTGCGCGCATTTTATGACGCTACATTTCACCTTAAGTCCTTTAATTTGAATTTTTGTTTTTGAAGTTCGATTTTTCCTTTTTGAGAAAATGATTGAGCTTTGAGAAACGATTCGATACTGGAACCAGAATTCTAAAATCGGTGTAACCGAAATCAGTTAAATTCACCTGAGGAGTGTGTAGACATCTTTGAGAAATTGTAGTGCGAATTAAAATTTGAGGGTACATTCCAAATCCAAAAACGAATACCGCTTAAACTGAAATAAATTTATTTGGCAATCGACTATCCAAATCTGCAAACCCGATAAACCAGATAAATTTATGTGAAATGGACATTTTTATACCAATCACCCTGTATCTCCTAAACCAGAAGTCGGACCTGACTAAAAAGTAAGATGTTTTATAGGATTTTAAGACCTCTCATTTGAATCATAGATGATTCTTAGATTTCATTTGAATCTAAATCGGTTCAGCCATCTTCGAGAAAAATGAATTGCATTATTTTAATTTCGTTTCACATATCATCCTGTGGTTCCGCAATCAGAAGTCGGATCCAAACGTAACTCAGGAACCTTGTTTGGGAGTATACGACTGAGTTTGTAGAAAACGGTTTACCCATTTCCGAGAAAATTGAGTGAAATTATTTGTCACACGCGCATTTGCTGATCTCGACGAATTGATTCACACACATACACACACACACGGACATTTGTTCAGTTCGTCTAGCTGAATCGATTGGTATATGACATTCGGCCCCCCGGGCCTCGGAAAATTTTTCTAAAGTTTGAGCGAATTTTATACCTATTTTTTATATATATAAAAAAAGGTAAAACCCCTTAGTCCACTTAGTGGATTGTAGAAAAATCACCATAGGGGGGTGGGGATTTCGGATTTTCCATCTCGTCGAACTGAGTCGAATAGTATATAACACTATGGGTCTCCGAGGCTCCGTTCGAATGTCGGTTTTTCCAGCAATTCTAATACCTTTCTATAGAGAAAGGATAAACCCTTCTTAATCCTTAAACCCGGTGAACGACCAGAATTAGGTTAAAACCGGGGATAAATAAACGATATAATAATAATAATTCTTAATCCAAATTTTTCTATGTCCCAGAAAGTCGATTTTTTCAAAAAAAATATTTTTTGAGATTACACTAAATCTCGACGTTTCATGCAATTTTAAGATTTTCGGCATCAAAAAAAATTTTTGATTTTGGTAATCGGTAATGGAGCAATTCCAGGAATGAGTACACGAAAAAGTGACAAAATCAGAATCGATCTTCTCCGATTTGAATGAAACTTTGCACATGGCTTCAGTATGGCAAACCATAAGTTTTGAACCGATGGAGAAGTCAATCCGACTCACGACTGAATTTTGAAAAGGGCGTATGTATTTCGATTTTTTTTGATAATTTTTAATTTAAAACCCTTATTAAAACCTACGGATTGATGGCTATCCCACCCGTGCCTTTTAAGTTTTTGAAAACTGTATGAGTACTACGTGCATCATCATTCGAATACAGTCTTGTCACGATTGTGGTTTCTGAAATCGGAACGAAAGAATGGTATTTCTGTGTGCCTGGAATCATTTTTGTATCCCTATAAAAAACTTAAAACCTTAAATATAATTAAGAATTATTCATGTACATGTAATAATTGTAGATAAAGCAAGCAAATAAACAATTAATGGAAATATAAAAAATGGTTGTATAATTAAATATCCAAGTATCTGAAGAACAGCTACTTTTAGAAGAAAGGATATCATGAACAAATTTATTGCCTTTAACCTGTAGAATAATATTCTACTGTTTAAATGATTATCTTTCAACGAGAACTTGAAATTTCGAATATATCTGTAAATTATTTTAGTTGTAACTTCTTCATTTTTCGCAAGGCACGGATGGGATCAATTTTTAGAGTGCCCAATCGGTTTCCTACAACTTCTTCTTGAACGCCATTTTTGTACAATTAACGGTTTCCGAGTTACAACGATTTGGAAAAGGCAATTTTTGTGAAATGCAAAAATACATACGCCCTTTTTTAAAAACCAGTCGTGAGTTGGATTGACCTCTCAATCGGTTCAAAACTTATGGTTTGCCATACTGAAGCCACGTGCAAAGTTTCATCCAAATCGGAGAAGGTCGAGTCTGATGATCTGCTAAGCATTTCTGGAATTGCTCTATTCAAAATTGAAAAAAAATTGACATTTAACAAAAACTTCTGGAATCAGTTCGCTTTCACATCTCATCCAAGTCAGTCGATAAAACAAAACCGCTTACGTTCGGGACAGAAGAATCCAAATACAGTATTGTGAAGTGAACAATAGAACGACCTCGAAATGAGTGAACCAAACGAATAAAAGCTACCGCCGACACGAAAGAATACAATTGTTGTTGACTTCAGGCAGTGCAAAATACGATACGAGAACTTGAAGGTTTGCTTAAGAAGCAAATGCATCTTGACATTAAACGTGTGCATTTACTTCAATGCAATAAGACAAATAATGTTGTTTACATCCAGTATTATAAAGAGTTGGATGCAATTCAATTCGCAAAAGACAATAACAATGTGCACTATATGGAGCACGAGAACATTAAGTACAACATTCCAGTATATATGGATGATAGTGCTATAGAAGTGCGTGTGCATGATCTTCACTCAAGCGTCACCGATTCTTATATTCGCAAAACTATGTCCCAATACGGAGAGATTCTCTCTATCGAAAAAGAAAAGTGGAAGAATTTTTTCCCCGGTATTCTAAATGGCGTACGTTTATTACGCATACACTTGAAGAGGCCTATACATTCTTATGTGATTTTCGGTCAAGATACAAGAATTCCGTGCAAATCACTTGTTACCTATGACAATCAGATGGCCACTTGTCAATATTACCAACAAGCTGTTCACTACGGTAAGCCATGTGATAAACTGGACAAGGAGACAACTACACCAAAGGACAACGGTACTTTCTTCACACCAACCCCAACCAACCCCAGTACACCTGTAACAGCCACCAACAACAATGAAGCATCCCTTTCAACGAAACCATCAGTATCCCCTATAGAACAAAGTACACCAGCTGCAGTTAACAACTTACCCTCCAACCAACCAGCTACTGCAACCGATGTTCAACAAGGTGAATCTACAGCAAGTAGCAACGAAAAGAAGACGGAAATCGACAACAATACCATCGATGCGGCAATGGATGACGAGACGAACCACGAACGAAGTGCCCCTCAATCCTCGCAGGAGGGAAATGGAAGCTCCTCTCCCCCTAGAAAAAGGGTGACAACGAGATCCAACTCAAAAAAATAAAATATTTAAAAAATCGGCTCAATCGGCCACGTAAAGCTTGTACGCAAATAGGTCTGAATAAAAATATCTTTTAAATAAAAAAAAACTTTTGGAATGGCTTGAATCATATCTCACAAAACGTAAACAAATTGTACGCTATCATAGCACATACTTCAAATCAATAAATGACACTTCAGATGTTCCTCAAGGGTTCACATTTAGGCCCTCTTCTTTTTGTCATGTACGTAAACGACAATTCCTTTGTATTCAAATACACCCAAACCTCCGTTTACGAACACTTTTTATACGTTACCTCTTTTTACGTACCTCTTTTTACGAACCAAATCCCAAATAACGTAGTCTTTTTTTACGAACCGAATCCCAAATAACGTAAACTTTTTTTACGAACCTACTTCGTAAAAAGAGGTTTTCATCGAAAGCAATTTCCGACTCCATGGAAACTACTACAATATAGGTATTTTTGGAACGGGTTTAAAGAGTAGATTCCGGAAAATGATGTTTGAGGTATTTTGGAAATCCAAGATGGCGACTTCCGGTTTGTTGATATTCCTTGAAAACCCATACAATATGGGTATTTTCGGAACGGTATAGTGTTTTAAAGGAATACCAAGTTAAAGGAAAATGGCAAAAACTTTCAAAAGATAATAATAAACCGGAAGTTTTTTTTCATTTCAAAACCACCTCAAATATAATTTTCCGACGTCTACTTTTAAACAAACATCGTTTTTTGACAACTACTCATCAATTCCGTTCCGAAAATATCCATATTGTAAGGGTTTTCAAGGAATATCGACAAACCGGAAGCCGCCGTCTTGAATTTTGTAATGAGCCCAAACATCATTTTCTTGCACTTACTCTTCACATCCGTTCCGAAAGTAAACATATGATGCGCGGTTTCCACAATAATCACACAATACTTTTTTTACGAAGTAAATTCCAAATAACGTAAACTTTTTTTACGTACCAAATCCCAAATAACGTAAACTTTTTTTACGAACTACCTCTTTTTATGAACCCCCGTTTAGTTCGTAAATGGAGGTTTCGGTGTATCTAAAAGTACTTGTATATGCAGGCGACATGAAGCTCTTTATGGAAATAGAAAAAAAGATTGTAACATAGATGTAATTAACGTATTTAACACTTGGTGCAACAAAAACTTACTTAAACTAAACGTTAAGAAATGTAACTCAATATCGTTCAGTAGGAAAATCATGTCTCCGTCTATTGATATATATTTAGGAAAGTAACCTGTAGAAAAATGTAAAATAATAGAGGCCTAGGCGTAATTTTGGATTTGAAACTTACTTTCGTGGAGCATTGTAATACATTTGTCAAGCAAGCAGTATTTTAGGTTTTATTAAACGTTCCAGTCATAATTTTCAGGACCCTTATACAGTAAAAATATTATATTCAACTTATGTCAGGCCAATTTTGTAATATTGCAGCATAGTATGGATCCCACGAAGAACGCATCGCATCTGCCCAAAAACAATTTCTACTTTATGCGCTTTGTAGACTCAACTGGACTGCATTTTCTTTTCCATCATATAAGGCGCGTTGCATGCACAGATAAAAATATTTGGTGAATTAACATCCGTTTTCATGTTCTGCATTTGGTAGGATCAGTAAGGTGTCTGTAAGTACTAATCGCTATCGACAGTAAATGATAAAATTGGAGCAAGCATTGTTCGAAAAACGACCAGAATGCTCCACAAGACACAAGCAAGTCATTTTGTAGCACGGCAACGCCCCCGCACATACAGCGAAAACGGTCAAGAACGTGATTTCTGAGCTCATATGGGAATTTTGGTACCATCCGCCATACTCCACAGATTTGGTCCCTTCCATCTATCATTGGCTTTCGTCGGTGTCTCGCGCATTTATTGAGTGATAAGTCTATTGAATTTCTTGTCATATGAATAAAATTTATATAAAGACTGTCCCAGAAAGTATGGACGCACTTTGATTTCGCTGTAAATAATTCACAAGTGTTAGATATTCAGATTTTATTCGATGTACTGATAATATTAGACTACAAAAAAAGAATATTATTCTCAACACTTGCTACTTAGCCATTGTAGACTAGCTGACGCACCTTCTTGCGAATGTTCCTCATTAAATTCCGTACAGACTTCTTGGCGACAAGTTTCGACACTTTTTTCCAATCTTTTTCGAACTGTTGAATGGTTTCGGCTGCCGAGACATGTTTCCTAAGATGTGCCTTCGTTAATGCCCAAAATTCCTCAATTGGTTGAAGTTGTGAGCAATTTGGTGGATTCATGACTTTTGAGACGAAAGTGACATTTTTGGTAGTATACCATTCTACCGTTGATTTCGAGTAGTGGCAAGAAGCCAGATCTGGCCAGAAGCTAACAGGATCCTTGTGGCTTTGAATCATGGGTAGAAGTCTTTTTTGTAAACATTCCTTGATGTATATTTCGCTGTTCATTGAAGCAGTGGTGATGAAGGGTTTCGAAATCTTACCGCAGCTACAAATTGCTTGCCAGACCATAACTTTCTTACCAAATTTTTCGACTTCGATCGATGTCTCGGACTGATTTAACACTTGCCCTACTCGCACTGTATAATGTTGTGGTCCCGGCAAGGATTTGTAATCGAGTTTCACGTAGGTTTCGTCGTCCATGATTATGCAGTTCAAATTTCCAGCAAGAATCGTATTGTACAGCTTTCGAACCCTCGGCCTGATCGATGCTTCTTGTTTCAGACTACGTTTTGGTTGTTTCTGCTTCTTATAGGTTCGAAGATTCAAACGTTCTTTATCACGAAGAATAGTTGACTTCGAAGTGCCCACTTTTTTAGCCACATCCCGAACTGAAACCTCCTTCTTTTGCTAGAAAGCCTTCAGTATACGTTTATTTAACTGAGGGTTAGCAGGACCTTTTTTTCGACCCGTTTTCGGTTTATCTTCAAAGGTGTTATCCTCACCGAACTTAATGATTGCATTTCGCACGGCTTTTTCACTTACTCCTTCCATTTTTGCTATCTTTCTCAGTGACAGTCCGTGTTCTGTGCACCATTTGTACACAATTTTTCGACGTTGTTCTGCTGAAAGTCCACGCATTTCGAAACAAACTAATGAAAACGAATAAACAACTGCACAAGTGGTTAGAGAAGAGTGTAAACAACAGGACGCAGCCATAAAAATTGACAGATTCTGAACCATTGCGAAATGGCAGCGGTTTTTGGTCGCGTCCATACTTTCTGGGACAGTCTTTAGCTTCTTAGATACTGAAGAAGGCGATTGTGGTTTTTAACGTTCAGTGCGTAATGCGTTGGAATTGTGGATCATTGAATTGAACTCAATTCGAAGAACTTCAGTTCCATCACTCACTCATTGTCACATTACTGGGTGCCATGGACACACGCCCGGCCCCAGAAGTGACGATAAACGACGTAAGGCAATAATCATCTATCATCGCCAAGAGACGGACGACTCCGCAGACTCCGGGGGTTTGGGCTGGGCTGGGCTGGGAGATTACCTGTGGGGTAAAGTGTGCCAGATTCAACATTGTCGTGCTGCGTGTGTTGGACAAGCGGAAACGTAACTGTTCCTTTCCGGCTGAAGCCACCCCCGCTTTTGTACTTCGGTTGTGTGAGAGCTAAACAGAAGAACACAGAAATTACTTCACGTTACTTTCCTAAGGTTAAGTTAGCCTGTGCGAGGCAGCTGAGGCAAGACTCCTCTTACCGTTGGCCGTAAATTATGGCAGTCTAGTTTCTAAGAGGGGTTAGAATTCGAAATGAGGTGAGCATTTATGGACTGGTCAGATCCCATTTCATTGAGAAACTTTCTGCAACTGGACTTGATAGCGACTGCTTTTTCGACATTGCGGAAAACTGTACCGGGACTTAATTGGAACGTCAACAACTTGTTATTTATTTTCGTTGGTCGTTCGGGAAGCGGCATATCCGACTTGGTTCTGTTTCTGAATAGACTGGAAAAGCCATGGAAGCTGATGGCGAAACTTTCTTTTGGACCAAACACTGTTTTAACTTCTCTGGATTGAAGTAAGCATGCTTACACCTTGAGAAACAAGATTATGTGGAATTTGCCTTAATTGATTCGAAAAAGGATGACTACCGTAGACATGTTTATGAGTAATAAATATATTCAATTACCGGGAACAACGAAGAAGATAAACAATAGACCGACAACCGCAGCTCTCCATTAAAGAAAGTTTATCGATTTCTCTCCAGGCTCGCACGGAATTAGCTTTTACGAGTTTGCGGTGTTATTTACAGCACTCACGTTCGTTGCTAGGTGTTTTCTACAGTTGCAATCATTTTCATAAAGCTTGTTGTATCAAGAACTCCTTGCTCTCGGTTCGAAATGTGAATGTCGAGGACGGCTTCTATGGAAGCGCTTTTTGTTCAAATGCAAGTGAACCCTGAATGATGGATGCATCGAAACCACATAACTGGTTTTAAGACTTAGGAAGTTTACTTACTGTTGCATACTCCAGTAACTCCAGTCCAGTGGTTTGCGGTTTGCAGCGGATTTGATGATGATTTAATCGTATCCTTATCGTTATTACAATAACAGGATCTGGGTGTCCTCCTGGAGTCTAAGTTAAGTTCCGAGGAACATATGTTGTTTACAGGAGCGGGTCGTTACGCCGAAAGAATCATATCTGGCGTAGCCATATTCGATATTCTTTTTATTTTCACTTAATAAACGGAAAATACAACATACATTTGTTTGATGGATACACCTGTGCAATTGCTTTGATGCTTAGTAGCTAATAGTCAACAAGTTTTCTTGGGTTCATGAATCAATCTTTATTCAAGAGTACTATAATCAATTTTTCTCCAAGAAGTACAATTGTAGGTCAGCAAAACGGGCCTTAACCCTATCAACTTTCATTTGTCTTTATTTTAAATAAATTCCAATTACGATTTTAAGACGACTTCAGGATTCGGCGAAATTTCCCTTGAGACGAAATGGCTTTCGGCGAAACTGCTTTCGGCGAAATGACCCTGATTCGTTATTTACTGACTTTATTTTCTACAATTTGGATAATTTTGACAACTTACAACTTGTCATTCCTTTCGTGACCGTCGTATCGATCGGATGGTAGTTTGCATTAGAGCAGCTGTGCGTTAATCCATTCTAATCCGTTTCAAGGTCATTTAATATCAAATCTTTTGTATTCGCGAGCTTGTGCAGTAGATCAATACAGTATAAACAATAAATACAGTTAGACAGTGCCGGGTGCTATTGTGTTAAAACAATACGAACAGTGAACGGACGTTTAGTGTGGTGCCGTGAACCGGTGCTGTGTGCATATTAATTCTCAGAGGCCGTTGTAACTAACGCTTGGCCTCAGCGGCCGAGTTGCTACGGATCATTAGCTAAGTATTATATTTTTTTTTCCTTCGTGTCCCTTTATCGTCTTATATTTTGACTCGCCCTATAATTTGCGCGGAACCTCAACCGCGCTATGGCAAGTCCATTAAATTCTACCCTGCCCCCCGAAGATAAAATGGAAACAGATTCTAAATCTGCTCCAAATAGTAAGACTCACCGGGTTAAACAGTATCCCGAAGAGCCTTCACCCTCGGCCGGCCTTTATGTGGTTTATTTATGGTTTCCAAAGAGAAGAATAAACCGCTTAATATTTTGAAAATATCTAATGACTTGACGTCGAAATATCCAACATTGAAATTTATCTCAAAAATTCGTCCCGATAAGCTCAGGGTCTCGTTGACCAGTCTGAAACATGCTAATGAGATCGCTCGAAACGATCACTTTACGCGGGACTACCGCGTTTATATACCAGCTCGCGAAGTCGAGATAGACGGAGTGATCACGGATCCCAGTCTGACATGCGAGGACATTCTCAAACATGGGGTCGGATGTTTTAAAGATCCCTTGCTTAAGAATGTCAAGATACTGGACTGCAAACGTTTGCATTCAGTATCGATCGCCGCGGATGGGACAAAGTCTTATCCCCACTCGGACTCGTATCGGGTGACCTTCTCCGGCTCGGCTTTGCCGAAATTCGTTCTCCTGGACAGGGTTCGTCTACCTGTACGACTTTTCGTACCACGGGTAATGAATTGCACTAGTTGTCAACAACTAGGACACACAGCTTCCCATTGTGGAAATCGGCCCCGCTGCTCGAAGTGTGGAGAGAGTCATGCGGATGGCGTTTGCGACAGAGACATTGAAAAGTGTCTTTACTGTGGGGCGGCCCCGCATGACCTCACAGCATGTTCTGCGTATAAATTGCGTGGAGATCATTTGAAACGATCTCTCAAGCAACGATCAAACCGCTCGTTCGCAGAAATGCTGAAAATCGCCACACCACCTGAACAGAACCCCTACACCTGTTTGTCTGCGGACGATTGCGACTCTGACGATCCTCAAGAAGGTACATCTTCAACTGTCCCTCGTAGTTTTAGGAAGAGGAAAAATATATCATCTCCTAAACTCCCTAGAAAGGGTTCGAAGATATCTCTTGAAGGCCCTCCAAAAGTAACAGCAGAAGGAAGTGTTGGTAAAAAAAAAAAACGAAAAGAAGAAGCCAAAAGCTCCTAGTTCCGGAGACTTGAAATCGGAGAAAGAATATCCAACACTTCCGGGGACACCCAAAACCCCGAAAGTCCCCAAGGAACCAGAAAACACATCAAGTGCTGGACTTGTAAAATTCAGTTACATTGTGGACTTTATATTTTCCGTCTTCAACATTTCTGACCCCCTAAAAGGTATTTTGATGACTTTCCTGCCAAAAGTTAAAATGTTTTTGATGCAGCTGACTGCAAAATGGCCCCTCCTCTCAGCAATCGTTTCCTTCGATGGCTAATTTTTCGAACGAGGTCAAGGATTCGATCACTGTTTTACAGTGGAACTGTAGAAGTATCATCCCGAAAATAGATCCTTTTAAATACTTAGTAAATAATCTGAAATGTGACGCATTTGCATTGTGCGAAACTTGGTTAACTTCTGATGTATCACTAAACTTCCACGATTTTAACATTATTCGCCTGGATCGAGATAATCCCTACGGAGGAGTACTTTTGGGGATAAAAAAGTGCTATTCCTTCTTTCGAATTAACCTCCCCTCGATATCAGGTATTGAAGTTGTCGCATGTCATGTCACAATTAAAGGCAAGGACCTTTGTATCGCTTCCATCTATATTCCCCCTAGAGCCTCAGTTGGGTACCACTGGCTCAGCAGTATCATGCAACTTCTTCCCGCACCGACGTTAGTTCTAGGAGACTTTAACTCTCACGGTACGGGATGGGGTTGTCTTCATGATGATAACAGATCAGCTATGATCCATGATATTTGCGACAACTTCAATATGACAATCTTGAATACGGGAGAAATGACACGAATTCCCGCACCACCAGCAAGACCAAGTGCGCTGGACTTATCCCTTTGCTCGACATCGCTACGGTTGGATTGCACGTGGAAGGTCCCCACGGTAGCGATCATCTGCCTATCGTAATTTCAATCGCCAGCGGATTAAGACCATCGGAAACAATCAATGTTTTGTATGACCTCACACGAAATATTGATTGGAAATGCTACGCAATATCGATATCTGAGAAACTAGAAACAACACAAGAACTTCCTCCGGAGGAAGAGTATACGTTTATGGCTGGCTTGATTCTCGACACTGCGATTCAAGCTCAGACGAAACGTGTACCCGGCGCGAATACCAACATTCGTCCTCCCAACCCGTGGTGGGACAAAGAGTGCTCATCACTGAACGCGGAAAGATCTTTAGCATTCAAAAAGTTCAGAAAATAGGGAACACCTGATAATTATAGAAATTACGCAGCACTAGATAAGCAAATGAAGAACTTAGTTAAAGCAAAGAAACTAGGTTACTGGCGACGGTTTGTTGACGGATTAACAAAAGAAACATCGATGAGCACTCTTTGGAACACAGCCCGACGAATGCGCAACCAAAACACAACGAACGAAAGCGAGGAATATTCTAACCGCTGGATATTCGATTTCGCTAAAAAAGTATGACCTGATTCTGTTCCGGAACAGAAGATATCCCGCGCCGCGACTTCGAATACAAACGAAACACCGTTTTCGATGGTAGAGTTCTCACTTGCGCTCTTGTCGTGTAACAATAAAGCCCCGGGGTTAGGCAGAATTAAATTCAACTTGTTGAAAAATCTTCCTGACTCTGCCAAAAGGCGCTTGCTGAATTTATTTAACAAGTTCCTCGAGGGTAATATTGTTCCACACGACTGGAGACAAGTGAGAGTTATCGCCATTCAAAAACCTGGGAAACCAGCTTCCGATCACAATTCGTATCGGCCGATTGCTATGCTTTCCTGTATCCGGAAGTTGTTCGAAAAAATGATTCTCTTCCGTCTAGACAATTGGGTCGAGACTAATGGTTTACTTTCAGATACACAATTCGGCTTCCGCAGGGGTAAAGGAACGAACGATTGTCTTGCGTTGCTCTCAACCGAAATTCAAATGGCATTTGCTCGTAAAGAACAAATGGCATCAGTATTTCTAGATATCAAGGGGGCTTTTGATTCAGTTTCTATAAATATCCTATCTAAGAAGCTGCACCAGCATGGTCTTTCGCCGGTTTTGAACACCTTTTTATATAATCTATTGTCCGAGAAACACATGTATTTTGCACATGGTGATTTGTCGACAATACGATTCAGTTACATGGGTCTTCCTCAGGGCTCATGCTTAAGCCCCCTTTTATACAATTTTTACGTAAACAACATTGATGAATGTATCAACACATCTTGCACGCTAAGACAACTTGCCGACGACAGCGTTGTGTCCATTATAGGACCCAAAGCTGCCGATCTCCAAGGACCATTACAAGATACCCTCGACAACTTGTCGAGGTGGGCTCTTCAAATGGGTATCGAGTTCTCTACGGAGAAAACTGAGCTGGTCGTATTTTCAAGAAAGCGAGAACCAGCACAATTACAGCTTCAACTAGGGGGTGAAACCATAGCTCAGGTCTTCACATTTAAATATCTCGGGGTCTGGTTCGACTCCAAAGGCACCTGGGGATGTCACATTAGGTATCTGAAACAAAAATGCCAGCAGAGAATCAATTTTCTTCGCACAATAACCGGAACTTGGTGGGGTGCCCACCCAGGAGATCTGATCACGCTGTACCAAACAACGATATTGTCCGTAATGGAATATGGATGCTTCTGCTTCCGATCCGCCGCGAACACCCATTTCATTAAACTGGAAAGAATTCAGTATCGTTGTTTGCGTATTGCCTTAGGTTGCATGCAGTCGACTCATACGATGAGTCTCGAAGTGCTCGCGGGCGTCCTACCGTTGAAAAATCGATTCTGGGATCTCTCATATCGATTGCTAATCCGATGCGATATCTTGAATCCAATGGTGATTGAAAACTTCGAAAGGCTTATCGAGCTTAATTCTCAGACCCGTTTTATGTCCTTGTATTTTGATTACATGGCTCAGAATATTAATCCTTCTTCGTTTGTTTTCAACCGTGCTCATTTCTTGGATACTTCTGATTCTACTGTGTTTTTCGACACATCCATGAGAGAAGAAATTCGTGGAATCCGGGATCACGTACGCCCTCAAGTGGCCCCAAATATTTTTTATAATAAATTCAGAACAGTCAACTGTGAAAAGATGTTTTACACTGACGGATCAAACATCAACAGGTCCACAGGCTACGGAATCTTCAATCAGAACATCACCGCTTCGTACAAACTCAGTGATCCGGCTTCAGTCTACGTCGCAGAATTAGCTGCTATTCAGTACACCCTTGAGATCATTGAAACCTTGCCCAAAGACCATTACTTCATTGTCACGGACAGTCAAAGTTCAATAGAAGCTCTCCGCGCAGTGAAGCCAGGAAAGTATCCCCCATATTTCCTGGGGAAAATACGGGAACACTTGCGAACTTTATCTGAACGGTCTTATTCAATATCGTTAGTCTGGGTCCCTTCGCATTGTTCCATTCCGGGCAATGAAAAGGCAGACTCATTGGCTAAGGTGGGCGCATTAGAAGGTGATATTTACGAAAGACCAATCTGCTTCAATGAATTTTTCAGTATCTCTCGTCAGAAAACTCTCGAAAGTTGGCAAACTTCATGGAGCAATGGCGAACTGGGACGATGGCTGCATTCCATTATCCCTAGGGTATCGACGAAACCTTGGTTCAGGGGGATGAACGTGAGTCGTGACTTCATTCGTGTGATGTCTCGGCTCATGTCAAACCATTACACATTCAACGCGCATCTCCGGCGTATTGGAATCGTGGAGAGCGGTCTCTGCGCTTGTGGTGACGGTTATCAGGACATCGAGCATGTCGTATGGACGTGTACGGAGTATCGTGACGCCAGGTCTTTATTAAAGGATTCCCTAAGGGCCCGAGGTAGACCACCTGAAGTTCCGGTCCGAGATGTGTTGGCTAGTCGGAATATCTCTTATATGCTTCTTATATACCAGTACCTCAAACACATTAATATCCAAGTGTAATCTGTTATACCTCGCTCAGAAAGTTTAATCTCCACCTACAGGTTCGACACTAACATCCGCCCGATTCTCTCGATCACCGTCCCTGTCCACCATCTTCATTGGAACTAACAAGATCTTTTTTTGTCACTAACTTTTCGTTCCCCCTTCCCCCGTCTCTTCACCATCTCGATGGCAACTAATTAGATCTCTGTAGTTTTCAGACATTTTGTTTCCATACCCCCTATTTACCTCGGTTTCCACAATATTTACTTTTTTATTTTTTTCATCTCTTCGTAACATCACCATCCCGCCTACGGTCCTACGCTCCAGTCGATGACCAGCATGCGGGCCACCCGCCGGGCCTTCGTAGCCTGGGGGTGTTTCCCGCGGACCCACACGAACTGAAAGGAAGCGGCCATAGATAGCACCAACTGGAAGTCATGCAATATTCAATTCACCGACCACTGCCGAACGCCAGCTAAAAGCTTTTTCCAAAAATTCTAGACGACCTAATCTAATGATACTATTCTAGTTTTAAGTTAGTCGTTAATTAAGATTAGGAAATACCCTTGGCATCTTAGAGCTTAAGCAGTGTGCCTAAAAATATATATTATACTATTGAATAAAAAAACTTACAACTTAGGTGTCAAAATTGTCAAAATTGTCCAAATTGTCCAAATTGTCCAAATTGTCCAAATTGTCCAAATTGTCCAAATTGTCCAAATTGTCCAAATTGTCCAAATTGTCCAAATTGTCCAAATTGTCCAAATTGTCCAAATTGTCCAAATTGTCCAAATTGTCCAAATTGTCCAAATTGTCCAAATTGTCCAAATTGTCCAAATTGTCCAAATTGTCCAAATTGTCCAAATTGTCCAAATTGTCCAAATTGTCCAAATTGTCCAAATTGTCCAAATTGTCCAAATTGTCCAAATTGTCCAAATTGTCCAAATTGTCCAAATTGTCCAAATTGTCCAAATTGTCCAAATTGTCCAAATTGTCCAAATTGTCCAAATTGTCCAAATTGTCCAAATTGTCCAAATTGTCCAAATTGTCCAAATTGTCCAAATTGTCCAAATTGTCCAAATTGTCCAAATTGTCCAAATTGTCCAAATTGTCCAAATTGTCCAAATTGTCCAAATTGTCCAAATTGTCCAAATTGTCCAAATTGTCCAAATTGTCCAAATTGTCCAAATTGTCCAAATCGTCTAAATTGTAAAAATTGTCATAATTTTCATATATAAAAATGGTCAAATTCAGCATGTTTAGCAATGTTAGTTCTCAAATATAATTAATTGCAAAATATTTATATAAAAAGGTTTAGCCGGTTACCAAAAATAGTCTAGATCAATTTTAGAAAAACTGAGAAGGTAAAATGTCTTTTCATCAGAAAGTTTCCTTGAAATCTGAGAAGGTGCTGCCAACTATGATCACGAAATTCGTCTAATCGAATCGTACACTGAAAAAAGTTGGACTTCAAATTTAAAAGTCAAGTAAACAAAAAAACCGCAATTTCGAAATGAATGATTTTTTTTCGCGAGACAGGTTATTATGTTTCCTTTCTATCGTTCATACTTTGAAAGAAATTTTTTTCTTGTCAAAATCACTTTTTTCAATCAAAAACTGAACTGAACTCAAAGTTGTACTCACCTTTCACAGAATACTCTATCGCTAGTTACCAAATGTTTGCAAAAAGTACCAGTGCTAGAGATTAGAAAAAGTTTCGTTTAGCGAATGTCTTTCCATCAAAAATCCACATCTAGAAATATATGAATGATTGGCAGGGAACATAATGGTTTATTTAGAGATTGAATTTCATTCGAATAAGCACAAAATAAGGTTGAAATAAAAAGGTACTCTTCTGTAATTTGATTTTAATTTTTCAAAAACCTTTTTTTCCAGTGTAGGATTCGATTAGTGACTTTTTCAGCTTTCTTTTTTCAAAAATTGGAGTAGCTTTGCTAACATACGAGGTCTGTTCAAAAAGTTCCCGGAATTTTTTAATTGCGCGCGTCTGGAGAGTCCGGTGGTCAAGTTTTTTTTATTGTGTTGGTACATATGTCCCTAATGTATGGTGAAATTTTCAGCTGTATTCATTGTTTACATTCTGTTTTGTAGCGGCTGGTGTAGACGTGTTTTTTTGAGCTCGGCGATTTTTGTCTTGGTGACGTTGGGTGCTTCCACGTGGACGATTGTGCTTTTGTTTCGACATCATAACCGTACACCCATGTTTCATCACCAGTTATGACCCTTTTTAAGTAAATTTGGATCGTCGTTGACGTCGTTTAACAGCTCCTGAGCGATGGTAATGCGTTTGTTTTTTTGATCAAAATTCAGCAGTAGGCTCTCTGTAACATTTCGCACATGTTACCGTAGGCTCTCTGTAACATTTCGCACACTTGGTTACACTTTATTTCATTTTTCACGCAAAATTTAATACAAATTCTTTCATTCTTCCATTGTTTAAACTAACAAAAATCGCCGAGCTCAAGAAAAAAACACGTCTACACCAGCCGCTACAAGACAGAATGTAAACAATGAATACAGCTGAAAATTTCACCATACATTAGGGACATATGTACCAACACAATAAAAAAAAATTTTGACCACCGGACTCTCCAGACGCGCGGAATTAAAAAATTCCGGGAACTTTTTGAACAGACCTCGTAAGCTGTGCTATACTTTTTTGTAGAGTTGTCGTTTTTCAATAATAACTATTTGGAATAAAGTTGGTGAAAGAAAGTTAGCCCTTTTTCAAAAGACAGTCAAGATCAATTTTAGAAAAAAGTGTTTGGGTTAAGTCAGAGACATAACGAAATGATGTGAATATGAAATACACAATTATTCACACTTATGAATATCCAAAATCATTCTCGTAAGTTAATATATTGTGTGAATTGAGGAGAAAAAATTATATTGTTGGGTTAAGAGATATTCACGATTAAGTTCTACCCACTCTTGTAAAGGATCAATTTTAAGAAGGGCGTCCCAGAGAGTAAAGTAAGTCGTATTCACAACAAAAAGGCAAAGTAGTGCAAAATGGCTTCTTTTTGTCATCAATTCTACGGGTTGAAAAAGTTCCATTCAAAATCCGTCAGCTTTCAATATGATTTTGCGCGTAATTTGTCCATAGATTACAGTAGGCTGGACATGAGGCACGAATGCCGGAGGGGAGAAAAATGATAGCGATGTTTAGGAAACAGTTTTAATAGATCGTTGACTGCATTTTTAAGATTTATATAATTGAGTAGTACCTTCACAACGAGTAGCTAAAATGACTGATTAATAACAATCCAAAGACGGAATGTGTTCCTTTAAAATTGAAGAAAGCAAGCAGCCGAAAGACAGCATCTGAGCATCGCTTTACTTGTTATTGGGAGAAAAACTTTTCGTTCGGAAAACATTTAACATACAGACGACAATCCAAACGCGTTAGGTAACCAAGTGGAAGGGGCTTCGAAGAGTTTGTTTTCGCTAGCTAGCGAATGCAACTTAGAACAAACTTTATGTTCGTCTTCAGAGCACATGACAATTGAATAACAGCCAACTGAAATGTTAGCTCTAATCGATTACGCTTTCAACTGTTAACAAAATTTCAGCCAAAAAAAAAAAGTCAATTTTGCAGAATGAAATATGTATTGCGATTGCTTTCACCGCATATTCCCTAGCCGACGGAACAACAGCCAAATCAATACCAGCGCTATCGCATCACATCACGTTCGCTCGCAAATCGCTGCTTATCAGCGCAGAAACCAAGGCCATAAATCAAACGCAGACCAGGTCGGGACCAGCCTCTTCCAGCCGATTGAAAACCACCAGAAACGATTACTCACGCTGTGTAGTGCCATCCGTGATAAGATACTGGAACTGCACGTTTCCGTTCCCCTTGCACCAGCCAACAGAGTGAAAATGGTGGCCATTTCCGAAATCAATCAACCTTCCAAAATTCCGGCCAATTGTATCGATCGGCGTCGACACACGAGTAATTGACTTTCTCTTCCCTCCGCCGGGGTCCCATACCCGAATACTTTTCCTCGTCGTTGAACACGGAGCAGTGAACATCTGCTGATACTGTGCTTGCACTGCATTCATTGCGCGTCGCCGCCGCTTGAACGAACGAAAACTGAAGCGACCTTAAATCGGTCGGTTGCTGCTGCTGCTGTTGTCCAGGCAGCGTGAAAAAACACGGACCACGGGGTAAGGGAAAAGTTTTCCCATCAAATTGAGATGTTTATGCGGGAAAGGGGTCATCGCTGAATGACACCTACTGTGTCGGAGCGGAACAAGATGGATGGCGACCTTTTTTTCCCCTTGGGTGGAAAGGAGTGTAAATTTGAAAGTGAAATAACTGGAGAATCTGCAGGAGGACCCGCATTCAGCCGTATCTTGAAGCGGACGGCGACGACGACGACGGATGCTGGATTTCGCAAAACGTTCCGGGAGGTGAGTGCACCGGCGGAGATTATGCTATGAATACCGAAGCGACAGCGCGTTTACAACGGGGTTGGATGTTGACCCCTTCCCCGGCCACCATTTTCCGGTCCGATCGGAATGGAAGCTTGTTTTTATTTGTTTCTAGACAAACGATCTCATTGACAGAAGGATAAAAGCGATTAACGCGTTGCGATAAAACCGAGCGTGAGGTTTGCTCATTAAACTGAATTATGTTTTTCGAAAGCAGAGACGGATTTGAATGTTGTACTTTAGTTGGTTTAATTGTTATTTGAAGATCAATAAATCTTGCGGAGATGCGGTCGCGGTGTGCTTATCGAAATTATAGCAGTTTAACACCTTTGTCGGCATACTACTGTGGACAAAAAGTAGTAACACTTTTGAATTATATTTCGCGCGGAAACCGTATAAACGTCCGAATATTTTTTTTCTAGGTTGGTATGACTGTCATCTGACATCTGTGCCAAGTATCACGTCAAAATATTCTCTATACTATGTTCACACTATGAGTTAAAACAAGTTTTAACTCTGATTTCATGTTTTTAGCGAAATGACATGTTTTACTTTCGCGTTATTCCATATTCAGAAACGTCACATTAAAACATGTTTTCCCGAAATAACATGATATAATTGTCAGTAAAGCACAACCCTGCTAGCATTTTCCGTCACTTTACGACTATGTCAATCACTCAAAAAAATCCACACGTTAACCTTATGTGAAAAAACACGTAGATTCCAAAAATGGCTTTGTCATCGGAGTTTACGTGATCTCCTTAACAACCATCGGATCATGATTGAATATGAAATGAACCATATGTCAGAATTATTGCTGTTGTCAAATATATTTTATGTGTCACGTACTTACTTGAATTCATTTTGTCATGTTCATTTCGTGCTCGCGATATGGCGTCAGTTGAAAAGCCTAGAACAAACAACATAGGCCAAATCCCTTTTGACCCTTATACGGTATTTATCACAGTGATTTTTGGGTAAATAATTGCTCATTGATTATATCGGCAGTTATGAAGTCCAGCTAATTTTTATTATACTTTCAGATCTAATATTAGTACCAAGCATGAGTATAATTTATAAGCAAATGTACCATTCATTGAGTTTACTAAATGGCTCTGCGAACCCAATCCTCAACAACTTATTTGCATAAGCAAAGGCAAATCCTCTAGATTGTGTTCCAGCACATTAATCACATCTTGAACTACTACGATGCATTCTATATTTCTGATATTTTTCACCAGTGCTTCAACAGAAACGAATTTAAAAGTAAAATTTGCAGAATATCTGCGTGCAAACAAAATTTATCACAATGTTATGTTCAACAGACTATGTAATCTATTAGTTTTTAGTACCAATATACATTATTAAGATTCAATATAGAACTTTATAGTAACAATTACATGAAAATAATGTCACTATTAAGTAAAATTCTGGTAAAATGTAAGTTCAGATGAAATAAATTTTACAGTACAATTTAAATGAACTTTGTATAAATTTCACAAAGTTATTCTATGGAATCTACGAAAAAAGTGACGTAGATATTACGTGATACAAATGTGGACTAAGAGTTCATGAGTTCATTCTGTGCTATCTATACTTCACATAAGTATTACAAGAAAAGTTCTATGGATAATAATCACATACGTTTTCACGTAGCATTGAAGTGATGATTTTTCTGAGTGATTGACAAGCTGTTCAACAACAGCAGTTTTCCATCAAAGTAGCCATGTAATCATAACAAAACAAAACTGGAAACTGGTACCAACGTTGCCAGGTATACCGATTTCTCGGTATTTATACAAATTTTTGCCGTCTATACCGCACTACAGATATGTACTCCCGAAATACCCATATCTCACGAATCATACAGATAAGTACCGTTTTTAGTTTTTAGCTTGAATAGACATGAGAAAAGGGTTTCGTAGGACCTTTTTTTTGCTCACCTCTTGGTGACATTTTCTACTATTTATATAGAAGAGACTCTGATACCGATATGGTACAGATAGATTTTTGCGCCGAATACAGATTTTTGGAAAAACGACCTGGCAACGCAGACTGGTACAACCACTTTTGTTCTTGAATGAAATGATGACTTTTTTGATCATTTGCTGCTCAAAATATACGGAACGAAATAAGCGTGAAACGATAATATACTTCATAGCTAGGAGAAGTACCTGGCTTATTTCTTATTTTTCGGATGTTGCCAAAACACTTTTTCTCTTTTCTACCTGCGACGTAGGCATTTTTGCAGTTTGTTTATAAACAAACTCAATACCAAATAATATGTCATGCGTATAACAAAATCTTAGTGTGAACAGTGCAGTTTTAACTTTATATTACTATCGTTAAAACATGTTATTTTCTGCAGGTGTGAACATAGTATTATTTCATACTCAGAAACGTCACATTAAAACATGTTTTCTCGAAATAACAAGATATAATTGTCAGTAAAGCACAACCCTGCTAACATTTTCCGTCACTTTTCGACTATGTCAATTGACAAGCTGTTCAACAACAGCAGTTTTCCATCAAATTAGCCATGTAATCATAATAAAATAAAACTGAAAACTGGTACCAACGTTGCCAGGTATACCGATTTCTCGGTATTTATACAGATTTTTGACCTCTATACCACAATACAGATATGTACTCCCAAAATACCGATAATTCACGGATCACAGAGATAAGTACCGATTTTGTTTTGTAGCTTGAATAGATATAAAATAAGGTTGTCGTGGGACCTTTTTTTTCGCTCACCTCTTGGTGACATTTTCTGCTACTTATGTAGAAGAGATATTGATACCGATATGACACAAATAGATTTTTGCGCCGAATACAGATTTTTGGGAAAATGACCTGGCAACGCAGATAGGTACAACCATTTTTCTTAGTGTGAACAGTGCGGTTTTAACTTTATATTACTATTGTTAAAACATGTTATTTTCGGCCAGTGTGAACATAGTATTAGTGTTTAGTACACGTCTGTTTTTCTGAAGTATTAAAAGTGTAATCGGCGATTTTTACCAGAAGTTGCATTTAATGTTTTTGTCCGAAATCAAATTTATGGTGCCGAAACGTTCAGAACGTTGCAAAACACCTTCGGTGATAGATGTATGTCGCGAGCAAGTGTTTTTGATTGGTACAAATTGTTCACGACGAACCACGACCAGGACGGCCATCAACATCAACCGTCAATAAAATCAAAGAATCGGTGCTTTGGGAATGTTGGAATATCGGAAGGATCAGTAAAAATCATTTTGAAAGATCATTTGGGCACCACGATAATGCAACTGTTTCGAGGATTGGAAAAAAATGTTGGCACAAGTGTATTGGGGCCTGGGGGGATTACTTTGAGATTTTGATGAATAAATAAAGAATTTTGAAATTATGAATAAAGTCTTACTGTTTTTTGCCCACAATGGCTGTCTATTCCGATCTGTTTCAGGAATATTTTCAGTCATCCAAGGACTTCAGTGAATCGCGAGTATGGATCGTGAAGATGAAGTTTTTTAACGCGCTCTGTTATTCTGGTTGATTTTTTGCCTTTCTCATATAGAAAGGTTATGCAATCACTTGAAAAACCGACTAGTGAAAATTGGCCCGGAGGGCCAAGTGTCATATACCATTCGACTCAGTTCATCGAGCTGAGCAATGTCTGTGTGTGTGTGTGTGTGTGTGTGTGTGTGTGTGTGTGTGTGTGTGTGTGTGTGTGTGTGTGTGTGTGTGTGTGTGTGTGTGTGTGTGTGTGTGTGTGTGTGTGTGTGTGTGTGTGTGTGTGTGTGTGTGTGTGTGTGTGTGTGTGTGTGTGTGTGTGTGTGTGTGTGTGTGTGTGTGTGTGTGTGTGTGTGTGTGTGTGTGTGTGTGTGTGTGTGTGTGTGTGTGTGTGTGTGTGTGTGTGTGTGTGTGTGTGTGTGTGTGTGTGTGTGTGTGTGTGTGTGTGTGTGTGTGTGTGTGTGTGTGTGTGTGTATGTATGTGTGTGTGTGTATGTATGTGTGTGTGTGTGTGACAAACTAGGATTCAAATGAAAGGTCTCGTGGTCCCATACGGAATTCCTGAATTTCATCCGGATCCGACTTCCGGTTCCGGAATTATAGGGTAAAGTGTGTTCAATATTGTACACCGTCACTTAAACCGGCGAAGCCAAAAACGTGAAAAATTTTCTAAACTGGTCTCAAAACTACACAAATCGATAGTCATTATCAGTAGGCAACTAAAAAAACCGATTCCGGCTATCCTGGTTCCCGGTATCCGGTTCCGGAAGTACCGGAAATAGTGGTCATATATACCAAAATGGTTCTCACTCACTTTTCTCAGCGATGGTTTGACCGATTTTCACAAACTTAGATTCAAATGAAAGGTCTCCCGGTGCCATACGAAATTCCTGAATTTCATCCGGATCCGACTTCCGGTTCCGAAATTATAGGGTAAAGTGTGTTCAATATTGTACACCGTCACTTAAACCGGCGAAACAAAAAACGTAAAAAATTTTCTAAACTGGTCTCAAAACTACACAAATCGATAGTCATTATCAGTAGGCAACTAATCAAACCGATTCCGGCTATCCTGGTTCCCGGTATCCGGTTCCGAAAGTACCGGAAATAGTGGTCATATATACCAAAATGATTCTCACTCACTTTTCTCAGCGATGGTTAGACCGATTTCCACAAACTAATATGCAAATGAAAGGTTTTCTGGTCCCATACGGAATTCCTGAATTTCATCAGGATCCGACTTCCGAATCCGGAGTTATAGAGTGCGTACTAGAAGAGTTTGTGTGTCATGTTAGTTGGTGGCCGTACGAACCGACTTTGACTATACCGGTTCTCGGGTTCCGGTGCCGGAAGTGCATATAATAGTGAACCCATTTCGTTCTCTTAAGGATGGCTTACGCAATCAAAGCACTGTTTTATTCTGTATGTTATGCATAAACAATCGCTTGGTTTCTTTCAAAAATCGAAGAGAAAATTTTTGAATAGAATACCACAATATTATATGTACATGAGAAAGGCATCATTACACCACTAGGTGGATTAAGACAGGTTTTTTACACTGTTATTCTGGTAGTTTTTGGATGGCGTAGTTCATTCACAATAGACTTGTTATCAATCCTAACCTAATACCAAGCCTTAAAAAGTTACGCGGAGCACCAAGTCTGAAAAAAGTGGGAACGGTAACTTTGAGCTATCATAGCTCAGTTTTTACTTGACCAATTTGGATAAATTTTACACTCTTGAATTTTGTGAAGTTTGTAGATTATTTTAAGTATATCATTATTGACGATCGTTTGGAAAAAAGAAGCTAATGAAGAATTTGCCGATCCAAGGTTTTTTTCAAGTTAAAAATATGCTCTATCTGCATTCATGCGGCACCTGCATCGCGGATCGGATATTGAGAACTACAACTTTACCGAGTCATAACTTTGTTGTTAGTTCACCGATTTTCGAAATTTGTTCACCATTGGAATGGTACTACTTCCAGGAATAAAATGCACTGAAAAAAAAACAAAAAATAGGGTTGTCTGCACAAAGTTATAATGAAAACTGTAAATAGATGACACTTTTTACACTTTTCGAATTCTGTACATTCCGAAATAATTATAAGTTTGTTAAATATAAATTTTAATATTCTATCGATTATTATTGATGTCGTTTAGGAAAGCGTAAAGTTTAAGATATATGTTTTCGTTCTTAATTGCATGTAAAACAAAAATCAAGCAATGTATTATTTTTAAATTGTAGTTGGTTTCTTTTGAGATGAATTAGTATAAAAATTATTATATTTTTACGTTCTATTCCTTATTGTATAAAGCCATTGAAATTATTTAAAAATTTTGTGTTATCACAAAACTTATTTTCAGGGTTTGGAATATTCATTCACCGGTGAATAAATATATAGTTTCCATTGCATCATGATCCGATCCGACTTCCGGTTCCGGAATTATAGGGTAAAGTGTGTTCAATATTGTACACCGTCACTTAAACCGGCGAAGCCAAAAACGTGAAAAATTTTCTAAACTGGTCTCAAAACTACACAAATCGATAGTCATTATCAGTAGGCAACTAAAAAAACCGATTCCGGCTATCCTGGTTCCCGGTATCCGGTTCCGGAAGTACCGGAAATAGTGGTCATATATACCAAAATGGTTCTCACTCACTTTTCTCAGCGATGGTTTGACCGATTTTCACAAACTTAGATTCAAATGAAAGGTCTCCCGGTGCCATACGAAATTCCTGAATTTCATCCGGATCCGACTTCCGGTTCCGAAATTATAGGGTAAAGTGTGTTCAATATTGTACACCGTCACTTAAACCGGCGAAACAAAAAACGTAAAAAATTTTCTAAACTGGTCTCAAAACTACACAAATCGATAGTCATTATCAGTAGGCAACTAATCAAACCGATTCCGGCTATCCTGGTTCCCGGTATCCGGTTCCGAAAGTACCGGAAATAGTGGTCATATATACCAAAATGATTCTCACTCACTTTTCTCAGCGATGGTTAGACCGATTTCCACAAACTAATATGCAAATGAAAGGTTTTCTGGTCCCATACGGAATTCCTGAATTTCATCAGGATCCGACTTCCGAATCCGGAGTTATAGAGTGCGTACTAGAAGAGTTTGTGTGTCATGTTAGTTGGTGGCCGTACGAACCGACTTTGACTATACCGGTTCTCGGGTTCCGGTGCCGGAAGTGCATATAATAGTGAACCCATTTCGTTCTCTTAAGGATGGCTTACGCAATCAAAGCACTGTTTTATTCTGTATGTTATGCATAAACAATCGCTTGGTTTCTTTCAAAAATCGAAGAGAAAATTTTTGAATAGAATACCACAATATTATATGTACATGAGAAAGGCATCATTACACCACTAGGTGGATTAAGACAGGTTTTTTACACTGTTATTCTGGTAGTTTTTGGATGGCGTAGTTCATTCACAATAGACTTGTTATCAATCCTAACCTAATACCAAGCCTTAAAAAGTTACGCGGAGCACCAAGTCTGAAAAAAGTGGGAACGGTAACTTTGAGCTATCATAGCTCAGTTTTTACTTGACCAATTTGGATAAATTTTACACTCTTGAATTTTGTGAAGTTTGTAGATTATTTTAAGTATATCATTATTGACGATCGTTTGGAAAAAAGAAGCTAATGAAGAATTTGCCGATCCAAGGTTTTTTTCAAGTTAAAAATATGCTCTATCTGCATTCATGCGGCACCTGCATCGCGGATCGGATATTGAGAACTACAACTTTACCGAGTCATAACTTTGTTGTTAGTTCACCGATTTTCGAAATTTGTTCACCATTGGAATGGTACTACTTCCAGGAATAAAATGCACTGAAAAAAAAACAAAAAATAGGGTTGTCTGCACAAAGTTATAATGAAAACTGTAAATAGATGACACTTTTTACACTTTTCGAATTCTGTACATTCCGAAATAATTATAAGTTTGTTAAATATAAATTTTAATATTCTATCGATTATTATTGATGTCGTTTAGGAAAGCGTAAAGTTTAAGATATATGTTTTCGTTCTTAATTGCATGTAAAACAAAAATCAAGCAATGTATTATTTTTAAATTGTAGTTGGTTTCTTTTGAGATGAATTAGTATAAAAATTATTATATTTTTACGTTCTATTCCTTATTGTATAAAGCCATTGAAATTATTTAAAAATTTTGTGTTATCACAAAACTTATTTTCAGGGTTTGGAATATTCATTCACCGGTGAATAAATATATAGTTTCCATTGCATCATGAACGAACAATTCCACCGTTCACAATGTGGACGTCTTTCCAGCCAAAAAGAACCATACAAACAAAACGCTAGTGGAAGCAAATATATTCCACATATGCACAGATGGTACAGTGTGCTGGTATTAGAGTCTTCATGAAGCACAGAAGTCGTGAACAGAATTTTCTTTCTCGTGGTCTGAACGTCGTTCTTCTCACAAAACAATTCATTGCAAGCGAACTCTCTTCACGAGGCTAGGAAGTGATGAAGATTATATATTCAGTTTTCGCTAACAGACTGATGACTGGCTCTCCGAACGCGAACGGCTGTTAATGATGACTTTATGCCACTGAAACTGTTGCATATCACTTATTTAATTCGTGTCAAATTAGTAGAGGGTAAGAATTCTTAATTATACTTGAATATTATAAATAGAAGTAGCAGGAGCGCATGATTAGCGATAGCAATCTGGTCATCTCAGTAAATACTGCAAACAAACAAACGCTAGCTGCTTGAAAGAAACTAGCTCCTGCACTCTTGTTACTGCTGTAAATCAAATTCCTGCTGAATAGCGTTTAATTGGGTTTAATCGAAATAGTGCATGATAGTTAATCAACCAGCAGGATAAAAAATAAGTCTTTTAATCAGTATTGCGCATTGAACATTTTTTTTTATTGAATTTTCTTTGTGTATTGCTATGATCTGTGAAAGCTGTGAAAATCACATGTCCCCATTACAGCAAAACCTTTATTCTAATAGACGCTCTAGCGATGGCAGTGCACACAAAATGAATTCTGTATAAACAAACGTGAATCGCGTTCGGACCTCGAAGAAACATGCGACAGTTAAGAGTCAGTCATCAGTCTGTTAGCAAAAACTGAATATACAGGGTCTGCCATGTAACTTTTTTTTAAAACATGCAATAAAACACAAACGGTTCATCCGATTTCAAAATTTATGTTTTCATATTAAAGTACAATCCTTCCGGTGAATTGTGGAATATAATTTCATTTAAATGACTGCCTCGGCTGGCTTTGCAGTACGCCAAAACGGTTGGTCCAGTGTTTTAGCACATTTTCGATTGTATGCAGCTTTATTTCAGCTATGGCTGCACGAATGTTGTCCTTCAAGGCTTGAATTGTCTCTGGCTTGTCCATATAACACCCCGAAAGATAATAGTCTAACGGTGTCACGTCACAGCTCCGAGGCGGCCAAACGACATCCGAATTTCGACTGATAATTCGATCTTCGAAAACTGTGCGCAGAAGATCGATCGTAGCGTTGGCTGTGTGGCACGGAGCGCCGTCTTGTTAGAACCAAATGGTGTCCAAGTCTTCCTCTTCAAGTAACGGGAAGAACCAATCGCTAATCATGGCGCGGTAGCGCTAGCCATTGACCGTGGCGGCGGCTTCTGCCTCATTTTCGAAGAAAAATGGCCCAATGATGCCGCCAGACCAAAATCCGCACCAAACCGTCACTCTCTGAGGATGCATCAGCTTCTCCATGATAATGTGCGGGTTTTCCGTCCCCCAGATGCGACAATTTTGCTTATTAACATACCCGCCGAGATGAAAATGTGCCTCATCCGAGAAGATGATTTTTTGGCAAAAATCGGCGTCTTCTTCAAGCTGATCGCAGTATAGTATAGTATACACAACCATTTTCGTTCAACGGAAGGATAGAACTAAGTTTCTGTCAAATCAGAAGTGACATTGAGGTTACCAATGAAGAAATAACCGCTAGTTCAAAAAAATGTTAGATAGCGGACCCTGTAGAAGAATTGGACATACCTGACCAGTAGTTTCAACAAGACGGTGCCACATCCCACACTGCACGCGAGACGATTACTAAATTGAGAGCCGCCTTCGGTGAACAGTTGATCTAACAGTTTTCAGCCCCTTCAGTAGGCCTCCTAGATCGTGTGATTTAACGCTTTCGGACTATTTCTTGCGGTGCCATGCTAAGGCTCATAACGGGTGGCAACTAAAATTTTGGAATTTCTTTCTCAAGCTGTCAAAAAAAGACAAACATACTTGGAGAAGATCTGATTTATTGAAGTTAAAGATACATTGTTCGTTGTTGAAAAAAATTAGATTTTTTTGAAAACGGTCCGTAATCGGATGTTCGGCGAAGCTTCCGTTTGATATCGAAACAGGAGCGTTGTACGGCCTTCATGTCAACTTTGCGAATGCAGCTCTTGATTCTACCAATCAACTGTTAGCAATTCGTGGCTCTCCAGTTATTTTTGTACTCCAAGGAGCTCAAAACCCCGAAGAAATCTTCGATTAGGCGTTACTGAGGCAAATTTATCGGGTTGTGGTTTTTGGGTACAAATGGGATCGAATGGGTATTCAGGAACGATTGTGTTTTTGGCGCAATGCGATGACGCTTTATCCGGCCAAAACACGTATTGTCCATCAGCATGATGTTTTTGAAAAAAACGGGATCAAAACTTTCTACAAACATTCGTTCTGGTACACATCAAGATTGATTGCCAACCCAGATGGCTTGAACCATGGCTTAGAAATGCCTTTCTCGGAAATGACAATGTACGGCATCACTTTCTGTTCAAACTTATGTTCAAACTAATATTTTATGTTCGGATGTACAGTAGAACTACCCGTTGAATAGTATCGATCGTTTGCGGGAATCTGCGTCTTCGAAAGAGGGAAGTAACTTTCGTCGTTCAAAACAAAACTTTTTCCGCAAAAATTTTTTATCAACCAGCGGCATTGGGAATTCAGCGTTGAAATCTGTGCGTCAGTATATCCCGGGGCTCGTGTCTTCTTTCGGTACTTTGTGCTGTACGCATGTATTTGTGATGGTTTTTTATGCTCAGATCGCAGCATGCTGTGCGTTTGGCTGTCAGCTTTCGATTCTTTACTTGTTTGTGCGGTTGAAATTCTGCGTTTTCAAAATATCGCGTATTGAAAAGGAAGTGGAAATTAAAGTTCTGGACACATGGCTAAGCAAGAAGGGTATTACTATGCGAAAATTGGCGAAGCGGTTTTAATTCATCATGCCAGTGTTAAAACATAAATAATAAGTCTTGGGAACATTATTCTTAGGATGAGCTACCAGGAAGAGGCAGAAACCCCGGTTCTTCCAACCCGAAACACTTGTCCGGAACTTGATGAAGAGCGTTCGATCAAAAGTTCGAAAACTCGTGAAGGAATAACTTAAATTTCATCCGGTTTTCTTTATGCTTAAGTTAAACCCCGTACAATGAAGGATCAATTTGAAGTTGAAGTTGAGTTTGAATAATATATCGTTTTTTATCATAATTTGAAAGAAAAATTTGTGGATAGCTTATTTTCGATGCACTCCTTATATACCACTGTTGTCTAAAGTGTGCACGCATCATGAATGCGTTTGTTTATTTCCTTTTACCTCCTCCACTGAATCGCACCAAAGTGCTAGAGCATTAGCTAATAAATTCTCTGAGGTGGATGCAGCTACTTTCACAGAGGTGTACACGCCAGTGAGCACTCTGGTGTATGGTTTGCGTAGAAGAAGCGCGGGGCACGCAAAATCAGCAAAATAAAACAATTTAACGTTAAATTTTCGGTTTTCATTGCAAATTTTTCATAGCAAGGTCAGATCTACTCTCTATTAATTGAAGTTCACAGAAGTGTTCGCTCACCATCACGCGCCAGTGGTCACTTGGGTGTATTTAGACGAGAGCGCGTGTGAGCGATTCGTGCGAAGAGAATGGTATTCTCTCGCACCAGCTTCTTTCAACACAAGCACGCACTCAAAGTCTGTCTGTCTGGACACTGAGAAGAAGTGCGCTTTCCTCTTTGTGTGGAGCGGAGCAAATGTATCCGCAGTGTATAATTGAAACCTACGCTCTGGTGTATCACTCTAGTGAAATGCCATCTCTGTTTGAAGCACGTCCCGCAGCAGAACTGCTCACAGAATAACCAGTTGTATTTTTCCGCGTTTAGGCTTGATAAACAGAGCCTCATATTCGCCAGTGACTGGAGCACCACCTTGTTCCATTTGTTTCGTGAAAGAATAAAAAAAAATACTCAAGCCGGGAAAAAGTTATTAGAAAATCTAATCTGAAGAAATTTCGTTAAGCTTTCATGTTGTGAAATTTTTGAAATGCACCCAGGCGAGTCAGGCAGTCTATCCATGCTCCATTAGATTACACCGTGAAATATTCGATTCGAAAGTTTCGTAGTGGCCAAAATTTCACTGGTGATGAAGTCCACAGCGGGAGGCGCTCCAGAGCGGTCACACAAAACAATGACAAAACGGTTTTATCATAAAAATATCAATTTAGCAGATGCCATAAAGATTAGTACTGAGCTCACACACCATATTTTGAATGAGATTTGGCAGAAGAAAAGGATATTCGGACCAAAAACACGAACGCGAGTGCACTTCAGAACTCTGTTTGACCAAGCTGATGCGAAATCTGATGAAATTTTGGCGTCTTTTGAAAGCTGTTGATAGTGAGATATAAGATTCACTATCACACGTCCGAGGACAGAATGAGTATCGGTATCAAAAGGTCGAAAAGGTTAGTCACGACGTACTTTTCATGAACGACCTCGTGTGAGGAAAAACCATTAACAGCAAGTAGTACTGTGCTATTACAAGAGAAAATGATGGTAGAAATCGTAGCAAAATGACCTTGCATGTAGCGAATGTAATTGTTTCTAGCCAATCGACCTTACCCATCCGATTTATCTCCCTTGGATTATTTTCGGTTTCCAAAGGGACAGTTCATAAACCACCAAAATTTATTTAGTACTTTTAACTACCCCGCCCCCCCCCCCCTTCATCAGAAACTTTCATTTTCTCAAAACATGAAGGAAACTTTCACGAATCTATTTGCTGTGACAAGCAGTATTATCACGCCTTTATTAATACGGTTCAAAATAAAAATGATCCAGCAGTGAGCAATAATCAACAGGTAGATCGCAAACATGAGTCAGAATCTTGTCCAGATCGCTTATTTTTTTGGAAGCAGGAAAATGCTCGATGGAGATGAAATTTGGCAATCTCTCTCTCCAGCAGGCATAAAACATCCTCATCATTTGTGTCAACAGGATTTTAGTGATTCAAGAGATACATTTAGACTTAACACCAACAATCAAAATTGAATCTATAACCGTATTACCAAGCATATCAGGGCAGTACTAGGTGATTGAAAGGCGAGAGAGAAGAGAAAAGAGGGTAGGTAAATGGAATATAAGGATTGGTGGAGAGAATGGAGAACGATCGTGGGCGAACGACGGAGTTAGAGTCGGTATGTAGATTTAATTAGTGATCATAAAATGGATGGTAGAAGACAGAAAAAAGAGGAAATAGTCGTAGTTCATTAGCGAATGCTTGCGAGTAAACGACGTAACGGAACATTTCGAGGCATTTAAAATCATTCTATTGTCAATACATCAGTTCACGATCAATTCAAGCTGTGACTGCAAAAATAAAGTGTCGTCGGGTGATGTTACTTGATAATATAGCTTAAAATCATCTGCGAATGGTAGTTTTTGGCATTTCAATAGAACGTTGAAATCATTGAGGTAGAGCAAGAATAAAAATGGTCCCTAGTGACTGCCTTCAGGGACTCCAGAGCTTACGGTAAACGGTGTTGTAGTGCAATCACCGATTTTCACTGACATTTCCGGACCAATCAGATATGATTAACGCTCGTTTATTTTTTTTTCGTGAAAAACAGTACATTTGGCATAAAAATCAAGAAAACACAGTACATCGGCTTTGAAAAAAACAGTACATTTTACGGTACGCATTTTTCTAAAAATAGTGAATAAAAATCAAAAGCAAATGAATTTGATCAGCATCTTACGAGGAAAACAGTTTGAAAAAATGACATGCGAATACATTTATGTAATAAAAACCACGAAAAAGCCACCGCAGAGACGGGACTCGAACACGTAGTTCTCTCCTATCCGGGTAAATTGTTTTGCCAATTAAACTATCCTGCATGTGAAACACACGAATAAAGAGTCTAGTTGAACAAAGGAACCGAACATGTTCAGCTGTGTTCGGCCGCCACGACGTTCATTTGTAGTCACTTCTCTTTAGCTGCCCCTCCGCTTTTTTGCAGTTTTCATCATACAGTTGTATTCGCATATCATTTTTTAAAATCTGCTTCAAAGTTATCAAATGATTAATTTTCATAATCTACTTTTTTTAATTTCCTTTTTAGGGCATTTTTAAGTTCATCAAAAACTAAAAAAAAATTCATCAAACATTTTCGAATTATTCATCAAACATTTTTGGAGAAGCGTATGATTGTTCTTGGTTGAGACATTTTTATTTTTTTTAATCTTCAAAATTTCGCTAAATTGTTGTGGCGAGCTCTGAACAAGAATGATTAACGGAAAAATTGTTGTTTGCATGTACCCTCATTCACATTCACATTCGCTACATGTTGTCACTGTACTTCCTGATGTTTTGTTCTACAACAAATCGAAATTCGATGCGTTAAAGATTCAAATTTTTGTATAATTTTCAGTGTGAAAAATGCAGTACGAAATTAAAATACAGTACATTTGAGGGTAAAAAACAGTAAAACAGTTTGGCTGAAAAGTTCGTATCGTTTAATAGAAACACACATTTTTTGCCAAAATTCGTTTTTATTATTCAACATAATTGCCATCAGAGGCGATACAGCGATTATAGCGATCTTCCAACTTTTCGATACCATTTTTGTAGTACGATTTGTCCTTTGCCTCAAAATAGGCCTCAGTTTCAGCGATTACCTCTTCATTGCTTCTAAATTTTTTACCAGCGAGCATTCTCTTGAGGTCTGAGAACAGGAAAAAGTCTCTGGGGGCCAAATCTGGAGAATACGGTGGATGAGGGAGCAATTCGAAGCCCAATTCGATCAATTTCAGCGTGGTTTTCATCGACTTGTAACACAGTGCATTGTCTTGATGAAACAAAACTTTTTTCTTCTTCAAATGAGGCCGTTTTTTTGAAATTCCGTCCTTCAAACGCTCTAATAACGCTATATAATAGTCACTGTTGATGGTTCTCCCTTTCCAAGGTAGTCGATGAAAATTATACCATGCGAATCCCAGGATACAGACGCCATAACCTTACCGGCTGATTGTTGAGTCTTTCCACGCTTTGGGTTCGGTTCATCGCGTGCAGTCCACTCAGCTGACTGTCGATTGGACTCCGGAGTGAAGTGATGGAGCCATGTTTCGTCCATTGTTATATATCGACGAAAAAAATCGGTTTTATTTCGATATAACAGCTCCAAACACTGCTCAGAATCATCAATTCGTTGTTGTTTTTGATCGATTGTAGGCTCACGCGGCACCCATTTTGCACAAAGCTTTCTCATAACCAAATATTCGTGAATAATATGTCTGCTATGCTATCTCGATCAACTTCACTATACGGTCATTGAAAATCATTTTGTGGATTTTTTCACGTTTTCATCGGTAACAGCCTCTTTTGGACGTCCACTGCGTTCTTCGTCTCCGGTGCTCATATGACCAGTACGAAATTTTGCAAACCACTTACGAATTGTTGCTTCGCCCGGTGCAGAGTCTGGATAACACTCATCAAGCCATTTTTTGGTATCGGCGGCACTTTTTTTCATCAAAAAGTAGTGTTTCATCAACACACGAAATTCCTTTTTTTTCCATTTTTTTCACAATAACAAAAGTAGCTTCACTCAAAATGCAATATCTCAATATCTGCAATATCTAATAATCAGACTGCTGTCAAATTTATACACGTATCTTTTGAAGGTTGGTACTAACTGAAAATGGTATGGATTTAATTCTAGTGGAGCCCTCTCATAGAAACGATACGAACTTTTCAGCCGATCTGTTACAGTATTTAGGTCGAAAATGCAGTACAGTACTGTAAACTACAGTACGGATACGAGCGTTAGATATGATTGAAGCCAGTTTAGTAAAGATCGATTGAATACAAGTTTTTCCAGTTTAGCAACTGCATTTTGCTGAAATGAAATGTTTTGGCTAATGTTTAGACTATCGATATAATTGGATTTAGGGGGCACTCTGTGTTATTGGAAATACTTGAATTTTTTTTTTTGTGAAACAAAATATGGTTTATTCGAAGAGTTGTTCAAATGAACAATCAAAAAGTTTGAAAGCATTTGAGCCTTAACATGGCTCCGCAAGAAATAGTCCGAAAGCGTTAAATCACACGATCTAGGCGGCCTACTGAAGGGGCTCAAAACTGTTAGATCAACTGTTCACCGAAGGCGGCTCTCAATTTGGTCGTCGTTTCGCGTGCACTGTGGGATGTGGCACCGTCTTGTTGAAACTACTGGTCAGGTTTGTCCAATTCTTCTATTTTGGGCAGAAAAAAAACGTCAATCATTACACGGCAGCGCTCGCCATTCACAGTAACGTTCCGCCCATCGTCGCCTTTGAAGAAGTGCCAGGCTCGATGATGCCGCCGGCCTATAATTCACACCAAACAGTGACTTAGTTTTTAATGCATAGGTAGCTCTTGCAATGGCTTCTGGATGGTCTGCACTCCAGATGCGTATCCATTCAATCAGAAATAAGACTCGTCGCTGAACTCAATCTTTCGATAAAAAATTGAATCTTTCTCCAACTAGGCCAGCGCCGTCGATTCATGATTAAATTATAGACCAAACTGAACAACTTTGACAATGACACAAGACAGGATTCACGCGTAATCTGTCAAAAACAGTGTTGCCAAAAATATACCAGCGAAAAAATTACCCTTTAAATCAAAAAGTTGGTAAATCGCTGGAATAATAGTTTCGTCGCAAACGGGAACGTTAATTCGCCTTAAACTCCTAAGTTTTGTTCATCATTACTTGTAAAGTTTTCTTTGAATTTAGATAATATCGTGATAAAGATTTGTAGTCGTTTTATTGAAATAAATTAGTCCCCGATTCATGACTAATAGGTAAAACGACGGTCTCTTGGCATATGAAAACCAAAGGAGTAAATCATGAATATATTTAGGTGCTCATTTCTCCTACCCTTCATGCTTTAAAAACGATTGTTTTCGGAGCTCAAACATTTTGTTAGCATCTCAAAAGTAATCACTAGATACCTACCGTTCCCTGTCAGGTGGGCTACGGCTTTTTATGGTTTTGATAGCCTCCGACAGCTGCTCCGGAAAGTGCTCGGAATCGACTAACTTGTTGTAGCACAAATTTAATCATCACGTGATTCGCTGGAAACGCCTCATCACGCCTCATCGCATTGACGTGTTCGAGTGCCACCTGTTGGAAGACACCGTAACCGTAACCGTCGGTTCTCACGATCGAAATTCATGTCGACCAATAAACCACCTCAAGCATATATTATTACCATTGTCAGTGTGGATGCTCAGCTCAACGGAAAACCATTACTTCTCCCAACCGATCGTCAGCCCATCCGGTCCCGAAGTGGATTGCTGTTCCCTGAATCTGACATACGTGCTGTTCCCTGAATCTGACATACTGCCAAAGCGTACGTAAATAGGACCCGTTTTTCATCTCCGCTGTGCTTTGTACGAAGAAGCATTTCCCCGCAATGCCGGAGTCGGCCGTCAGTCAACGAGCGAACCGAACAGCGAGAAGGCTGTCATTATGGCTCAAAGACTCAATTCACATGTTGCTTCCGCCTTTCGAGCTTTCGCTTCCTTTGCACCATACCGAGCACGTACCGGGGGTTGCGGAAAAAGGCCTGGGAAGCTCAATACTGTTGGGTGACTCATGTGGGCTGCGGTGGTTGACTCTAGTGAAAAGAATATACTGAATTTTATTCTTTTTTACAAACACAAATAACTTCCTGCACACACTACAACCTTTTCCGTTGGTAATGATGTTTTTCTTTCCTTCTCTTCCAGGTATGACTTTCTCCGTTCGGATGAGAACTACTAGAAATATCGTATGTATGGTGTGAACTCCCCGAGATTCCGTATGTTTCCTTTCAACGGTTTCCCATCGAGTTGTGGGCCGGCCTACCGGCATCGGCTGTTGGTTGCGTGGCCCAGAACTCCCACAAACTCCCACTACTCTTATCATTTCTGCTTCTGTTTATTTCGTTCTTCTGCGAGATCGTTTGAACAATTGAAACGTATAACTTGAAACAATAAAGCTAACCGTCTGAAGGTTGCTGGCAAACACGAACAGAGAAAGAAAAAATTGCTACCAAGTGAGCCGAACTGTAAAAATAGATACAGACTTACATCCACAGGGATCAGGCATAATAGCCTTTGATAGAGGAAAACGAAAAGTAAAATAAGCAATGATTGTTTTCGAACTGTGGGAATTCTGCACGACAAACATAATTCGTTTTGAGGGGGCTGGAATCCTGGATATCGTCGTGATTCTTTCAGTTGTTGCTTTTTTTGTTGGCTGAAAACATTTTAATTGATTAAAAATAGTATTACGTCGAATACGAGCAAGTCAATAGCAAAAAAGAAACAAAGAAACAAAGAAACAAAGAAACAAAGAAACAAAGAAACAAAGAAACAAAGAAACAAAGAAACAAAGAAACAAAGAAACAAAGAAACAAAGAAACAAAGAAACAAAGAAACAAAGAAACAAAGAAACAAAGAAACAAAGAAACAAAGAAACAAAGAAACAAAGAAACAAAGAAACAAAGAAACAAAGAAACAAAGAAACAAAGAAACAAAGAAACAAAGAAACAAAGAAACAAAGAAACAAAGAAACAAAGAAACAAAGAAAAAAAGAAACAAAGAAACAAAGAAACAAAGAAA